>NC_088710.1:27569069-28223569 GCF_963576615.1 Watersipora subatra | reverse complement strand
GCTGTATTAATCAATTCAAATAGTTAGCACTACTAATCCACGGTAGATTGTTTAGCTGTATTAATCAATTTAAATAGTTAGCACTACTAATCCACGGTTGATTGTTCAGCTGTATTAATCAATTCAAAAAGTTAGCACTACTAATCCACGGTAGATTGTTCAGCTGTATTAATCAATTGAAATAGTTTGCACTACTAATCCACGGTAGATTGTTTAGCTGTATTAATCAATTTAAATAGTTAGCACCACTAATCCATTGTAGATTGGTTAGCTGTATTAACCAATTTAAATAGTTAGCACTACTAATCCACGATAGATTGTTTAGCTGTATTAATCAATTTAAATAGTTAGCACTACTAATCCACGGAAGATTGTTCAGCTGTATTAATCAATTCAAAAAGTTAGCACTACTAATCCACGGTAGATTGTTCAGCTGTATTAATCAATTGAAATAGTTAGCACTACTAATCCACGGTAGATTGTTTAGCTGTATTAATCAATTGAAATAGTTAGCACTACTAATCCACGGTAGATTGTTCAGCTGTGTTAATCAATTCAAATAGTTAGCACTACTAATCCACGGTAGATTGTTTAGCTGTATTAATCAATTTAAATAGTTAGCACTACTAATCCACGATAGATTGTTTAGCTGTATTAATCAATTTAAGTAGTTAGCACTACTAATCCACGGTAGATTGTTTAGCTGTATTAATCAATCCAAATAGCTAGCACTACTAATCCACGGTTGATTGTTCAGCTGTATTAATCAATTTAAATAATTATCACTACTAATCTACGGTAGATTGTTTAGCTGTATTAATCAATTTAAATAGTTAGCACTCCTAATCCACGGTAGATTGTTTAGCTGTATTGATCAATTTAAATAGTTAGCATTACTAATCCACGGTAGATTGTTTAGCTGCATTAATCAATTTAAATAGTTAGCACTACTAATCAACGGTAGATTGTTCAGCTGTATTAATCAATTTCAATATTTAGCACTACTAATTCACGCTATATTGTTTAGCTGTATTAATCAATTCAAATAGTTAGCACTATTAATCCACTGTAGATTGTTCAGCTGTATTAATCAATTTGAATACTTAGCACTACTAATCCATGGTAGATTGTTTAGCTGTATTAATCAATTCAAATAGCTAGCACTACTAATCCACGGTAGATTTTTAGCTGTATTAATCAATTTAAATAGTTAGCACCACTAGTCCACAGTAGATTGTTTAGCTGTATTAATCAATTTAAATAGTTCGCATTACTAATCCATGGTAGATTGTTCAGCTGTATTATTGAATTCAAATAGTTAGCACTACTAATCCATGTTAGATTATATAGCTGTATTAATCAATTCAAATAGCTAGCACTACTAATCCACGATAGATTGCTTAGCTGTATTAATCAATTTAAATAGTTAGCACTACTAATCCACGGTAGATTGTTTAGCTGTATTAATCAATCCAAATAGCTAGCACTACTAATCCATGGTAGATTGTTCAGCTGTATTAATCAATTTAAATAGTTAGCACTACTTATCCACGGGAGATTGTTTAGCTGTATTAATCAATTTAAATAGTTAACACTACTAATCCACGGTAGATTGTTTAGTTGTATTAATCAATTTAAATAGTTAGCACTACTAATCCACTGTAGATTGTTTAGCTGTATTAATCAATTTAAATAGTTAGCACTACTAATCCACGGTAGATTGTTCAGCTGTATTAATCAATTCAAATATTTAGCACTACTAATCCAGGGTAGATTGTTTAGCTGTATTAATCAATTTGAATAGTTAACACTACTAATCCATGGTAGATTGTTTAGTTGTATTTATCAATTTAATTAGTTAGCACAACTAATCCACGGTAGATTGTTCAGCTGTATTAATCAATTCAAATAGTTAGCACTAATAATCCACGGTAGATTGTTCAGCTGTATTAATCAATTTAAATAGTTAACACTACTAATCCACGGTAGATTGTTTAGTTGTATTAATCAATTTAATTAGTTAGCACAACTAATCCACGGTAGATTGTTCAGCTGTATTAATCAATTCGAATAGTTAGCACTACTAATCCACGGTAGATTGTTCAGCTGTATTAATCAATTCAAATAGTTAGCACTACTAATCCACGGTAGATTGTTCAGCTGTATTATTCAATTCAAATAGTTAGCACTACTAATCCACGGTAGATTGTTTAGCTGTATTAATCAATTTAAATAGTTAGCACCACTAATCCACTGTAGATTGTTTAGCTGTATTAACCAATTTAAATAGTTAGCACTACTAATCCATGGTACATTGTTTAGCTGTATTAATCAATTTAAATAGTTAGCACTACTAATCCACGGTAGATTGTTCAGCTGTATTAATCAATTGAAATAGTTAGCACTACTAATCCACGGTAGATTGTTTAGCTGTATTAATCAATTGAAATAGTTAGCACTACTAATCCACGGTAGATTGTTCAGCTGTATTAATCAATTCAAATAGTTAGCACTACTAATCCACGGTAGATTGTTTAGCTGTATTAATCAATTTAAATAGTTAGCACTACTAATCCACGATAGATTGTTTAGCTGTATTAATCAATTCAAGTAGTTAGCACTACTAATCTGTGGTAGATTGTTTAGCTGTATTAATCAATCCAAATAGCTAGCACTACTAATCCACGGTAGATTGTTTAGCTGTATTAATCAATTGAAATAGTTAGCACTACTAATCTACGGTAGATTGTTTAGCTGTATTAATCAATTTAAATAGTTAGCACTACTAATCCACGGTGGATTGTTTAGCTGTATTGATCAATTTAAATAGTTAGCATTACTAATCCACGGTAGATTGTTTAGCTGTATTAATCAATTTAAATAGTTAGCACTACTAATCAACGGTAGACTGTTCAGCTGTATTAATCAATTTAAATATTTAGCACTACTAATTCACGCTATATTGTTTAGCTGTATTAATCAATTCAAATAGTTAGCGCTATTAATCCACTGTATATTGTTCAGCTGTATTAATCAATTTGAATACTTAGCACTACTATTCCATGGTAGATTGTTTAGCTGTATTAATCAATTCAAATAGCTAGCACTACTAATCCACGGTAGATTTTTAGCTGTATTAATCAATTTAAATAGTTAGCACTACTAATCCACAGTAGATTGTTTAGCTGTATTAATCAATTTAAATAGTTCGCATTACTAATCCATGGTAGATTGTTCAGCTGTATTATTGAATTCAAATAGTTAGCACTAATAATCCATGGTAGATTATATAGCTGTATTAATCAATTCAAATAGCTAGCACTACTAATCCACGATAGATTGTTTAGCTGTATTAATCAATTTAAATAGTTAGCACTACTAATCCACGGTAGATTGTTTAGCTGTATTAATCAATCCAAATAGCTAGCACTACTAATCCACGGTAGATTGTTCAGCTGTATTAATCAATTTAAATAGTTAGCACTACTTATCCACGGTAGATTGTTTAGTTGTATTAATCAATTTAAATAGTTAGCACTACTAATCCACGGTAGATTGTTTAGCTGTATTAATCAATTCAAATAGTTAGCACTACTAATCCATGGTACATTGTTTAGCTGTATAAATCAATTTAAATAGTTAGCACTACTAATCCACTGTAGATTGTTCAGCTGTATTAATCAATTTAAATAGTTAGCACTACTAATCCACTTTAGATTTTTTAGCTGTATCAATCAATTTAATTAGTTAGCACAACTAATCCACGGTAGATTTTTCAGCCGTATTAATCAATTCAAATAGTTAGCACTACTAATCCACGGTAGATTGTTCAGCTGTATTAATCAATTTAAATAGTTAGCACTACTAATCCACTTTAGATTTTTTAGCTGTATCAATCAATTTAATTAGTTAGCACAACTAATCCACGGTAGATTTTTCAGCCGTATTAATCAATTCAAATAGTTAGCACTACTAATCCACGGTAGATTGTTCAGCTGTATTAATCAATTCAAATAGTTAGCACTACTAATCCACGGTAGATTGTTCAGCTGTATTAATCAATTCAAATAGTTAGCACTACTAATCCACGGTAGATTGTTTAGCTGTATTAATCAATTTAAATAGTTAGCACAACTAATCAACGGTAGATTGTTCAGCCGTATTAATCAATTCAAATAGTTAGCACTACTAATCCACGGTAGATTGTTCAGCTGTATTAATCAATTCAAATAGTTAGCACTACTAATCCACGATAGATTGTTTAGCTGTATTAATCAATCCAAATAGCTAGCACTACTAATTCACGGTAGATTGTTCAGCTGTATTAATCAATTTAAATAGTTAGCACTACTAATCCACGGTAGATTGATTAGCTGTATTAATCAATTTAAATAGTTAGCACTACTAATCCACGGTAGATTGTTTAGTTGTATTAATCAATTTAAATAGTTAGCACTACTACTCCACTGTAGATTGTTTAGCTGTATTAATCAATTCAAATAGTTAGCACTACTAATCCACGGTAGATTGTTCAGCTGTATTAATCAATTCAAATATTTAGCACTACTAATCCAGGGTAGATTGTTTAGCTGTATTAATCAATTCAAATAGTTAGCACTACTAATCCACGATAGATTGTTTAGCTGTATTAATCAATTTAAGTAGTTAGCACTACTAATTCACGGTAGATTGTTTAGCTGTATTAATTAATTCAAATAGTTAGCACTACTAATCCACTGTAGATTGTTCAGCTGTATTAATCAATTCAAATAGTTAGCACTACTAATCCACAATAGATTGTTCAGCTGTATTAATCAATTTAAATATTTAGCACTACTAATTCACGGTAGATTGTTTAGCTGTATTAATCAATTCGAATAGTTAGCACTACTAATCCACGGTAGATTGTTCAGCTGTATTAATCAATTCAAATAGTTAGCACTACTAATCCACAGTAGATTGTTTAGCTGTATTAATCAATCCAAATAGCTAGCACTACTAATCCACGGTACATTGTTTAGCTGTATTGATCAATTTAAATATTTAGCACTACTAATTCACGGTAGATTGTTTAGCTGTATTAATCATTTTAAATAGTTAGCACCACTAATCCACGGTAGATTGTTTAGCTGTATTAATCAATTTAAATAGTTAGCACCACTAATCCACTGTAGATTGTTTAGCTGTATTAATCAATTTAAATAGTTAGCACTACTAATCAATGGTAGATTGTTTAGCTGTATTAATCAATTCAAATAGTTAGCACTACTAATCCACGGTAGATTGTCTAGATGTATTAAACAATTTAAATAGTTAGCACTACTAATCCACGATAAATTGTTTAGCTGTATTAATCAATTTAAATAGTTAGCACTACTAATCGACAGTAGATTGTTTAGCTGTATTAATCAATTCAAATAGTTAGCACTACTAATCCACGGTAGATTGTTTAGCTGTATTGATCAATTTGAATAGTTAGCACTACTAATCAACGGTAGATTGTTTAGCTGTATTAATCAATTTAAATAGTTAGCACTACTAATCCACGATAGATTGTTTAGCTGTATTAATCAATTTAAATAGTTAGCACTACTAATCCATGGTAGATTGTTTAGCTGTATTAATCAATTTAAATAGTTAGCACCACTAATCCACTGTAGATTGTTTAGCTGTATTAATCAATTTAAATAGTTAGAACTACTAATCCACGGTAGATTGTTTAGCTGTATTAACCAATTTAAATAGTTAGCACTACTAATCAACGGGAAATTGTTTAGCTGTATTAATCAATTTAAATAGTTAGCGCTACTAATCCACGGTAGATTGTTTAGCTGTATTAATCAATTCAAATAGTTAGCACTACTAATCCACTGTAGATTGTTCAGCTGTATTAATCAATTTAAGTAGTTAGCACTACTAATCCACGGTAGATTGTTTAGCTGTATTAATCAATTTAAATAGCTAGCACTACTAATCCACGGTAGATTTTTTAGCTGTATTAATCAATTCAAATAGTTAGCACTACTAATCCACGGTAGATTGTTTAGCTGTATTAATCAATTTAAATAGTTAGCACTACTAATCCACGGTAGATTGTTTAGCTGTATTAATCAATTTAAATAGTTAGCACCACTAATCCACGGTAGACTGTTTAGCTGTATTGATCAATTTAAATAGTTAGCACTACTAATCCACTGAAGATTGTTTAGCTGTATTAATCAATTTAAATAGTTAGCACTACTAATCCACGGTAGATTGTTTAGCTCTATTAACCAATTTAAATAGTTAGCACTACTAATCCACGGTAGATTGTTTAGCTCTATTAACCAATTTAAATAGTTAGCACTACTAATCCACTGTAGATTGTTTAGCTGTATTAATCAATCCAAATAGTTAGCACTACTAATCCACGGTAGATTGTTCAGCTGTATTAATCAATTTAAATAGCTTGCACTACTTATCCACAGTAGATTGTTTAGCTGTATTAATCAATTTAAATAGTTAGCACTACTAATCCACGGTAGATTGTTTAGCTGTATTAATCAATTTAAATAGTTAGCACTACTAATCCACAGTAGATTGTTTAGCTGTATTAATCAATTCAAATAGTTAGCACTACTAATCCATGGTAGATTGTTTAGCTGTATTAATCAATTTAAATAGTTAGCACTACTAATCCACGGTAGATTGTTCAGCTGTATTAATCAATTCAGTTAGTTAGCACTACTAATCAACGGTAGATTGTTTAGCTCTATTAACCAATTTAAATAGTTAGCACTACTAATCCACGATAGATTGTTTAGGTTTATTAATCAATTTAAATAGTTAGCACTACTAATCCACTGTCGATTGTTTAGCTGTATTAATCAATTTAAATAGTTAGCACTACTAATCCATGGTAGACTGTTTAGCTGTATTGATCAATTTAAATAGTTAGCACCACAAATCCACTGAATATTGTTTAGCTGTATTAATCAATTTAAATAGTTAGCACTACTAATCCACGGTAGATTGTTTAGCTCTATTAACCAATTTAAATAGTTAGCACTACTAATCCACGATAGATTGTTTAGGTTTATTAATCAATTTAAATAGTTAGCACTACTAATCCACAGTAGATTGTTTAGCTGTATTAATCAATTCAAATAGTTAGCACTACTATTCCATGGAAGATTGTTTAGCTGTATTACCCAATTCAAATAGTTAGCACTACTAATCCACGATAGATTGTTTAGCTGTATTAATCAATTTAAATAGTTAGCACTACTAATCCACAGTAGATTGTTAAGCTGTATTAATCAATTCAAATAGTTAGCACTACTAATCCACAAGATATTGTTGAGCTGTATTAATCAATTTAAATAGTTAGCACTACTAATCCACGGTAGATTTTTTAGCTGTATTAATCTATTCAAATAGTTAGCACTACTAATCCACGGTAGATTGTTTAGCTGTATTAATCAATTTAAATAGTTAGCACTACTAATCCGCGGTAGATTGTTTAGCTGTATTAATCAATTTAAATAGTTAACACTACTAATCCACAGTAGATTGTTTAGCTGTATTAATCAATTCAAATAGTTAGCACTACTAATCCACGATAGATTGTTTAGCTGTATTAATCAATTTAAATAGTTAGCACTACTAATCCACGGTAGATTGTTCAGCTGTATTAATCAATTCAAAAAGTTAGCACTACAAATCCACTGTATATTATTTAGCTGTATTAATCAATTGAAATAGTTAGCACTACTAATCCACGGTAGATTGTTCAGCTGTATTAATCAATTTAAATAGTTAGCACTACTAATCCACGGTAGATTGTTCAGCTGTATTAATCAATTGAAATAGTTAGCACTACTAATCCACGGGAGATTGTTTAGCTGTATTAATCAATTGAAATAGTTAGCACTACTAATCCACAGTAGATTGTTTAGCTGTATTAATCAATCCAAATAGCTAGCACTACTAATCCACGGTAGATTGTTCAGCTGTATTAATCAATTTAAATAATTATCACTACTAATCTACGGTAGATTGTTTAGCTGTATTAATCAATTTAAATAGTTAGCACTACTATTCCACGGTAGATTGTTTAGCTGTATTGATCAATTTAAATAGTTAGCATTACTAATCCATGGTAGATTGTTTAGCTGTATTAATCAATTTAAATAGTTAGCACTACTAATCAACGGTAGATTGTTCAGCTGTATTAATCAATTTAAATATTTAGCACTACTAATTCACGGTATATTGTTAAGCTGTATTAATCAATTCAAATAGTTAGCACCATTAATCCACGGTAGATTGTTCAGCTGTATTAATCAATTTGAATACTTAGCACTACTAATCCATGGTAGATTGTTTAGCTGTATTAATCAATTCAAATAGCTAGCACTACTAATCCACGGTAGATTTTTAGCTGTATTAATCAATTTAAATAGTTAGCACTACTAATCCACAGTAGATTGTTTAGCTGTATTAATCAATTTAAATAGTTAGCATTACTAATCCATGGTAGATTGTTCAGCTGTATTATTGAATTCAAATAGTTAGCACTGCTAATCCACGGTAGATTGTTTAGCTGTATTAATCAATTTAAATAGTTAGCATTACTAATCCATGGTAGATTGTTCAGCTGTATTATTGAATTCAAATAGTTAGCACTGCTAATCCACGGTAGATTGTTTAGCTGTATTAATCAATTTAAATAGTTAGCACTACTAATCCATGGTAGATTATATAGCTGTATTAATCAATTCAAATAGCTAGCACTACTAATCCACGATAGATTGTTTAGCTGTATTAATCAATTTAAATAGTTAGCACTACTAATCCACGGTAGATTGTTTAGCTGTATTAATCAATCCAAATAGCTAGCACTACTAATCCACGGTAGATTGTTCAGCTGTATTAATCAATTTAAATAGTTAGCACTACTAATCCATGGTAGATTATATAGCTGTATTAATCAATTCAAATAGCTAGCACTACTAATCCACGATAGATTGTTTAGCTGTATTAATCAATTTAAATAGTTAGCACTACTAATCCACGGTAGATTGTTTAGCTGTATTAATCAACCCAAATAGCTAGCACTACTAATCCACGGTAGATTGTTCAGCTGTATTAATCAATTTAAATAGCTAGCACTACTTATCCATGGTAGATTGTTTAGCTGTACTAATCAATTTAAATAGTTGGCACTACTAATCCACGGTAGATTGTTTAGCTGTATTAATCAATTTAAATAGTTAGCACTACTAATCCACGGTAGATTGTTTAGCTGTATTAATCAAATTAAATAGTTAACACTACTAATCCACGGTAGATTGTTTAGTTGTATTAATCAATTTAAATAGTTAGCACTACTAATCCACTGTACACTGTTTAGCTGTATTAATCAATCCAAATAGCTAGCACTACTAATCCACGGTAGATTGTTTAGCTGTATTAATCAATCCAAATAGCTAGCACTACTAATCCACGGTAGATTGTTCAGCTGTATTAATCAATTTAAATAGCTAGCACTACTTATCCACAGTAGATTGTTTAGCTGTATTAATCAATTTAAATAGTTAGCACTACTAATCCACGGTAGATTGTTTAGCTGTATTAATCAATTTAAATAGTTAACACTACTAATCCACGGTAGATTGTTTAGTTGTATTAATCAATTTAAATAGTTAGCACTACTAATCCACGGTAGATTGTTTAGCTGTGTTAATCAATTTAAATAGTTAGCACTACTAATCCACTGTAGATTGTTTAGCTGTATTAATCAATTTAAATAGTTAGCACTACTAATCCATGGTAGACTGTTTAGCTGTATTGATCAATTTAAATAGTTAGCACCACTAATCCACTGAAGATTGTTTAGCTGTATTAATCATTTTAAATAGTTAGCACTACTAATCCACGGTAGATTGTTTAGCTCTATTAACCAATTTAAATAGTTAGCACTACTAATCCACGATAGATTGTTTAGGTTTATTAATCAATTTAAATAGTTAGCACTACTAATCCACTGTCGATTGTTTAGCTGTATTAATCAATTTAAATAGTTAGCACTACTAATCCATGGTAGACTGTTTAGCTGTATTGATCAATTTAAATAGTTAGCACCACTAATCCACTGAAGATTGTTTAGCTGTATTAATCATTTTAAATAGTTAGCACTACTAATCCACGGTAGATTGTTTAGCTCTATTAACCAATTTAAATAGTTAGCACTACTAATCCACGATAGATTGTTTAGGTTTATTAATCAATTTAAATAGTTAGCACTACTAATCCACAGTAGATTGTTTAGCTGTATTAATCAATTCAAATAGTTAGCACTACTATTCCATGGAAGATTGTTTAGCTGTATTACCCAATTCAAATAGTTAGCACTACTAATCCACGATAGATTGTTTAGCTGTATTAATCAATTTAAATAGTTAGCACTACTAATCCACGGTAGATTGTTCAGCTGTATTAATCAATTCAGTTAGTTAGCACTACTAATCAACGGTAGATTGTTTAGCTGTATTAATCAATTTAAATAGTTAGCACTACTAATCCACGGTATATTGTTTAGCTGTATTAATCAATTCAAATAGTTAGCACTACTAATCCACGGTAGATTGTTCAGCTGTATTAATCTATTCAAATAGTTAGCACTACTAATCCACGGTAGATTGTTTAGCTGTATTAATCAATTTAAATAGTTAGCACTACTAATCCACGCTATATTGTTTAGCTGCATTAATCAATTTAAATAGTTAGCACTACTAATCCACTGTAGATTTTTTAGCTGTATTAATCTATTTAAATAGTTAGCACTACTAATCCACGGTAGATTGTTTAGCTGTATTAATCAATTTAAATAGTTAGCACTACTAATCCACGGTATATTGTTTAGCTGTATTAATCAATTCAAATAGTTAGCACTACTAATCCACGGTATATTGTTTAGCTGTATTAATCAATTTAAATAATTAGCACTACTAATCCACGGTAGATTGTTCAGCTGTATTAATCAATTCAAATAGTTAGCACTACTAATCCACGGTATATTGTTGAGCTGTATTAATCAATTTAAATAGTTAGCACTACTAATCCACGGTAGATTTTTTAGCTGTATTAATCTATTCAAATAGTTAGCACTACTAATCCACGATAGATTGTTTAGCTGTATTAATCAATTTAAATAGTTAGCACTACTAATCCACGGTAGATTGTTTAGCTGTATTAATCAATTTAAATAGTTAGCACTACTAATCCACGGTATATTGTTTAGCTGTATTAATCAATTCAAAGAGTTAGCACTACTAATCCACGGTATATTGTTTAGCTGTATTAATCAATTTAAATAATTAGCACTACTAATCCATGGTAGATTGTTCAGCTGTATTATTGAATTCAAATAGTTAGCACTGCTAATCCACGGTAGATTGTTTAGCTGTATTAATCAATTTAAATAGTTAGCACTACTAATCCATGGTAGATTATATAGCTGTATTAATCAATTCAAATAGCTAGCACTACTAAACCACGATAGATTGTTTAGCTGTATTAATCAATTTAAATAGTTAGCACTACTAATCCACGGTAGATTGTTTAGCTGTATTAATCAATCCAAATAGCTAGCACTACTAATCCACGGTAGATTGTTCAGCTGTATTAATCAATTTAAATAGTTAGCACTACTAATCCATGGTAGATTATATAGCTATATTAATCAATTCAAATAGCTAGCACTACTAATCCACGATAGATTGTTTATCTGTATTAATCAATTTAAATAGTTAGCACTACTAATCCACGGTAGATTGTTTAGCTGTATTAATCAACCCAAATAGCTAGCACTACTAATCCACGGGAGATTGTTCAGCTGTATTAATCAATTTAAATAGCTAGCACTACTTATCCATGGTAGATTGTTTAGCTGTACTAATCAATTTAAATAGTTGGCACTACTAATCCACGGTAGATTGTTTAGCTGTATTAATCAATTTAAATAGTTAGCACTACTAATCCACGGTAGATTGTTTAGCTGTATTAATCAATTTAAATAGTTAACACTACTAATCCACGGTAGATTGTTTAGTTGTATTAATCAATTTAAATAGTTAGCACTACTAATCCACTGTAGACTGTTTAGCTGTATTAATCAATCCAAATAGCTAGCACTACTAATCCACGGTAGATTGTGTAGCTGTATTAATCAATCCAAATAGCTAGCACTACTAATCCACGGTAGATTGTTCAGCTGTATTAATCAATTTAAATAGCTAGCACTACTTATCCACAGTAGATTGTTTAGCTGTATTAATCAATTTAAATAGTTAGCACTACTAATCCACGGTAGATTGTTTAGCTGTATTAATCAATTTAAATAGTTAACACTACTAATCCACGGTAGATTGTTTAGTTGTATTAATCAATTTAAATAGTTAGCACTACTAATCCACGGTAGATTGTTTAGCTGTGTTAATCAATTTAAATAGTTAGCACTACTAATCCACTGTAGATTGTTTAGCTGTATTAATCAATTTAAATAGTTAGCACTACTAATCCATGGTAGACTGTTTAGCTGTATTGATCAATTTAAATAGTTAGCACCACTAATCCACTGAAGATTGTTTAGCTGTATTAATCATTTTAAATAGTTAGCACTACTAATCCACGGTAGATTGTTTAGCTCTATTAACCAATTTAAATAGTTAGCACTACTAATCCACGATAGATTGTTTAGGTTTATTAATCAATTTAAATAGTTAGCACTACTAATCCACTGTCGATTGTTTAGCTGTATTAATCAATTTAAATAGTTATCACTACTAATCCATGGTAGACTGTTTAGCTGTATTGATCAATTTAAATAGTTAGCACCACTAATCCACTGAAGATTGTTTAGCTGTATTAATCATTTTAAATAGTTAGCACTACTAATCCACGGTAGATTGTTTAGCTCTATTAACCAATTTAAATAGTTAGCACTACTAATCCACGATAGATTGTTTAGGTTTATTAATCAATTTAAATAGTTAGCACTACTAATCCACAGTAGATTGTTTAGCTGTATTAATCAATTCAAATAGTTAGCACTACTATTCCATGGAAGATTGTTTAGCTGTATTACCCAATTCAAATAGTTAGCACTACTAATCCACGATAGATTGTTTAGCTGTATTAATCAATTTAAATAGTTAGCACTACTAATCCACGGTAGATTGTTCAGCTGTATTAATCAATTCAGTTAGTTAGCACTACTAATCAACGGTAGATTGTTTAGCTGTATTAATCAATTTAAATAGTTAGCACTACTAATCCACGGTATATTGTTTAGCTGTATTAATCAATTCAAATAGTTAGCACTACTAATCCACGGTAGATTGTTCAGCTGTATTAATCTATTCAAATAGTTAGCACTACTAATCCACGGTAGATTGTTTAGCTGTATTAATCAATTTAAATAGTTAGCACTACTAATCCACGCTATGTTGTTTAGCTGCATTAATCAATTTAAATAGTTAGCACTACTAATCCACTGTAGATTTTTTAGCTGTATTAATCTATTTAAATAGTTAGCACTACTAATCCACGGTAGATTGTTTAGCTGTATTAATCAATTTAAATAGTTAGCACTACTAATCCACGGTATATTGTTTAGCTGTATTAATCAATTCAAATAGTTAGCACTACTAATCCACGGTATATTGTTTAGCTGTATTAATCAATTTAAATAAATAGCACTACTAATCCACGGTAGATTGTTCAGCTGTATTAATCAATTCAAATAGTTAGCACTACTAATCCACGGTATATTGTTGAGCTGTATTAATCAATTTAAATAGTTAGCACTACTAATCCACGGTAGATTTTTTAGCTGTATTAATCTATTCAAATAGTTAGCACTACTAATCTACGGTAGATTGTTTAGCTGTATTAATCAATTTAAATAGTTAGCACTACTAATCCGCGGTAGATTGTTTAGCTGTATTAATCAATTTAAATAGTTAACACTACTAATCCACGGTAGATTGTTCAGCTGTATTAATCAATTTAAATAATTATCACTACTAATGTACGGTAGATTGTTTAGCTGTATTAATCAATTTAAATAGTTAGCACTACTAATCCACGGTAGATTGTTTAGCTGTATTGATCAAGTTAAATAGTTAGCATTACTAATCCACGGTAGATTGTTTAGCTGTATTAATCAATTTAAATAGTTAGCACTACTAATCAACGGTAGACTGTTCAGCTGTATTAATCAATTTAAATATTTAGCACTACTAATTCACGCTATATTGTTTAGCTGTATTAATCAATTCAAATAGTTAGCGCTATTAATCCATGGTAGATTGTTCAGCTGTATTATTGAATTCAAATAGTTAGCACTACTAATCCATGGTAGATTGTTTAGGTTTATTAATCAATTTAAATAGTTAGCACTACTAATCCACTGTCGATTGTTTAGCTGTATTAATCAATTTAAATAGTTAGCACTACTAATCCACGGTAGATTGTTTAGCTGTATTAATCAATCCAAATAGCTAGCACTACTAATCCACGGTAGATTGTTCAGCTGTATTAATCAATTTAAATAGCTAGCACTACTTATCCACAGTAGATTGTTTAGCTGTATTAATCAATTTAAATAGTTAACACTACTAATCCACGGTAGATTGTTTAGCTGTATTAATCAATTTAAATAGTTAACACTACTAATCCACAGTATATTGTTTAGCTGTATTAATCAATTTAAATAGTTAGCACTACTTATCCACTGTAGATTGTTTAGCTGTATTAATCAATCCAAATAGCTAGCACTACTAATCCACGGTAGATTGTTTAGCTGTATTAATCAATCCAAATAGCTAGCACTACTAATCCACGGTAGATTGTTTAGTTGTATTAATCAATTTAAATAGTTAGCACTACTAATCCACTGTAGATTGTTTAGCTGTATTAATCAATCCAAATAGCTAGCACTACTAATCCACGGTAGATTGTTTAGCTGTATTAATCAATCCAAATAGCTAGCACTACTAATCCACGGTAGATTGTTCAGCTGTATTAATCAATTTAAATAGCTAGCACTACTTATCCACAGTAGATTGTTTAGCTGTATTAATCAATTTAAATAGTTAGCACTACTAATCCACGGTAGATTGTTTAGCTGTATTAATCAATTTAAATAGTTAACACTACTAATCCACGGTAGATTGTTTAGTTGTATTAATCAATTTAAATAGTTAGCACTACTAATCCACGGTAGATTGTTTAGCTGTATTAATCAATTTAAATAGTTAGCACTACTAATCCATGGTAGACTGTTTAGCTGTATTGATCAATTTAAATAGTTAGCACCACTAATCCACTGAAGATTGTTTAGCTGTATTAATCATTTTAAATAGTTAGCACTACTAATCCACGGTAGATTGTTTAGCTCTATTAACCAATTTAAATAGTTAGCACTACTAATCCACGATAGATTGTTTAGGTTTTTTAATCAATTTAAATAGTTAGCACTACTAATCCACTGTCGATTGTTTAGCTGTATTAATCAATTTAAATAGTTAGCACTACTAACCCATGGTAGACTGTTTAGCTGTATTGATCAATTTAAATAGTTAGCACCACTAATCCACTGAAGATTGTTTAGCTGTATTAATCATTTTAAATAGTTAGCACTACTAATCCACGGTAGATTGTTTAGCTCTATTAACCAATTTAAATAGTTAGCACTACTAATCCACGATAGATTGTTTAGGTTTATTAATCAATTTAAATAGTTAGCGCTACTAATCCACAGTAGATTGTTTAGCTGTATTAATCAATTCAAATAGTTAGCACTACTATTCCATGGAAGATTGTTTAGCTGTATTACCCAATTCAAATAGTTAGCACTACTAATCCACGATAGATTGTTTAGCTGTATTAATCAATTTAAATAGTTAGCACTACTAATCCACGGTAGATTGTTCAGCTGTATTAATCAATTCAGTTAGTTAGCACTACTAATCAACGGTAGATTGTTTAGCTGTATTAATCAATTTAAATAGTTAGCACTACTAATCCACGGTATATTGTTTAGCTGTATTAATCAATTCAAATAGTTAGCACTACTAATCCACGGTAGATTGTTCAGTTGTATTAATCTATTCAAATAGTTAGCACTACTAATCCACGGTAGATTATTTAGCTGTATTAATCAATTTAAATAGTTAGCACTACTAATCCACGGTATATTGTTTAGCTGCATTAATCAATTTAAATAGTTAGCACTACTAATCCACTGTAGATTTTTTAGCTGTATTAATCTATTCAAATAGTTAGCACTACTAATCCACGGTAGATTGTTTAGCTGTATTAATCAATTTAAATAGTTAGCACTACTAATCCACGGTATATTGTTTAGCTGTATTAATCAATTCAAATAGTTAGCACTACTAATCCACGGTATATTGTTTAGCTGTATTAATCAATTTAAATAATTAGCACTACTAATCCACGGTAGATTGTTCAGCTGTATTAATCAATTCAAATAGTTAGCACTACTAATCCACGGTATATTTTTGAGCTGTATTAATCAATTTAAATAGTTAGCACTACTAATCCACGGTAGATTTTTTAGCTGTATTAATCCATTCAAATAGTTAGCACTACTAATCTACGGTAGATTGTTTAGCTGTATTAATCAATTTAAATAGTTAGCACTACTAATCCGCGGTAGATTGTTTAGCTGTATTAATCAATTTAAATAGTTAACACTACTAATCCACAGTAGATTGTTTAGCTGTATTAATCAATTCAAATAGTTAGCACTACTAATCCACTGTAGATTTTTTAGCTGTATTAATCAATTTAATTAGTTAGCACAACTAATCCACGGTAGATTGTTCAGCTGTATTAATCAATTCACATAGTTAGCACTACTAATCCACGGTAGATTGTTCAGCTGTATTAATCAATTCAAAAAGTTAGCACTACTAATCCACGGTAGATTGTTAAGCTGTATTAATCAATTCAAATAGTTAGCACTACTAATCCACGGTAGATTGTTTAGCTGTATTAATCAATTTAAATAGTTAGCACCACTAATCCACTGTAGATTGTTTAGCTGTATTAACCAATTTAAATAGTTAGCACTACTAATCCACGATAGATTGTTTAGCTGTATTAATCAATTTAAATAGTTAGCACTACTAATCCACGGTAGATTGTTCAGCTGTATTAATCAATTCAAAAAGTTAGCACTACTAATCCACTGTAGATTATTTTGCTGTATTAATCAATTGAAATAGTTAGCACTACTAATCCACGGTAGATTGTTCAGCTGTATTAATCAATTCAAATAGTTAGCACTACTAATCCACGGTAGATTGTTTAGCTGTATTAATCAATTTAAATAGTTAGCACCACTAATCCACGGTAGATTGTTTAGCTGTATTAACCAATTTAAATAGTTAGCACTACTAATCCACGATAGATTGTTTAGCTGTATTAATCAATTTAAATAGTTAGCACTACTAATCCACGGTAGATTGTTCAGCTGTATTAATTAATTTAAATAATTATCACTACTAATCTACGGTAGATTGTTTAGCTGTATTAATCAATTTAAACAGTTAGCACTACTAATCCACGGTAGATTGTTTAGCTGTATTGATCAATTTAAATAGTTAGCATTACTAATCCACGGTAGATTGTTTAGCTGTATTAATCAATTTAAATAGTTAGCACTACTAATCAACGGTAGACTGTTCAGCTGTATTAATCAATTTAAATATTTAGCACTACTAATTCACGCTATATTGTTTAGCTGTATTAATCAATTCTAATAGTTAGCGCTATTAATCCACTGTATATTGTTCAGCTGTATTAATCAATTTGAATACTTAGCACTACTATTCCATGGTAGATTGTTTAGCTGTATTAATCAATTCAAATAGCTAGCACTACTAATCCACAGTAGATTTTTAGCTGTATTAATCAATTTAAATAGTTAGCACTACTAATCCACAGTAGATTGTTTAGCTGTATTAATCAATTTAAATAGTTCGCATTACTAATCCATGGTAGATTGTTCAGCTGTATTATTGAATTCAAATAGTTAGCACTACTAATCCATGGTAGATTATATAGCTGTATTAATCAATTCAAATAGCTAGCACTACTAATCCACGATAGATTGTTTAGCTGTATTAATCAATTTAAATAGTTAGCACTACTAATCCACGGTAGATTGTTTAGCTGTATTAATCAATCCAAATAGCTAGCACTACTAATCCACGGTAGATTGTTCAGCTGTATTAATCAATTTAAATAGTTAGCACTACTTATCCACGGTAGATTGTTTAGTTGTATTAATCAATTTAAATAGTTAGCACTACTAATCCACTGTAGATTGTTTAGTTGTATTAATCAATTTAAATAGTTAGCACTACTAATCCACTTTAGATTTTTTAGCTGTATCAATCAATTTAATTAGTTAGCACAACTAATCCACGGTAGATTTTTCAGCTGTATTAATCAATTCAAATAGTTAGCACTACTAATCCACGGTAGATTGTTCAGCTGTATTAATCAATTCAAATAGTTAGCACTACTAATCCACGGTAGATTGTTCAGCTGTATTAATCAATTCAAATAGTTAGCACTACTAATCCACGGTAGATTGTTTAGCTGTATTAATCAATTTAAATAGTTAGCACAACTAATCCACGGTAGATTGTTCAGCCGTATTAATCAATTCAAATAGTTAGCACTACTAATCCACGGTAGATTGTTCAGCTGTATTAATCAATTCAAATAGTTAGCACTACTAATCCGCGATAGATTGTTTAGCTGTATTAATCAATCCAAATAGCTAGCACTACTAATTCACGGTAGATTGTTCAGCTGTATTAATCAATTCAAATAGTTAGCACTACTAATCCACGGTAGATTGTTTAGCTGTATTAATCAATTTAAATAGTTAGCACTAGTAATCCACGGTAGATTGTTTAGTTGTATTAATCAATTTAAATAGTTAGCATTACTACTCCACTGTAGATTGTTTAGCTGTATTAATCAATTCAAATAGTTAGCACTACTAATCCACGGTAGATTGTTTAGCTGTATTAATCAATTTAAATAGTTAGCACTACTAACCCACGGTAGATTGTTTAGCTGTATTAATCAATTTAAATAGTTAGCATTACTACTCCACTGTAGATTGTTTAGCTGTATTAATCAATTCAAATATTTAGCACTACTAATCCACGGTAGATTGTTCAGCTGTATTAATCAATTCAAATATTTAGCACTACTAATCCAGGGTAGATTGTTTAGCTGTATTAATCAATTTGAATAGTTAGCACTACTAATCCACGATAGATTGTTTAGCTGTATTAATCAATTTAAGTAGTTAGCACTACTAATTCACGGTAGATTGTTTAGCTGTATTAATCAATTCAAATAGTTAGCACTACTAATCCACGGTAGATTGTTCAGCTGTATTAATCAATTTAAATAATTATCACTACTAATCTACGGTAGATTGTTTAGCTGTATTAATCAATTTAAACAGTTAGCACTACTAATCCACGGTAGATTGTTTAGCTGTATTGATCAATTTAAATAGTTAGCATTACTAATCCACGGTAGATTGTTTAGCTGTATTAATCAATTTAAATAGTTAGCACTACTAATCAACGGTAGACTGTTCAGCTGTATTAATCAATTTAAATATTTAGCACTACTAATTCACGCTATATTGTTTAGCTGTATTAATCAATTCAAATAGTTAGCGCTATTAATCCACTGTATATTGTTCAGCTGTATTAATCAATTTGAATACTTAGCACTACTATTCCATGGTAGATTGCTTAGCTGTATTAATCAATTCAAATAGCTAGCACTACTAATCCACGGTAGATTTTTAGCTGTATTAATCAATTTAAATAGTTAGCACTACTAATCCACAGTAGATTGTTTAGCTGTATTAATCAATTTAAATAGTTCGCATTACTAATCCATGGTAGATTGTTCAGCTGTATTATTGAATTCAAATAGTTAGCACTACTAATCCATGGTAGATTATATAGCTGTATTAATCAATTCAAATAGCTAGCACTACTAATCCACCATAGATTGTTTAGCTGTATTAATCAATTTAAATAGTTAGCACTACTAATCCACGGTAGATTGTTTAGCTGTATTAATCAATCCAAATAGCTAGCACTACTAATCCATGGTAGATTGTTTAGCTGTATTAATCAATTCAAATAGTTAGCACTACTAATCCACGGTAGATTGTTCAGCTGTATTAATCAATTTAAATAGTTCGCATTACTAATCCATGGTAGATTGTTCAGCTGTATTATTGAATTCAAATAGTTAGCACTACTAATCCATGGTAGATTATATAGCTGTATTAATCAATTCAAATAGCTAGCACTACTAATCCACCATAGATTGTTTAGCTGTATTAATCAATTTAAATAGTTAGCACTACTAATCCACGGTAGATTGTTTAGCTGTATTAATCAATCCAAATAGCTAGCACTACTAATCCATGGTAGATTGTTTAGCTGTATTAATCAATTCAAATAGTTAGCACTACTAATCCATGGTAGATTGTTTAGCTGTATTAATCAATTCAAATAGTTAGCACTACTAATCCACGGTAGATTGTTCAGCTGTATTAATCAATTTAAATAGTTAGCACTACTTATCCACGGTAGATTGTTTAGTTGTATTAATCAATTTAAATAGTTAGCACTACTAATCCACTGTAGATTGTTTAGCTGTATTAATCAATTTAAATAGTTAGCACTACTAATCCACTTTAGATTTTTTAGCTGTATCAATCAATTTAATTAGTTAGCACAACTAATCCACGGTAGATTTTTCAGCTGTATTAATCAATTCAAATAGTTAGCACTACTAATTCACGGTAGATTGTTCAGCTGTATTAATCAATTCAAATAGTTAGCACTACTAATCCGCGGTAGATTGTTTAGCTGTATTAATCAATTTAAATAGTTAACACTACTAATCCACAGTAGATTGTTTAGCTGTATTAATCAATTCAAATAGTTAGCACTACTAATCCACTGTAGATTTTTTAGCTGTATTAATCAATTTAATTAGTTAGCACAACTAATCCACGGTAGATTGTTCAGCTGTATTAATCAATTCACATAGTTAGCACTACTAATCCACGGTAGATTGTTCAGCTGTATTAATCAATTCAAAAAGTTAGCACTACTAATCCACGGTAGATTGTTAAGCTGTATTAATCAATTCAAATAGTTAGCACTACTAATCCACGGTAGATTGTTTAGCTGTATTAATCAATTTAAATAGTTAGCACCACTAATCCACTGTAGATTGTTTAGCTGTATTAACCAATTTAAATAGTTAGCACTACTAATCCACGATAGATTGTTTAGCTGTATTAATCAATTTAAATAGTTAGCACTACTAATCCACGGTAGATTGTTCAGCTGTATTAATCAATTCAAAAAGTTAGCACTACTAATCCACTGTAGATTATTTTGCTGTATTAATCAATTGAAATAGTTAGCACTACTAATCCACGGTAGATTGTTCAGCTGTATTAATCAATTCAAATAGCTAGCACCACTAATCCACGGTAGATTGTTTAGCTGTATTAACCAATTTAAATAGTTAGCACTACTAATCCACGATAGATTGTTTAGCTGTATTAATCAATTTAAATAGTTAGCACTACTAATCCACGGTAGATTGTTCAGCTGTATTAATTAATTTAAATAATTATCACTACTAATCTACGGTAGATTGTTTAGCTGTATTAATCAATTCAGTTAGTTAGCACTACTAATCAACGGTAGATTGTTTAGCTGTATTAATCAATTTAAATAGTTAGCACTACTAATCCACGGTATATTGTTTAGCTGTATTAATCAATTCAAATAGTTAGCACTACTAATCCACGGTAGATTGTTCAGCTGTATTAATCTATTCAAATAGTTAGCACTACTAATCCATGGTAGATTGTTTAGCTGTATTAATCAATTTAAATAGTTAGCACTACTAATCCACGCTATGTTGTTTAGCTGCATTAATCAATTTAAATAGTTAGCACTACTAATCCACTGTAGATTTTTTAGCTGTATTAATCTATTTAAATAGTTAGCACTACTAATCCACGGTAGATTGTTTAGCTGTATTAATCAATTCAAATAGTTAGCACTACTAATCCACGGTAGATTGTTCAGCTGTATTAATCTATTCAAATAGTTAGCACTACTAATCCACGGTAGATTGTTTAGCTGTATTAATCAATTTAAATAGTTAGCACTACTAATCCACGCTATGTTGTTTAGCTGCATTAATCAATTTAAATAGTTAGCACTACTAATCCACTGTAGATTTTTTAGCTGTATTAATCTATTTAAATAGTTAGCACTACTAATCCACGGTAGATTGTTTAGCTGTATTAATCAATTTAAATAGTTAGCACTACTAATCCACGGTATATTGTTTAGCTGTATTAATCAATTCAAATAGTTAGCACTACTAATCCACGGTATATTGTTTAGCTGTATTAATCAATTTAAATAAATAGCACTACTAATCCACGGTAGATTGTTCAGCTGTATTAATCAATTCAAATAGTTAGCACTACTAATCCACGGTATATTGTTGAGCTGTATTAATCAATTTAAATAGTTAGCACTACTAATCCACGGTAGATTTTTTAGCTGTATTAATCTATTCAAATAGTTAGCACTACTAATCTACGGTAGATTGTTTAGCTGTATTAATCAATTTAAATAGTTAGCACTACTAATCCGCGGTAGATTGTTTAGCTGTATTAATCAATTTAAATAGTTAACACTACTAATCCACGGTAGATTGTTCAGCTGTATTAATCAATTTAAATAATTATCACTACTAATGTACGGTAGATTGTTTAGCTGTATTAATCAATTTAAATAGTTAGCACTACTAATCCACGGTAGATTGTTTAGCTGTATTGATCAAGTTAAATAGTTAGCATTACTAATCCACGGTAGATTGTTTAGCTGTATTAATCAATTTAAATAGTTAGCACTACTAATCAACGGTAGACTGTTCAGCTGTATTAATCAATTTAAATATTTAGCACTACTAATTCACGCTATATTGTTTAGCTGTATTAATCAATTCAAATAGTTAGCGCTATTAATCCACTGTATATTGTTCAGCTGTATTAATCAATTTGAATACTTAGCACTACTATTCCATGGTAGATTGTTTAGCTGTATTAATCAATTCAAATAGCTAGCACTACTAATCCACGGTAGATTTTTAGCTGTATTAATCAATTTAAATAGTTAGCACTACTAATCCACAGTAGATTGTTTAGCTGTATTAATCAATTTAAATAGTTCGCATTACTAATCCATGGTAGATTGTTCAGCTGTATTATTGAATTCAAATAGTTAGCACTACTAATCCATGGTAGATTGTTTAGGTTTATTAATCAATTTAAATAGTTAGCACTACTAATCCACTGTCGATTGTTTAGCTGTATTAATCAATTTAAATAGTTAGCACTACTAATCCACGGTAGATTGTTTAGCTGTATTAATCAATTTAAATAGTTAGCACTACTAATCCACGGTAGATTGTTTAGCTGTATTAATCAATCCAAATAGCTAGCACTACTAATCCACGGTAGATTGTTCAGCTGTATTAATCAATTTAAATAGCTAGCACTACTTATCCACAGTAGATTGTTTAGCTGTATTAATCAATTTAAATAGTTAACACTACTAATCCACGGTAGATTGTTTAGCTGTATTAATCAATTTAAATAGTTAACACTACTAATCCACAGTATATTGTTTAGCTGTATTAATCAATTTAAATAGTTAGCACTACTTATCCACTGTAGATTGTTTAGCTGTATTAATCAATCCAAATAGCTAGCACTACTAATCCACGGTAGATTGTTTAGCTGTATTAATCAATCCAAATAGCTAGCACTACTAATCCACAGTAGATTGTTTAGTTGTATTAATCAATTTAAATAGTTAGCACTACTAATCCACTGTAGATTGTTTAGCTGTATTAATCAATCCAAATAGCTAGCACTACTAATCCACGGTAGATTGTTTAGCTGTATTAATCAATCCAAATAGCTAGCACTACTAATCCACGGTAGATTGTTCAGCTGTATTAATCAATTTAATTAGCTAGCACTACTTATCCACAGTAGATTGTTTAGCTGTATTAATCAATTTAAATAGTTAGCACTACTAATCCACGGTAGATTGTTTAGCTGTATTAATCAATTTAAATAGTTAACACTACTAATCCACGGTAGATTGTTTAGTTGTATTAATCAATTTAAATAGTTAGCACTACTAATCCACGGTAGATTGTTTAGCTGTATTAATCAATTTAAATAGTTAGCACTACTAATCCATGGTAGACTGTTTAGCTGTATTGATCAATTTAAATAGTTAGCACCACTAATCCACTGAAGATTGTTTAGCTGTATTAATCATTTTAAATAGTTAGCACTACTAATCCACGGTAGATTGTTTAGCTCTATTAACCAATTTAAATAGTTAGCACTACTAATCCACGATAGATTGTTTAGGTTTTTTAATCAATTTAAATAGTTAGCACTACTAATCCACTGTCGATTGTTTAGCTGTATTAATCAATTTAAATAGTTAGCACTACTAACCCATGGTAGACTGTTTAGCTGTATTGATCAATTTAAATAGTTAGCACCACTAATCCACTGAAGATTGTTTAGCTGTATTAATCATTTTAAATAGTTAGCACTACTAATCCACGGTAGATTGTTTAGCTCTATTAACCAATTTAAATAGTTAGCACTACTAATCCACGATAGATTGTTTAGGTTTATTAATCAATTTAAATAGTTAGCGCTACTAATCCACAGTAGATTGTTTAGCTGTATTAATCAATTCAAATAGTTAGCACTACTATTCCATGGAAGATTGTTTAGCTGTATTACCCAATTCAAATAGTTAGCACTACTAATCCACGATAGATTGTTTAGCTGTATTAATCAATTTAAATAGTTAGCACTACTAATCCACGGTAGATTGTTCAGCTGTATTAATCAATTCAGTTAGTTAGCACTACTAATCAACGGTAGATTGTTTAGCTGTATTAATCAATTTAAATAGTTAGCACTACTAATCCACGGTATATTGTTTAGCTGTATTAATCAATTCAAATAGTTAGCACTACTAATCCACGGTAGATTGTTCAGTTGTATTAATCTATTCAAATAGTTAGCACTACTAATCCACGGTAGATTATTTAGCTGTATTAATCAATTTAAATAGTGAGCACTACTAATCCACGGTATATTGTTTAGCTGCATTAATCAATTTAAATAGTTAGCACTACTAATCCACTGTAGATTTTTTAGCTGTATTAATCTATTCAAATAGTTAGCACTACTAATCCACGGTAGATTGTTTAGCTGTATTAATCAATTTAAATAGTTAGCACTACTAATCCACGGTATATTGTTTAGCTGTATTAATCAATTCAAATAGTTAGCACTACTAATCCACGGTATATTGTTTAGCTGTATTAATCAATTTAAATAATTAGCACTACTAATCCACGGTAGATTGTTCAGCTGTATTAATCAATTCAAATAGTTAGCACTACTAATCCACGGTATATTTTTGAGCTGTATTAATCAATTTAAATAGTTAGCACTACTAATCCACGGTAGATTTTTTAGCTGTATTAATCCATTCAAATAGTTAGCACTACTAATCTACGGTAGATTGTTTAGCTGTATTAATCAATTTAAATAGTTAGCACTACTAATCCGCGGTAGATTGTTTAGCTGTATTAATCAATTTAAATAGTTAACACTACTAATCCACAGTAGATTGTTTAGCTGTATTAATCAATTCAAATAGTTAGCACTACTAATCCACTGTAGAATTTTTAGCTGTATTAATCAATTTAATTAGTTAGCACAACTAATCCACGGTAGATTGTTCAGCTGTATTAATCAATTCACATAGTTAGCACTACTAATCCACGGTAGATTGTTCAGCTGTATTAATCAATTCAAAAAGTTAGCACTACTAATCCACGGTAGATTGTTAAGCTGTATTAATCAATTCAAATAGTTAGCACTACTAATCCACGGTAGATTGTTTAGCTGTATTAATCAATTTAAATAGTTAGCACCACTAATCCACTGTAGATTGTTTAGCTGTATTAACCAATTTAAATAGTTAGCACTACTAATCCACGATAGATTGTTTAGCTGTATTAATCAATTTAAATAGTTAGCACTACTAATCCACGGTAGATTGTTCAGCTGTATTAATCAATTCAAAAAGTTAGCACTACTAATCCACTGTAGATTATTTTGCTGTATTAATCAATTGAAATAGTTAGCACTACTAATCCACGGTAGATTGTTCAGCTGTATTAATCAATTCAAATAGTTAGCACTACTAATCCACGGTAGATTGTTTAGCTGTATTAATCAATTTAAATAGTTAGCACCACTAATCCACGGTAGATTGTTTAGCTGTATTAACCAATTTAAATAGTTAGCACTACTAATCCACGATAGATTGTTTAGCTGTATTAATCAATTTAAATAGTTAGCACTACTAATCCACGGTAGATTGTTCAGCTGTATTAATTAATTTAAATAATTATCACTACTAATCTACGGTAGATTGTTTAGCTGTATTAATCAATTTAAACAGTTAGCACTACTAATCCACGGTAGATTGTTTAGCTGTATTGATCAATTTAAATAGTTAGCATTACTAATCCACGGTAGATTGTTTAGCTGTATTAATCAATTTAAATAGTTAGCACTACTAATCAACGGTAGACTGTTCAGCTGTATTAATCAATTTAAATATTTAGCACTACTAATTCACGCTATATTGTTTAGCTGTATTAATCAATTCTAATAGTTAGCGCTATTAATCCACTGTATATTGTTCAGCTGTATTAATCAATTTGAATACTTAGCACTACTATTCCATGGTAGATTGTTTAGCTGTATTAATCAATTCAAATAGCTAGCACTACTAATCCACAGTAGATTTTTAGCTGTATTAATCAATTTAAATAGTTAGCACTACTAATCCACAGTAGATTGTTTAGCTGTATTAATCAATTTAAATAGTTCGCATTACTAATCCATGGTAGATTGTTCAGCTGTATTATTGAATTCAAATAGTTAGCACTACTAATCCATGGTAGATTATATAGCTGTATTAATCAATTCAAATAGCTAGCACTACTAATCCACGATAGATTGTTTAGCTGTATTAATCAATTTAAATAGTTAGCACTACTAATCCACGGTAGATTGTTTAGCTGTATTAATCAATCCAAATAGCTAGCACTACTAATCCACGGTAGATTGTTCAGCTGTATTAATCAATTTAAATAGTTAGCACTACTAATCCACTGTAGATTGTTTAGTTGTATTAATCAATTTAAATAGTTAGCACTACTAATCCACTTTAGATTTTTTAGCTGTATCAATCAATTTAATTAGTTAGCACAACTAATCCACGGTAGATTTTTCAGCTGTATTAATCAATTCAAATAGTTAGCACTACTAATCCACGGTAGATTGTTCAGCTGTATTAATCAATTCAAATAGTTAGCACTACTAATCCACGGTAGATTGTTCAGCTGTATTAATCAATTCAAATAGTTAGCACTACTAATCCACGGTAGATTGTTTAGCTGTATTAATCAATTTAAATAGTTAGCACAACTAATCCACGGTAGATTGTTCAGCCGTATTAATCAATTCAAATAGTTAGCACTACTAATCCACGGTAGATTGTTCAGCTGTATTAATCAATTCAAATAGTTAGCACTACTAATCCGCGATAGATTGTTTAGCTGTATTAATCAATCCAAATAGCTAGCACTACTAATTCACGGTAGATTGTTCAGCTGTATTAATCAATTCAAATAGTTAGCACTACTAATCCACGGTAGATTGTTTAGCTGTATTAATCAATTTAAATAGTTAGCACTAGTAATCCACGGTAGATTGTTTAGTTGTATTAATCAATTTAAATAGTTAGCATTACTACTCCACTGTAGATTGTTTAGCTGTATTAATCAATTCAAATAGTTAGCACTACTAATCCACGGTAGATTGTTCAGCTGTATTAATCAATTCAAATATTTAGCACTACTAATCCAGGGTAGATTGTTTAGCTGTATTAATCAATTTGAATAGTTAGCACTACTAATCCACGATAGATTGTTTAGCTGTATTAATCAATTTAAGTAGTTAGCACTACTAATTCACGGTAGATTGTTTAGCTGTATTAATCAATTCAAATAGTTAGCACTACTAATCCACGGTAGATTGTTCAGCTGTATTAATCAATTTAAATAATTATCACTACTAATCTACGGTAGATTGTTTAGCTGTATTAATCAATTTAAACAGTTAGCACTACTAATCCACGGTAGATTGTTTAGCTGTATTGATCAATTTAAATAGTTAGCATTACTAATCCACGGTAGATTGTTTAGCTGTATTAATCAATTTAAATAGTTAGCACTACTAATCAACGGTAGACTGTTCAGCTGTATTAATCAATTTAAATATTTAGCACTACTAATTCACGCTATATTGTTTAGCTGTATTAATCAATTCAAATAGTTAGCGCTATTAATCCACTGTATATTGTTCAGCTGTATTAATCAATTTGAATACTTAGCACTACTATTCCATGGTAGATTGCTTAGCTGTATTAATCAATTCAAATAGCTAGCACTACTAATCCACGGTAGATTTTTAGCTGTATTAATCAATTTAAATAGTTAGCACTACTAATCCACAGTAGATTGTTTAGCTGTATTAATCAATTTAAATAGTTCGCATTACTAATCCATGGTAGATTGTTCAGCTGTATTATTGAATTCAAATAGTTAGCACTACTAATCCATGGTAGATTATATAGCTGTATTAATCAGTTTAAATAGTTAGCACTACTAATCCATGGTAGATTGTTCAGCTGTATTAATCAATTTAAATAGTTAGCACTACTTATCCACGGTAGATTGTTTAGTTGTATTAATCAATTTAAATAGTTAGCACTACTAATCCACTGTAGATTGTTTAGCTGTATTAATCAATTTAAATAGTTAGCACTACTAATCCACTTTAGATTTTTTAGCTGTATCAATCAATTTAATTAGTTAGCACAACTAATCCACGGTAGATTTTTCAGCTGTATTAATCAATTCAAATAGTTAGCACTACTAATTCACGGTAGATTGTTCAGCTGTATTAATCAATTCAAATAGTTAGCACTACTAATCCGCGGTAGATTGTTTAGCTGTATTAATCAATTTAAATAGTTAACACTACTAATCCACAGTAGATTGTTTAGCTGTATTAATCAATTCAAATAGTTAGCACTACTAATCCACTGTAGATTTTTTAGCTGTATTAATCAATTTAATTAGTTAGCACAACTAATCCACGGTAGATTGTTCAGCTGTATTAATCAATTCACATAGTTAGCACTACTAATCCACGGTAGATTGTTCAGCTGTATTAATCAATTCAAAAAGTTAGCACTACTAATCCACGGTAGATTGTTAAGCTGTATTAATCAATTCAAATAGTTAGCACTACTAATCCACGGTAGATTGTTTAGCTGTATTAATCAATTTAAATAGTTAGCACCACTAATCCACTGTAGATTGTTTAGCTGTATTAACCAATTTAAATAGTTAGCACTACTAATCCACGGTAGATTGTTCAGCTGTATTAATCAATTCAAAAAGTTAGCACTACTAATCCACTGTAGATTATTTTGCTGTATTAATCAATTGAAATAGTTAGCACTACTAATCCACGGTAGATTGTTCAGCTGTATTAATCAATTCAAATAGCTAGCACCACTAATCCACGGTAGATTGTTTAGCTGTATTAACCAATTTAAATAGTTAGCACTACTAATCCACGATAGATTGTTTAGCTGTATTAATCAATTTAAATAGTTAGCACTACTAATCCACGGTAGATTGTTCAGCTGTATTAATTAATTTAAATAATTATCACTACTAATCTACGGTAGATTGTTTAGCTGTATTAATCAATTTAAACAGTTAGCACTACTAATCCACGGTAGATTGTTTAGCTGTATTGATCAATTTAAATAGTTAGCATTACTAATCCACGGTAGATTGTTTAGCTGTATTAATCAATTTAAATAGTTAGCACTACTAATCAACGGTAGACTGTTCAGCTGTATTAATCAATTTAAATATTTAGCACTACTAATTCACGCTATATTGTTTAGCTGTATTAATCAATTCTAATAGTTAGCGCTATTAATCCACTGTATATTGTTCAGCTGTATTAATCAATTTGAATACTTAGCACTACTATTCCATGGTAGATTGTTTAGCTGTATTAATCAATTCAAATAGCTAGCACTACTAATCCACGGTAGATTTTTAGCTGTATTAATCAATTTAAATAGTTAGCACTACTAATCCACAGTAGATTGTTTAGCTGTATTAATCAATTTAAATAGTTCGCATTACTAATCCATGGTAGATTGTTCAGCTGTATTATTGAATTCAAATAGTTAGCACTACTAATCCATGGTAGATTATATAGCTGTATTAATCAATTCAAAGAGCTAGCACTACTAATCCACGATAGATTGTTTAGCTGTATTAATCAATTTAAATAGTTAGCACTACTAATCCACGGTAGATTGTTTAGCTGTATTAATCAATCCAAATAGCTAGCACTACTAATCCACGGTAGATTGTTCAGCTGTATTAATCAATTTAAATAGTTAGCACTACTTATCCACGGTAGATTGTTTAGCTGTATTAATCAATTTAAATAGCTAGCACTACTAATCCACGGTAGATTGTTTAGCTGTATTAACCAATTTAAATAGTTAGCACTACTAATCCATGGTATATTGTTTAGCTGTATTAATCAATTCAAATAGTTAGCACTACTAATCCACGGTAGATTGTTTAGCTGTATTAATCAATTCAAATAGTTAGCACTACTAATCCACGGTAGATTGTTTAGCTGTATTAATCAATCCAAATAGCTAGCACTACTAATCCACGGTAGATTGTTCAGCTGTATTAATCAATTTAAATAGTTAGCACTACTTATCCACGGTAGATTGTTTAGCTGTATTAACCAATTTAAATAGTTAGCACTACTAATCCATGGTAGATTGTTTAGCTGTATTAATCAATTCAAATAGCTAGCACTACTAATCCACGGTAGATTTTTAGCTGTATTAATCAATTTAAATAGTTAGCACTACTAATCCACAGTAGATTGTTTAGCTGTATTAATCAATTTAAATAGTTCGCATTACTAATCCATGGTAGATTGTTCAGCTGTATTATTGAATTCAAATAGTTAGCACTACTAATCCATGGTAGATTATATAGCTGTATTAATCAATTCAAAGAGCTAGCACTACTAATCCACGATAGATTGTTTAGCTGTATTAATCAATTTAAATAGTTAGCACTACTAATCCACGGTAGATTGTTTAGCTGTATTAATCAATTTAAATAGTTAGCACTACTAATCCACGGTAGATTGTTTAGTTGTATTAATCAATTTAAATAGTTAGCACTACTAATCCACTGTAGATTGTTTAGCTGTATTAATCAATTTAAATAGTTAGCACTACTAATCCACTTTAGATTTTTTAGCTGTATCAATCAATTTAATTAGTTAGCACAACTAATCCACGGTAGATTTTTCAGCTGTATTAATCAATTCAAATAGTTAGCACTACTAATCCACGGTAGATTGTTCAGCTGTATTAATCAATTCAAATAGTTAGCACTACTAATCCACGGTAGATTGTTCAGCTGTATTAATCAATTCAAATAGTTAGCACTACTAATCCACGGTAGATTGTTTAGCTGTATTAATCAATTTAAATAGTTAGCACAACTAATCCACGGTAGATTGTTCAGCCGTATTAATCAATTCAAATAGTTAGCACTACTAATCCACGGTAGATTGTTCAGCTGTATTAATCAATTCAAATGGTTAGCACTACTAATCCGCGATAGATTGTTTAGCTGTATTAATCAATCCAAATAGCTAGCACTACTAATTCACGGTAGATTGTTCAGCTGTATTAATCAATTCAAATAGTTAGCACTACTAATCCACGGTAGATTGTTTAGCTGTATTAATCAATTTAAATAGTTAGCACTAGTAATCCACGGTAGATTGTTTAGTTGTATTAATCAATTTAAATAGTTAGCATTACTACTCCACTGTAGATTGTTTAGCTGTATTAATCAATTCAAATAGTTAGCACTACTAATCCACGGTAGATTGTTCAGCTGTATTAATCAATTCAAATATTTAGCACTACTAATCCAGGGTAGATTGTTTAGCTGTATTAATCAATTTGAATAGTTAGCACTACTAATCCACGATAGATTGTTTAGCTGTATTAATCAATTTAAGTAGTTAGCACTACTAATTCACGGTAGATTGTTTAGCTGTATTAATCAATTCAAATAGTTAGCACTACTAATCCACGGTAGATTGTTCAGCTGTATTAATCAATTTAAATAATTATCACTACTAATCTACGGTAGATTGTTTAGCTGTATTAATCAATTTAAACAGTTAGCACTACTAATCCACGGTAGATTGTTTAGCTGTATTGATCAATTTAAATAGTTAGCATTACTAATCCACGGTAGATTGTTTAGCTGTATTAATCAATTTAAATAGTTAGCACTACTAATCAACGGTAGACTGTTCAGCTGTATTAATCAATTTAAATATTTAGCACTACTAATTCACGCTATATTGTTTAGCTGTATTAATCAATTCAAATAGTTAGCGCTATTAATCCACTGTATATTGTTCAGCTGTATTAATCAATTTGAATACTTAGCACTACTATTCCATGGTAGATTGCTTAGCTGTATTAATCAATTCAAATAGCTAGCACTACTAATCCACGGTAGATTTTTAGCTGTATTAATCAATTTAAATAGTTAGCACTACTAATCCACAGTAGATTGTTTAGCTGTATTAATCAATTTAAATAGTTCGCATTACTAATCCATGGTAGATTGTTCAGCTGTATTATTGAATTCAAATAGTTAGCACTACTAATCCATGGTAGATTATATAGCTGTATTAATCAATTCAAATAGCTAGCACTACTAATCCACGATAGATTGTTTAGCTGTATTAATCAATTTAAATAGTTAGCACTACTAATCCACGGTAGATTGTTTAGCTGTATTAATCAATTTAAATATTTAGCACTACTTATCCACGGTAGATTGTTCAGCTGTATTAATCAATTCAAATAGTTAGCACTACTAATCCACGGTAGATTGTTCAGCTGTATTAATCAATTTAAATAGTTAGCACTACTTATCCACGGTAGATTGTTTAGTTGTATTAATCAATTTAAATAGTTAGCACTACTAATCCACGGTAGATTGTTTAGCTGTATTAATCAATTTAAATAGTTAGCACTACTAATCCACTTTAGATTTTTTAGCTGTATCAATCAATTTAATTAGTTAGCACAACTAATCCACGGTAGATTTTTCAGCTGTATTAATCAATTCAAATAGTTAGCACTACTAATCCACGGTAGATTGTTCAGCTGTATTAATCAATTCAAATAGTTAGCACTACTAATCCACGATAGATTGTTTAGCTGTATTAATCAATCCAAATAGCTAGCACTACTAATTCACGGTAGATTGTTCAGCTGTATTAATCAATTCAAATAGTTAGCACTACTAATCCACGGTAGATTGTTTAGCTGTATTAATCAATTTAAATAGTTAGCACTAGTAATCCACGGTAGATTGTTTAGTTGTATTAATCAATTTAAATAGTTAGCACTACTACTCCACTGTAGATTGTTTAGCTGTATTAATCAATTCAAATAGTTAGCACTACTAATCCACGGTAGATTGTTCAGCTGTATTAATCAATTCAAATATTTAGCACTACTAATCCAGGGTAGATTGTTTAGCTGTATTAATCAATTTGAATAGTTAGCACTACTAATCCACGATAGATTGTTTAGCTGTATTAATCAATTTAAGTAGTTAGCACTACTAATTCACGGTAGATTGTTTAGCTGTATTAATCAATTCAAATAGTTAGCACTACTAATCCACTGTAGATTGTTCAGCTGTATTAATCAATTCAAATAGTTAGCACTACTAATCCACAATAGATTGTTCAGCTGTATTAATCAATTTAAATATTTAGCACTACTAATTCACGGTAGATTGTTTAGCTGTATTAATCAATTCGAATAGTTAGCACTACTAATCCACGGTAGATTGTTCAGCTGTATTAATCAATTCAAATAGTTAGCACTACTAATACACATTAGATTGTTTAGCTGTATTAATCAATCCAAATAGCTAGCACTACTAATCCACGGTACATTGTTTAGCTGTATTGATCAATTTAAATATTTAGCACTACTAATCCACGGTAGATTGTTTAGCTGTATTAATCATTTTAAATAGTTAGCACCACTAATCCACGGTAGATTGTTTAGCTGTATTAATCAATTTAAATAGTTAGCACCACTAATCCACGGTAGATTGTTTAGCTGTATTAATCAATTCAAATAGTTAGCACTACTAATCCACGGTAGATTGTCTAGATGTATTAAACAATTTAAATAGTTAGCACTACTAATCCACGATAAATTGTTTAGCTGTATTAATCAATTTAAATAGTTAGCACTACTAATCGACAGTAGATTGTTTAGCTGTATTAATCAATTCAAATAGTTAGCAATACTAATCCATGGTAGATTGTTTAGCTGTATTGATCAATTTGAATAGTTAGCACTACTAATCAACGGTAGATTGTTTAGCTGTATTAATCAATTTAAATAGTTAGCACTACTAATCCACGATAGATTGTTTAGCTGTATTAATCAATTTAAATAGTTAGCATTACTAATCCACGGCAGATTTTTTAGCTGTATTAATCTAATCGAATAGTTAGCACTACTAACCCACGGTAGATTGTTTAGCTGTATTAATCAATTTAAATAGTTAGAACTACTAATCCACGGTAGATTGTTTAGCTGTATTAACCAATTTAAATAGTTAGCACTACTAATCCACGATAGATTGTTTAGCTACATTAATCAATTTAAATAGTTAGCACTACTAATCCACAGTAGATTGTTTAGCTGTATTAATCAATTCAAATAGTTAGCACTACTAATCCACGGTAGATTGTTTAGCTGTATTAACCAGTTTAAATAGTTAGCACTACTAATCCACGATAGATTGTTTAGCTGTATTAATCAATTTAAATAGTTAGCACTACTAACCCACGGTAGATTGTTCAGCTGTATTAATCAATTCAATTAGTTAGCACTACTAATCAACGGTAAATTGTTTAGCTGTATTAATCAATTTAAATAGTTAGCGCTACTAAACCACGGTAGATTGTTTAGCTGTATTAATCAATTCAAATAGTTAGCACTACTAATCCACTGTAGATTGTTCAGCTGTATTAATCAATTTAAGTAGTTAGCACTACTAATCCACGGTAGATTGTTTAGCTGTATTAATCAATTTAAATAGCTAGCACTACTAATCCACGGTATATTGTTCAGCTGTAATAATCAATTTAAATAGTTAGCACTACTAATCCAGGGTAGATTTTTTAGCTGTATTAATCAATTCAAATAGTTAGCACTACTAATCCATGGTAGATTGTTTAGCTGTATTAATCAATTTAAATAGTTAGCACTACTAATCCACGGTAGATTGTTTAGCTGTATTAATCAATTTAAATAGTTAGCACCACTAATCCACGGTAGACTGTTTAGCTGTATTGATCAATTTAAATAGTTAGCACTACTAATCCACTGAAGATTGTTTAGCTGTATTAATCAATTTAAATAGTTAGCACTACTAATCCACGGTAGATTGTTTAGCTCTATTAACCAATTTAAATAGTTAGCACTACTAATCCACGATAGATTGTTTAGGTTTATTAATCAAGTTAAATAGTTAGCACTACTAATCCACTGTCGATTGTTTAGCTGTATTAATCAATTTAAATAGTTAGCACTACTAATCCATGGTAGACTGTTTAGCTGTATTGATCAATTTAAATAGTTAGCACCACAAATCCACTGAAGATTGTTTAGCTGTATTAATCAATTTAAATAGTTAGCACTACTAATCGACGGTAGATTGTTTAGCTCTATTAACCAATTTAAATAGTTAGCACTACTAATCCACGATAGATTGTTTAGGTTTATTAATCAATTTAAATAGTTAGCACTACTAATCCACAGTAGATTGTTTAGCTGTATTAATCAATTCAAATAGTTAGCACTACTAATCCATGGTAGATTGTTTAGCTGTATTAATCAATTTAAATAGTTAGCACTACTAATCCACGGTAGATTGTTCAGCTGTATTAATCAATTCAGTTAGTTAGCACTACTAATCAACGGTAGATTGTTTAGCTCTATTAACCAATTTAAATAGTTAGCACTACTAATCCACGATAGATTGTTTAGGTTTATTAATCAATTTAAATAGTTAGCACTACTAATCCACTGTCGATTGTTTAGCTGTATTAATCAATTTAAATAGTTAGCACTACTAATCAACGGTAGATTGTTTAGCTCTATTAACCAATTTAAATAGTTAGCACTACTAATCCACGATAGATTGTTTAGGTTTATTAATCAATTTAAATAGTTAGCACTACTAATCCACTGTCGATTGTTTAGCTGTATTAATCAATTTAAATAGTTAGCACTACTAATCCATGGTAGACTGTTTAGCTGTATTGATCAATTTAAATAGTTAGCACCACAAATCCACTGAAGATTGTTTAGCTGTATTAATCAATTTAAATAGTTAGCACTACTAATCCACGGTAGATTGTTCAGCTGTATTAATCAATTCAAATAGTTAGCACTACTAATCCACGGTAGATTGTTTAGCTCTATTAACCAATTTAAATAGTTCACACTACTAATCCACGATAGATTGTTTAGGTTTATTAATCAATTTAAATAGTTAGCACTACTAATCCACAGTAGATTGTTTAGCTGTATTAATCAATTCAAATAGTTAGCACTACTATTCCATGGAAGATTGTTTAGCTGTATTACCCAATTCAAATAGTTAGCACTACTAATTCACGGTAGATTGTTTAGCTGTATTAACCAATTTAAATAGTTAGCACTACTAATCCACGATAGATTGTTTAGCTGTATTAATCAATTTAAATAGTTAGCACTACTAATCCACGGTAGATTGTTCAGCTGTATTAATCAATTCAGTTAGTTAGCACTACTAATCAACGGTAGATTGTTTAGCTGTATTAATCAATTTAAATAGTTAGCACTACTAATCCACGGTATATTGTTTAGCTGTATTAATCAATTCAAATAGTTAGCACTACTAATCCACGGTAGATTGTTCAGCTGTATTAATCTATTCAAATAGTTAGCACTACTAATCCACGGTAGATTGTTTAGCTGTATTAATCAATTTAAATAGTTAGCACTGCTAATCCACGGTAGATTGTTTAGCTGTATTAATCAATTTAAATAGTTAGCACTACTAATCCACTGTAGATTTTTTAGCTGTATTAATCTATTCAAATAGTTAGCACTACTAATCCACGGTAGATTGTTTAGCTGTATTAATCAATTTAAATAGTTAGCACTACTAATCCACGGTATATTGTTTAGCTGTATTAATCAATTCAAATAGTTAGCACTACTAATCCACGGTATATTGTTTAGCTGTATTAATCAATTTAAATAATTAGCACTACTAATCCACGGTAGATTGTTCAGCTGTATTAATCAATTCAAATAGTTAGCACTACTAATCCACGGTATATTGTTGAGCTGTATTAATCAATTTAAATAGTTAGCACTACTAATCCACGGTAGATTTTTTAGCTGTATTAATCTATTCAAATAGTTAGCACTACTAATCCACGGTAGATTGTTTAGCTGTATTAATCAATTTAAATAGTTAGCACTACTAATCCGCGGTAGATTGTTTAGCTGTATTAATCAATTTAAATAGTTAACACTACTAATCCACAGTAGATTGTTTAGCTGTATTAATCAATTCAAATAGTTAGCACTACTAATTCACTGTAGATTTTTTAGCTGTATTAATCAATTTAATTAGTTAGCACAACTAATCCACGGTAGATTGTTCAGCTGTATTAATCAATTCAAAAAGTTAGCACTACTAATCCACGGCAGATTGTTAAGCTGTATTAATCAATTCAAATAGTTAGCACTACTAATCCACGGTAGATTGTTTAGCTGTATTAATCAATTTAAATAGTTAGCACCACTAATCCACTGTAGATTGTTTAGCTGTATTAACCAATTTAAATAGTTAGCACTACTAATCCACGATAGATTGTTTAGCTGTATTAATCAATTTAAATAGTTAGCACTACTAATCCACGGTAGATTGTTCAGCTGTATTAATCAATTCAAAAAGTTAGCACTACTAATCCACTGTAGATTATTTTGCTGTATTAATCAATTGAAATAGTTAGCACTACTAATCCACGGTAGATTGTTCAGCTGTATTAATCAATTCAAATAGTTAGCACTACTAATCCACGGTAGATTGTTTAGCTGTATTAATCAATTTAAATAGTTAGCACCACTAATCCACGGTAGATTGTTTAGCTGTATTAACCAATTTAAATAGTTAGCACTACTAATCCACGGTAGATTGTTCAGCTGTATTAATCAATTCAAAAAGTTAGCACTACAAATCCACTGTATATTATTTAGCTGTATTAATCAATTTAAATAGTTAGCACCACTAATCCACTGTAGATTGTTTAGCTGTATTAACCAATTTAAATAGTTAGCACTACTAATCCACGATAGATTGTTTAGCTGTATTAATCAATTTAAATAGTTAGCACTACTAATCCACGGTAGATTGTTCAGCTGTATTAATCAATTCAAAAAATTAGCACTACTAATCCACTGTAGATTATTTTGCTGTATTAATCAATTGAAATAGTTAGCACTACTAATCCACGGTAGATTGTTCAGCTGTATTAATCAATTCAAATAGTTAGCACTACTAATCCACGGTAGATTGTTTAGCTGTATTAATCAATTTAAATAGTTAGCACCACTAATCCACGGTAGATTGTTTAGCTGTATTAACCAATTTAAATAGTTAGCACTACTAATCCACGATAGATTGTTTAGCTGTATTAATCAATTTAAATAGTTAGCACTACTAATCCACGGTAGATTGTTCAGCTTTATTAATCAATTCAAAAAGTTAGCACTACAAATCCACTGTATATTATTTAGCTGTATTAATCAATTGAAATAGTTAGCACTACTAATCCACGGTAGATTGTTCAGCTGTATTAATCAATTTAAATAGTTAGCACTACTAATCCACGGTAGAATGTTCAGCTGTATTAATCAATTGAAATAGTTAGCACTACTAATCCACGGTAGATTGTTTAGCTGTATTATTCAATTGAAATAGTTAGCACTACTAATCCACGGTAGATTGTTTAGCTGTATTAATCAATCCAAATAGCTAGCACTACTAATCCACGGTAGATTGTTCAGCTGTATTAATCAATTTAAATAATTATCACTACTAATCTACGGTAGATTGTTTAGCTGTATTAATCAATTTAAATAGTTAGCACTACTATTCCACGGTAGATTGTTTAGCTGTATTGATCAATTTAAATAGTTAGCATTACTAATCCACGGTAGATTGTTTAGCTGTATTAATCAATTTAAATAGTTAGCACTACTAATCAACGGTAGATTGTTCAGCTGTATTAATCAATTTAAATATTTAGCACTACTAATTCACGGTATATTGTTAAGCTGTATTTATCAATTCAAATAGTTAGCACCATTAATCCACGGTAGATTGTTCAGCTGTATTAATCAATTTGAATACTTAGCACTACTAATCCATGGTAGATTGTTTAGCTGTATTAATCAATTCAAATAGCTAGCACTACTAATCCACGGTAGATTTTTAGCTGTATTAATCAATTTAAATAGTTAGCACTACTAATCCACAGTAGATTGTTTAGCTGTATTAATCAATTTAAATAGTTAGCATTACTAATCCATGGTAGATTGTTTAGCTGTATTATTGAATTCAAATAGTTAGCACTGCTAATCCACGGTAGATTGTTTAGCTGTATTAATCAATTTAAATAGTTAGCACTAATAATCCACGATAGATTGTTCAGCTGTATTAATCAATTTAAATAGTTAGCACTACTAATCCATGGTAGATTATATAGCTGTATTAATCAATTCAAATAGCTAGCACTACTAATCCACGATAGATTGTTTAGCTGTATTAATCAATTTAAATAGTTAGCGCTACTAATCCACGGTAGATTGTTCAGCTGTATTAATCAATTTAAATAGCTAGCACTATTTATCCACAGTAGATTGTTTAGCTGTATTAATCAATTTAAATAGTTAGCACCACTAATCCACGGTAGATTGTTTAGCTGTATTAATCAATTTAAATAGTTAACACTACTAATCCACGGTAGATTGTTTAGCTGTATTAATCAATTTAAATAGTTAGCACTACTAATCCACGGTAGATTGTTTAGTTGTATTAATCAATTTAAATAGTTAGCACTACTAATCCACTGTAGATTGTTTAGCTGTATTAATCAATCCAAATAGCTAGCACTACTAATCCACGGTAGATTGTTTAGCTGTATTAATCAATCCAAATAGCTAGCACTACTAATCCACGGTAGATTGTTCAGCTGTATTAATCAATTTAAATAGCTAGCACTACTTATCCACAGTAGATTGATTAGCTGTATTAATCAATTTAAATAGTTAGCACTACTAATCCACGGTAGATTGTTTAGCTGTATTAATCAATTTAAATAGTTAACACTACTAATCCACGGTAGATTGTTTAGTTGTATTAATCAATTTAAATAGTTAGCACTACTAATCCACGGTAGATTGTTTAGCTGTATTAATCAATTTAAATAGTTAGCACTACTAATCCACTGTAGATTGTTTAGCTGTATTAATCAATTTAAATAGTTAGCACTACTAATCCATGGTAGACTGTTTAGCTGTATTGATCAATTTAAATAGTTAGCACCACTAATCCACTGAAGATTGTTTAGCTGTATTAATCATTTTAAATAGTTAGCACTACTAATCCACGGTAGATTGTTTAGCTCTATTAACCAATTTAAATAGTTAGCACTACTAATCCACGATAGATTGTTTAGGTTTATTAATCAATTTAAATAGTTAGCACTACTAATCCACTGTCGATTGTTTAGCTGTATTAATCAATTTAAATAGTTAGCACTACTAATCCATGGTAGACTGTTTAGCTGTATTAATCAATTCAAATAGTTAGCACTACTATTCCATGGAAGATTGTTTAGCTGTATTACCCAATTCAAATAGTTAGCACTACTAATCCACGATAGATTGTTTAGCTGTATTAATCAATTTAAATAGTTAGCACTACTAATCCACGGTAGATTGTTCAGCTGTATTAATCAATTCAGTTAGTTAGCACTACTAATCAACGGTAGATTGTTTAGCTGTATTAATCAATTTAAATAGTTAGCACTACTAATCCACGGTATATTGTTTAGCTGTATTAATCAATTCAAATATTAGCACTACTAATCCACGGTAGATTGTTCAGCTGTATTAATCTATTCAAATAGTTAGCACTACTAATCCACGGTAGATTGTTTAGCTGTATTAATCAATTTAAATAGTTAGCACTACTAATCCACGGTATATTGTTTAGCTGTATTAATCAATTTAAATAGTTAGCACTACTAATCCACTGTAGATTTTTTAGCTGTATTAATCTATTCAAATAGTTAGCACTACTAATCCACGGTAGATTGTTTAGCTGTATTAATCAATTTAAATAGTTAGCACTACTAATCCACGGTATATTGTTTAGCTGTATTAATCAGTTCAAATAGTTAGCACTACTAATCCACGGTATATTGTTTAGCTGTATTAATCAATTTAAATAATTAGCACTACTAATCCACGGTAGATTGTTCAGCTGTATTAATCAATTCAAATAGTTAGCACTACTAATCCACGGTATATTGTTGAGCTGTATTAATCAATTTAAATAGTTAGCACTACTAATCCATGGTAGATTTTTTAGCTGTATTAATCTATTCAAATAGTTAGCACTACTAATCTACGGTAGATTGTTTAGCTGTATTAATCAATTTAAATAGTTAGCACTTCTAATCCGCGGTAGATTGTTTAGCTGTATTAATCAATTTAAATAGTTAACACTACTAATCCACAGTAGAATGTTTAGCTGTATTAATCAATTCAAATAGTTAGCACTACTAATCCACTGTAGATTTTTTAGCTGTATCAATCAATTTAATTAGTTAGCACAACTAATCCATGGTAGATTGTTCAGCTGTATAAATCAATTCAAATAGTTAGCACTACTAATCCACGGTAGATTGTTCAGCTGTATTAATCAATTCAAAAAGTTAGCACTACTAATCCACGGTAGATTGTTAAGCTGTATTAATCAATTCAAATAGTTAGCACTACTAATCCACGGTAGATTGTTTAGCTGTATTAATCAATTTAAATAGTTAGCACCACTAATCCACGATAGATTGTTTAGCTGTATTAATCAATTTAAATAGTTAGCACTACTAATCCACTGTAGATTGTTTAGCTGTAATAATCAATTTAAATAGTTAGCACTACTAATCCACTGTAGATTGTTTAGCTGTATTAACCAATTTAAATAGTTAGCACTACTAATCCACGATAGATTGTTTAGCTGTATTAATCAATTTAAATAGTTAGCACTACCAATCCACGGTAGATTGTTCAGCTGTATTAATCAATTCAAAAAGTTAGCACTACTAATCCACTGTAGATTATTTTGCTGTATTAATCAATTGAAATAGTTAGCACTACTAATCCACGGTAGATTGTTCAGCTGTATTAATCAATTCAAATAGTTAGCACTACTAATCCACGGTAGATTGTTTAGCTGTATTAATCAATTTAAATAGTTAGCACCACTAATCCACGGTAGATTGTTTAGCTGTATTAACCACTTTAAATAGTTAGCACTACTAATCCACGATAGATTGTTTAGCTGTATTAATCAATTTAAATAGTTAGCACTACTAATCCACGGTAGATTGTTCAGCTGTATTAATCAATTCAAAAAGTTAGCACTACAAATCCACTGTATATTATTTAGCTGTATTAATCAATTGAAATAGTTAGCACTACTAATCCACGGTAGATTGTTCAGCTGTGTTAATCAATTTAAATAGTTAGCACTACTAATCCACGGTAGATTGTTCAGCTGTATTAATCAATTGAAATAGTTAGCACTACTAATCCACGGGAGATTGTTTAGCTGTATTAATCAATTGAAATAGTTAGCACTACTAATCCACAGTAGATTGTTTAGCTGTATTAATCAATCCAAATAGCTAGCACTACTAATCCACGGTAGATTGTTCAGCTGTATTAATCAATTTAAATAATTATCACTACTAATCTACGGTAGATTGTTTAGCTGTATTAATCAATTTAAATAGTTAGCACTGCTATTCCACGGTAAATTGTTTAGCTGTATTGATCAATTTAAATAGTTAGCATTACTAATCCACGGTAGATTGTTTAGCTGTATTAATCAATTTTAATAGTTAGCACTACTAATCATCGGTAGATTGTTCAGCTGTATTAATCAATTTAAATATTTAGCACTACTAATTCACGGTATATTGTTAAGCTGTATTAATCAATTCAAATAGTTAGCACCATTAATCCACGGTAGATTGTTCAGCTGTATTAATCAATTTGAATACTTAGCACTACTAATCTATGGTAGATTGTTTAGCTGTATTAATCAATTCAAATAGCTAGCACTACTAATCCACGGTAGATTTTTAGCTGTATTAATCAATTTAAATAGTTAGCACTACTAATCCACAGTAGATTGTTTAGCTGTATTAATCAATTTAAATAGTTAGCATTACTAATCCATGGTAGATTGTTCAGCTGTATTATTGAATTCAAATAGTTAGCACTGCTAATCCACGGTAGATTGTTTAGCTGTATTAATCAATTTAAATAGTTAGCACTAATAATCCACGATAGATTGTTCAGCTGTATTAATCGATTTAAATAGTTAGCACTACTAATCCATGGTAGATTATATAGCTGTATTAATCAATTCAAATAGCTAGCACTACTAATCCACGATAGATTGTTTAGCTGTATTAATCAATTGAAATAGTTAGCACTACTAATCCACGGTAGATTGTTTAGCTGTATTAATCAATCCAAATAGCTAGCACTACTAGTCCACGGTAGATTGTTCAGCTGTATTAATCAATTTAAATAATTATCACTACTAATCTACGGTAGATTGTTTAGCTGTATTAATCAATTTAAATAGTTAGCACTACTATTCCACGGTAGATTGTTTAGCTGTATTGATCAATTTAAATAGTTAGCATTACTAATCCACGGTAGATTGTTTAGCTGTATTAATCAATTTAAATAGTTAGCACTACTAATCAACGGTAGATTGTTCAGCTGTATTAATCAATTTAAATATTTAGCACTACTAATTCACGGTATATTGTTAAGCTGTATTAATCAATTCAAATAGTTAGCACCATTAATCCACGGTAGATTGTTCAGCTGTATTAATCAATTTGAATACTTAGCACTACTAATCCATGGTAGATTGTTTAGCTGTATTAATCAATTCAAATAGCTAGCACTACTAATCCACGGTAGATTTTTAGCTGTATTAATCAATTTAAATAGTTAGCACTACTAATCCACAGTAGATTGTTTAGCTGTATTAATCAATTTAAATAGTTAGCATTACTAATCCATGGTAGATTGTTCAGCTGTATTATTGAATTCAAATAGTTAGCGCTGCTAATCCACGGTAGATTGTTTAGCTGTATTAATCAATTTAAATAGTTAGCACTAATAATCCACGATAGATTGTTCAGCTGTATTAATCAATTTAAATAGTTAGCACTACTAATCCATGGTAGATTATATAGCTGTATTAATCAATTCAAATAGCTAGCACTACTAATCCACGATAGATTGTTTAGCTGTATTAATCAATTTAAATAGTTAGCACTACTAATCCACGGTAGATTGTTTAGCTGTATTAATCAATCCAAATAGCTAGCACTACTAATCCACGGTAGATTGTTCAGCTGTATTAATCAATTTAAATAGCTAGCACTACTTATCCACAGTAGATTGTTTAGCTGTATTAATCAATTTAAATAGTTAGCACTACTAATCCACGGTAGATTGTTTAGCTGTATTAATCAATTTAAATAGTTAACACTACAAATCCACGGTAGATTGTTTAGCTGTATTAATCAATTTAAATAGTTAGCACTACTAATCCACGGCAGATTGTTTAGTTGTATTAATCAATTTAAATAGTTAGCACTACTAATCCACTGTAGATTGTTTAGCTGTATTAATCAATCCAAATAGCTAGCACTACTAATCCACGGTAGATTGTTTAGCTGTATTAATCAATCCAAATAGCTAGCACTACTAATCCACGGTAGATTGTTCAGCTGTATTAATCAATTTAAATAGCTAGCACTACTTATCCACAGTAGATTGTTTAGCTGTATTAATCAATTTAAATAGTTAGCACTACTAATCCACGGTAGATTGTTTAGCTGTATTAATCAATTTAAATAGTTAACACTACTAATCCACGGTAGATTGTTTAGTTGTATTAATCAATTTAAATAGTTAGCACTACTAATCCACGGTAGATTGTTTAGCTGTATTAATCAATGTAAATAGTTCGCACTACTAATCCACGGTAGATTGTTTAGTTGTATTAATCGATTTAAATAGTTAGCACTACTAATCCATGGTAGACTGTTTAGCTGTATTGATCAATTTAAATAGTTAGCACCACTAATCCACTGAAGATTGTTTAGCTGTATTAATCATTTTAAATAGTTAGCACTACTAATCCACGGTAGATTGTTTAGCTCTATTAACCAATTTAAATAGTTAGCACTACTAATCCACGATAGATTGTTTAGGTTTATTAATCAATTTAAATAGTTAGCACTACTAATCCACTGTCGATTGTTTAGCTGTATTAATCAATTTAAATAGTTAGCACTACTAATCCATGGTAGACTGTTTAGCTGTATTGATCAATTTAAATAGTTAGCACCACTAATCCACTGAAGATTGTTTAGCTGTATTAATCATTTTAAATAGTTAGCACTACTAATCCACGGTAGATTGTTTAGCTCTATTAACCAATTTAAATAGTTAGCACTACTAATCCACGATAGATTGTTTAGGTTTATTAATCAATTTAAATAGTTAGCACTACTAATCCACAGTAGATTGTTTAGCTGTATTAATCAATTCAAATAGTTAGCACTACTATTCCATGGAAGATTGTTTAGCTGTATTACCCAATTCAAATAGTTAGCACTACTAATCCACGATAGATTGTTTAGCTGTATTAATCAATTTAAATAGTTAGCACTACTAATCCACGGTAGATTGTTCAGCTGTATTAATCAATTCAGTTAGTTAGCACTACTAATCAACGGTAGATTGTTTAGCTGTATTAATCAATTTAAATAGTTAGCACTACTAATCCACGGTATATTGTTTAGCTGTATTAATCAATTCAAATAGTTAGCACTACTAATCCACGGTAGATTGTTCAGCTGTATTAATCTATTCAAATAGTTAGCACTACTAATCCACGGTAGATTGTTTAGCTGTATTAATCAATTTAAATAGTTAGCACTACTAATCCACGATAGATTGTTCAGCTGTATTAATCAATTTAAATAGTTAGCACTACTAATCCACTGTAGATTTTTTAGCTGTATTAATCTATTCAAATAGTTAGCACTACTAATCCACGGTAGATTGTTTAGCTGTATTAATCAATTTAAATAGTTAGCACTACTAATCCACGGTATATTGTTTAGCTGTATTAATCAATTCAAATAGTTAGCACTACTAATCCACGGTATATTGTTTAGCTGTATTAATCAATTTAAATAATTAGCACTACTAATCCACGGTAGATTGTTCAGCTGTATTAATCAATTCAAATAGTTAGCACTACTAATCCACGGTTTATTGTTGAGCTGTATTAATCAATTTAAATAGTTAGGACTACTAATCCACGGTAGATTTTTTAGCTGTATTAATCTATTCAAATAGTTAGCACTACTAATCTACGGTAGATTGTTTAGCTGTATTAATCAATTTAAATAGTTAGCACTACTAATCCACTGTAGATTGTTTAGCTGTATTAATCAATTTAAATAGTTAGCACTACTAATCCACGGTAGATTGTTTAGCTGTATTAATCAATGTAAATAGTTCGCACTACTAATCCACGGTAGATTGTTTAGTTGTATTAATCGATTTAAATAGTTAGCACTACTAATCCATGGTAGACTGTTTAGCTGTATTGATCAATTTAAATAGTTAGCACCACTAATCCACTGAAGATTGTTTAGCTGTATTAATCATTTTAAATAGTTAGCACTACTAATCCACGGTAGATTGTTTAGCTCTATTAACCAATTTAAATAGTTAGCACTACTAATCCACGATAGATTGTTTAGGTTTATTAATCAATTTAAATAGTTAGCACTACTAATCCACTGTCGATTGTTTAGCTGTATTAATCAATTTAAATAGTTAGCACTACTAATCCATGGTAGACTGTTTAGCTGTATTAATCAATTCAAATAGTTAGCACTACTATTCCATGGAAGATTGTTTAGCTGTATTACCCAATTCAAATAGTTAGCACTACTAATCCACGATAGATTGTTTAGCTGTATTAATCAATTTAAATAGTTAGCACTACTAATCCACGGTAGATTGTTCAGCTGTATTAATCAATTCAGTTAGTTAGCACTACTAATCAACGGTAGATTGTTTAGCTGTATTAATCAATTTAAATAGTTAGCACTACTAATCCACGGTATATTGTTTAGCTGTATTAATCAATTCAAATATTAGCACTACTAATCCACGGTAGATTGTTCAGCTGTATTAATCTATTCAAATAGTTAGCACTACTAATCCACGGTAGATTGTTTAGCTGTATTAATCAATTTAAATAGTTAGCACTACTAATCCACGGTATATTGTTTAGCTGTATTAATCAATTTAAATAGTTAGCACTACTAATCCACTGTAGATTTTTTAGCTGTATTAATCTATTCAAATAGTTAGCACTACTAATCCACGGTAGATTGTTTAGCTGTATTAATCAATTTAAATAGTTAGCACTACTAATCCACGGTATATTGTTTAGCTGTATTAATCAGTTCAAATAGTTAGCACTACTAATCCACGGTATATTGTTTAGCTGTATTAATCAATTTAAATAATTAGCACTACTAATCCACGGTAGATTGTTCAGCTGTATTAATCAATTCAAATAGTTAGCACTACTAATCCACGGTATATTGTTGAGCTGTATTAATCAATTTAAATAGTTAGCACTACTAATCCATGGTAGATTTTTTAGCTGTATTAATCTATTCAAATAGTTAGCACTACTAATCTACGGTAGATTGTTTAGCTGTATTAATCAATTTAAATAGTTAGCACTTCTAATCCGCGGTAGATTGTTTAGCTGTATTAATCAATTTAAATAGTTAACACTACTAATCCACAGTAGATTGTTTAGCTGTATTAATCAATTCAAATAGTTAGCACTACTAATCCACTGTAGATTTTTTAGCTGTATTAATCAATTTAATTAGTTAGCACAACTAATCCATGGTAGATTGTTCAGCTGTATAAATCAATTCAAATAGTTAGCACTACTAATCCACGGTAGATTGTTCAGCTGTATTAATCAATTCAAAAAGTTAGCACTACTAATCCACGGTAGATTGTTAAGCTGTATTAATCAATTCAAATAGTTAGCACTACTAATCCACGGTAGATTGTTTAGCTGTATTAATCAATTTAAATAGTTAGCACCACTAATCCACTGTAGATTGTTTAGCTGTATTAACCAATTTAAATAGTTAGCACTACTAATCCACGATAGATTGTTTAGCTGTATTAATCAATTTAAATAGTTAGCACTACCAATCCACGGTAGATTGTTCAGCTGTATTAATCAATTCAAAAAGTTAGCACTACTAATCCACTGTAGATTATTTTGCTGTATTAATCAATTGAAATAGTTAGCACTACTAATCCATGGTAGATTGTTCAGCTGTATTAATCAATTCAAATAGTTAGCACTACTAATCCACGGTAGATTGTTTAGCTGTATTAATCAATTTAAATAGTTAGCACCACTAATCCACGGTAGATTGTTTAGCTGTATTAACCACTTTAAATAGTTAGCACTACTAATCCACGATAGATTGTTTAGCTGTATTAATCAATTTAAATAGTTAGCACTACTAATCCACGGTAGATTGTTCAGCTGTATTAATCAATTCAAAAAGTTAGCACTACAAATCCACTGTATATTATTTAGCTGTATTAATCAATTGAAATAGTTAGCACTACTAATCCACGGTAGATTGTTCAGCTGTATTAATCAATTTAAATAGTTAGCACTACTAATCCACGGTAGATTGTTCAGCTGTATTAATCAATTGAAATAGTTAGCACTACTAATCCACGGGAGATTGTTTAGCTGTATTAATCAATTGAAATAGTTAGCACTACTAATCCACAGTAGATTGTTTAGCTGTATTAATCAATCCAAATAGCTAGCACTACTAATCCACGGTAGATTGTTCAGCTGTATTAATCAATTTAAATAATTATCACTACTAATCTACGGTAGATTGTTTAGCTGTATTAATCAATTTAAATTGTAAGCACTGCTATTCCACGGTAAATTGTTTAGCTGTATTGATCAATTTAAATAGTTAGCATTACTAATCCACGGTAGATTGTTTAGCTGTATTAATCAATTTTAATAGTTAGCACTACTAATCATCGGTAGATTGTTCAGCTGTATTAATCAATTTAAATATTTAGCACTACTAATTCACGGTATATTGTTAAGCTGTATTAATCAATTCAAATAGTTAGCACCATTAATCCACGGTAGATTGTTCAGCTGTATTAATCAATTTGAATACTTAGCACTACTAATCTATGGTAGATTGTTTAGCTGTATTAATCAATTCAAATAGCTAGCACTACTAATCCACGGTAGATTTTTAGCTGTATTAATCAATTTAAATAGTTAGCACTACTAATCCACAGTAGATTGTTTAGCTGTATTAATCAATTTAAATAGTTAGCATTACTAATCCATGGTAGATTGTTCAGCTGTATTATTGAATTCAAATAGTTAGCACTGCTAATCCACGGTAGATTGTTTAGCTGTATTAATCAATTTAAATAGTTAGCACTACTAATCCATGGTAGATTGTTTAGCTGTATTAATCAATTTAAATAGTTAGCACTAATAATCCACGATAGATTGTTCAGCTGTATTAATCGATTTAAATAGTTAGCACTACTAATCCATGGTAGATTATATAGCTGTATTAATCAATTCAAATAGCTAGCACTACTAATCCACGATAGATTGTTTAGCTGTATTAATCAATTGAAATAGTTAGCACTACTAATCCACGGTAGATTGTTTAGCTGTATTAATCAATCCAAATAGCTAGCACTACTAGTCCACGGTAGATTGTTCAGCTGTATTAATCAATTTAAATAATTATCACTACTAATCTACGGTAGATTGTTTAGCTGTATTAATCAATTTAAATAGTTAGCACTACTATTCCACGGTAGATTGTTTAGCTGTATTGATCAATTTAAATAGTTAGCATTACTAATCAACGGTAGATTGTTTAGCTGTATTAATCAATTTAAATAGTTAGCACTACTAATCAACGGTAGATTGTTCAGCTGTATTAATCAATTTAAATATTTAGCACTACTAATTCACGGTATATTGTTAAGCTGTATTAATCAATTCAAATAGTTAGCACCATTAATCCACGGTAGATTGTTCAGCTGTATTAATCAATTTGAATACTTAGCACTACTAATCCATGGTAGATTGTTTAGCTGTATTAATCAATTCAAATAGCTAGCACTACTAATCCACGGTAGATTTTTAGCTGTATTAATCAATTTAAATAGTTAGCACTACTAATCCACAGTAGATTGTTTAGCTGTATTAATCAATTTAAATAGTTAGCATTACTAATCCATGGTAGATTGTTCAGCTGTATTATTGAATTCAAATAGTTAGCACTGCTAATCCACGGTAGATTGTTTAGCTGTATTAATCAATTTAAATAGTTAGCACTAATAATCCACGATAGATTGTTCAGCTGTATTAATCAATTTAAATAGTTAGCACTACTAATCCATGGTAGATTATATAGCTGTATTAATCAATTCAAATAGCTAGCACTACTAATCCACGATAGATTGTTTAGCTGTATTAATCAATTTAAATAGTTAGCACTACTAATCCACGGTAGATTGTTTAGCTGTATTAATCAATCCAAATAGCTAGCACTACTAATCCACGGTAGATTGTTCAGCTGTATTAATCAATTTAAATAGCTAGCACTACTTATCCACAGTAGATTGTTTAGCTGTATTAATCAATTTAAATAGTTAGCACTACTAATCCACGGTAGATTGTTTAGCTGTATTAATCAATTTAAATAGTTAACACTACAAATCCACGGTAGATTGTTTAGCTGTATTAATCAATTTAAATAGTTAGCACTACTAATCCACGGCAGATTGTTTAGTTGTATTAATCAATTTAAATAGTTAGCACTACTAATCCACTGTAGATTGTTTAGCTGTATTAATCAATCCAAATAGCTAGCACTACTAATCCACGGTAGATTGTTTAGCTGTATTAATCAATCCAAATAGCTAGCACTACTAATCCACGGTAGATTGTTCAGCTGTATTAATCAATTTAAATAGCTAGCACTACTTATCCACAGTAGATTGTTTAGCTGTATTAATCAATTTAAATAGTTAGCACTACTAATCCACGGTAGATTGTTTAGCTGTATTAATCAATTTAAATAGTTAACACTACAAATCCACGGTAGATTGTTTAGCTGTATTAATCAATTTAAATAGTTAGCACTACTAATCCACGGCAGATTGTTTAGTTGTATTAATCAATTTAAATAGTTAGCACTACTAATCCACTGTAGATTGTTTAGCTGTATTAATCAATCCAAATAGCTAGCACTACTAATCCACGGTAGATTGTTTAGCTGTATTAATCAATCCAAATAGCTAGCACTACTAATCCACGGTAGATTGTTCAGCTGTATTAATCAATTTAAATAGCTAGCACTACTTATCCACAGTAGATTGTTTAGCTGTATTAATCAATTTAAATAGTTAGCACTACTAATCCACGGTAGATTGTTTAGCTGTATTAATCAATTTAAATAGTTAACACTACTAATCCACGGTAGATTGTTTAGTTGTATTAATCAATTTAAATAGTTAGCACTACTAATCCACGGTAGATTGTTTAGCTGTATTAATCAATGTAAATAGTTCGCACTACTAATCCACGGTAGATTGTTTAGTTGTATTAATCGATTTAAATAGTTAGCACTACTAATCCATGGTAGACTGTTTAGCTGTATTGATCAATTTAAATAGTTAGCACCACTAATCCACTGAAGATTGTTTAGCTGTATTAATCATTTTAAATAGTTAGCACTACTAATCCACGGTAGATTGTTTAGCTCTATTAACCAATTTAAATAGTTAGCACTACTAATCCACGATAGATTGTTTAGGTTTATTAATCAATTTAAATAGTTAGCACTACTAATCCACTGTCGATTGTTTAGCTGTATTAATCAATTTAAATAGTTAGCACTACTAATCCATGGTAGACTGTTTAGCTGTATTGATCAATTTAAATAGTTAGCACCACTAATCCACTGAAGATTGTTTAGCTGTATTAATCATTTTAAATAGTTAGCACTACTAATCCACGGTAGATTGTTTAGCTCTATTAACCAATTTAAATAGTTAGCACTACTAATCCACGATAGATTGTTTAGGTTTATTAATCAATTTAAATAGTTAGCACTACTAATCCACAGTAGATTGTTTAGCTGTATTAATCAATTCAAATAGTTAGCACTACTATTCCATGGAAGATTGTTTAGCTGTATTACCCAATTCAAATAGTTAGCACTACTAATCCACGATAGATTGTTTAGCTGTATTAATCAATTTAAATAGTTAGCACTACTAATCCACGGTAGATTGTTCAGCTGTATTAATCAATTCAGTTAGTTAGCACTACTAATCAACGGTAGATTGTTTAGCTGTATTAATCAATTTAAATAGTTAGCACTACTAATCCACGGTATATTGTTTAGCTGTATTAATCAATTCAAATAGTTAGCACTACTAATCCACGGTAGATTGTTCAGCTGTATTAATCTATTCAAATAGTTAGCACTACTAATCCACGGTAGATTGTTTAGCTGTATTAATCAATTTAAATAGTTAGCACTACTAATCCACGATAGATTGTTCAGCTGTATTAATCAATTTAAATAGTTAGCACTACTAATCCACTGTAGATTTTTTAGCTGTATTAATCTATTCAAATAGTTAGCACTACTAATCCACGGTAGATTGTTTAGCTGTATTAATCAATTTAAATAGTTAGCACTACTAATCCACGGTATATTGTTTAGCTGTATTAATCAATTCAAATAGTTAGCACTACTAATCCACGGTATATTGTTTAGCTGTATTAATCAATTTAAATAATTAGCACTACTAATCCACGGTAGATTGTTCAGCTGTATTAATCAATTCAAATAGTTAGCACTACTAATCCACGGTTTATTGTTGAGCTGTATTAATCAATTTAAATAGTTAGGACTACTAATCCACGGTAGATTTTTTAGCTGTATTAATCTATTCAAATAGTTAGCACTACTAATCTACGGTAGATTGTTTAGCTGTATTAATCAATTTAAATAGTTAGCACTACTAATCCACTGTAGATTGTTTAGCTGTATTAATCAATTTAAATAGTTAGCACTACTAATCCACGGTAGATTGTTTAGCTGTATTAATCAATGTAAATAGTTCGCACTACTAATCCACGGTAGATTGTTTAGTTGTATTAATCGATTTAAATAGTTAGCACTACTAATCCATGGTAGACTGTTTAGCTGTATTGATCAATTTAAATAGTTAGCACCACTAATCCACTGAAGATTGTTTAGCTGTATTAATCATTTTAAATAGTTAGCACTACTAATCCACGGTAGATTGTTTAGCTCTATTAACCAATTTAAATAGTTAGCACTACTAATCCACGATAGATTGTTTAGGTTTATTAATCAATTTAAATAGTTAGCACTACTAATCCACTGTCGATTGTTTAGCTGTATTAATCAATTTAAATAGTTAGCACTACTAATCCATGGTAGACTGTTTAGCTGTATTAATCAATTCAAATAGTTAGCACTACTATTCCATGGAAGATTGTTTAGCTGTATTACCCAATTCAAATAGTTAGCACTACTAATCCACGATAGATTGTTTAGCTGTATTAATCAATTTAAATAGTTAGCACTACTAATCCACGGTAGATTGTTCAGCTGTATTAATCAATTCAGTTAGTTAGCACTACTAATCAACGGTAGATTGTTTAGCTGTATTAATCAATTTAAATAGTTAGCACTACTAATCCACGGTATATTGTTTAGCTGTATTAATCAATTCAAATATTAGCACTACTAATCCACGGTAGATTGTTCAGCTGTATTAATCTATTCAAATAGTTAGCACTACTAATCCACGGTAGATTGTTTAGCTGTATTAATCAATTTAAATAGTTAGCACTACTAATCCACGGTATATTGTTTAGCTGTATTAATCAATTTAAATAGTTAGCACTACTAATCCACTGTAGATTTTTTAGCTGTATTAATCTATTCAAATAGTTAGCACTACTAATCCACGGTAGATTGTTTAGCTGTATTAATCAATTTAAATAGTTAGCACTACTAATCCACGGTATATTGTTTAGCTGTATTAATCAGTTCAAATAGTTAGCACTACTAATCCACGGTATATTGTTTAGCTGTATTAATCAATTTAAATAATTAGCACTACTAATCCACGGTAGATTGTTCAGCTGTATTAATCAATTCAAATAGTTAGCACTACTAATCCACGGTATATTGTTGAGCTGTATTAATCAATTTAAATAGTTAGCACTACTAATCCATGGTAGATTTTTTAGCTGTATTAATCTATTCAAATAGTTAGCACTACTAATCTACGGTAGATTGTTTAGCTGTATTAATCAATTTAAATAGTTAGCACTTCTAATCCGCGGTAGATTGTTTAGCTGTATTAATCAATTTAAATAGTTAACACTACTAATCCACAGTAGATTGTTTAGCTGTATTAATCAATTCAAATAGTTAGCACTACTAATCCACTGTAGATTTTTTAGCTGTATTAATCAATTTAATTAGTTAGCACAACTAATCCATGGTAGATTGTTCAGCTGTATAAATCAATTCAAATAGTTAGCACTACTAATCCACGGTAGATTGTTCAGCTGTATTAATCAATTCAAAAAGTTAGCACTACTAATCCACGGTAGATTGTTAAGCTGTATTAATCAATTCAAATAGTTAGCACTACTAATCCACGGTAGATTGTTTAGCTGTATTAATCAATTTAAATAGTTAGCACCACTAATCCACTGTAGATTGTTTAGCTGTATTAACCAATTTAAATAGTTAGCACTACTAATCCACGATAGATTGTTTAGCTGTATTAATCAATTTAAATAGTTAGCACTACCAATCCACGGTAGATTGTTCAGCTGTATTAATCAATTCAAAAAGTTAGCACTACTAATCCACTGTAGATTATTTTGCTGTATTAATCAATTGAAATAGTTAGCACTACTAATCCATGGTAGATTGTTCAGCTGTATTAATCAATTCAAATAGTTAGCACTACTAATCCACGGTAGATTGTTTAGCTGTATTAATCAATTTAAATAGTTAGCACCACTAATCCACGGTAGATTGTTTAGCTGTATTAACCACTTTAAATAGTTAGCACTACTAATCCACGATAGATTGTTTAGCTGTATTAATCAATTTAAATAGTTAGCACTACTAATCCACGGTAGATTGTTCAGCTGTATTAATCAATTCAAAAAGTTAGCACTACAAATCCACTGTATATTATTTAGCTGTATTAATCAATTGAAATAGTTAGCACTACTAATCCACGGTAGATTGTTCAGCTGTATTAATCAATTTAAATAGTTAGCACTACTAATCCACGGTAGATTGTTCAGCTGTATTAATCAATTGAAATAGTTAGCACTACTAATCCACGGGAGATTGTTTAGCTGTATTAATCAATTGAAATAGTTAGCACTACTAATCCACAGTAGATTGTTTAGCTGTATTAATCAATCCAAATAGCTAGCACTACTAATCCACGGTAGATTGTTCAGCTGTATTAATCAATTTAAATAATTATCACTACTAATCTACGGTAGATTGTTTAGCTGTATTAATCAATTTAAATTGTAAGCACTGCTATTCCACGGTAAATTGTTTAGCTGTATTGATCAATTTAAATAGTTAGCATTACTAATCCACGGTAGATTGTTTAGCTGTATTAATCAATTTTAATAGTTAGCACTACTAATCATCGGTAGATTGTTCAGCTGTATTAATCAATTTAAATATTTAGCACTACTAATTCACGGTATATTGTTAAGCTGTATTAATCAATTCAAATAGTTAGCACCATTAATCCACGGTAGATTGTTCAGCTGTATTAATCAATTTGAATACTTAGCACTACTAATCTATGGTAGATTGTTTAGCTGTATTAATCAATTCAAATAGCTAGCACTACTAATCCACGGTAGATTTTTAGCTGTATTAATCAATTTAAATAGTTAGCACTACTAATCCACAGTAGATTGTTTAGCTGTATTAATCAATTTAAATAGTTAGCATTACTAATCCATGGTAGATTGTTCAGCTGTATTATTGAATTCAAATAGTTAGCACTGCTAATCCACGGTAGATTGTTTAGCTGTATTAATCAATTTAAATAGTTAGCACTACTAATCCATGGTAGATTGTTTAGCTGTATTAATCAATTTAAATAGTTAGCACTAATAATCCACGATAGATTGTTCAGCTGTATTAATCGATTTAAATAGTTAGCACTACTAATCCATGGTAGATTATATAGCTGTATTAATCAATTCAAATAGCTAGCACTACTAATCCACGATAGATTGTTTAGCTGTATTAATCAATTGAAATAGTTAGCACTACTAATCCACGGTAGATTGTTTAGCTGTATTAATCAATCCAAATAGCTAGCACTACTAGTCCACGGTAGATTGTTCAGCTGTATTAATCAATTTAAATAATTATCACTACTAATCTACGGTAGATTGTTTAGCTGTATTAATCAATTTAAATAGTTAGCACTACTATTCCACGGTAGATTGTTTAGCTGTATTGATCAATTTAAATAGTTAGCATTACTAATCAACGGTAGATTGTTTAGCTGTATTAATCAATTTAAATAGTTAGCACTACTAATCAACGGTAGATTGTTCAGCTGTATTAATCAATTTAAATATTTAGCACTACTAATTCACGGTATATTGTTAAGCTGTATTAATCAATTCAAATAGTTAGCACCATTAATCCACGGTAGATTGTTCAGCTGTATTAATCAATTTGAATACTTAGCACTACTAATCCATGGTAGATTGTTTAGCTGTATTAATCAATTCAAATAGCTAGCACTACTAATCCACGGTAGATTTTTAGCTGTATTAATCAATTTAAATAGTTAGCACTACTAATCCACAGTAGATTGTTTAGCTGTATTAATCAATTTAAATAGTTAGCATTACTAATCCATGGTAGATTGTTCAGCTGTATTATTGAATTCAAATAGTTAGCACTGCTAATCCACGGTAGATTGTTTAGCTGTATTAATCAATTTAAATAGTTAGCACTAATAATCCACGATAGATTGTTCAGCTGTATTAATCAATTTAAATAGTTAGCACTACTAATCCATGGTAGATTATATAGCTGTATTAATCAATTCAAATAGCTAGCACTACTAATCCACGATAGATTGTTTAGCTGTATTAATCAATTTAAATAGTTAGCACTACTAATCCACGGTAGATTGTTTAGCTGTATTAATCAATCCAAATAGCTAGCACTACTAATCCACGGTAGATTGTTCAGCTGTATTAATCAATTTAAATAGCTAGCACTACTTATCCACAGTAGATTGTTTAGCTGTATTAATCAATTTAAATAGTTAGCACTACTAATCCACGGTAGATTGTTTAGCTGTATTAATCAATTTAAATAGTTAACACTACAAATCCACGGTAGATTGTTTAGCTGTATTAATCAATTTAAATAGTTAGCACTACTAATCCACGGCAGATTGTTTAGTTGTATTAATCAATTTAAATAGTTAGCACTACTAATCCACTGTAGATTGTTTAGCTGTATTAATCAATCCAAATAGCTAGCACTACTAATCCACGGTAGATTGTTTAGCTGTATTAATCAATCCAAATAGCTAGCACTACTAATCCACGGTAGATTGTTCAGCTGTATTAATCAATTTAAATAGCTAGCACTACTTATCCACAGTAGATTGTTTAGCTGTATTAATCAATTTAAATAGTTAGCACTACTAATCCACGGTAGATTGTTTAGCTGTATTAATCAATTTAAATAGTTAACACTACTAATCCACGGTAGATTGTTTAGTTGTATTAATCAATTTAAATAGTTAGCACTACTAATCCACGGTAGATTGTTTAGCTGTATTAATCAATGTAAATAGTTCGCACTACTAATCCACGGTAGATTGTTTAGTTGTATTAATCGATTTAAATAGTTAGCACTACTAATCCATGGTAGACTGTTTAGCTGTATTGATCAATTTAAATAGTTAGCACCACTAATCCACTGAAGATTGTTTAGCTGTATTAATCATTTTAAATAGTTAGCACTACTAGTCCACGGTAGATTGTTTAGCTCTATTAACCAATTTAAATAGTTAGCACTACTAATCCACGATAGATTGTTTAGGTTTATTAATCAATTTAAATAGTTAGCACTACTAATCCACTGTCGATTGTTTAGCTGTATTAATCAATTTAAATAGTTAGCACTACTAATCCACGGTAGATTGTTTAGCTGTATTAATCAATTTAAATAGTTAGCACTACTAATCCACGGTAGACTGTTTAGCTGTATTAATCAATTTAAATAGTTAGCACCACTAATCCACTGAAGATTGTTTAGCTGTATTAATCATTTTAAATAGTTAGCACTACTAATCCACGGTAGATTGTTTAGCTCTATTAACCAATTTAAATAGTTAGCACTACTAATCCACGATAGATTGTTTAGGTTTATTAATCAATTTAAATAGTTAGCACTACTAATCCACAGTAGATTGTTTAGCTGTATTAATCAATTCAAATAGTTAGCACTACTATTCCATGGAAGATTGTTTAGCTGTATTACCCAATTCAAATAGTTAGCACTACTAATCCACGATAGATTGTTTAGCTGTATTAATCAATTTAAATAGTTAGCACTACTAATCCACGGTAGATTGTTCAGCTGTATTAATCAATTCAGTTAGTTAGCACTACTAATCAACGGTAGATTGTTTAGCTGTATTAATCAATTTAAATAGTTAGCACTACTAATCCACGGTATATTGTTTAGCTGTATTAATCAATTCAAATAGTTAGCACTACTAATCCACGGTAGATTGTTCAGCTGTATTAATCTATTCAAATAGTTAGCACTACTAATCCACGGTAGATTGTTTAGCTGTATTAATCAATTTAAATAGTTAGCACTACTAATCCACGGTATATTGTTTAGCTGTATTAATCAATTTAAATAGTTAGCACTACTAATCCACTGTAGATTTTTTAGCTGTATTAATCTATTCAAATAGTTAGCACTACTAATCCACGGTAGATTGTTTAGCTGTATTAATCAATTTAAATAGTTAGCACTACTAATCCACGGTATATTGTTTAGCTGTATTAATCAATTCAAATAGTTAGCACTACTAATCCACGGTATATTGTTTAGCTGTATTAATCAATTTAAATAATTAGCACTACTAATCCACGGTAGATTGTTCAGCTGTATTAATCAATTCAAATAGTTAGCACTACTAATCCACGGTTTATTGTTGAGCTGTATTAATCAATTTAAATAGTTAGGACTACTAATCCACGGTAGATTTTTTAGCTGTATTAATCTATTCAAATAGTTAGCACTACTAATCTACGGTAGATTGTTTAGCTGTATTAATCAATTTAAATAGTTAGCACTACTAATCCACTGTAGATTGTTTAGCTGTATTAATCAATTTAAATAGTTAACACTACTAATCCACAGTAGATTGTTTAGCTGTATTAATCAATTCAAATAGTTAGCACTACTAATCCACTGTAGATTTTTTAGCTGTATTAATCAATTTAATTAGTTAGCACAACTAATCCATGGTAGATTGTTCAGCTGTATAAATCAATTCAAATAGTTAGCACTACTAATCCACGGTAGATTGTTCAGCTGTATTAATCAATTCAAAAAGTTAGCACTACTAATCCACGGTAGATTGTTAAGCTGTATTAATCAATTCAAATAGTTAGCACTACTAATCCACGGTAGATTGTTCAGCTGTATTAATCAATTTAAATAGTTAGCACCACTAATCCACTGTAGATTGTTTAGCTGTATTAACCAATTTAAATAGTTAGCACTACTAATCCACGATAGATTGTTTAGCTGTATTAATCAATTTAAATAGTTAGCACTACTAATCCACGGTAGATTGTTCAGCTGTATTAATCAATTCAAAAAGTTAGCACTACTAATCCACTGTAGATTATTTTGCTGTATTAATCAATTGAAATAGTTAGCACTACTAATCCACGGTAGATTGTTCAGCTGTATTAATCAATTCAAATAGTTAGCACTACTAATCCACGGTAGATTGTTTAGCTGTATTATTCAATTTAAATAGTTAGCACCACTAATCCACGGTAGATTGTTTAGCTGTATTAACCACTTTAAATAGTTAGCACTACTAATCCACGATAGATTGTTTAGCTGTATTAATCAATTTAAATAGTTAGCACTACTAATCCACGGTAGATTGTTCAGCTGTATTAATCAATTCAAAAAGTTAGCACTACAAATCCACTGTATATTAATTAGCTGTATTAATCAATTGAAATAGTTAGCACTACTAATCCACGGTAGATTGTTCAGCTGTATTAATCAATTTAAATAGTTAGCACTACTAATCCACGGTAGAATGTTCAGCTGTATTAATCAATTGAAATAGTTAGCACTACTAATCCACGGGAGATTGTTTAGCTGTATTAATCAATTGAAATAGTTAGCACTACTAATCCACAGTAGATTGTTTAGCTGTATTAATCAATCCAAATAGCTAGCACTACTAATCCACGGTAGATTGTTCAGCTGTATTAATCAATTTAAATAATTATCACTACTAATCTACGGTAGATTGTTTAGCTGTATTAATCAATTTAAATAGTTAGCACTACTATTCCACGGTAGATTGTTTAGCTGTATTGATCAATTTAAATAGTTAGCATTACTAATCCACGGTAGATTGTTTAGCTGTATTAATCAATTTTAATAGTTAGCACTACTAATCAACGGTAGATTGTTCAGCTGTATTAATCAATTTAAATATTTAGCACTACTAATTCACGGTATATTGTTAAGCTGTAGTAATCAATTCAAATAGTTAGCACCATTAATCCACGGTAGATTGTTCAGCTGTATTAATCAATTTGAATACTTAGCACTACTAATCTATGGTAGATTGTTTAGCTGTATTAATCAATGCAAATAGCTAGCACTACTAATCCACTGTAGATTGTTTAGCTGTATTAACCAATTTAAATAGTTAGCACTACTAATCCACGGTAGATTTTTAGCTGTATTAATCAATTTAAATAGTTAGCACTACTAATCCACAGTAGATTGTTTAGCTGTATTAATCAATTTAAATAGTTAGCATTACTAATCCATGGTAGATTGTTCAGCTGTATTATTGAATTCAAATAGTTAGCACTGCTAATCCACGGTAGATTGTTTAGCTGTATTAATCAATTTAAATAGTTAGCACTAATAATCCACGATAGATTGTTCAGCTGTAATAATCGATTTAAATAGTTAGCACTACTAATCCATGGTAGATTATATAGCTGTATTAATCAATTCAAATAGCTAGCACTACTAATCCACGATAGATTGTTTAGCTGTATTAATCAATTTAAATAGTTAGCACTACTAATCCACGGTAGATTGTTTAGCTGTATTAATCAATCCAAATAGCTAGCACTACTAATCCACGGTAGATTGTTCAGCTGTATTAATCAATTTAAATAGTTAGCACTACTAATCCACTGTAGATTGTTTAGCTGTATTAATCAATTTAAATAGTTAACACTACTAATCCACAGTAGATTGTTTAGCTGTATTAATCAATTCAAATAGTTAGCACTACTAATCCACTGTAGATTTTTTAGCTGTATTAATCAATTTAATTAGTTAGCACAACTAATCCATGGTAGATTGTTCAGCTGTATAAATCAATTCAAATAGTTAGCACTACTAATCCACGGTAGATTGTTCAGCTGTATTAATCAATTCAAAAAGTTAGCACTACTAATCCACGGTAGATTGTTAAGCTGTATTAATCAATTCAAATAGTTAGCACTACTAATCCACGGTAGATTGTTTAGCTGTATTAATCAATTTAAATAGTTAGCACCACTAATCCACTGTAGATTGTTTAGCTGTATTAACCAATTTAAATAGTTAGCACTACTAATCCACGATAGATTGTTTAGCTGTATTAATCAATTTAAATAGTTAGCACTACTAATCCACTGTAGATTGTTTAGCTGTATTAATCAATTTAAATAGTTAACACTACTAATCCACAGTAGATTGTTTAGCTGTATTAATCAATTCAAATAGTTAGCACTACTAATCCACTGTAGATTTTTTAGCTGTATTAATCAATTTAATTAGTTAGCACAACTAATCCATGGTAGATTGTTCAGCTGTATAAATCAATTCAAATAGTTAGCACTACTAATCCACGGTAGATTGTTCAGCTGTATTAATCAATTCAAAAAGTTAGCACTACTAATCCACGGTAGATTGTTAAGCTGTATTAATCAATTCAAATAGTTAGCACTACTAATCCACGGTAGATTGTTTAGCTGTATTAATCAATTTAAATAGTTAGCACCACTAATCCACTGTAGATTGTTTAGCTGTATTAACCAATTTAAATAGTTAGCACTACTAATCCACGATAGATTGTTTAGCTGTATTAATCAATTTAAATAGTTAGCACTACTAATCCACGGTAGATTGTTCAGCTGTATTAATCAATTCAAAAAGTTAGCACTACTAATCCACTGTAGATTATTTTGCTGTATTAATCAATTGAAATAGTTAGCACTACTAATCCACGGTAGATTGTTCAGCTGTATTAATCAATTCAAATAGTTAGCACTACTAATCCACGGTAGATTGTTTAGCTGTATTAATCAATTTAAATAGTTAGCACCACTAATCCACGGTAGATTGTTTAGCTGTATTAACCACTTTAAATAGTTAGCACTACTAATCCACGGTAGATTGTTTAGCTGTATTAATCAATTTAAATAGTTAGCACTACTAATCCACGGTAGATTGTTCAGCTGTATTAATCAATTCAAAAAGTTAGCACTACAAATCCACTGTATATTAATTAGCTGTATTAATCAATTGAAATAGTTAGCACTACTAATCCACGGTAGATTGTTCAGCTGTATTAATCAATTTAAATAGTTAGCACTACTAATCCACGGTAGAATGTTCAGCTGTATTAATCAATTGAAATAGTTAGCACTACTAATCCACGGGAGATTGTTTAGCTGTATTAATCAATTGAAATAGTTAGCACTACTAATCCACAGTAGATTGTTTAGCTGTATTAATCAATCCAAATAGCTAGCACTACTAATCCACGGTAGATTGTTCAGCTGTATTAATCAATTTAAATAATTATCACTACTAATCTACGGTAGATTGTTTAGCTGTATTAATCAATTTAAATATTTAGCACTACTATTCCACGGTAGATTGTTTAGCTGTATTGATCAATTTAAATAGTTAGCGTTACTAATCCACGGTAGATTGTTTAGCTGTATTAATCAATTTTAATAGTTAGCACTACTAATCAACGGTAGATTGTTCAGCTGTATTAATCAATTTAAATATTTAGCACTACTAATTCACGGTATATTGTTAAGCTGTATTAATCAATTCAAATAGTTAGCACCATTAATCCACGGTAGATTGTTCAGCTGTATTAATCAATTTGAATACTTAGCACTACTAATCTATGGTAGATTGTTTAGCTGTATTAATCAATTCAAATAGCTAGCACTACTAATCCACGGTAGATTTTTAGCTGTATTAATCAATTTAAATAGTTAGCACTACTAATCCACAGTAGATTGTTTAGCTGTATTAATCAATTTAAATAGTTAGCATTACTAATCCATGGTAGATTGTTCAGCTGTATTATTGAATTCAAATAGTTAGCACTGCTAATCCACGGTAGATTGTTTAGCTGTATTAATCAATTTAAATAGTTAGCACTAATAATCCACGATAGATTGTTCAGCTGTATTAATCGATTTAAATAGTTAGCACTACTAATCCATGGTAGATTATATAGCTGTATTAATCAATTCAAATAGCTAGCACTACTAATCCACGATAGATTGTTTAGCTGTATTAATCAATTTAAATAGTTAGCACTACTAATCCACGGTAGATTGTTTAGCTGTATTAATCAATCCAAATAGCTAGCACTACTAATCCACGGTAGATTGTTCAGCTGTATTAATCAATTTAAATAGCTAGGACTACTTATCCACAGTAGATTGTTTAGTTGTATTAATCAATTCAAATAGTTAGCACTACTAATCCACGGTAGATTGTTTAGCTGTATTAATCAATTTAAATAGTTAACACTACTAATCCACGGTAGATTGTTTAGTTGTATTAATCAATTTAAATAGTTAGCACTACTAATCCACGGTAGATTGTTTAGCTGTATTAATCAATTCAAATAGTTAGCACTACTAATCCACGGTAGATTGTTCAGCTGTATTAATCAATTCAATTAGTTAGCACTACTAATCCACTGTAGATTGTTTAGCTGTATTAATCAATCCAAATAGCTAGCACTACTAATCCACGGTAGATTGTTTAGCTGTATTAATCAATCCAAATAGCTAGCACTACTAATCCACGGTAGATTGTTCAGCTGTATTAATCAATTTAAATAGCTAGCACTACTTATCCACAGTAGATTGTTTAGCTGTATTAATCAATTTAAATAGTTAGCACTACTAATCCACGGTAGATTGTTTAGCTGTATTAATCAATTTAAATAGTTAACACTACTAATCCACGGTAGATTGTTTAGTTGTATTAATCAATTTAAATAGTTAGCACTACTAATCCACGGTAGATTGTTTAGCTGTATTAATCAATTTAAATAGTTAGCACTACTAATCCACTGTAGATTGTTTAGCTGTATTAATCAATTTAAATAGTTAGCACTACTAATCCACGGTATATTTTTTAGCTGAATTAATCAATTCAAATAGTTAGCACTACTAATCCACGGTAGATTGTTTAGCTGTATTAATCAATTTAAATAGTTAGCACTACTAAACCACGGTAGATTGTTCAGCTGTATTAATCAATTTAAATATTTAGCACTACTAATTCACGGTAGATTGTTTAGCTGTATTAATCAATTTAAATAGTTAGCACTACTAATCCACGGTAGATTGTTTAGCTGTATTAATCAATTTAAATAGTTAGCACTACTAATCCACGGTAGACTGTTTAGCTGTATTAATCAATATAAATAGTTAGCACTACTAAACCACGGTAGATTGTTTAGCTCTATTAATCAATTTAAATAGTTAGCACTACTAATCCATGGTACATTGTTTAGCTGTATTAATCAATTTAAATAGTTAGCACTACTAATCCACGGTAGATTGTTCAGCTGTAATAATCAATTCAAATAGTTAGCACTACTAATCCCCGGTAGATTGTTCAGCTGTATTAATCAATTCAATTAGTTAGCACTACTAATCAACGGAAGATTGTTTAGTTGTATTAATCAATTTAAATAGTTAGCACTACTAATCCACGGTAGATTGTTTAGCTGTATTAATCAATTCAAATAGTTAGCACTACTAATCCACGGTAGATTGTTCAGCTGTATTAATCAATTCAATTAGTTAGCACTACTAATCCACTGTAGATTGTTTAGCTGTATTAATCAATCCAAATAGCTAGCACTACTAATCCACGGTAGATTGTTTAGCTGTATTAATCAATCCAAATAGCTAGCACTACTAATCCACGGTAGATTGTTCAGCTGTATTAATCAATTTAAATAGCTAGCACTACTTATCCACAGTAGATTGTTTAGCTGTATTAATCAATTTAAATAGTTAGCACTACTAATCAACGGTACATTGTTTAGCTGTATTAATCAATTTAAATAGTTAGCACTACTAATCCACGGTTGATTGTTTAGCTGTATTAATCAATTTAAATAGTTAACACTACTAATCCACGGTAGATTGTTTAGTTGTATTAATCAATTTAAATAGTTAGCACTACTAATCCACGGTAGATTGTTTAGCTGTATTAATCAATTTAAATAGTTAGCACTACTAATCCACTGTAGATTGTTTAGCTGTATTAATCAATTTAAATAGTTAGCACTACTAATCCACGGTATATTTTTTAGCTGAATTAATCAATTCAAATAGTTAGCACTACTAATCCACGGTAGATTGTTTAGCTGTATTAATCAATTTAAATAGTTAGCACTACTAAACCACGGTAGATTGTTCAGCTGTATTAATCAATTTAAATATTTAGCACTACTAATTCACGGTAGATTGTTTAGCTGTATTAATCAATTTAAATAGTTAGCACTACTAATCCACGGTAGATTGTTTAGCTGTATTAATCAATTTAAATAGTTAGCACTACTAATCCACGGTAGACTGTTTAGCTGTATTAATCATTATAAATAGTTAGCACTACTAAACCACGGTAGATTGTTTAGCTCTATTAATCAATTTAAATAGTTAGCACTACTAATCCATGGTACATTGTTTAGCTGTATTAATCAATTTAAATAGTTAGCACTACTAATCCACGGTAGATTGTTCAGCTGTAATAATCAATTCAAATAGTTAGCACTACTAATCCCCGGTAGATTGTTCAGCTGTATTAATCAATTCAATTAGTTAGCACTACTAGTCAACGGAAGATTGTTTAGCTGTATTAATCAATTTAAATAGTTAGCACTACTAATCCACGGTAGATTGTTTAGCTGTACTAATCAATTTAAATAGTTAGCACAACTAATCCACGGTAGATTGTTTAGCTGTATTAATCAATTCAATTAGTTAGCACTACTAATCCACGGTAGATTCTTCAGCTGTATTAATCAATTCAATTAGTTAGCACTACTAATCAACGGAAGATTGTTTAGCTGTATTAATCAATTTAAATAGTTAGCACTACTAATCCACGGTAGATTGTTCAGCTGTATTAATCAATTCAAATAGTTAGCACTACTAATCCACGGTAGATTGTTCAGCTGTATTAATCAATTCAATTAGTTAGCACTACTAATCAACGGAAGATTGTTTAGCTGTTTTAATCAATTTAAATAGTTAGCACTACTAATCCACAGGAGATTGTTCAGCTGTATTAATCAATTCAAATAGTTAGCACTACTAATCCAGTGTGGATTGTTCAGCTGTATTAATCAATTTAAATAGTTAGCACTACTAATCCACGGTAGATTGTTTAGCTGTATTAATCAATTAAAATAGTTAGCACTACTAATCCACGGTAGATTGTTTAGCTGTATTAATCAATTTAAATAGCTAGCACTACCAATCCACGGTAGATTGTTTAGCTGTATTAATCAATTTAAATAGTTAGCACTACTAATCCACGGTAGATTGTTTAGCTGTATTAATCAATTTAAGTAGTTAGCACTACTAATCCACGGTAGATTGTTTAGCTGTATTAATCAATCCAAATAGCTAGCACTACTAATCCACGGTAGATTGTTCAGCTGTATTAATCAATTTAAATAATTATCTTTACTAATCCACGGTAGATTGTTTAGCTGTATTAATCAATTTAAATAGTTAGCACTACTAATCCACGGTAGATTGTTTAGCTGTATTAATCAATTTAAATAGTTAGCACTACTAATCCACGGTAGATTTTTTAGCTGTATTAATCTATTCAAATAGTTAGCACTACTAATCCACGGTAGATTGTTCAGCTGTATTAATCAATTCAATTAGTTAGCACTACTAATCAACGGAAGATTGTTTAGCTGTATTAATCAATTTAAAGAGTTAGCACTACTAATCCACGGTAGATTTTTTAGCTGTATTAATCTATTTAAATAGTTAGCACTACCAATCCACGGTAGATTGTTTAGCTGTATTAATCAATTTAAATAGTTAGCACTACTAACCCACGGTAGATTGTTTAGCTGTATTAATCAATTTAAATAGTTAGCACTACTAATCCGCGGTAGATTGTTTAGCTGTATTAATCAATTTAAATAGTTAGCATTACTAATCAACGGTACATTGTTTAGCTGTATTAATCAATTTAAATAGTTAGCACTACTAATCCACGGTAGATTGTTTAGCTGTATTAATCAATTTAAGTAGTTAGCACTACTGATCCACGGTAGATTGTTTAGCTGTATTAATCAATCCAAATAGCTAGCACTACTAATCCACGGTAGGTTGTTCAGCTGTATTAATCAATTTAAATAATTATCTTTACTAATCCACGGTAGATTGTTTAGCTGTATTAATCAATTTAAATAGTTAGCACTACTAATCCACAGTAGATTGTTCAGCTGTATTAATCAATTCAAATAGTTAGCACTACTAATCTAGTGTAGATTGTTCAGCTGTATTAATCAATTTAAATAGTTAGCACTACTAATCCACGGTAGATTGTTTAGCTGTATTAATCAATTTAAATAGCTAGCACTACTAATCCACGGTAGATTGTTTAGCTGTATTAATCAATTTAAATAGTTAGCACTACTAATCCACGGTAGATTGTTTAGCTGTATTAATCAATTTAAGTAGTTAGCACTACTAATCCACGGTAGATTGTTTAGCTGTATTAATCAATCCAAATAGCTAGCACTACTAATCTACGGTAGATTGTTCAGCTGTATTAATCAATTTAAATAATTATCTTTTCTAATCCACGGTAGATTTTTTAGCTGTATTAATCTATTCAAATAGTTAGCACTACTAATACACGGTAGATTGTTTAGCTGTATTAATCAATTTAAATAGTTAGCACTACTAATCCGCGGTAGATTGTTTAGCTGTATTAATCAATTTAAATAGTTAGCACTACTAATCCACGGTAGATTTTTTAGCTGTATTAATCTATTCAAATAGTTAGCACTACTAATCCGCGGTAGATTGTTTAGCTGTATTAATCAATTTAAATAGTTAACATTACTCATCCACTGTAGATTGTTTAGCTGTATTAATCAATTTAAATAGTTAGCACCACTAATCCACTGTAGATTGTTTAGCTGTATTAACCAATTTAAATAGTTAGCACTACTAATCCACGATAGATTGTTTAGCTGTATTAATCAATTTAAATAGTTAGCACTACTAATTCACGGTAGATTGTTCAGCTGTATTAATCAATTCAAAAAGTTAGCACTACTAATCCACTGTAGATTATTTTGCTGTATTAATCAATTGAAATAGTTAGCACTACTAATCCAAGGTAGATTGTTCAGCTGTATTAATCAATTCAAATAGTTAGCACTACTAATCCACGGTATATTGTTTAGCTGTATTAATCAATTTAAATAGTTAGCACCACTAATCCACGGTAGATTGTTTAGCTGTATTAACCACTTTAAATAGTTAGCACTACTAATCCACGATAGATTGTTTAGCTGTATTAATCAATTTAAATAGTTAGCACTACTAATCCACGGTAGATTGTTCAGCTGTATTAATCAATTCAAAAAGTTAGCACTACAAATCCACTGTATATTAATTAGCTGTATTAATCAATTGAAATAGTTAGCACTACTAATCCACGGTAGATTGTTCAGCTGTATTAATCAATTTAAATAGTTAGCACTACTAATCCACGGTAGAATGTTCAGCTGTATTAATCAATTGAAATAGTTAGCACTACTAATCCACGGGAGATTGTTTAGCTGTATTAATCAATTGAAATAGTTAGCACTACTAATCCACAGTAGATTGTTTAGCTGTATTAATCAATCCAAATAGCTAGCACTACTAATCCACGGTAGATTGTTCAGCTGTATTAATCAATTTAAATAATTATCACTACTAATCTACGGTAGATTGTTTAGCTGTATAAACCACTTTAAATAGTTAGCACTACTAATCCACGATAGATTGTTTAGCTGTATTAATCAATTTAAATAGTTAGCACTACTAATCCACGGTAGATTGTTCAGCTGTATTAATCAATTCAAAAAGTTAGCACTACAAATCCACTGTATATTAATTAGCTGTATTAATCAATTGAAATAGTTAGCACTACTAATCCACGGTAGATTGTTCAGCTGTATTAATCAATTTAAATAGTTAGCACTACTAATCCACGGTAGAATGTTCAGCTGTATTAATCAATTGAAATAGTTAGCACTACTAATCCACGGGAGATTGTTTAGCTGTATTAATCAATTGAAATAGTTAGCACTACTAATCCACAGTAGATTGTTTAGCTGTATTAATCAATCCAAATAGCTAGCACTACTAATTCACGGTAGATTGTTTAGCTGTATTAATCAATTTAAATAGTTAACACTACTAATCCACGGTAGATTGTTTAGTTGTATTAATCAATTTAAATAGTTAGCACTACTAATCCACGGTAGATTGTTTAGCTGTATTAATCAATTCAAATAGTTAGCACTACTAATCCACGGTAGATTGTTCAGCTGTATTAATCAATTCAATTAGTTAGCACTACTAATCCACTGTAGATTGTTTAGCTGTATTAATCAATCCAAATAGCTAGCACTACTAATCCACGGTAGATTGTTTAGCTGTATTAATCAATCCAAATAGCTAGCACTACTAATCCACGGTAGATTGTTCAGCTGTATTAATCAATTTAAATAGCTAGCACTACTTATCCACAGTAGATTGTTTAGCTGTATTAATCAATTTAAATAGTTAGCACTACTAATCCACGGTAGATTGTTTAGCTGTATTAATCAATTTAAATAGTTAACACTACTAATCCACGGTAGATTGTTTAGTTGTATTAATCAATTTAAATAGTTAGCACTACTAATCCACGGTAGATTGTTTAGCTGTATTAATCAATTTAAATAGTTAGCACTACTAATCCACTGTAGATTGTTTAGCTGTATTAATCAATTTAAATAGTTAGCACTACTAATCCACGGTATATTTTTTAGCTGAATTAATCAATTCAAATAGTTAGCACTACTAATCCACGGTAGATTGTTTAGCTGTATTAATCAATTTAAATAGTTAGCACTACTAAACCACGGTAGATTGTTCAGCTGTATTAATCAATTTAAATATTTAGCACTACTAATTCACGGTAGATTGTTTAGCTGTATTAATCAATTTAAATAGTTAGCACTACTAATCCACGGTAGATTGTTTAGCTGTATTAATCAATTTAAATAGTTAGCACTACTAATCCACGGTAGACTGTTTAGCTGTATTAATCAATATAAATAGTTAGCACTACTAAACCACGGTAGATTGTTTAGCTCTATTAATCAATTTAAATAGTTAGCACTACTAATCCATGGTACATTGTTTAGCTGTATTAATCAATTTAAATAGTTAGCACTACTAATCCACGGTAGATTGTTCAGCTGTAATAATCAATTCAAATAGTTAGCACTACTAATCCCCGGTAGATTGTTCAGCTGTATTAATCAATTCAATTAGTTAGCACTACTAATCAACGGAAGATTGTTTAGTTGTATTAATCAATTTAAATAGTTAGCACTACTAATCCACGGTAGATTGTTTAGCTGTACTAATCAATTTAAATAGTTAGCACTACTAATCCACGGTAGATTGTTTAGCTGTATTAATCAATTCAATTAGTTAGCACTACTAATCCACGGTAGATTGTTCAGCTGTATTAATCAATTCAATTAGTTAGCACTACTAATCAACGGAAGATTGTTTAGCTGTATTAATCAATTTAAATAGTTAGCACTACTAATCCACGGTAGATTGTTCAGCTGTATTAATCAATTCAAATAGTTAGCACTACTAATCCACGGTAGATTGTTCAGCTGTATTAATCAATTCAATTAGTTAGCACTACTAATCAACGGAAGATTGTTTAGCTGTTTTAATCAATTTAAATAGTTAGCACTACTAATCCACAGGAGATTGTTCAGCTGTATTAATCAATTCAAATAGTTAGCACTACTAATCCAGTGTGGATTGTTCAGCTGTATTAATCAATTTAAATAGTTAGCACTACTAATCCACGGTAGATTGTTTAGCTGTATTAATCAATTCAAATAGTTAGCACTACTAATCCACGGTAGATTGTTTAGCTGTATTAATCAATTTAAGTAGTTAGCACTACTAATCCACGGTAGATTGTTTAGCTGTATTAATCAATCCAAATAGCTAGCACTACTAATCCACGGTAGATTGTTCAGCTGTATTAATCAATTCAAATAGTTAGCACTACTAATCCACGGTAGATTGTTCAGCTGTATTAATCAATTCAATTAGTTAGCACTACTAATCAACGGAAGATTGTTTAGCTGTTTTAATCAATTTAAATAGTTAGCACTACTAATCCACAGGAGATTGTTCAGCTGTATTAATCAATTCAAATAGCTAGCACTACTAATCCACGGTAGATTGTTTAGCTGTATTAATCAATTTAAATAGCTAGCACTACTAATCCACGGTAGATTGTTTAGCTGTATTAATCAATTTAAATAGTTAGCACTACTAATCCACGGTAGATTGTTTAGCTGTATTAATCAATTTAAGTAGTTAGCACTACTAATCCACGGTAGATTGTTTAGCTGTATTAATCAATCCAAATAGCTAGCACTACTAATCCACGGTAGATTGTTCAGCTGTATTAATCAATTTAAATAATTATCTTTACTAATCCACGGTAGATTGTTTAGCTGTATTAATCAATTTAAATAGTTAGCACTACTAATCCACGGTAGATTGTTTAGCTGTATTAATCAATTTAAATAGTTAGCACTACTAATCCACGGTAGATTTTTTAGCTGTATTAATCTATTCAAATAGTTAGCACTACTAATCCACGGTAGATTGTTCAGCTGTATTAATCAATTCAATTAGTTAGCACTACTAATCAACGGAAGATTGTTTAGCTGTATTAATCAATTTAAATAGTTAGCACTACTAATCCACGGTAGATTTTTTAGCTGTATTAATCTATTTAAATAGTTAGCACTACCAATCCACGGTAGATTGTTTAGCTGTATTAATCAATTTAAATAGTTAGCACTACTAACCCACGGTAGATTGTTTAGCTGTATTAATCAATTTAAATAGTTAGCACTACTAATCCGCGGTAGATTGTTTAGCTGTATTAATCAATTTAAATAGTTAGCATTACTAATCAACGGTACATTGTTTAGCTGTATTAATCAATTTAAATAGTTAGCACTACTAATCCACGGTAGATTGTTTAGCTGTATTAATCAATTTAAATAGTTAACACTACTAATCCACGGTAGATTGTTTAGTTGTATTAATCAATTTAAATAGTTAGCACTACTAATCCACGGTAGATTGTTTAGCTGTATTAATCAATTTAAATAGTTAGCACTACTAATCCACTGTAGATTGTTTAGCTGTATTAATCAATTTAAATAGTTAGCACTACTAATCCACGGTATATTTTTTAGCTGAATTAATCAATTCAAATAGTTAGCACTACTAATCCACGGTAGATTGTTTAGCTGTATTAATCAATTTAAATAGTTAGCACTACTAAACCACGGTAGATTGTTCAGCTGTATTAATCAATTTAAATATTTAGCACTACTAATTCACGGTAGATTGTTTAGCTGTATTAATCAATTTAAATAGTTAGCACTACTAATCCACGGTAGATTGTTTAGCTGTATTAATCAATTTAAATAGTTAGCACTACTAATCCACGGTAGACTGTTTAGCTGTATTAATCATTATAAATAGTTAGCACTACTAAACCACGGTAGATTGTTTAGCTCTATTAATCAATTTAAATAGTTAGCACTACTAATCCATGGTACATTGTTTAGCTGTATTAATCAATTTAAATAGTTAGCACTACTAATCCACGGTAGATTGTTCAGCTGTAATAATCAATTCAAATAGTTAGCACTACTAATCCCCGGTAGATTGTTCAGCTGTATTAATCAATTCAATTAGTTAGCACTACTAGTCAACGGAAGATTGTTTAGCTGTATTAATCAATTTAAATAGTTAGCACTACTAATCCACGGTAGATTGTTTAGCTGTACTAATCAATTTAAATAGTTAGCACAACTAATCCACGGTAGATTGTTTAGCTGTATTAATCAATTCAATTAGTTAGCACTACTAATCCACGGTAGATTCTTCAGCTGTATTAATCAATTCAATTAGTTAGCACTACTAATCAACGGAAGATTGTTTAGCTGTATTAATCAATTTAAATAGTTAGCACTACTAATCCACGGTAGATTGTTCAGCTGTATTAATCAATTCAAATAGTTAGCACTACTAATCCACGGTAGATTGTTCAGCTGTATTAATCAATTCAATTAGTTAGCACTACTAATCAACGGAAGATTGTTTAGCTGTTTTAATCAATTTAAATAGTTAGCACTACTAATCCACAGGAGATTGTTCAGCTGTATTAATCAATTCAAATAGTTAGCACTACTAATCCAGTGTGGATTGTTCAGCTGTATTAATCAATTTAAATAGTTAGCACTACTAATCCACGGTAGATTGTTTAGCTGTATTAATCAATTAAAATAGTTAGCACTACTAATCCACGGTAGATTGTTTAGCTGTATTAATCAATTTAAATAGCTAGCACTACCAATCCACGGTAGATTGTTTAGCTGTATTAATCAATTTAAATAGTTAGCACTACTAATCCACGGTAGATTGTTTAGCTGTATTAATCAATTTAAGTAGTTAGCACTACTAATCCACGGTAGATTGTTTAGCTGTATTAATCAATCCAAATAGCTAGCACTACTAATCCACGGTAGATTGTTCAGCTGTATTAATCAATTTAAATAATTATCTTTACTAATCCACGGTAGATTGTTTAGCTGTATTAATCAATTTAAATAGTTAGCACTACTAATCCACGGTAGATTGTTTAGCTGTATTAATCAATTTAAATAGTTAGCACTACTAATCCACGGTAGATTTTTTAGCTGTATTAATCTATTCAAATAGTTAGCACTACTAATCCACGGTAGATTGTTCAGCTGTATTAATCAATTCAATTAGTTAGCACTACTAATCAACGGAAGATTGTTTAGCTGTATTAATCAATTTAAATAGTTAGCACTACTAATCCACGGTAGATTTTTTAGCTGTATTAATCTATTTAAATAGTTAGCACTACCAATCCACGGTAGATTGTTTAGCTGTATTAATCAATTTAAATAGTTAGCACTACTAACCCACGGTAGATTGTTTAGCTGTATTAATCAATTTAAATAGTTAGCACTACTAATCCGCGGTAGATTGTTTAGCTGTATTAATCAATTTAAATAGTTAGCATTACTAATCAACGGTACATTGTTTAGCTGTATTAATCAATTTAAATAGTTAGCACTACTAATCCACGGTAGATTGTTTAGCTGTATTAATCAATTTAAGTAGTTAGCACTACTGATCCACGGTAGATTGTTTAGCTGTATTAATCAATCCAAATAGCTAGCACTACTAATCCACGGTAGGTTGTTCAGCTGTATTAATCAATTTAAATAATTATCTTTACTAATCCACGGTAGATTGTTTAGCTGTATTAATCAATTTAAATAGTTAGCACTACTAATCCACAGTAGATTGTTCAGCTGTATTAATCAATTCAAATAGTTAGCACTACTAATCTAGTGTAGATTGTTCAGCTGTATTAATCAATTTAAATAGTTAGCACTACTAATCCACGGTAGATTGTTTAGCTGTATTAATCAATTTAAATAGCTAGCACTACTAATCCACGGTAGATTGTTTAGCTGTATTAATCAATTTAAATAGTTAGCACTACTAATCCACGGTAGATTGTTTAGCTGTATTAATCAATTTAAGTAGTTAGCACTACTAATCCACGGTAGATTGTTTAGCTGTATTAATCAATCCAAATAGCTAGCACTACTAATCTACGGTAGATTGTTCAGCTGTATTAATCAATTTAAATAATTATCTTTTCTAATCCACGGTAGATTTTTTAGCTGTATTAATCTATTCAAATAGTTAGCACTACTAATACACGGTAGATTGTTTAGCTGTATTAATCAATTTAAATAGTTAGCACTACTAATCCGCGGTAGATTGTTTAGCTGTATTAATCAATTTAAATAGTTAGCACTACTAATCCACGGTAGATTTTTTAGCTGTATTAATCTATTCAAATAGTTAGCACTACTAATCCGCGGTAGATTGTTTAGCTGTATTAATCAATTTAAATAGTTAACATTACTCATCCACTGTAGATTGTTTAGCTGTATTAATCAATTTAAATAGTTAGCACCACTAATCCACTGTAGATTGTTTAGCTGTATTAACCAATTTAAATAGTTAGCACTACTAATCCACGATAGATTGTTTAGCTGTATTAATCAATTTAAATAGTTAGCACTACTAATTCACGGTAGATTGTTCAGCTGTATTAATCAATTCAAAAAGTTAGCACTACTAATCCACTGTAGATTATTTTGCTGTATTAATCAATTGAAATAGTTAGCACTACTAATCCAAGGTAGATTGTTCAGCTGTATTAATCAATTCAAATAGTTAGCACTACTAATCCACGGTATATTGTTTAGCTGTATTAATCAATTTAAATAGTTAGCACCACTAATCCACGGTAGATTGTTTAGCTGTATTAACCACTTTAAATAGTTAGCACTACTAATCCACGATAGATTGTTTAGCTGTATTAATCAATTTAAATAGTTAGAACTACTAATCCACGGTAGATTGTTCAGCTGTATTAATCAATTCAAAAAGTTAGCACTACAAATCCACTGTATATTAATTAGCTGTATTAATCAATTGAAATAGTTAGCACTACTAATCCACGGTAGATTGTTCAGCTGTATTAATCAATTTAAATAGTTAGCACTACTAATCCACGGTAGAATGTTCAGCTGTATTAATCAATTGAAATAGTTAGCACTACTAATCCACGGGAGATTGTTTAGCTGTATTAATCAATTGAAATAGTTAGCACTACTAATCCACAGTAGATTGTTTAGCTGTATTAATCAATCCAAATAGCTAGCACTACTAATCCACGGTAGATTGTTCAGCTGTATTAATCAATTTAAATAATTATCACTACTAATCTACGGTAGATTGTTTAGCTGTATTAATCAATTTAAATGGTTAGCACTACTATTCCACGGTAGATTGTTTAGCTGTATTGATCAATTTAAATAGTTAGCATTACTAATCCACGGTAGATTGTTTAGCTGTATTAATCAATTTTAATAGTTAGCACTACTAATCAACGGTAGATTGTTCAGCTGTATTAATCAATTTAAATATTTAGCACTACTAATTCACGGTATATTGTTAAGCTGTAGTAATCAATTCAAATAGTTAGCACCATTAATCCACGGTAGATTGTTCAGCTGTATTAATCAATTTGAATACTTAGCACTACTAATCTATGGTAGATTGTTTAGCTGTATTAATCAATTCAAATAGCTAGCACTACTAATCCACGGTAGATTTTTAGCTGTATTAATCAATTTAAATAGTTAGCACTACTAATCCACAGTAGATTGTTTAGCTGTATTAATCAATTTAAATAGTTAGCATTACTAATCCATGGTAGATTGTTCAGCTGTATTATTGAATTCAAATAGTTAGCACTGCTAATCCACGGTAGATTGTTTAGCTGTATTAATCAATTTAAATAGTTAGCACTAATAATCCACGATAGATTGTTCAGCTGTATTAATCGATTTAAATAGTTAGCACTACTAATCCATGGTAGATTATATAGCTGTATTAATCAATTCAAATAGCTAGCACTACTAATCCACGATAGATTGTTTAGCTGTATTAATCAATTTAAATAGTTAGCACTACTTATCCACGGTAGATTGTTTAGCTGTATTAATCAATCCAAATAGCTAGCACTACTAATCCACGGTAGATTGTTCAGCTGTATTAATCAATTTAAATAGCTAGCACTACTTATCCACAGTAGATTGTTTAGTTGTATTAATCAATTTAAATAGTTAGCACTACTAATCCACGGTAGATTGTTTAGCTGTATTAATCAATTTAAATAGTTAACACTACTAATCCACGGTAGATTGTTTAGCTGTATTAATCAATTTAAATAGTTAGCACTACTAATCCACTGTAGATTGTTTAGCTGTATTAATCAATTTAAATAGTTAACACTACTAATCCACAGTAGATTGTTTAGCTGTATTAATCAATTCAAATAGTTAGCACTACTAATCCACTGTAGATTTTTTAGCTGTATTAATCAATTTAAATAGTTAGCATTACTAATCCATGGTAGATTGTTCAGCTGTATTATTGAATTCAAATAGTTAGCACTGCTAATCCACGGTAGATTGTTTAGCTGTATTAATCAATTTAAATAGTTAGCACTAATAATCCACGATAGATTGTTCAGCTGTATTAATCGATTTAAATAGTTAGCACTACTAATTCATGGTAGATTATATAGCTGTATTAATCAATTCAAATAGCTAGCACTACTAATCCACGATAGATTGTTTAGCTGTATTAATCAATTTAAATAGTTAGCACTACTTATCCACGGTAGATTGTTTAGCTGTATTAATCAATCCAAATAGCTAGCACTACTAATCCACGGTAGATTGTTCAGCTGTATTAATCAATTTAAATAGCTAGCACTACTTATCCACGGTAGATTGTTTAGCTGTATTAATCAATTTAAATAGTTAGCACTACTAATCCACGGTAGATTGTTTAGCTGTATTAATCAATTTAAATAGTTAACACTACTAATCCACGGTAGATTGTTTAGCTGTATTAATCAATTTAAATAGTTAGCACTACTAATCCACTGTAGATTGTTTAGCTGTATTAATCAATTTAAATAGTTAACACTACTAATCCACAGTAGATTGTTTAGCTGTATTAATCAATTCAAATAGTTAGCACTACTAATCCACTGTAGATTTTTTAGCTGTATTAATCAATTTAATTAGTTAGCACAACTAATCCACGGTAGATTGTTCAGCTGTATTAATCAATTTAAATAGCTAGCACTACTTATCCACGGTAGATTGTTCAGCTGTATTAATCAATTTAAAGAGCTAGCACTACTTATCCACGGTAGATTGTTTAGCTGTATTAATCAATTTAAATAGTTAGCACTACTAATCCACGGTAGATTGTTTAGCTGTATTAATCAATTTAAATAGTTAACACTACTAATTCACGGTAGATTGTTCAGCTGTATTAATCGATTTAAATAGTTAGCACTACTAATCCATGGTAGATTATATAGCTGTATTAATCAATTCAAATAGCTAGCACTACTAATCCACGATATATTGTTTAGCTGTATTAATCAATTTAAATAGTTAGCACTACTTATCCACGGTAGATTGTTTAGCTGTATTAATCAATCCAAATAGCTAGCACTACTAATCCACGGTAGATTGTTCAGCTGTATTAATCAATTTAAATAGCTAGCACTACTTATCCACGGTAGATTGTTTAGCTGTATTAATCAATTTAAATAGTTAACACTACTAATCCACGGTAGATTGTTTAGCTGTATTAATCAATTTAAATAGTTAGCACTACTAATCCACTGTAGATTGTTTAGCTGTATTAATCAATTTAAATAGTTAACACTACTAATCCACAGTAGATTGTTTAGCTGTATTAATCAATTCAAATAGTTAGCACTACTAATCCACTGTAGATTTTTTAGCTGTATTAATCAATTTAATTAGTTAGCACAACTAATCCATGGTAGATTGTTCAGCTGTATAAATCAATTCAAATAGTTAGCACTACTAATCCACGGTAGATTGTTCAGCTGTATTAATCAATTCAAAAAGTTAGCACTACTAATCCACGGTAGATTGTTAAGCTGTATTAATCAATTCAAATAGTTAGCACTACTAATCCACGGTAGATTGTTTAGCTGTATTAATCAATTTAAATAGTTAGCACCACTAATCCACTGTAGATTGTTTAGCTGTATTAACCAATTTAAATAGTTAGCACTACTAATCCACGATAGATTGTTTAGCTGTATTAATCAATTTAAATAGTTAGCACTACTAATCCACGGTAGATTGTTCAGCTGTATTAATCAATTCAAAAAGTTAGCACTACTAATCCACTGTAGATTATTTTGCTGTATTAATCAATTGAAATAGTTAGCACTACTAATCCACGGTAGATTGTTCAGCTGTATTAATCAATTCAAATAGTTAGCACTACTAATCCACGGTAGATTGTTTAGCTGTATTAATCAATTTAAATAGTTAGCACCACTAATCCACGGTAGATTGTTTAGCTGTATTAACCACTTTAAATAGTTAGCACTACTAATCCACGATAGATTGTTTAGCTGTATTAATCAATTTAAATAGTTAGCACTACTAATCCACGGTAGATTGTTCAGCTGTATTAATCAATTCAAAAAGTTAGCACTACTAATCCACGGTAGATTGTTCAGCTGTATTAATCAATTCAAATAGTTAGCACTACTAATCCACGGTAGATTGTTCAGCTGTATTAATCAATTTAAATAGTTAGCACTACTAATCCACGGTAGAATGTTCAGCTGTATTAATCAATTGAAATAGTTAGCACTACTAATCCACGGGAGATTGTTTAGCTGTATTAATCAATTGAAATAGTTAGCACTACTAATCCACGGTAGATTGTTCAGCTGTATTAATCAATTTAAATAGTTAGCACTACTAATCCACGGTAGAATGTTCAGCTGTATTAATCAATTGAAATAGTTAGCACTACTAATCCACGGGAGATTGTTTAGCTGTATTAATCAATTGAAATAGTTAGCACTACTAATCCACAGTAGATTGTTTAGCTGTATTAATCAATCCAAATAGCTAGCACTACTAATCCACGGTAGATTGTTCAGCTGTATTAATCAATTTAAATAATTATCACTACTAATCTACGGTAGATTGTTTAGCTGTATTAATCAATTTAAATAGTTAGCACTACTATTCCACGGTAGATTGTTTAGCTGTATTGATCAATTTAAATAGTTAGCATTACTAATCCACGGTAGATTCTTTAGCTGTATTAATCAATTTTAATAGTTAGCACTACTAATCAACGGTAGATTGTTCAGCTGTATTAATCAATTTAAATATTTAGCACTACTAATTCACGGTATATTGTTAAGCTGTATTAATCAATTCAAATAGTTAGCACCATTAATCCACGGTAGATTGTTCAGCTGTATTAATCAATTTGAATACTTAGCACTACTAATCTATGGTAGATTGTTTAGCTGTATTAATCAATTCAAATAGCTAGCACTACTAATCCACGGTAGATTTTTAGCTCTATTAATCAATTTAAATAGTTAGCACTACTAATCCACAGTAGATTGTTTAGCTGTATTAATCAATTTAAATAGTTAGCATTACTAATCCATGGTAGATTGTTCAGCTGTATTATTGAATTCAAATAGTTAGCACTGCTAATCCACGGTAGATTGTTTAGCTGTATTAATCAATTTAAATAGTTAGCACTAATAATCCACGATAGATTGTTCAGCTGTATTAATCGATTTAAATAGTTAGCACTACTAATCCATGGTAGATTGTTTAGCTGTATTAATCAATTTAAATAGTTAGCACTACTAATCCACGGTAGATTGTTTAGTTGTATTAATCAATTTAAATAGTTAGCACTACTAATCCACGGTAGATTGTTTAGCTGTATTAATCAATTCAAATAGTTAGCACTACTAATCCACGGTAGATTGTTCAGCTGTATTAATCAATTCAATTAGTTAGCACTACTAATCCACTGTAGATTGTTTAGCTGTATTAATCAATTCAAATAGCTAGCACTACTAATCCACGATAGATTGTTTAGCTGTATTAATCAATTTAAATAGTTAGCACTACTAATCCACGGTAGATTGTTTAGCTGTATTAATCAATCCAAATAGCTAGCACTACTAATCCACGGTAGATTGTTCAGCTGTATTAATCAATTTAAATAGCTAGCACTACTTATCCACAGTAGATTGTTTAGTTGTATTAATCAATTTAAATAGTTAGCACTACTAATCCACGGTAGATTGTTTAGCTGTATTAATCAATTTAAATAGTTAACACTACTAATCCACGGTAGATTGTTTAGTTGTATTAATCAATTTAAATAGTTAGCACTACTAATCCACGGTAGATTGTTTAGCTGTATTAATCAATTCAAATAGTTAGCACTACTAATCCACGGTAGATTGTTCAGCTGTATTAATCAATTCAATTAGTTAGCACTACTAATCCACTGTAGATTGTTTAGCTGTATTAATCAATCCAAATAGCTAGCACTACTAATCCACGGTAGATTGTTTAGCTGTATTAATCAATCCAAATAGCTAGCACTACTAATCCACGGTAGATTGTTCAGCTGTATTAATCAATTTAAATAGCTAGCACTACTAATCCACAGTAGATTGTTTAGCTGTATTAATCAATTTAAATAGTTAGCACTACTAATCCACGGTAGATTGTTTAGCTGTATTAATCAATCCAAATAGCTAGCACTACTAATCCACGGTAGATTGTTCAGCTGTATTAATCAATTTAAATAGTTAGCACTACTAATCCACAGTAGATTGTTTAGCTGTATTAATCAATTTAAATAGTTAGCACTACTAATCCACGGTAGATTGTTTAGCTGTATTAATCAATTTAAATAGTTAACACTACTAATCCACGGTAGATTGTTTAGTTGTATTAATCAATTTAAATAGTTAGCACTACTAATCCACGGTAGATTGTTTAGCTGTATTAATCAATTTAAATAGTTAGCACTACTAATCCACTGTAGATTGTTTAGCTGTATTAATCAATTTAAATAGTTAGCACTACTAATCCACGGTATATTTTTTAGCTGAATTAATCAATTCAAATAGTTGGCACTACTAATCCACGGTAGATTGTTTAGCTGTATTAATCAATTTAAATAGTTAGCACTACTAAACCACGGTAGATTGTTCAGCTGTATTAATCAATTTAAATATTTAGCACTACTAATTCACGGTAGATTGTTTAGCTGTATTAATCAATTTAAATAGTTAGCACTACTAATCCACGGTAGATTGTTTAGCTGTATTAATCAATTTAAATAGTTAGCACTACTAATCCACGGTAGACTGTTTAGCTGTATTAATCAATATAAATAGTTAGCACTACTAAACCACGGTAGATTGTTTAGCTCTATTAATCAATTTAAATAGTTAGCACTACTAATCCATGGTACATTGTTTAGCTGTGTTAATCAATTTAAATAGTTAGCACTACTAATCCACGGTAGATTGTTCAGCTGTAATAATCAATTCAAATAGTTAGCACTACTAATCCCCGGTAGATTGTTCAGCTGTATTAATCAATTCAATTAGTTAGCACTACTAATCAATGGAAGATTGTTTAGCTGTATTAATCAATTTAAATAGTTAGCACTACTAATCCACGGTAGATTGTTTAGCTGTACTAATCAATTTAAATAGTTAGCACTACTAATCCACGGTAGATTGTTTAGCTGTATTAATCAATTCAATTAGTTAGCACTACTAATCCACGGTAGATTGTTCAGCTGTATTAATCAATTCAATTAGTTAGCACTACTAATCAACGGAAGATTGTTTAGCTGTATTAATCAATTTAAATAGTTAGCACTACTAATCCACGGTAGATTGTTCAGCTGTATTAATCAATTCAAATAGTTAGCACTACTAATCCACGGTAGATTGTTCAGCTGTATTAATCAATTCAATTAGTTAGCACTACTAATCAACGGAAGATTGTTTAGCTGTTTTAATCAATTTAAATAGTTAGCACTACTAATCCACAGGAGATTGTTCAGCTGTATTAATCAATTCAAATAGTTAGCACTACTAATCCAGTGTAGATTGTTCAGCTGTATTAATCAATTTAAATAGTTAGCACTACTAATCCACGGTAGATTGTTTAGCTGTATTAATCAATTCAAATAGTTAGCACTACTAATCCACGGTAGATTGTTTAGCTGTATTAATCAATTTAAATAGCTAGCACTACTAATCCACGGTAGATTGTTTAGCTGTATTAATCAATTTAAATAGTTAGCACTACTAATCCACGGTAGATTGTTTAGCTGTATTAATCAATTTAAGTAGTTAGCACTACTAATCCACGGTAGATTGTTTAGCTGTATTAATCAATCCAAATACCTAGCACTACTAATCCACGGTAGATTGTTCAGCTGTATTAATCAATTTAAATAATTATCTTTACTAATCCACGGTAGATTGTTTAGCTGTATTAATCAATTTAAATAGTTAGCACTACTAATCCACGGTAGATTGTTTAGCTGTATTAATCAATTTAAATAGTTAGCACTACTAATCCACGGTAGATTTTTTAGCTGTATTAATCTATTCAAATAGTTAGCACTACTAATCCACGGTAGATTGTTCAGCTGTATTAATCAATTCAATTAGTTAGCACTACTAATCCACTGTAGATTGTTTAGCTGTATTAATCAATTTAAATAGTTAGCACTACTAATCCACTGTAGATTGTTTAGCTGTATTAATCAATTTAAATATTTAGCACTACTAATTCACGGTAGATGGTTTAGCTGTATTAACCAATTTAAATAGTTAGCACTACTAACCCACGGTAGATTGTTTAGCTGTATTAATCAATTTAAATAGTTAGCACTACTAAACCACGGTAGATTGTTCAGCTGTATTAATCAATTTAAATATTTAGCACTACTAATTCACGGTAGATGGTTTAGCTGTATTAACCAATTTAAATAGTTAGCACTACTAACCCACGGTAGATTGTTTAGCTGTATTAATCAATTTAAATAGTTAGCACTACTAACCCACGGTAGATTGTTTAGCTGTATTGATCAATTTAAATAGTTAGCACCACTAATCCACGGTAGATTGTTTAGCTGTATTAATCAATTCAAATAGTTAGCACTACTAATCCACTGTAGATTGTTTAGCTGTATTAATCAATTTAAATAGTTAGCACTACTAATACACGGTAGATTGTTTAGCTGTATTAATCAATTTAAATAGTTAGCACTACTAATCCACGGTAGATTGTTTAGCTGTATTAATCAATTTAAATAGTTAGCACTACTAATCCACGGTAGATTGTTTAGCTGTATTAATCAATTTAAATAGTTAGCACTACTAATCCACGGTAGACTGTTTAGCTGTATTAACCAATTTAAATAGTTAGCACTACTAATCCACGGTAGATTGTTTAGCTGTATTAATCGATTTAAATAGTTAGCACTACTAATCCACGGTAGACTGTTTAGCTGTATTAATCAATTTAAATAGTTAGCACTACTAAACCACGGTAGATTGTTTAGGTTTATTAATCAATTTAAATAGTTAGCACTACTAATCCACGGTAGATTGTTTAGCTGTATTAATCAATTTAAATAGTTGGCACTACTAATCCACGATAGATTGTTTAGCTCTATTAATCAATTTGAATAGTTAGCACTACTAATCCATGGTACATTGTTTAGCTGTATTAATCAATTTAAATAGTTAGCACTACTAATCCACGGTAGATTGTTCAGCTGTATTAATCAATTCAAAAAGTTAGCACTACTAATCCACGGTAGATTGTTCAGCTGTATTAATCAATTCAATTAGTTAGCACTACTAATCAACGGAAGATTGTTTAGCTGTATTAATCAATTTAAATAGTTAACATTACTCATCCACTGTAGATTGTTTAGCTGTATTAATCAAGTTAAATAGTTAGCACCACTAATCCACTGTATATTGTTTAGCTGTATTAATCAATTTAAATAGTTAGCACTACTAATCCACGGTAGATTGTTTAGCTGTATTGATCAATTTAAATAGTTAGCACAACTAATCCACTGTAGATTGTTTAGCTGTATTAATCAATGCAAATAGTTAGCACTACTAATCCACGGTAGATTGTTTAGCTGTATTAACCAATTTAAATAGTTAGCACTACTAATCCACGATAGATTGTTTAGCTGTATTAATCAATTTAAATAGTTAGCACTACTAATCCACGGTAGATTTTTTAGCTGTATTAATCAATTCAAATAGTTAGCACTACTAATCCACGGTAGATTGTTTAGCTGTATTAATCAATTTAAATAGTTAGCACTACTAATCCACGGTAGATTGTTTAGCTGTATTAATCAATTTAAATAGTTAGCACCACTAATCCACTGTCGATTGTTTAGCTGTATTAATCAATTTAAATAGTTAGCACTACTAATCCACGGTAGATTGTTTAGCTGTATTGATCAATTTAAATAATTAGCACCACTAATCCACTGTAGATTGTTTAGCTGTATTAATCAATTTAAATAGTTAGCACTACTAATTCACGGTAGATTGTTTAGCTGTATTAACCAATTTAAATAGTTAGCACTACTAATCCACGATAGATTGTTTAGCTGTATTAATCAATTTAAATAGTTAGCACTACTAATCCACCGTAGATTGTTCAGCTGTATTAATCAATTCAATTAGTTAGCACTACTAATCAACGGTAGATTGTTTAGCTGGATTAATCAATTTAAATAGCTAGCGCTACTAATCCACGGTAGATTGTTCAGCTGTATTAATCAATTTAAATATTTAGCACTACTAATTCACGGTAGATTGTTTAGCTGTATTAATCAATTTAAATAGTTAGCACTACTAATCCACGGTAGATTGTTTAGCTGTATTAATCAATTTAAATAGTTAGCACTACTAATCCACGATAGATTGTTTAGCTGTATTAATCAATTCAATTAGTTAGCACTACTAATCAACGGAAGATTGTTTAGCTGTATTAATCAATTTAAATAGTTAACATTACTCATCCACTGTAGATTGTTTAGCTGTATTAATCAAGTTAAATAGTTAGCACCACTAATCCACTGTAGATTGTTTAGCTGTATTAATCAATTTAAATAGTTAGCACTACTAATCCACGGTAGATTGTTTAGCTGTATTGATCAATTTAAATAGTTAGCACAACTAATCCACTGTAGATTGTTTAGCTGTATTAATCAATGTAAATAGTTAGCACTACTAATCCATGGTAGATTGTTTAGCTGTATTAACCAATTTAAATAGTTAGCACTACTAATCCACGATAGATTGTTTAGCTGTATTAATCAATTTAAATAGTTAGCACTACTAATCCACGGTAGATTTTTTAGCTGTATTAATCAATTCAAATAGTTAGCACTACTAATCCACGGTAGATTGTTTAGCTGTATTAATCAATTTAAATAGTTAGCACTACTAATCCACGGTAGATTGTTTAGCTGTATTAATCAATTTAAATAGTTAGCACCACTAATCCACTGTCGATTGTTTAGCTGTATTAATCAATTTAAATAGTTAGCACTACTAATCCACGGTAGATTGTTTAGCTGTATTGATCAATTTAAATAATTAGCACCACTAATCCACTGTAGATTGTTTAGCTGTATTAATCAATTTAAATAGTTAGCACTACTAATTCACGGTAGATTGTTTAGCTGTATTAACCAATTTAAATAGTTAGCACTACTAATCCACGATAGATTGTTTAGCTGTATTAATCAATTTAAATAGTTAGCACTACTAATCCACCGTAGATTGTTCAGCTGTATTAATCAATTCAATTAGTTAGCACTACTAATCAACGGTAGATTGTTTAGCTGTATTAATCAATTTAAATAGCTAGCGCTACTAATCCACGGTAGATTGTTCAGCTGTATTAATCAATTTAAATAGTTAGCACTACTAATCCACGGTATATTTTTTAGCTGAATTAATCAATTCAAATAGTTAGCACTACTAATCCACGGTAGATTGTTTAGCTGTATTAATCAATTTAAATAGTTAGCACTACTAAACCACGGTAGATTGTTCAGCTGTATTAATCAATTTAAATAATTATCACTACTAATCCATGGTAGATTGTTTAGCTACATTAATCAATTTAAATAGTTAGCACTACTAATCCACGGTAGATTGTTTAGCTGTATTAATCAATTTAAATAGTTAGCACTACTAATCCACTGTAGATTGTTTAGCTGTATTAATCAATTTGAATAGTTAGCACTACTAATCCATGGTAGATTGTTTAGCTGTATTAACCAATTTAAATAGTTAACACTACTAATCCACTGTAGATTGTTCAGCTGTATTAATCAATTTAAATAGTTAGCACTACTAATCCACGGTAGATTGTTTAGCTGTATTAATCAATTTAAATAGCTAGCGCTACTAATCCACGGTAGATTTTTTAGCTGTATTAATCAATTTAAATAGTTAGCACTACTAATCCACGGTAGATTGTTTAGCTCTATTAATCAATTTAAATAGTTAGCACTACTAATCCATGGTACATTGTTTAGCTGTATTAATCAATTTAAATAGTTAGCACTACTAATCCACTGTAGATTGTTCAGCTGTATTAATCAATTTAAATAGTTAGCACTACTAATCCACGGTAGATTGTTTAGCTGTATTAATCAATTTAAATAGCTAGCGCTACTAATCCACGGTAGATTTTTTAGCTGTATTAATCAATTTAAATAGTTAGCACTACTAATCCACGGTAGATTGTTTAGCTCTATTAATCAATTTAAATAGTTAGCACTACTAATCCATGGTACATTGTTTAGCTGTATTAATCAATTTAAATAGTTAGCACTACTAATCCACGGTAGATTGTTCAGCTGTATTAATCAATTCAAAAAGTTAGCACTACTACTCCACGGTAGATTGTTCAGCTGTATTAATCAATTCAATTAGTTAGCACTACTAATCAACGGAAGATTGTTTAGCTGTATTAATCAATTTAACGAGTTAGCACTACTAATCCACGGTAGATTGTTTAGCTGTACTAATCAATTTAAATAGTTAGCACTACTAATCCACGGTAGATTGTTTAGCTGTATTAATCAATTCAATTAGTTAGCACTACTAATCCACGGTAGATTGTTCAGCTGTATTAATCAATTCAATTAGTTAGCACTACTAATCAACGGAAGATTGTTTAGCTGTATTAATCATTTTAAATAGTTAGCATTACTAATCCACGGTAGATTGTTCAGCTGTATTAATCAATTCAAATAGTTAGCACTACTAATCCAGTGTAGATTGTTCAGCTGTATTAATCAGTTTAAATAGTTAGCACTACTAATCCACGGTAGATTGTTTAGCTGTATTAATCAATTTAAATAGTTAGCACTACTAATCTATGGTAGATTGTTTAGCTGTATTAATCAATTCAAATAGTTAGCACTACTAATCCACTGTAGATTGTTTAGCTGTATTAATCAATCCAAATAGCTAGCACTACTAATCCACGGTAGATTGTTCAGCTGTATTAATCAATTTAAATAATTATCACTACTAATCCACGGTAGATTGTTTAGCTGTATTAATCAATTTAAATAGTTAGCACTACTAATCCACGGTAGATTGTTTAGCTGTATTAATCAATTCAAATAGTTAGCACTACTAATCCATGGTAGATTGTTCAGCTGTATTAATCAATTCAATTAGTTAGCACTACTAATCAACGGAAGATTGTTTAGCTGTATTAATCAATTTAAATAGTTAGCACTACTAATCCACGGTAGATTGTTTAGCTGTACTAATCAATTTAAATAGTTAGCACTACTAATCCACGGTAGATTGTTTAGCTGTATTAATCAATTCAATTAGTTAGCACTACTAATCCACGGTAGATTGTTCAGCTGTATTAATCAATTCAATTAGTTAGCACTACTAATCAACGGAAGATTGTTTAGCTGTATTAATCAATTTAAATAGTTAGCACTACTAATCCACGGTAGATTGTTCAGCTGTATTAATCAATTCAAATAGTTAGCACTACTAATCCACGGTAGATTGTTCAGCTGTATTAATCAATTCAATTAGTTAGCACTACTAATCAACGGAAGATTGTTTAGCTGTATTAATCAATTTAAATAGTTAGCACTACTAATCCACAGTAGATTGTTCAGCTGTATTAATCAATTCAAATAGGTAGCACTACTAATCCAGTGTAGATTGTTCAGCTGTATTAATCAATTTAAATAGTTAACACTACTAATCCACGGTAGATTGTTTAGCTGTATTAATCAATTTAAATAGCTAGCACTACTAATCCACGGTAGATTGTTTAGCTGTATTAATCAATTTAAATAGTTAGCACTACTAATCCACGGTAGATTGTTTAGCTGTATTAATCAATTTAAATAGTTAGCACTACTAATCCACGGTAGATTGTTTAGCTGTATTAATCAAGTTAAATAGTTAGCACTACTAATCCACGGTAGATTGTTTAGCTGTATTAATCAATTTAAGTAGTTAGCACTACCAATCCACGGTAGATTGTTTAGTTGTATTAATCAATTTAAGTAGTTAGCACTACTAATCCACGGTAGATTGTTTAGCTGTATTAATCAATTTAAGTAGTTAGCACTACTAATCCACGGTAGATTGTTTAGCTGTATTAATCAATTTAAGTAGTTAGCACTACCAATCCACGGTAGATTGTTTAGCTGTATTAATCAATTTAAATAGTTAGCACTACTAATCCACGGTAGATTGTTTAGCTGTATTAATCAAGTTAAATAGTTAGCACTACTAATCCACGGTAGATTGTTTAGCTGTATTAATCAATTTAAGTAGTTAGCACTACCAATCCACGGTAGATTGTTTAGTTGTATTAATCAATCCAAATAGCTAGCACTACTAATCCACGGTAGATTGTTCAGCTGTATTAATCAATTTAAATAATTATCACTACTAATCCACGGTAGATTGTTTAGCTGTATTAATCAATTTAAATAGCTAGCACTACTAATCCACGGTAGATTGTTTAGCTGTATTAATCAATTTAAATAGTTAGCACTACTAATCCACGGTAGATTTTTTAGCTGTATTAATCTATTCAAATAGTTAGCACTACTAATACACGGTAGATTGTTTAGCTGTATTAATCAATTTAAATAGTTAGCACTACTAATCCGCGGTAGATTGTTTAGCTGTATTAATCAATTTAAATAGTTAGCATTACTAATCCACGGTAGATTGTTTAGCTGTATTAATCAATTTAAATAGTTAGCACTACTAATCCACGGTAGATTTTTTAGCTGTATTAATCTATTCAAATAGTTAGCACTACTAATACACGGTAGATTGTTTAGCTGTATTAATCAATTTAAATAGTTAGCACTACTAATCCGCGGTAGATTGTTTAGCTGTATTAATCAATTTAAATAGTTAACATTACTCATCCACTGTAGATTGTTTAGCTGTATTAATCAAGTTAAATAGTTAGCACCACTAATCCACTGTAGATTGTTTAGCTGTATTAATCAATTTAAATAGTTAGCACTACTAATCCACGGTAGATTGTTTAGCTGTATTGATCAATTTAAATAGTTAGCACAACTAATCCACTGTAGATTGTTTAGCTGTATTAATCAATGTAAATAGTTAGCACTACTAATCCACGATAGATTGTTTAGCTGTATTAATCAATTTAAATAGTTAGCACTACTAATCAAAGGTAGATTTTTTAGCTGTATTAATCAATTCAAATAGTTAGCACTACTAATCAACGGAAGATTGTTTAGCTGTATTAATCAATTTAAATAGTTAGCACTACTAATCCACGGTAGATTGTTCAGCTGTATTAATCAATTCAATTAGTTAGCACTACTAATCAACGGAAGATTGTTTAGCTGTATTAATCATTTTAAATAGTTAGCATTACTAATCCACGGTAGATTGTTCAGCTGTATTAATCAATTCAAATAGTTAGCACTACTAATCCAGTGTAGATTGTTCAGCTGTATTAATCAGTTTAAATAGTTAGCACTACTAATCCACTGTAGATTGTTTAGCTGTATTAATCAATCCAAATAGCTAGCACTACTAATCCACGGTAGATTGTTCAGCTGTATTAATCAATTTAAATAATTATCACTACTAATCCACGGTAGATTGTTTAGCTGTATTAATCAATTTAAATAGTTAGCACTACTAATCCACGGTAGATTGTTTAGCTGTATTAATCAATTCAAATAGTTAGCACTACTAATCCATGGTAGATTGTTCAGCTGTATTAATCAATTCAATTAGTTAGCACTACTAATCAACGGAAGATTGTTTAGCTGTATTAATCAATTTAAATAGTTAGCACTACTAATCCACGGTAGATTGTTTAGCTGTACTAATCAATTTAAATAGTTAGCACTACTAATCCACGGTAGATTGTTTAGCTGTATTAATCAATTCAATTAGTTAGCACTACTAATCCACGGTAGATTGTTCAGCTGAATTAATCAATTCAATTAGTTAGCACTACTAATCAACGGAAGATTGTTTAGCTGTATTAATCAATTTAAATAGTTAGCACTACTAATCCACGGTAGATTGTTCAGCTGTATTAATCAATTCAAATAGTTAGCACTACTAATCCACGGTAGATTGTTCAGCTGTATTAATCAATTCAATTAGTTAGCACTACTAATCAACGGAAGATTGTTTAGCTGTATTAATCAATTTAAATAGTTAGCACTACTAATCCACAGTAGATTGTTCAGCTGTATTAATCAATTCAAATAGGTAGCACTACTAATCCAGTGTAGATTGTTCAGCTGTATTAATCAATTTAAATAGTTAGCACTACTAATCCACGGTAGATTGTTTAGCTGTATTAATCAATTTAAATAGCTAGCACTACTAATCCACGGTAGATTGTTTAGCTGTATTAATCAATTTAAATAGTTAGCACTACTAATCCACGGTAGATTGTTTAGCTGTATTAATCAATTTAAGTAGTTAGCACTACCAATCCACGGTAGATTGTTTAGCTGTATTAATCAATTTAAATAGTTAGCACTACTAATCCACGGTAGATTGTTTAGCTGTATTAATCAAGTTAAATAGTTAGCACTACTAATCCACGGTAGATTGTTTAGCTGTATTAATCAATTTAAGTAGTTAGCACTACCAATCCACGGTAGATTGTTTAGCTGTATTAATCAATCCAAATAGCTAGCACTACTAATCCACGGTAGATTGTTCAGCTGTATTAATCAATTTAAATAATTATCACTACTAATCCACGGTAGATTGTTTAGCTGTATTAATCAATTTAAATAGCTAGCACTACTAATCCACGGTAGATTGTTTAGCTGTATTAATCAATTTAAATAGTTAGCACTACTAATCCACGGTAGATTTTTTAGCTGTATTAATCTATTCAAATAGTTAGCACTACTAATACACGGTAGATTGTTTAGCTGTATTAATCAATTTAAATAGTTAGCACTACTAATCCGCGGTAGATTGTTTAGCTGTATTAATCAATTTAAATAGTTAGCATTACTAATCCACGGTAGATTGTTTAGCTGTATTAATCAATTTAAATAGTTAGCACTACTAATCCACGGTAGATTTTTTAGCTGTATTAATCTATTCAAATAGTTAGCACTACTAATACACGGTAGATTGTTTAGCTGTATTAATCAATTTAAATAGTTAGCACTACTAATCCGCGGTAGATTGTTTAGCTGTATTAATCAATTTAAATAGTTAACATTACTCATCCACTGTAGATTGTTTAGCTGTATTAATCAATTTAAGTAGTTAGCACTACCAATCCACGGTAGATTGTTTAGCTGTATTAATCAATTTAAATAGTTAGCACTACTAATCCACGGTAGATTGTTCAGCTGTATTAATCAATTCAAATAGTTAGCACTACTAATCCACGGTAGATTGTTCAGCTGTATTAATCAATTCAATTAGTTAGCACTACTAATCAACGGAAGATTGTTTAGCTGTATTAATCAATTTAAATAGTTAGCACTACTAATCCACAGTAGATTGTTCAGCTGTATTAATCAATTCAAATAGGTAGCACTACTAATCCAGTGTAGATTGTTCAGCTGTATTAATCAATTTAAATAGTTAACACTACTAATCCACGGTAGATTGTTTAGCTGTATTAATCAATTTAAATAGCTAGCACTACTAATCCACGGTAGATTGTTTAGCTGTATTAATCAATTTAAATAGTTAGCACTACTAATCCACGGTAGATTGTTTAGCTGTATTAATCAATTTAAGTAGTTAGCACTACCAATCCACGGTAGATTGTTTAGCTGTATTAATCAATTTAAATAGTTAGCACTACTAATCCACGGTAGATTGTTTAGCTGTATTAATCAAGTTAAATAGTTAGCACTACTAATCCACGGTAGATTGTTTAGCTGTATTAATCAATTTAAGTAGTTAGCACTACCAATCCACGGTAGATTGTTTAGTTGTATTAATCAATCCAAATAGCTAGCACTACTAATCCACGGTAGATTGTTCAGCTGTATTGATCAATTTAAATAATTATCACTACTAATCCACGGTATATTGTTTAGCTGTATTAATCAATTTAAATAGCTAGCACTACTAATCCACGGTAGATTGTTTAGCTGTATTAATCAATTTAAATAGTTAGCACTACTAATCCACGGTAGATTTTTTAGCTGTATTAATCTATTCAAATAGTTAGCACTACTAATACACGGTAGATTGTTTAGCTGTATTAATCAATTTAAATAGTTAGCACTACTAATCCGCGGTAGATTGTTTAGCTGTATTAATCAATTTAAATAGTTAGCATTACTAATCCACGGTAGATTGTTTAGCTGTATTAATCAATTTAAATAGTTAGCACTACTAATCCACGGTAGATTTTTTAGCTGTATTAATCTATTCAAATAGTTAGCACTACTAATACACGGTAGATTGTTTAGCTGTATTAATCAATTTAAATAGTTAGCACTACTAATCCACGATAGATTGTTTAGCTGTATTAATCAATTTAAATAGTTAGCACTACTAATCCACGGTAGATTGTTTAGCTGTATTGATCAATTTAAATAGTTAGCACAACTAATCCACTGTAGATTGTTTAGCTGTATTAATCAATGTAAATAGTTAGCACTACTAATCCACGATAGATTGTTTAGCTGTATTAATCAATTTAAATAGTTAGCACTACTAATCAAAGGTAGATTTTTTAGCTGTATTAATCAATTCAAATAGTTAGCACTACTAATCAACGGAAGATTGTTTAGCTGTATTAATCAATTTAAATAGTTAGCACTACTAATCCACGGTAGATTGTTCAGCTGTATTAATCAATTCAATTAGTTAGCACTACTAATCAACGGAAGATTGTTTAGCTGTATTAATCATTTTAAATAGTTAGCATTACTAATCCACGGTAGATTGTTCAGCTGTATTAATCAATTCAAATAGTTAGCACTACTAATCCAGTGTAGATTGTTCAGCTGTATTAATCAGTTTAAATAGTTAGCACTACTAATCCACTGTAGATTGTTTAGCTGTATTAATCAATCCAAATAGCTAGCACTACTAATCCACGGTAGATTGTTCAGCTGTATTAATCAATTTAAATAATTATCACTACTAATCCACGGTAGATTGTTTAGCTGTATTAATCAATTTAAATAGTTAGCACTACTAATCCACGGTAGATTGTTTAGCTGTATTAATCAATTCAAATAGTTAGCACTACTAATCCATGGTAGATTGTTCAGCTGTATTAATCAATTCAATTAGTTAGCACTACTAATCAACGGAAGATTGTTTAGCTGTATTAATCAATTTAAATAGTTAGCACTACTAATCCACGGTAGATTGTTTAGCTGTACTAATCAATTTAAATAGTTAGCACTACTAATCCACGGTAGATTGTTTAGCTGTATTAATCAATTCAATTAGTTAGCACTACTAATCCACGGTAGATTGTTCAGCTGTATTAATCAATTCAATTAGTTAGCACTACTAATCAACGGAAGATTGTTTAGCTGTATTAATCAATTTAAATAGTTAGCACTACTAATCCACGGTAGATTGTTCAGCTGTATTAATCAATTCAAATAGTTAGCACTACTAATCCACGGTAGATTGTTCAGCTGTATTAATCAATTCAATTAGTTAGCACTACTAATCAACGGAAGATTGTTTAGCTGTATTAATCAATTTAAATAGTTAGCACTACTAATCCACAGTAGATTGTTCAGCTGTATTAATCAATTCAAATAGGTAGCACTACTAATCCAGTGTAGATTGTTCAGCTGTATTAATCAATTTAAATAGTTAGCACTACTAATCCACGGTAGATTGTTTAGCTGTATTAATCAATTTAAATAGCTAGCACTACTAATCCACGGTAGATTGTTTAGCTGTATTAATCAATTTAAATAGTTAGCACTACTAATCCACGGTAGATTGTTTAGCTGTATTAATCAATTTAAGTAGTTAGCACTACCAATCCACGGTAGATTGTTTAGCTGTATTAATCAATTTAAATAGTTAGCACTACTAATCCACGGTAGATTGTTTAGCTGTATTAATCAAGTTAAATAGTTAGCACTACTAATCCACGGTAGATTGTTTAGCTGTATTAATCAATTTAAGTAGTTAGCACTACCAATCCACGGTAGATTGTTTAGCTGTATTAATCAATCCAAATAGCTAGCACTACTAATCCACGGTAGATTGTTCAGCTGTATTAATCAATTTAAATAATTATCACTACTAATCCACGGTAGATTGTTTAGCTGTATTAATCAATTTAAATAGCTAGCACTACTAATCCACGGTAGATTGTTTAGCTGTATTAATCAATTTAAATAGTTAGCACTACTAATCCACGGTAGATTTTTTAGCTGTATTAATCTATTCAAATAGTTAGCACTACTAATACACGGTAGATTGTTTAGCTGTATTAATCAATTTAAATAGTTAGCACTACTAATCCGCGGTAGATTGTTTAGCTGTATTAATCAATTTAAATAGTTAGCATTACTAATCCACGGTAGATTGTTTAGCTGTATTAATCAATTGAAATAGTTAGCACTACTAATCCACGGTAGATTTTTTAGCTGTATTAATCTATTCAAATAGTTAGCACTACTAATACACGGTAGATTGTTTAGCTGTATTAATCAATTTAAATAGTTAGCACTACTAATCCGCGGTAGATTGTTTAGCTGTATTAATCAATTTAAATAGTTAACATTACTCATCCACTGTAGATTGTTTAGCTGTATTAATCAAGTTAAATAGTTAGCACCACTAATCCACTGTAGATTGTTTAGCTGTATTAATCAATTTAAATAGTTAGCACTACTAATCCACGGTAGATTGTTTAGCTGTATTGATCAATTTAAATAGTTAGCACAACTAATCCACTGTAGATTGTTTAGCTGTATTAATCAATGTAAATAGTTAGCACTACTAATCCACGATAGATTGTTTAGCTGTATTAATCAATTTAAATAGTTAGCACTACTAATCAAAGGTAGATTTTTTAGCTGTATTAATCAATTCAAATAGTTAGCACTACTAATCCACGGTAGATTGTTTAGCTGTATTAATCAATTTAAATAGTTAGCACTACTACTCCACGGTAGATTGTTTAGCTGTATTAATCAATTTAAATAGTTAGCACCACTAATCCACTGTCGATTGTTTAGCTGTATTAATCAATTTAAATAATTAGCACTACTAATCCACGGTAGATTGTTTAGCTGTATTGATCAATTTAAATAGTTAGCACCACTAATCCACTGTAGATTGTTTAGCTGTATTAATCAATTTAAATAGTTAGCACTACTAATTCACGGTAGATTGTTTAGCTGTATTAACCAATTTAAATAGTTAGCACTACTAATCCACGATAGATTGTTTAGCTGTATTAATCAATTTAAATAGTTAGCACCACTAATCCACCGTAGATTGTTCAGCTGTATTAATCAATTCAATTAGTTAGCACTACTAATCCACGGTAGATTGTTCAGCTGTATTAATCAATTTAAATAGTTAGCACTACTAATCAACGGTAGATTGTTTAGCTGTATTAATCAATTTAAATAGCTAGCGCTACTAATCCACGGTAGATTGTTTAGCTGTATTAATCAATTTAAATAGTTAGCACTACTAATCCACGGTAGACTGTTTAGATGTATTAATCAATTTAAATAGCTAGCGCTACTAATCCACGGTAGATTGTTTATCTGTATTAATCAATTTAAATAGTTAGCACTACTAATCCACGGTAGATTGTTTAGCTGTATTAATCAATTCAAATAGTTAGCACTACTAATCCACGGTAGATTGTTCAGCTGTATTAATCAATTTAAATAGTTAGCACTACTAATCCACGGTATATTTTTTAGCTGAATTAATCAATTCAAATAGTTAGCACTACTAATCCACGGTAGATTGTTTAGCTGTATTAATCAATTTAAATAGTTAGCACTACTAAACCACGGTAGATTGTTCAGCTGTATTAATCAATTTAAATATTTAGCACTACTAATTCACGGTAGATTGTTTAGCTGTATTAATCAATTTAAATAGTTAGCACTACTAATCCACGGTAGATTGTTTAGCTGTATTAATCAATTTAAATAGTTAGCACTACTAATCCACGGTAGACTGTTTAGCTGTATTAATCAATTTAAATAGTTAGCACTACTAAACCACGGTAGATTGTTTAGCTCTATTAATCAATTTAAATAGTTAGCACTACTAATCCATGGTACATTGTTTAGCTGTATTAATCAATTTAAATAGTTAGCACTACTAATCCACGGTAGATTGTTCAGCTGTATTAATCAATTCAAGTAGTTAGCACTACTAATCCACGGTAGATTGTTCAGCTGTATTAATCAATTCAATTAGTTAGCACAACTAATCAACGGAAGATTGTTTAGCTGTATTAATCAATTTAAATAGTTAGCACTACTAATCCACGGTAGATTGTTTAGCTGTACTAATCAATTTAAATAGTTAGCACTACTAATCTACGGTAGATTGTTTAGCTGTATTAATCAATTCAATTAGTTAGCACTACTAATCCACGGTAGATTGTTCAGCTGTATTAATCAATTCAATTAGTTAGCACTACTAATCAACGGAAGATTGTTTAGCTGTATTAATCAATTTAAATAGTTAGCACTACTAGTCCACGGTAGATTGTTCAGCTGTATTAATCAATTCAAATAGTTAGCACTACTAATCCACGGTAGATTGTTCAGCTGTATTAATCAATTCAATTAGTTAGCACTACTAATCAACGGAAGATTGTTTAGCTGTATTAATCAATTTAAATAGTTAGCATTACTAATCCACGGTAGATTGTTCAGCTGTATTAATCAATTCAAATAGTTAGCACTACTAATCAACGGAAGATTGTTTAGCTGTATTAATCAATTTAAATAGTTAGCACTACTAATCCACGGTAGATTGTTTAGCTGTATTAATCAATTTGAATAGCTAGCACTACTAATCCACGGTAGATTGTTTAGCTGTATTAATCAGTTTAAATAGTTAGCACTACTAATCCACTGTAGATTGTTTAGCTGTATTAATCAATTTAAATAGTTAGCACTACTAATCCACGGTAGATTGTTTAGCTGTATTGATCAATTTAAATAGTTAGCACAACTAATCCACTGTAGATTGTTTAGCTGTATTAATCAATGTAAATAGTTAGCACTACTAATCCACGATAGATTGTTTAGCTGTATTAATCAATTTAAATAGTTAGCACTACTAATCAAAGGTAGATTTTTTAGCTGTATTAATCAATTCAAATAGTTAGCACTACTAATCCACGGTAGATTGTTTAGCTGTATTAATCAATTTAAATAGTTAGCACTACTAATCCACGGTAGATTGTTTAGCTGTATTAATCAATTTAAATAGTTAGCACCACTAATCCACTGTCGATTGTTTAGCTGTATTAATCAATTTAAATAGTTAGCACTACTAATCCACGGTAGATTGTTTAGCTGTATTGATCAATTTAAATAGTTAGCACCACTAATCCACTGTAGATTGTTTAGCTGTATTAATCAATTTAAATAGTTAGCACTACTAATTCACGGTAGATTGTTTAGCTGTATTAACCAATTTAAATAGTTAGCACTACTAATCCACGATAGATTGTTTAGCTGTATTAATCAATTTAAATAGTTAGCACCACTAATCCACCGTAGATTGTTCAGCTGTATTAATCAATTCAATTAGTTAGCACTACTAATCCACGGTAGATTGTTCAGCTGTATTAATCAATTTAAATAGTTAGCACTACTAATCAACGGTAGATTGTTTAGCTGTATTAATCAATTTAAATAGCTAGCGCTACTAATCCACGGTAGATTGTTTAGCTGTATTAATCAATTTAAATAGTTAGCACTACTAATCCACGGTAGACTGTTTAGATGTATTAATCAATTTAAATAGCTAGCGCTACTAATCCACGGTAGATTGTTTAGCTGTATTAATCAATTTAAATAGTTAGCACTACTAATCCACGGTAGATTGTTTAGCTGTATTAATCAATTCAAATAGTTAGCACTACTAATCCACGGTAGATTGTTCAGCTGTATTAATCAATTTAAATAGTTAGCACTACTAATCCACGGTATATTTTTTAGCTGAATTAATCAATTCAAATAGTTAGCACTACTAATCCACGGTAGATTGTTTAGCTGTATTAATCAATTTAAATAGTTAGCACTACTAAACCACGGTAGATTGTTCAGCTGTATTAATCAATTTAAATATTTAGCACTACTAATTCACGGTAGATTGTTTAGCTGTATTAATCAATTTAAATAGTTAGCACTACTAATCCACGGTAGATTGTTTAGCTGTATTAATCAATTTAAATAGTTAGCACTACTAATCCACGGTAGACTGTTTAGCTGTATTAATCAATTTAAATAGTTAGCACTACTAAACCACGGTAGATTGTTTAGCTCTATTAATCAATTTAAATAGTTAGCACTACTAATCCATGGTACATTGTTTAGCTGTATTAATCAATTTAAATAGTTAGCACTACTAATCCACGGTAGATTGTTCAGCTGTATTAATCAATTCAAGTAGTTAGCACTACTAATCCACGGTAGATTGTTCAGCTGTATTAATCAATTCAATTAGTTAGCACTACTAATCAACGGAAGATTGTTTAGCTGTATTAATCAATTTAAATAGTTAGCACTACTAATCCACGGTAGATTGTTTAGCTGTACTAATCAATTTAAATAGTTAGCACTACTAATCCACGGTAGATTGTTTAGCTGTATTAATCAATTCAATTAGTTAGCACTACTAATCCACGGTAGATTGTTCAGCTGTATTAATCAATTCAATTAGTTAGCACTACTAATCAACGGAAGATTGTTTAGCTGTATTAATCAATTTAAATAGTTAGCACTACTAGTCCACGGTAGATTGTTCAGCTGTATTAATCAATTCAAATAGTTAGCACTACTAATCCACGGTAGATTGTTCAGCTGTATTAATCAATTCAATTAGTTAGCACTACTAATCAACGGAAGATTGTTTAGCTGTATTAATCAATTTAAATAGTTAGCATTACTAATCCACGGTAGATTGTTCAGCTGTATTAATCAATTCAAATAGTTAGCACTACTAATCAACGGAAGATTGTTTAGCTGTATTAATCAATTTAAATAGTTAGCACTACTAATCCACGGTAGATTGTTTAGCTGTATTAATCAATTTGAATAGCTAGCACTACTAATCCACGGTAGATTGTTTAGCTGTATTAATCAGTTTAAATAGTTAGCACTACTAATCCACTGTAGATTGTTTAGCTGTATTAATCAATTTAAATAGTGTGCACTACTAATACACGGTAGATTGTTTAGCTGTATTAATCAATTTAAATAGTTAGCACTACTAATCTGCGGTAGATTGTTTAGCTGTATTAATCAATTTAAATAGTTAACATTACTCATCCACTGTAGATTGTTTAGCTGTATTAATCAAGTTAAATAGTTAGCACCACTAATCCACTGTAGATTGTTTAGCTGTATTAATCAATTTAAATAGTTAGCACTACTAATCCTCGGTAGATTGTTCAGCTGTATTAATCAATTCAATTAGTTAGCACTACTAATCAACGGAAGATTGTTTAGCTGTATTAATCAATTTAAATAGTTAGCACTACTAGTCCACGGTAGATTGTTCAGCTGTATTAATCAATTCAAATAGTTAGCACTACTAATCCACGGTAGATTGTTCAGCTGTATTAATCAATTCAATTAGTTAGCACTACTAATCAACGGAAGATTGTTTAGCTGTATTAATCAATTTAAATAGTTAGCATTACTAATCCACGGTAGATTGTTCAGCTGTATTAATCAATTCAAATAGTTAGCACTACTAATCCAGTGTAGATTGTTCAGCTGTATTAATCAATTTAAATAGTTAGCACTACTAATCCACTGTAGATTGTTTAGCTGTATTAATCAATCCAAATAGCTAGCACTACTAATCCACGGTAGATTGTTCAGCTGTATTAATCAATTTAAATAATTATCACTACTAATCCACGGTAGATTGTTTAGCTGTATTAATCAATTCAAATAGTTAGCACTACTAATCCACTGTAGATTGTTTAGCTGTATTAATCAAGTTAAATAGTTAGCACCACTAATCCACTGTAGATTGTTTAGCTGTATTAATCAATTTAAATAGTTAGCACTACTAATCCACGGTAGATTGTTTAGCTGTATTGATCAATTTAAATAGTTAGCACAACTAATCCACTGTAGATTGTTTAGCTGTATTAATCAATGTAAATAGTTAGCACTACTAATCCACGGTAGATTGTTTAGCTGTATTAACCAATTTAAATAGTTAGCACTACTAATCCACGATAGATTGTTTAGCTGTATTAATCAATTTAAATAGTTAGCACTACTAATCCACGGTAGATTGTTTAGCTGTATTAATCAATTTAAATAGTTAGCACTACTAATCCACGGTAGATTGTTTAGCTGTATTAATCAATTCAAATAGTTAGCACTACTAATCCACGGTAGATTGTTTAGCTGTATTGATCAATTTAAATAGTTAGCACCACTAATCCACTGTCGATTGTTTAGCTGTATTAATCAATTTAAATAGTTAGCACCACTAATCCACTGTCGATTGTTTAGCTGTATTAATCAATTTAAATAGTTAGCACTACTAATCCACGGTAGATTGTTTAGCTGTATTGATCAATTTAAATAGTTAGCACCACTAATCCACTGTAGATTGTTTAGCTGTATTAATCAATTTAAATAGTTAGCACTACTAATCCACGGTAGATTGTTTAGCTGTATTGATCAATTTAAATAGTTAGCACCACTAATCCACTGTAGATTGTTTAGCTGTATTAATCAATTTAAATAGTTAGCACTACTAATTCACGGTAGATTGTTTAGCTGTATTAACCAATTTAAATAGTTAGCACTACTAATCCACGATAGATTGTTTAGCTGTATTAATCAATTTAAATAGTTAGCACTACTAATCCACCGTAGATTGTTCAGCTGTATTAATCAATTCAATTAGTTAGCACTACTAATCAACGGTAGATTGTTTAGCAGTATTAATCAATTTAAATAGCTAGCGCTACTAATCCACGGTAGATTGTTCAGCTGTATTAATCAATTTAAATAGTTAGCACTACTAATCCACGGTAGATTGTTTAGCTGTATTGATCAATTTAAATAGTTAGCACCACTAATCCACTGTCGATTGTTTAGCTGTATTAATCAATTTAAATAGTTAGCACCACTAATCCACTGTCGATTGTTTAGCTGTATTAATCAATTTAAATAGTTAGCACTACTAATCCACGGAAGATTGTTTAGCTGTATTAATCAATTTAAATAGTTAGCACCACTAATCCACGGTAGATTGTTTAGCTGTATTGATCAATTTAAATAGTTAGCACCACTAATCCACTGTAGATTGTTTAGCTGTATTAATCAATTTAAATAGTTAGCACTACTAATTCACGGTAGATTGTTTAGCTGTATTAACCAATTTAAATAGTTAGCACTACTAATCCACGATAGATTGTTTAGCTGTATTAATCAATTTAAATAGTTAGCACTACTAATCCACGGTAGATTGTTTAGCTGTATTAATCAATTTAAATAGTTAGCACTACTAATCCACGGAAGATTGTTTAGCTGTATTAATCAATTTAAATAGTTAGCACTACTAATCCACGGTAGATTGTTTAGCTGTATTGATCAATTTAAATAGTTAGCACCACTAATCCACTGTAGATTGTTTAGCTGTATTAATCAATTTAAATAGTTAGCACTACTAATTCACGGTAGATTGTTTAGCTGTATTAACCAATTTAAATAGTTAGCACTACTAATCCACGATAGATTGTTTAGCTGTATTAATCAATTTAAATAGTTAGCACTACTAATCCACGGTAGATTGTTTAGCTGTATTAATCAATTCAAATAGTTAGCACTACTAATCCACGGTAGATTGTTTAGCTGTATTGATCAATTTAAATAGTTAGCACCACTAATCCACTGTCGATTGTTTAGCTGTATTAATCAATTTAAATAGTTAGCACCACTAATCCACTGTCGATTGTTTAGCTGTATTAATCAATTTAAATAGTTAGCACTACTAATCCACGGAAGATTGTTTAGCTGTATTAATCAATTTAAATAGTTAGCACCACTAATCCACTGTCGATTGTTTAGCTGTATTAATCAATTTAAATAGTTAGCACTACTAATCCACGGTAGATTGTTTAGCTGTATTGATCAATTTAAATAGTTAGCACCACTAATCCACTGTAGATTGTTTAGCTGTATTAATCAATTTAAATAGTTAGCACTACTAATTCACGGTAGATTGTTTAGCTGTATTAACCAATTTAAATAGTTAGCACTACTAATCCACGATAGATTGTTTAGCTGTATTAATCAATTTAAATAGTTAGCACTACTAATCCACCGTAGATTGTTCAGCTGTATTAATCAATTCAATTAGTTAGCACTACTAATCAACGGTAGATTGTTTAGCAGTATTAATCAATTTAAATAGCTAGCGCTACTAATCCACGGTAGATTGTTCAGCTGTATTAATCAATTTAAATAGTTAGCACTACTAATCCACGGTATATTTTTTAGCTGAATTAATCAATTCAAATAGTTAGCACTACTAATCCACGGTAGATTGTTTAGCTGTATTAATCAATTTAAATAGTTAGCACTACTAAACCACGGTAGATTGTTCAGCTGTATTAATCAATTTAAATATTTAGCACTACTAATTCACGGTAGATTGTTTAGCTGTATTAATCAATTTAAATAGCTAGCACTACTAATCCACGGTAGATTGTTTAGCTGTATTAATCAATTTAAATAGTTAGCACTACTAATCCATGGTAGACTGTTTAGCTGTATTAATCAATTTAAATAGTTAGCACTACTAAACCACGGTAGATTGTTTAGCTCTATTAATCAATTTAAATAGTTAGCACTATTAATCCATGGTAGATTGTTTAGCTGTATTAATCAATTTAAATAGTAAGCACTACTAATCCACGGTAGATTGTTCAGCTGTATTAATCAATTCAAAAAGTTAGCACTACTAATCAACGGAAGATTGTTTAGCTGTATTAATCAATTTAACGAGTTAGCACTACTAATCCACGGTAGATTGTTTAGCTGTACTAATCAATTTAAATAGTTAGCACTACTAATCCACGGTAGATTGTTTAGCTGTATTAATCAATTCAATTAGTTAGCACTACTAATCCACGGTAGATTGTTCAGCTGTATTAATCAATTCAATTAGTTAGCACTACTAATCAACGGAAGATTGTTTAGCTGTATTAATCAACTTAAATAGTTAGCACTACTAATCCACGGTAGATTGTTCAGCTGTATTAATCAATTCAAATAGCTAGCACTACTAATCCACGGTAGATTGTTTAGCTGTATTAATCAATTTAAATAGCTAGCACTACTAATCCACGGTAGATTGTTCAGCTGTATTAACCAATTTAAATAGTTAGCACTACTAATCAACGGAAGATTGTTTAGCTGTATTAATCAATTTAAATAGTTAGCACTACTAATCCACGGTAGATTGTTCAGCTGTATTAATCAATTCAAATAGCTAGCACTACTAATCCACGGTAGATTGTTTAGCTGTATTAATCAATTTAAATAGTTAGCACTACTAATCCACGGTAGATTGTTCAGCTGTATTAACCAATTTAAATAGTTAGCACTACTAATCCACGGTAGATTGTTTAGCTACATTAATCAATTCAAATAGTTAGCACTACTAATCCAATGTAGATTGTTCAGCTGTATTAATCAATTTAAATAGTTAGCACTACTAATCCACTGTAGATTGTTTAGCTGTATTAATCAATCCAAATAGCTAGCACTACTAATCCACGGTAGATTGTTCAGCTGTATTAATCAATTTAAATAATTATCACTACTAATCCACGGTAGATTGTTTAGCTGTATTAATCAATTTAAATAGTTAACACTACTAATCCACGGTAGATTGTTTAGCTGTATTAATCAATTCAAATAGTTAGCACTACTAATCCACGGTAGATTGTTCAGCTGTATTAATCAATTCAATTAGTTAGCACTACTAATCAACGGAAGATTGTTTAGCTGTATTAATCAATTTAAATAGTTAGCACAACTAATCCACTGTAGATTGTTTAGCTGTATTAATCAATGTAAATAGTTAGCACTACTAATCCACGGTAGATTGTTTAGCTGTATTAACCAATTTAAATAGTTAGCATTACTAATCCACGGTAGATTGTTCAGCTGTATTAATCAATTCAAATAGTTAGCACTACTAATCAACGGAAGATTGTTTAGCTGTATTAATCAATTTAAATAGTTAGCACAACTAATCCACTGTAGATTGTTTAGCTGTATTAATCAATGTAAATAGTTAGCACTACTAATCCACGGTAGATTGTTTAGCTGTATTAACCAATTTAAATAGTTAGCATTACTAATCCACGGTAGATTGTTCAGCTGTATTAATCAATTCAAATAGTTAGCACTACTAATCAACGGAAGATTGTTTAGCTGTATTAATCAATTTAAATAGTTAGCACTACTAATCCACGGTAGATTGTTTAGCTGTATTAACCAATTTAAATAGTTAGCACTACTAATCCACGGTAGATTGTTTAGCTGTATTGATCAATTTAAATAGTTAGCACAACTAATCCACTGTAGATTGTTTAGCTGTATTAATCAATGTAAATAGTTAGCACTACTAATCCACGGTAGATTGTTTAGCTGTATTAACCAATTTAAATAGTTAGCACTACTAATCCACGATAGATTGTTTAGCTGTATTAATCAATTTAAATAGTTAGCACTACTAATCCACGGTAGATTGTTTAGCTGTATTAATCAATTTAAATAGTTAGCACTACTAATCCACGGTAGATTGTTTAGCTGTATTAATCAATTCAAATAGTTAGCACTACTAATCCACGGTAGATTGTTTAGCTGTATTAATCAATTTAAATAGTTAGCACCACTAATCCACTGTCGATTGTTTAGCTGTATTAATCAATTTAAATAGTTAGCACTACTAATCCACGGTAGATTGTTTAGCTGTATTGATCAATTTAAATAGTTAGCACCACTAATCCACTGTAGATTGTTTAGCTGTATTAATCAATTTAAATAGTTAGCACTACTAATTCACGGTAGCTTGTTTAGCTGTATTAACCAATTTAAATAGTTAGCACTACTAATCCACGATAGATTGTTTAGCTGTATTAATCAATTTAAATAGTTAGCACTACTAATCCACCGTAGATTGTTCAGCTGTATTAATCAATTCAATTAGTTAGCACTACTAATCAACGGTAGATTGTTTAGCTGTATTAATCAATTTAAATAGCTAGCGCTACTAATCCACGGTAGATTGTTCAGCTGTATTAATCAATTTAAATAGTTAGCACTACTAATCCACAGTAGATTGTTTAGCTGTATTAATCAATTTAAATAGTTAGCACTACTAATCCACGATAGATTGTTTAGCTGTATTAATCAATTTAAATAGTTAGCACTACTAATCCACGGTAGATTGTTTAGCTGTATTAATCAATTTAAATAGTTAGCACTACTAATCCACGGTAGATTGTTTAGCTGTATTAATCAATTTAAATAGTTAGCACTACTAATCCACGATAGATTGTTTAGCTGTATTAATCAATTTAAATAGTTAGCACTACTAATCCACGGTAGATTGTTTAGCTGTATTAATCAATTTAAATAGTTAGCACTACTAATCCACGGTAGATTGTTTAGCTGTATTGATCAATTTAAATAGTTAGCACCACTAATCCACTGTAGATTGTTTAGCTGTATTAATCAATTTAAATAGTTAGCACTACTAATTCACGGTAGCTTGTTTAGCTGTATTAACCAATTTAAATAGTTAGCACTACTAATCCACGATAGATTGTTTAGCTGTATTAATCAATTTAAATAGTTAGCACTACTAATCCACCGTAGATTGTTCAGCTGTATTAATCAATTCAATTAGTTAGCACTACTAATCAACGGTAGATTGTTTAGCTGTATTAATCAATTTAAATAGCTAGCGCTACTAATCCACGGTAGATTGTTCAGCTGTATTAATCAATTTAAATAGTTAGCACTACTAATCCACAGTAGATTGTTTAGCTGTATTAATCAATTTAAATAGTTAGCACTACTAAACCACGGTAGATTGTTCAGCTGTATTAATCAATTTAAATATTTAGCACTACTAATTCACGGTAGATTGTTTAGCTGTATTAATCAATTTAAATAGCTAGCACTACTAAACCACGGTAGATTGTTCAGCTGTATTAATCAATTTAAATATTTAGCACTACTAATTCACGGTAGATTGTTTAGCTGTATTAATCAATTTAAATAGCTAGCACTACTAATCCACGGTAGATTGTTTAGCTGTATTAATCAATTTAAATAGTTAGCACTACTAATCCATGGTAGAATGTTTAGCTGTATTAATCAATTTAAATAGTTAGCACTACTAATCCACCGTAGATTGTTTAGCTGTATTAATCAATTTAAATAGTTAGCACTACTAAACCACGGTAGATTGTTCAGCTGTATTAATCAATTTAAATAGTTAGCACTACTAAACCACGGTAGATTGTTCAGCTGTATTAATCAATTTAAATATTTAGCACTACTAATTCACGGTAGATTGTTTAGCTGTATTAATCAATTTAAATAGCTAGCACTACTAATCCACGGTAGATTGTTTAGCTGTATTAATCAATTTAAATAGTTAGCACTACTAATCCATGGTAGAATGTTTAGCTGTATTAATCAATTTAAATAGTTAGCACTACTAAGCCACCGTAGATTGTTTAGCTGTATTAATCAATTTAAATAGTTAGCACTACTAATCCATGGTAGATTGTTTAGCTGTATTAATCAATTTAAATAGTTAGCACTACTAAACCACGGTAGATTGTTCAGCTGTATTAATCAATTTAAATATTTAGCACTACTAATTCACGGTAGATTGTTTAGCTGTATTAATCAATTTAAATAGTTAGCACTACTAATCCATGGTAGAATGTTTAGCTGTATTAATCAATTTAAATAGTTAGCACTACTAAACCACGGTAGATTGTTCAGCTGTATTAATCAATTTAAATATTTAGCACTACTAATTCACGGTAGATTGTTTAGCTGTATTAATCAATTTAAATAGCTAGCACTACTAATCCACGGTAGATTGTTTAGCTGTATTAATCAATTTAAATAGTTAGCACTACTAATCCATGGTAGAATGTTTAGCTGTATTAATCAATTTAAATATTTAGCACTACTAATCCATGGTAGATTGTTTAGCTGTATTAATCAATTTAAATAGTTAGCACTACTAAACCACGGTAGATTGTTTAGCTCTATTAATCAATTTAAATAGTTAGCACTACCAATCCATGGTAGATTGTTTAGCTGTATTAATCAATTTAAATAGTTAGCACTACCAATCCATGGTAGATTGTTTAGCTGTATTAATCAATTTAAATAGCTAGCACTACTAATCCACGGTAGATTGTTTAGCTGTATTAATCAATTTAAATAGTTAGCACTACCAATCCATGGTAGATTGTTTAGCTCTATTAATCAATTTAAATAGTTAGCACTACCAATCCATGGTAGATTGTTTAGCTGTATTAATCAATTTAAATAGTTAGCACTACTAATCCATGGTAGATTGTTTAGCTGTATTAATCAATTTAAATAGTTAGCACTACTAATCCACGGTAGATTGTTCAGCTGTATTAATCAATTTAAATAGTTAGCACTACTAATCCATGGTAGATTGTTCAGCTGTATTAATCAATTTAAATAGTTAGCACTACTAAACCACGGTAGATTGTTCAGCTGTATTAATCAATTTAAATATTTAGCACTACTAATTCACGGTAGATTGTTTAGCTGTATTAATCAATTTAAATAGTTAGCACTACTAATCCATGGTAGAATGTTTAGCTGTATTAATCAATTTAAATAGTTAGCACTACTAAACCACGGTAGATTGTTTAGCTGTATTAATCAATTTAAATATTTAGCACTACTAATCCACGGTAGATTGTTTAGCTGTATTAATCAATTTAAATATTTAGCACTACTAATCCACGGTAGATTGTTTAGCTGTATTAATCAATTTAAATATTTAGCACTACTAATTCACGGTAGATTGTTCAGCTGTATTAATCAATTTAAATATTTAGCACTACTAATTCACGGTAGATTGTTTAGCTGTATTAATCAATTTAAATAGCTAGCACTACTAATCCACGGTAGATTGTTTAGCTGTATTAATCAATTTAAATAGTTAGCACTACTAATCCATGGTAGATTGTTTAGCTGTATTAATCAATTTAAATATTTAGCACTACTAATCCACGGTAGATTGTTTAGCTGTATTAATCAATTTAAATATTTAGCACTACTAATTCACGGTAGATTGTTCAGCTGTATTAATCAATTTAAATATTTAGCACTACTAATTCACGGTAGATTGTTTAGCTGTATTAATCAATTTAAATAGCTAGCACTACTAATCCACGGTAGATTGTTTAGCTGTATTAATCAATTTAAATAGTTAGCACTACTAATCCATGGTAGAATGTTTAGCTGTATTAATCAATTTAAATATTTAGCACTACTAATCCATGGTAGATTGTTTAGCTGTATTAATCAATTTAAATAGTTAGCACTACTAAACCACGGTAGATTGTTTAGCTCTATTAATCAATTTAAATAGTTAGCACTACTAATCCATGGTAGATTGTTTAGCTGTATTAATCAATTTAAATAGTTAGCACTACTAAACCACGGTAGATTGTTCAGCTGTATTAATCAATTTAAATATTTAGCACTACTAATTCACGGTAGATTGTTTAGCTGTATTAATCAATTTAAATAGCTAGCACTACTAATCCACGGTAGATTGTTTAGCTGTATTAATCAATTTAAATAGTTAGCACTACTAATCCATGGTAGAATGTTTAGCTGTATTAATCAATTTAAATAGTTAGCACTACTAATCCACCGTAGATTGTTTAGCTGTATTAATCAATTTAAATAGTTAGCACTACTAATCCATGGTAGATTGTTTAGCTGTATTAACCAATTTAAATAGTTAGCACTACTAAACCACGGTAGATTGTTCAGCTGTATTAATCAATTTAAATATTTAGCACTACTAATTCACGGTAGATTGTTTAGCTGTATTAATCAATTTAAATAGCTAGCACTACTAATCCACGGTAGATTGTTTAGCTGTATTAACCAATTTAATTAGTTAGCACTACTAATCTGCGGTAGATTATATAGCTGTATTAATCAATTTAAATAGTTAGCACTACTAATCCACGGTAGACTGTTTAGCTGTATTAATCAATTTAAATAGTTAGCACTACTAAACCACGGTAGATTGTTTAGCTCTATTAATCAATTTAAATAGTTAGCACTACCAATCCATGGTAGATTGTTTAGCTGTATTAATCAATTTAAATAGTTAGCACTACTAATCCACGGTAGATTGTTCAGCTGTATTAATCAATTCAAAAAGTTAGCACTACTAATCAACGGAAGATTGTTTAGCTGTATTAATCAATTTAACGAGTTAGCACTACTAATCCACGGTAGATTGTTTAGCTGTACTAATCAATTTAAATAGTTAGCACTACTAATCCACGGTAGATTGTTTAGCTGTATTAATCAATTCAATTAGTTAGCACTACTAATCCACGGTAGATTGTTCAGCTGTATTAATCAATTCAATTAGTTAGCACTACTAATCAACGGAAGATTGTTTAGCTGTATTAATCAATTTAAATAGTTAGCACTACTAATCCACCGTAGATTGTTCAGCTGTATTAATCAATTCAAATAGCTAGCACTACTAATCCACGGTAGATTGTTTAGCTGTATTAATCAATTTAAATAGCTAGCACTACTAATCCACGGTAGATTGTTCAGCTGTATTAACCAATTTAAATAGTTAGCACTACTAGTCAACGGAAGATTGTTTAGCTGTATTAATCAATTTAAATAGTTAGCACTACTAATCCACGGTAGATTGTTCAGCTGTATTAATCAATTCAAATAGCTAGCACTACTAATCCACGGTAGATTGTTTAGCTGTATTAATCAATTTAAATAGTTAGCACTACTAATCCACGGTAGATTGTTCAGCTGTATTAACCAATTTAAATAGTTAGCACTACTAATCCACGGTAGATTGTTTAGCTACATTAATCAATTCAAATAGTTAGCACTACTAATCCAGTGTAGATTGTTCAGCTGTATTAATCAATTTAAATAGTTAGCACTACTAATCCACTGTAGATTGTTTAGCTGTATTAATCAATCCAAATAGCTAGCACTACTAATCCACGGTAGATTGTTCAGCTGTATTAATCAATTTAAATAATTATCACTACTAATCCACGGTAGATTGTTTAGCTGTATTAATCAATTTAAATAGTTAACACTACTAATCCACGGTAGATTGTTTAGCTGTATTAATCAATTCAAATAGTTAGCACTACTAATCCACGGTAGATTGTTCAGCTGTATTAATCAATTCAATTAGTTAGCACTACTAATCAACGGAAGATTGTTTAGCTGTATTAATCAATTTAAATAGTTAGCACAACTAATCCACTGTAGATTGTTTAGCTGTATTAATCAATGTAAATAGTTAGCACTACTAATCCACGGTAGATTGTTTAGCTGTATTAACCAATTTAAATAGTTAGCATTACTAATCCACGGTAGATTGTTCAGCTGTATTAATCAATTCAAATAGTTAGCACTACTAATCAACGGAAGATTGTTTAGCTGTATTAATCAATTTAAATAGTTAGCACTACTAATCCACGGTAGATTGTTTAGCTGTATTAATCAATTTAAATAGCTAGCACTACTAATCCACGGTAGATTGTTTAGCTGTATTAATCAGTTTAAATAGTTAGCACTACTAATCCACTGTAGATTGTTTAGCTGTATTAATCAATTTAAATAGTTAGCACTACTAATGCACGGTAGATTGTTTAGCTGTATTAATCAATTTAAATAGTTAGCACTACTAATCTGCGGTAGATTGTTTAGCTGTATTAATCAATTTAAATAGTTAACATTACTCATCCACTGTAGATTGTTTAGCTGTATTAATCAAGTTAAATAGTTAGCACCACTAATCCACTGTAGATTGTTTAGCTGTATTAATCAATTTAAATAGTTAGCACTACTAATCCACGGTAGATTGTTCAGCTGTATTAATCAATTCAATTAGTTAGCACTACTAATCAACGGAAGATTGTTTAGCTGTATTAATCAATTTAAATAGTTAGCACTACTAATCCACGGTATATTTTTTAGCTGAATTAATCAATTCAAATAGTTAGCACTACTAATCCACGGTAGATTGTTTAGCTGTATTAATCAATTTAAATAGTTAGCACTACTAAACCACGGTAGATTGTTCAGCTGTATTAATCAATTTAAATATTTAGCACTACTAATTCACGGTAGATTGTTTAGCTGTATTAATCAATTTAAATAGTTAGCACTACTAATCCACGGTAGATTGTTTAGCTGTATTAATCAATTTAAATAGTTAGCACTACTAATCCACGGTAGACTGTTTAGCTGTATTAATCAATTTAAATAGTTAGCACTACTAATCCACGGTAGATTGTTCAGCTGTATTAATCAATTCAAATAGTTAGCACTACTAATCCACGGTAGATTGTTCAGCTGTATTAATCAATTCAATTAGTTAGCACTACTAATCAACGGAAGATTGTTTAGCTGTATTAATCAATTTAAATAGTTAGCACTACTAATCCATGGTACATTGTTTAGCTGTATTAATCAATTTAAATAGTTAGCACTACTAATCCACGGTAGATTGTTCAGCTGTATTAATCAATTCAAATAGTTAGCACTACTAATCCACGGTAGATTGTTCAGCTGTATTAATCAATTCAATTAGTTAGCACTACTAATCAACGGAAGATTGTTTAGCTGTATTAATCAATTTAAATAGTTAGCACTACTAATCCACGGTAGATTGTTTAGCTGTACTAATCAATTTAAATAGTTAGCACTACTAATCCACGGTAGATTGTTTAGCTGTATTAATCAATTCAATTAGTTAGCACTACTAATCCACGGTAGATTGTTCAGCTGTATTAATCAATTCAATTAGTTAGCACTACTAATCAACGGAAGATTGTTTAGCTGTATTAATCAATTTAAATAGTTAGCACTACTAGTCCACGGTAGATTGTTCAGCTGTATTAATCAATTCAAATAGTTAGCACTACTAATCCACGGTAGATTGTTCAGCTATATTAATCAATTCAATTAGTTAGCACTACTAATCAACGGAAGATTGTTTAGCTGTATTAATCAATTTAAATAGTTAGCATTACTAATACACGGTAGATTGTTCAGCTGTATTAATCAATTCAAATAGTTAGCACTACTAATCAACGGAAGATTGTTTAGCTGTATTAATCAATTTAAATAGTTAGCACTACTAATCCACGGTAGATTGTTTAGCTGTATTAATCAATTTAAATAGCTAGCACTACTAATCCACGGTAGATTGTTTAGCTGTATTAATCAGTTTAAATAGTTAGCACTACTAATCCACTGTAGATTGTTTAGCTGTATTAATCAATTTAAATAGTTAGCACTACTAATACACGGTAGATTGTTTAGCTGTATTAATCAATTTAAATAGTTAGCACTACTAATCTGCGGTAGATTGTTTAGCTGTATTAATCAATTTAAATAGTTAACATTACTCATCCACTGTAGATTGTTTAGCTGTATTAATCAAGTTAAATAGTTAGCACCACTAATCCACTGTAGATTGTTTAGCTGTATTAATCAATTTAAATAGTTAGCACTACTAATCGACGGTAGATTGTTCAGCTGTATTAATCAATTCAATTAGTTAGCACTACTAATCAACGGAAGATTGTTTAGCTGTATTAATCAATTTAAATAGTTAGCACTACTAGTCCACGGTAGATTGTTCAGCTGTATTAATCAATTCAAATAGTTAGCACTACTAATCCACGGTAGATTGTTCAGCTGTATTAATCAATTCAATTAGTTAGCACTACTAATCAACGGAAGATTGTTTAGCTGTATTAATCAATTTAAATAGTTAGCATTACTAATCCACGGTAGATTGTTCAGCTGTATTAATCAATTCAAATAGTTAGCACTACTAATCCAGTGTAGATTGTTCAGCTGTATTAATCAATTTAAATAGTTAGCACTACTAATCCACTGTAGATTGTTTAGCTGTATTAATCAATCCAAATAGCTAGCACTACTAATCCACGGTAGATTGTTCAGCTGTATTAATCAATTTAAATAATTATCACTACTAATCCACGGTAGATTGTTTAGCTGTATTAATCAATTCAAATAGTTAGCACTACTAATCCACTGTAGATTGTTTAGCTGTATTAATCAAGTTAAATAGTTAGCACCACTAATCCACTGTAGATTGTTTAGCTGTATTAATCAATTTAAATAGTTAGCACTACTAATCCACGGTAGATTGTTTAGCTGTATTGATCAATTTAAATAGTTAGCACAACTAATCCACTGTAGATTGTTTAGCTGTATTAATCAATGTAAATAGTTAGCACTACTAATCCACGGTAGATTGTTTAGCTGTATTAACCAATTTAAATAGTTAGCACTACTAATCCACGATAGATTGTTTAGCTGTATTAATCAATTTAAATGGTTAGCACTACTAATCCACGGTAGATTGTTTAGCTGTATTAATCAATTTAAATAGTCAGCACTACTAATCCACGGTAGATTGTTTAGCTGTATTAATCAATTCAAATAGTTAGCACTACTAATCCACGGTAGATTGTTTAGCTGTATTAATCAATTTAAATAGTTAGCACTACTAATCCACGGTAGATTGTTTAGCTGTATTAATCAATTTAAATAGTTAGCACCACTAATCCACTGTCGATTGTTTAGCTGCATTAATCAATTTAAATAGTTAGCACTGCTAATCCACTGTAGATTGTTTAGCTGTATTAATCAATTTAAATAGTTAGCACTACTAATCCACTGTAGATTGTTTAGCTGCATTGATCAATTTAAATAGTTAGCACCACTAATCCACTGTAGATTGTTTAGCTGTATTAATCAATTTAAATAGTTAGCACTACTAATTCACGGTAGATTGTTTAGCTGTATTAACCAATTTAAATAGTTAGCACTACTAATCCACGATAGATTGTTTAGCTGTATTAATCAATTTAAATAGTTAGCACTACTAATCCACCGTAGATTGTTCAGCTGTATTAATCAATTCAATTAGTTAGCACTACTAATCAACGGTAGATTGTTTAGCTGTATTAATCAATTTAAATAGCTAGCGCTACTAATCCACGGTAGATTGTTCAGCTGTATTAATCAATTCAATTAGTTAGCACTACTAATCAACGGTAGATTGTTTAGCTGTATTAATCAATTTAAATAGCTAGCGCTACTAATCCACGGTAGATTGTTTAGCTGTAATAATCAATTCAAATAGTTAGCACTACTAAACCACGGTAGATTGTTCAGCTGTATTAATCAATTTAAATAGTTAGCACTACTAATTCACGATAGATTGTTTAGCTGTATTAATCAATTTAAATAGTTAGCACTACTAATCCACGGTATATTTTTTAGCTGAATTAATCAATTCAAATAGTTAGCACTACTAATCCACGGTAGATTGTTTAGCTGTATTAATCAATTTAAATAGTTAGCACTACTAAACCACGGTAGATTGTTCAGCTGTATTAATCAATTTAAATATTTAGCACTACTAATTCACGGTAGATTGTTTAGCTGTATTAATCAATTTAAATAGTTAGCACTACTAATCCACGGTAGATTGTTTAGCTGTATTAATCAATTTAAATAGTTAGCACTACTAATCCACGGTAGACTGTTTAGCTGTATTAATCAATTTAAATAGTTAGCACTACTAAACCACGGTAGATTGTTTAGCTCTATTAATCAATTTAAATAGTTAGCACTACTAATCCATGGTAGATTGTTTAGCTGTATTAATCAATTTAAATAGTTAGCACTACTAATCCACGGTAGATTGTTCAGCTGTATTAATCAATTCAAAAAGTTAGCACTACTAATCCACGGTAGATTGTTCAGCTGTATTAATCAATTCAATTAGTTAGCACTACTAATCAACGGAAGATTGTTTAGCTGTATTAATCAATTTAACGAGTTAGCACTACTAATCCACGGTAGATTGTTTAGCTGTACTAATCAATTTAAATAGTTAGCACTACTAATCCACGGTAGATTGTTTAGCTGTATTAATCAATTCAATTAGTTAGCACTACTAATCCACGGTAGATTGTTCAGCTGTATTAATCAATTCAATTAGTTAGCACTACTAATCAACGGAAGATTGTTTAGCTGTATTAATCAATTTAAATAGCTAGCGCTACTAATCCACGGTAGATTGTTCAGCTGTATTAATCAATTTAAATAGTTAGCACTACTAAACCACGGTATATTTTTTAGCTGAATTAATCAATTCAAATAGTTAGCACTACTAATCCACTGTAGATTGTTTAGCTGTATTAATCAATTTAAATAGTTAGCACTACTAAACCACGGTAGATTGTTCAGCTGTATTAATCAATTTAAATATTTAGCACTACTAATTCACGGTAGATTGTTTAGCTGTATTAATCAATTTAAATAGTTAGCACTACTAATCCACGGTAGATTGTTTAGCTGTATTAATCAATTTAAATAGTTAGCACTACTAATCCACGGTAGACTGTTTAGCTGTATTAATCAATTTAAATATTTAGCACTACTAAACCACGGTAGATTGTTTAGCTCTATTAATCAATTTAAATAGTTAGCACTACTAATCCATGGTAGATTGTTTAGCTGTATTAATCAATTTAAATAGTTAGCACTACTAATCCACGGTAGATTGTTCAGCTGTATTAATCAATTCAAAAAGTTAGCACTACTAATCCACGGTAGATTGTTCAGCTGTATTAATCAATTCAATTAGTTAGCACTACTAATCAACGGAAGATTGTTTAGCTGTATTAATCAATTTAACGAGTTAGCACTACTAATCCACGGTAGATTGTTTAGCTGTACTAATCAATTTAAATAGTTAGCACTACTAATCCACGGTAGATTGTTTAGCTGTATTAATCAATTCAATTAGTTAGCACTACTAATCCACGGTAGATTGTTCAGCTGTATTAATCAATTCAATTAGTTAGCACTACTAATCAACGGAAGATTGTTTAGCTGTATTAATCAATTTAAATAGTTAGCACTACTAATCCACGGTAGATTGTTCAGCTGTATTAATCAATTCAAATAGCTAGCACTACTAATCCACGGTAGATTGTTTAGCTGTATTAATCAATTTAAATAGCTAGCACTACTAATCCACGGTAGATTGTTCAGCTGTATTAACCAATTTAAATAGTTAGCACTACTAATCAACGGAAGATTGTTTAGCTGTATTAATCAATTTAAATAGTTAGCACTACTAATCCACGGTAGATTGTTCAGCTGTATTAATCAATTCAAATAGCTAGCACTACTAATCCACGGTAGATTGTTTAGCTGTATTAATCAATTTAAATAGTTAGCACTACTAATCCACGGTAGATTGTTCAGCTGTATTAACCAATTTAAATAGTTAGCACTACTAATCCACGGTAGATTGTTCAGCTGTATTAATCAATTTAAATAGTTAGCACTACTAATCCACTGTAGATTGTTTAGCTGTATTAATCAATCCAAATAGCTAGCACTACTAATCCACGGTAGATTGTTCAGCTGTATTAATCAATTTAAATAATTATCACTACTAATCCACGGTAGATTGTTTAGCTGTATTAATCAATTTAAATAGTTAACACTACTAATCCACGGTAGATTGTTTAGCTGTATTAATCAATTCAAATAGTTAGCACTACTAATCCACGGTAGATTGTTCAGCTGTATTAATCAATTCAATTAGTTAGCACTACTAATCAACGGAAGATTGTTTAGCTGTAATAATCAATTTAAATAGTTAGCACTACTTATCCACGGTAGATTGTTTAGCTGTATTAATCAATTTAAATAGTTAGCACAACTAATCCACTGTAGATTGTTTAGCTGTATTAATCAATGTAAATAGTTAGCACTACTAATCCACGGTAGATTGTTCAGCTGTATTAATCAATTCAATTAGTTAGCACTACTAATCAACGGAAGATTGTTTAGCTGTATTAATCAATTTAAATAGTTAGCACTACTTATCCACGGTAGATTGTTTAGCTGTATTAATCAATTTAAATAGTTAGCACAACTAATCCACTGTAGATTGTTTAGCTGTATTAATCAATGTAAATAGTTAGCACTACTAATCCACGGTAGATTGTTTAGCTGTATTAACCAATTTAAATAGTTAGCATTACTAATCCACGGTAGATTGTTCAGCTGTATTAATCAATTCAAATAGTTAGCACTACTAATCAACGGAAGATTGTTTAGCTGTATTAATCAATTTAAATAGTTAGCACTACTAATCCACGGTAGATTGTTTAGCTGTATTAATCAATTTAAATAGCTAGCACTACTAATCCACGGTAGATTGTTTAGCTGTATTAATCAGTTTAAATAGTTAGCACTACTAATCCACTGTAGATTGTTTAGCTGTATTAATCAATTTAAATAGTTAGCACTACTAATGCACGGTAGATTGTTCAGCTGTATTAATCAATTTAAATAGTTAGCACTACTAATCAACGGAAGATTGTTTAGCTGTATTAATCAATTTAAATAGTTAGCACTACTAGTCCACGGTAGATTGTTTAGCTGTATTAACCAATTTAAATAGTTAGCATTACTAATCCACGGTAGATTGTTTAGCTGTATTAATCAATTTAAATAGTTAGCACTACTAATCCACTGTAGATTGTTTAGCTGTATTAATCAATTTAAATAGTTAGCACTACTAATCTGCGGTAGATTGTTTAGCTGTATTAATCAATTTAAATAGTTAACATTACTCATCCACTGTAGATTGTTTAGCTGTATTAATCAAGTTAAATAGTTAGCACCACTAATCCACTGTAGATTGTTTAGCTGTATTAATCAATTTAAATAGTTAGCACTACTAATCCACGGTAGATTGTTCAGCTGTATTAATCAATTCAATTAGTTAGCACTACTAATCAACGGAAGATTGTTTAGCTGTATTAATCAATTTAAATAGTTAGCACTACTAGTCCACGGTAGATTGTTCAGCTGTATTAATCAATTCAAATAGTTAGCACTACTAATCCACGGTAGATTGTTCAGCTGTATTAATCAATTCAATTAGTTAGCACTACTAATCAACGGAAGATTGTTTAGCTGTATTAATCAATTTAAATAGTTAGCATTACTAATCCACGGTAGATTGTTCAGCTGTATTAATCAATTCAAATAGTTAGCACTACTAATCCAGTGTAGATTGTTCAGCTGTAATAATCAATTTAAATAGTTAGCACTACTAATCCACTGTAGATTGTTTAGCTGTATTAATCAATCTAAATAGCTAGCACTACTAATCCACGGTAGATTGTTCAGCTGTATTAATCAATTTAAATAATTATCACTACTAATCCACGGTAGATTGTTTAGCTGTATTAATCAATTCAAATAGTTAGCACTACTAATCCACTGTAGATTGTTTAGCTGTATTAATCAAGTTAAATAGTTAGCACCACTAATCCACTGTAGATTGTTTAGCTGTATTAATCAATTTAAATAGTTAGCACTACTAATCCACGGTAGATTGTTTAGCTGTATTGATCAATTTAAATAGTTAGCACAACTAATCCACTGTAGATTGTTTAGCTGTATTAATCAATGTAAATAGTTAGCACTACTAATCCACGGTAGATTGTTTAGCTGTATTAACCAATTTAAATAGTTAGCACTACTAATCCACGATAGATTGTTTAGCTGTATTAATCAATTTAAATAGTTAGCACTACTAATCCACGGTAGATTTTTTAGCTGTATTAATCAATTCAAATAGTTAGCACTACTAATCCACGGTAGATTGTTTAGCTGTATTAATCAATTTAAATAGTTAGCACTACTAATCCACGGTAGATTGTTTAGCTGTATTAATCAATTTAAATAGTTAGCACCACTAATCCACTGTCGATTGTTTAGCTGTATTAATCAATTTAAATAGTTAGCACTACTAATCCACGGTAGATTGTTTAGCTGTATTGATCAATTTAAATAGTTAGCACCACTAATCCACTGTAGATTGTTTAGCTGTATTAATCAATTTAAATAGTTAGCACTACTAATCCACGGTAGATTGTTCAGCTGTATTAATCAATTCAAATAGCTAGCACCACTAATCCACGGTAGATTGTTTAGCTGTATTAATCAATTTAAATAGCTAGCACTACTAATCCACGGTAGATTGTTCAGCTGTATTAACCAATTTAAATAGTTAGCACTACTAATCAACGGAAGATTGTTTAGCTGTATTAATCAATTTAAATAGTTAGCACTACTAATCCACGGTAGATTGTTCAGCTGTATTAATCAATTCAAATAGCTAGCACTACTAATCCACGGTAGATTGTTTAGCTGTATTAATCAATTTAAATAGTTAGCACTACTAATCCACGGTAGATTGTTCAGCTGTATTAACCAATTTAAATAGTTAGCACTACTAATCCACGGTAGATTGTTTAGCTACATTAATCAATTCAAATAGTTAGCACTACTAATCCAGTGTAGATTGTTCAGCTGTATTAATCAATTTAAATAGTTAGCACTACTAATCCACTGTAGATTGTTTAGCTGTATTAATCAATCCAAATAGCTAGCACTACTAATCCACGGTAGATTGTTCAGCTGTATTAATCAATTTAACTAATTATCACTACTACTCCACGGTAGATTGTTTAGCTGTATTAATCAATTTAAATAGTTAACACTACTAATCCACGGTAGATTGTTTAGCTGTATTAATCAATTCAAATAGTTAGCACTACTAATCCACGGTAGATTGTTCAGCTGTATTAATCCATTCAATTAGTTAGCACTACTAATCAACGGAAGATTGTTTAGCTGTATTAATCAATTTAAATAGTTAGCACAACTAATCCACTGTAGATTGTTTAGCTGTATTAATCAATGTAAATTGTTAGCACTACTAATCCACGGTAGATTGTTTAGCTGTATTAACCAATTTAAATAGTTAGCATTACTAATCCACGGTAGATTGTTCAGCTGTATTAATCAATTCAAATAGTTAGCACTACTAATCAACGGAAGATTGTTTAGCTGTATTAATCAATTTAAATAGTTAGCACTACTAATCCACGGTAGATTGTTTAGCTGTATTAATCAATTTAAATAGCTAGCACTACAAATCCACGGTAGATTGTTTAGCTGTATTAATCAGTTTAAATAGTTAGCACTACTAATCCACTGTAGATTGTTTAGCTGTATTAATCAATTTAAATAGTTAGCACTACTAATGCACGGTAGATTGTTTAGCTGTATTGATCAATTTAAATAGTTAGCACTACTAAACCACGGTACATTGTTTAGCTGTATTAATCAATTTAAATAGTTAGCACTACTAATCTGCGGTAGATTGTTTAGCTGTATTAATCAATTTAAATAGTTAACATTACTCATCCACTGTAGATTGTTTAGCTGTATTAATCAAGTTAAATAGTTAGCACCACTAATCCACTGTAGATTGTTTAGCTGTATTAATCAATTTAAATAGTTAGCACTACTAATCCACGGTAGATTGTTCAGCTGTATTAATCAATTCAATTAGTTAGCACTACTAATCAACGGAAGATTGTTTAGCTGTATTAATCAATTTAAATAGTTAGCACTACTAGTCCACGGTAGATTGTTCAGCTGTATTAATCAATTCAAATAGTTAGCACTACTAATCCACGGTAGATTGTTCAGCTGTATTAATCAATTCAATTAGTTAGCACTACTAATCAACGGAAGATTGTTTAGCTGTATTAATCAATTTAAATAGTTAGCATTACTAATCCACGGTAGATTGTTCAGCTGTATTAATCAATTCAAATAGTTAGCACTACTAATCCAGTGTAGATTGTTCAGCTGTAATAATCAATTTAAATAGTTAGCACTACTAATCCACTGTAGATTGTTTAGCTGTATTAATCAATCCAAATAGCTAGCACTACTAATCCACGGTAGATTGTTCAGCTGTATTAATCAATTTAAATAATTATCACTACTAATCCCCGGTAGATTGTTTAGCTGTATTAATCAATTCAAATAGTTAGCACTACTAATCCACTGTAGATTGTTTAGCTGTATTAATCAAGTTAAATAGTTAGCACCACTAATCCACTGTAGATTGTTTAGCTGTATTAATCAATTTAAATAGTTAACACTACTAATCCACGGTAGATTGTTTAGCTGTATTGATCAATTTAAATAGTTAGCACAACTAATCCACTGTAGATTGTTTAGCTGTATTAATCAATGTAAATAGTTAGCACTACTAATCCACGGTAGATTGTTTAGCTGTATTAACCAATTTAAATAGTTAGCACTACTAATCCACGATAGATTGTTTAGCTGTATTAATCAATTTAAATAGTTAGCACTACTAATCCACGGTAGATTTTTTAGCTGTATTAATCAATTCAAATAGTTAGCACTACTAATCCACGGTAGATTGTTTAGCTGTATTAATCAATTTAAATAGTTAGCACTACTAATCCACGGTAGATTGTTTAGCTGTATTAATCAATTTAAATAGTTAGCACCACTAATCCACTGTCGATTGTTTAGCTGTATTAATCAATTTAAATAGTTAGCACTACTAATCCACGGTAGATTGTTTAGCTGTATTGATCAATTTAAATAGTTAGCACTACTAATCCACCGTAGATTGTTTAGCTGTATTAATCAATTTAAATAGTTAGCACTACTAATCCACGATAGATTGTTTAGCTGTATTAATCAATTTAAATAGTTAGCACCACTAATCCACTGTAGATTGTTTAGCTGTATTAATCAATTTAAATAGTTAGCACTACTAATCCACTGTCGATTGTTTAGCTGTATTAATCAATTTAAATAGTTAGCACTACTAATCCACGGTAGATTGTTTAGCTGTATTAATCAATTTAAATAGTTAGCACTACTAATCCACGATAGATTGTTTAGCTGTATTAATCAATTTAAATAGTTAGCACCACTAATCCACTGTAGATTGTTTAGCTGTATTAATCAATTTAAATAGTTAGCACTACTAATTCACGGTAGATTGTTTAGCTGTATTAACCAATTTAAATAGTTAGCACTACTAATCCACGATAGATTGTTTAGCTGTATTAATCAATTTAAATAGTTAGCACTACTAATCCACCGTAGATTGTTCAGCTGTATTAATCAATTCAATTAGTTAGCACTACTAATCAACGGTAGATTGTTTAGCTGTATTAATCAATTTAAATAGCTAGCGCTACTAATCCACGGTAGATTGTTCAGCTGTATTAATCAATTTAAATAGTTAGCACTACTAATCCACGGTATATTTTTTAGCTGAATTAATCAATTCAAATAGTTAGCACTACTAATCCACGGTAGATTGTTTAGCTGTATTAATCAATTTAAATAGTTAGCACTACTAAACCACGGTAGATTGTTCAGCTGTATTAATCAATTTAAATATTTAGCACTACTAATTCACGGTAGATTGTTTAGCTCTATTAATCAATTTAAATAGTTAGCACTACTAATCCACGGTAGATTGTTTAGCTGTATTAATCAATTTAAATAGTTAGCACTACTAATCCACGGTAGACTGTTTAGCTGTATTAATCAATTTAAATAGTTAGCACTACTAAACCACGGTAGATTGTTTAGCTCTATTAATCAATTTAAATAGTTAGCACTACTAATCCATGGTAGATTGTTTAGCTGTATTAATCAATTTAAATAGTTAGCACTACTAATCCACGGTAGATTGTTCAGCTGTATTAATCAATTCAAAAAGTTAGCACTACTAATCCACGGTAGATTGTTCAGCTGTATTAATCAATTCAATTATTTAGCACTACTAATCAACGGAAGATTGTTTAGCTGTATTAATCAATTTAACGAGTTAGCACTACTAATCCACGGTAGATTGTTTAGCTGTACTAATCAATTTAAATAGTTAGCACTACTAATCCACGGTAGATTGTTTAGCTGTATTAATCAATTCAATTAGTTAGCACTACTAATCCACGGTAGATTGTTCAGCTGTATTAATCAATTCAATTAGTTAGCACTACTAATCAACGGAAGATTGTTTAGCTGTATTAATCAATTTAAATAGTTAGCACTACTAATCCACGGTAGATTGTTCAGCTGTATTAATCAATTCAAATAGCTAGCACTACTAATCCACGGTAGATTGTTTAGCTGTATTAATCAATTTAAATAGCTAGCACTACTAATCCACGGTAGATTGTTCAGCTGTATTACCCAATTTAAATAGTTAGCACTACTAATCAACGGAAGATTGTTTAGCTGTATTAATCAATTTAAATAGTTAGCACTACTAATCCACGGTAGATTGTTCAGCTGTATTAATCAATTCAAATAGCTAGCACTACTAATCCACGGTAGATTGTTTAGCTGTATTAATCAATTTAAATAGTTAGCACTACTAATCCACGGTAGATTGTTCAGCTGTATTAACCAATTTAAATAGTTAGCACTACTAATCCACGGTAGATTGTTTAGCTACATTAATCAATTCAAATAGTTAGCACTACTAATCCAGTGTAGATTGTTCAGCTGTATTAATCAATTTAAATAGTTAGCACTACTAATCCACTGTAGATTGTTTAGCTGTATTAATCAATCCAAATAGCTAGCACTACTAATCCACGGTAGATTGTTCAGCTGTATTAATCAATTTAAATAATTATCACTACTAATCCACGGTAGATTGTTTAGCTGTATTAATCAATTTAAATAGTTAACACTACTAATCCACGGTAGATTGTTTAGCTGTATTAATCAATTCAAATAGTTAGCACTACTAATCCACGGTAGATTGTTCAGCTGTATTAATCAATTCAATTAGTTAGCACTACTAATCAACGGAAGATTGTTTAGCTGTATTAATCAATTTAAATAGTTAGCACTACTAATCCACGGTAGAGTGTTTAGCTGTACTAATCAATTTAAATAGTTAGCACTACTAATCCACGGTAGATTGTTTAGCTGTATTAATCAATTCAATTAGTTAGCACTACTAATCCACGGTAGATTGTTCAGCTGTATTAATCAATTCAATTAGTTAGCACTACTAATCAACGGAAGATTGTTTAGCTGTATTAATCAATTTAAATAGTTAGCACTACTAATCCACGGTAGATTGTTCAGCTGTATTAATCAATTCAAATAGTTAGCACTACTAATCCACGGTAGATTGTTCAGCTGTATTAATCAATTCAATTAGTTAGCACTACTAATCAACGGAAGATTGTTTAGCTGTATTAATCAATTTAAATAGTTAGCACTACTAATCCACGGTAGATTGTTTAGCTGTATTAATCAATTTAAATAGTTAGCACTACTAATCTACGGTAGATTGTTTAGCTGTATTAATCAATTCAAATAGCTAGCACTACTAATCCACGGTAGATTGTTTAGCTGTATTAATCAATTTAAGTAGTTAGCACTACTAATCCACGGTAGATTGTTTAGCTGTATTAATCAATCCAAATAGCTAGCACTACTAATCCACGGTAGATTGTTCAGCTGTATTAATCAATTTAAATAATTATCACTACTAATCCACGGTAGATTGTTTAGCTGTATTAATCAATTTAAATAGTTAGCACTACTAATCCACAGTAGATTGTTTAGCTGTATTAATCAATTTAAATAGTTAGCACTACTAATACACGGTAGATTGTTTAGCTGTATTAATCAATTTAAATAGTTAGCACTACTAATCCGCGGTAGATTGTTTAGCTGTATTAATCAATTTAAATAGTTAGCATTACTAATCCACGGTAGATTGTTTAGCTGTATTAATCAATTTAAATAGTTAGCACTACTAATCCACGGTAGATTTTTTAGCTGTATTAATCTATTCAAATAGTTAGCACTACTATTACACGGTAGATTGTTTAGCTGTATTAATCAATTTAAATAGTTAGCACTACTAATCCGTGGTAGATTGTTTAGCTGTATTAATCAATTTAAATAGTTAACATTACTCATCCACTGTAGATTGTTTAGCTGTATTAATCAAGTTAAATAGTTAGCACCACTAATCCACGGTAGATTGTTTAGCTGTATTAATCAATTTAAATAGTTAGCACTACTAATCCACGGTAGATTGTTTAGCTGTATTGATCAATTTAAATAGTTAGCACAACAAATCCACTGTAGATTGTTTAGCTGTATTAATCAATGTAAATAGTTAGCACTACTAATCCACGGTAGATTGTTTAGCTGTATTAACCAATTTAAATAGTTAGCACTACTAATCCACGATAGATTGTTTAGCTGTATTAATCAATTTAAATAGTTAGCACTACTAATCCACGGTAGATTGTTTAGCTGTATTAATCAATTTAAATAGTTAGCACTACTAATCCACGGTAGATTGTTTAGCTGTATTAATCAATTTAAATAGTTAGCACCACTAATCCACTGTCGATTGTTTAGCTGTATTAATCAATTTAAATAGTTAGCACTACTAATCCACTGTAGATTGTTTAGCTGTATTAATCAATTTAAATAGTTAGCACTACTAATCCATGGTAGATTGTTTAGCTGTATTAATCAATTTAAATAGTTAGCACTACTAATCCACCGTAGATTGTTCAGCTGTATTAATCAATTCAATTAGTTAGCACTACTAATCAACGGTAGATTGTTTAGCTGTATTAATCAATTTAAATAGCTAGCGCTACTAATCCACGGTAGATTGTTCAGCTGTATTAATCAATTCAAATAGCTAGCACTACTAATCCACGGTAGATTGTTTAGCTGTATTAATCAATTTAAATAGCTAGCACTACTAATCCACGGTAGATTGTTCAGCTGTATTACCCAATTTAAATAGTTAGCACTACTAATCAACGGAAGATTGTTTAGCTGTATTAATCAATTTAAATAGTTAGCACTACTAATCCACGGTAGATTGTTCAGCTGTATTAATCAATTCAAATAGCTAGCACTACTAATCCACGGTAGATTGTTTAGCTGTATTAATCAATTTAAATAGTTAGCACTACTAATCCACGGTAGATTGTTCAGCTGTATTAACCAATTTAAATAGTTAGCACTACTAATCCACGGTAGATTGTTTAGCTACATTAATCAATTCAAATAGTTAGCACTACTAATCCAGTGTAGATTGTTCAGCTGTATTAATCAATTTAAATAGTTAGCACTACTAATCCACTGTAGATTGTTTAGCTGTATTAATCAATCCAAATAGCTAGCACTACTAATCCACGGTAGATTGTTCAGCTGTATTAATCAATTTAAATAATTATCACTACTAATCCACGGTAGATTGTTTAGCTGTATTAATCAATTTAAATAGTTAACACTACTAATCCACGGTAGATTGTTTAGCTGTATTAATCAATTCAAATAGTTAGCACTACTAATCCACGGTAGATTGTTCAGCTGTATTAATCAATTCAATTAGTTAGCACTACTAATCAACGGAAGATTGTTTAGCTGTATTAATCAATTTAAATAGTTAGCACTACTAATCCACGGTAGAGTGTTTAGCTGTACTAATCAATTTAAATAGTTAGCACTACTAATCCACGGTAGATTGTTTAGCTGTATTAATCAATTCAATTAGTTAGCACTACTAATCCACGGTAGATTGTTCAGCTGTATTAATCAATTCAATTAGTTAGCACTACTAATCAACGGAAGATTGTTTAGCTGTATTAATCAATTTAAATAGTTAGCACTACTAATCCACGGTAGATTGTTCAGCTGTATTAATCAATTCAAATAGTTAGCACTACTAATCCACGGTAGATTGTTCAGCTGTATTAATCAATTCAATTAGTTAGCACTACTAATCAACGGAAGATTGTTTAGCTGTATTAATCAATTTAAATAGTTAGCACTACTAATCCACGGTAGATTGTTTAGCTGTATTAATCAATTTAAATAGTTAGCACTACTAATCTACGGTAGATTGTTTAGCTGTATTAATCAGTTTAAATAGTTAGCACTACTAATCCACGGTAGATTGTTTAGCTGTATTAATCAATTTAAATAGTTAGCACTACTAATCCACTGTAGATTGTTTAGCTGTATTAATCAATTTAAATAGCTAGCACTACTAATCCACGGTAGATTGTTTAGCTGTATTAATCAATTTAAATAGTTAGCACTACTAATCCACGGTAGATTGTTTAGCTGTATTAATCAATTTAAGTAGTTAGCACTACTAATCCACGGTAGATTGTTTAGCTGTATTAATCAATCCAAATAGCTAGCACTACTAATCCACGGTAGATTGTTCAGCTGTATTAATCAATTTAAATAATTATCACTACTAATCCACGGTAGATTGTTTAGCTGTATTAATCAATTTAAATAGTTAGCACTACTAATCCACGGTAGATTGTTTAGCTGTATTAATCAATTTAAATAGTTAGCACTACAATTACACGGTAGATTGTTTAGCTGTATTAATCAATTTAAATAGTTAGCACTACTAATCCGCGGTAGATTGTTTAGCTGTATTAATCAATTTAAATAGTTAGCATTACTAATCCACGGTAGATTGTTTAGCTGTATTAATCAATTTAAATAGTTAGCACTACTAATCCACGGTAGATTTTTTAGCTGTATTAATCTATTCAAATAGTTAGCACTACTATTACACGGTAGATTGTTTAGCTGTATTAATCAATTTAAATAGTTAGCACTACTAATCCGTGGTAGATTGTTTAGCTGTATTAATCAATTTAAATAGTTAACATTACTCATCCACTGTAGATTGTTTAGCTGTATTAATCAAGTTAAATAGTTAGCACCACTAATCCACGGTAGATTGTTTAGCTGTATTAATCAATTTAAATAGTTAGCACTACTAATCCACGGTAGATTGTTTAGCTGTATTGATCAATTTAAATAGTTAGCACAACAAATCCACTGTAGATTGTTTAGCTGTATTAATCAATGTAAATAGTTAGCACTACTAATCCACGGTAGATTGTTTAGCTGTATTAACCAATTTAAATAGTTAGCACTACTAATCCACGATAGATTGTTTAGCTGTATTAATCAATTTAAATAGTTAGCACTACTAATCCACGGTAGATTGTTTAGCTGTATTAATCAATTTAAATAGTTAGCACTACTAATCCACGGTAGATTGTTTAGCTGTATTAATCAATTTAAATAGTTAGCACCACTAATCCACTGTCGATTGTTTAGCTGTATTAATCAATTTAAATAGTTAGCACTACTAATCCACTGTAGATTGTTTAGCTGTATTAATCAATTTAAATAGTTAGCACTACTAATCCATGGTAGATTGTTTAGCTGTATTAATCAATTTAAATAGTTAGCACTACTAATCCACCGTAGATTGTTCAGCTGTATTAATCAATTCAATTAGTTAGCACTACTAATCAACGGTAGATTGTTTAGCTGTATTAATCAATTTAAATAGTTAGCACTACTAATCCACGGTATATTTTTTAGCTGAATTAATCAATTCAAATAGTTAGCACTACTAATCCACGGTAGATTGTTTAGCTGTATTAATCAATTTAAATAGTTAGCACTACTAATCCACGGTAGATTGTTTAGCTGTATTAATCAATTTAAATAGTTAGCACTACTAATCCACGGTATATTTTTTAGCTGAATTAATCAATTTAAATAGTTAGCACTACTAATCCACGGTATATTTTTTAGCTGAATTAATCAATTCAAATAGTTAGCACTACTAATCCACGGTAGATTGTTTAGCTGTATTAATCAATTTAAATAGTTAGCACTACTAATCCACGGTAGATTGTTTAGCTGTATTAATCAATTTAAATAGTTAGCACTACTAATCCACGGTAGATTGTTTAGCTGTATTAATCAATTTAAATAGTTAGCACCACTAATCCACTGTCGATTGTTTAGCTGTATTAATCAATTTAAATAGTTAGCACTACTAATCCACTGTAGATTGTTTAGCTGTATTAATCAATTCAAATAGTTAGTACTACTAATCCATGGTAGATTGTTTAGCTGTATTAATCAATTTAAATAGTTAGCACTACTAATCCACCGTAGATTGTTCAGCTGTATTAATCAATTCAATTAGTTAGCACTACTAATCAACGGTAGATTGTTTAGCTGTATTAATCAATTTAAATAGCTAGCGCTACTAATCCACGGTAGATTGTTCAGCTGTATTAATCAATTTAAATAGTTAGCACTACTAATCCACGGTATATTTTTTAGCTGAATTAATCAATTCAAATAGTTAGCACTACTAATCCACGGTAGATTGTTTAGCTGTATTAATCAATTTAAATAGTTAGCACTACTAATCAACGGTAGATTGTTTAGCTGTATTAATCAATTTAAATAGCTAGCGCTACTAATCCACGGTAGATTGTTCAGCTGTATTAATCAATTTAAATAGTTAGCACTACTAATCCACGGTATATTTTTTAGCTGAATTAATCAATTCAAATAGTTAGCACTACTAATCCACGGTAGATTGTTTAGCTGTATTAATCAATTTAAATAGTTAGCACTACTAAACCACGGTAGATTGTTCAGCTGTATTAATCAATTTAAATATTTAGCACTACTAATTCACGGTAGATTGTTTAGCTGTATTAATCAATTTAAATAGTTAGCACTACTAATCCACGGTAGATTGTTTAGCTGTATTAATCAATTTAAATAGTTAGCACTACTAATCCACGGTAGACTGTTTAGCTGTATTAATCAATTTAAATAGTTAGCACTACTAAACCACGGTAGATTGTTTAGCTGTATTAATCAATTTAAATAGTTAGCACTACTAGTCCACGGTATATTGTTCAGCTGTATTAATCAATTCAAATAGTTAGCACTACTAATCCACGGTAGATTGTTCAGCTGTATTAATCAATTCAATTAGTTAGCACTACTAATCAACGGAAGATTGTTTAGCTGTATTAATCAATTTAAATAGTTAGCATTACTAATCCACGGTAGATTGTTCAGCTGTATTAATCAATTCAAATAGTTAGCACTACTAATCCAGTGTAGATTGTTCAGCTGTTTTAATCAATTTAAATAGTTAGCACTACTAATCCACTGTAGATTGTTTAGCTGTATTAATCAATCCAAATAGCTAGCACTACTAATCCACGGTAGATTGTTCAGCTGTATTAATCAATTTAAATAATTATCACTACTAATCCACGGTAGATTGTTTAGCTGTATTAATCAATTTAAATAGTTAGCACTACTAATCCACGGTAGATTGTTTAGCTGTATTAATCAATTTAAATAGTTAGCGCTACTAATCCACGGTAGATTTTTTAGCTGTATTAATCTATTCAAATAGTTAGCACTACTAATACACGGTAGATTGTTTAGCTGTATTAATCAATTTAAATAGTTAGCACTACTAATCCGCGGTAGATTGTTTAGCTGTATTAATCAATTTAAATAGTTAGCATTACTAATCCACGGTAGATTGTTTAGCTGTATTAATCAATTTAAATAGTTAGCACTACTAATCCACGGTAGATTGTTTAGCTGTATTAATCAGTTTAAATAGTTAGCACTACTAATCCACGGTAGATTGTTTAGTTGTATTAATCAATTTAAATAGTTAGCACTACTAATCCACGGTAGATTGTTTAGCTGTATTAATCAGTTTAAATAGTTAGCACTACTAATCCACGGTAGATTGTTCAGCTGTATTAATCAATTTAAATAGCTAGCACTACTAATCCACGGTAGATTGTTTAGCTGTATTAATCAATTTAAATAGTTAGCACTACTAATCCACGGTAGATTTTTTAGCTGTATTAATCAATTTAAATAGTTAGCACTACTAATCTGCGGTAGATTGTTTAGCTGTATTAATCAATTTAAATAGTTAACATTACTCATCCACTGTAGATTTTTTAGCTGTATTAATCTATTCAAATAGTTAGCACTACTAATACACGGTAGATTGTTTAGCTGTATTAATCAATTTAAATAGTTAGCACTACTAAACCACGGTAGATTGTTCAGCTGTATTAATCAATTTAAATATTTAGCACTACTAATTCACGGTAGATTGTTTAGCTGTATTAATCAATTTAAATAGTTAGCACTACTAATCCACGGTAGATTGTTCAGCTGTATTAATCAATTTAAATAATTATCACTACTAATCCACGGTAGATTGTTTAGCTGTATTAATCAATTTAAATAGTTAGCACTACTAATCCACGGTAGATTGTTTAGCTGTATTAATCAATTTAAATAGTTAGCGCTACTAATCCACGGTAGATTTTTTAGCTGTATTAATCTATTCAAATAGTTAGCACTACTAATACACGGTAGATTGTTTAGCTGTATTAATCAATTTAAATAGTTAGCACTACTAATCCGCGGTAGATTGTTTAGCTGTATTAATCAATTTAAATAGTTAGCATTACTAATCCACGGTAGATTGTTTAGCTGTATTAATCAATTTAAATAGTTAGCACTACTAATCCACGGTAGATTGTTTAGCTGTATTAATCAGTTTAAATAGTTAGCACTACTAATCCACGGTAGATTGTTTAGTTGTATTAATCAATTTAAATAGTTAGCACTACTAATCCACGGTAGATTGTTTAGCTGTATTAATCAGTTTAAATAGTTAGCACTACTAATCCACGGTAGATTGTTCAGCTGTATTAATCAATTTAAATAGCTAGCACTACTAATCCACGGTAGATTGTTTAGCTGTATTAATCAATTTAAATAGTTAGCACTACTAATCCACGGTAGATTTTTTAGCTGTATTAATCAATTTAAATAGTTAGCACTACTAATCTGCGGTAGATTGTTTAGCTGTATTAATCAATTTAAATAGTTAACATTACTCATCCACTGTAGATTTTTTAGCTGTATTAATCTATTCAAATAGTTAGCACTACTAATACACGGTAGATTGTTTAGCTGTATTAATCAATTTAAATAGTTAACATTACTCATCCACTGTAGATTGTTTAGCTGTATTAATCAATTTAAATAGTTAGCACTACTAATCCACTGTAGATTGTTTAGCTGTATTAATCAATTTAAATAGTTAGCACTACTAATCCACGGTAGATTTTTTAGCTGTATTAATCTATTCAAATAGTTAGCACTACTAATACACGGTAGATTGTTTAGCTGTATTAATCAATTTAAATAGTTGGCACTACTAATCCACGGTAGATTGTTTAGCTGTATTAATCAATTTAAATAGTTAGCACTACTAATCCACGGTAGATTTTTTAGCTGTATTAATCTATTCAAATAGTTAGCACTACTAATACACGGTAGATTGTTTAGCTGTATTAATCAATTTAAATAGTTAGCACTACTAATCCGCGGTAGATTGTTTAGCTGTATTAATCAATTTAAATAGTTAGCATTACTAATCCACGGTAGATTGTATAGCTGTATTAATCAATTTAAATAGTTAGCACTACTAATCCACGGTAGATTTTTTAGCTGTATTAATCTATTCAAATAGTTAGCACTACTAATACACGGTAGATTGTTTAGCTGTATTAATCAATTTAAATAGTTAGCACTACTAATCTGCGGTAGATTGTTTAGCTGTATTAATCAATTTAAATAGTTAACATTACTCATCCACTGTAGATTGTTTAGCTGTATTAATCAAGTTAAATAGTTAGCACCACTAATCCACTGTAGATTGTTTAGCTGTATTAATCAATTTAAATAGTTAGCACTATTATCCACGGTAGATTGTTTAGCTGTATTGATCAATTTAAATAGTTAGCACAACTAATCCACTGTAGATTGTTTAGCTGTATTAATCAATGTAAATAGTTAGCACTACTAATCCACGGTAGATTGTTTAGCTGTATTAACCAATTTAAATAGTTAGCACTACTAATCCACGATAGATTGTTTAGCTGTTTTAATCAATTTAAATAGTTAGCACTACTAATCCACGGTATATTTTTTAGCTGTATTAATCAATTCAAATAGTTAGCACTACTAATCCACGATAGATTGTTTAGCTGTATTTATCAATTTAAATAGTTAGCACTACTAATCCATGGTAGATTGTTCAGCTGTACTAATCAATTCAAATAGTTAGCACTACTAATCCACGGTAGATTGTTTAGCTGTATTAATCAATTTAAATAGTTAGCACTACTAATCCACGGTAGATTGTTTAGCTGTATTAATCAATTTAAATAGTTAGCACCACTAATCCATGGTAGATTGTTTAGCTGTATTAATCAATTTAAATAGTTAGCACTACTAATCCACGGTAGATTGTTTAGCTGTATTGATCAATTTAAATAGTTAGCACCACTAATCCACTGTAGATTGTTTAGCTGTATTAATCAATTTAAATAGTTAGCACTACTAATTCACGGTAGATTGTTTAGCTGTATTAACCAATTTAAATAGTTAGCACTACTAATCCACAATAGATTGTTTAGCTGTATTAATCAATTTAAATAGTTAGCACTACTAATCCACAGTAGATTGTTTAGCTGTATTAACCAATTCAAATAGTTAGTACTACTAATCCATGGTATATTGTTTAGCTGTATTAATCAATTTAAATAGTTAGCACTACTAATCCACGGTAGAATGTTCAGCTGTATTAATCAATTTAAATAGTTAGCACTACTAATCCACGGTATAATTTTTAGCTGTATTAATCTATTCAAATAGTTAGCACTACTAATCCACGGTAGATTGTTTAGCTGTATTAATCAATTTAAATAGTTAGCACTACTAATCCACGGTCGATTGTTTAGCTGTATTAACCAATTTAAATAGTTAGCACTACTAATCCACCGTAGATTGTTCAGCTGTATTAATCAATTCAATTAGTTAGCACTACTAATCAACGGTAGATTGTTTAGCTGTATTAATCAATTTAAATAGTTAGTACTACTAATCCATGGTATATTGTTTAGCTGTATTAATCAATTCAAATAGTTAGCACTACTAATCCACGGTAGATTGTTTAGCTGTATTAACCAATTCAAATAGCTAGCACTACTAATCCACGATAGATTGTTTAGCTGTATTAATCAATTTAAATAGTTAGCACTACTAATCCGCGGTAGATTGTTTAGCTGTATTAATCAATTTAAATAGTTAGCATTACTAATCCACGGTAGATTGTTTAGCTGTATTAATCAATTTAAATAGTTAGCATTACTAATCCACGGTAGATTGTTTAGCTGTATTAATCAATTTAAATAGTTAGCACTACTAATCCACGGTAGATTGTTTAGCTGTATTAATCAATTTAAATAGTTAGCACTACTAATCCACGGTAGATTTTTTAGCTGTATTAATCTATTCAAATAGTTAGCACTACTAATACACGGTAGATTGTTTAGCTGTATTAATCAATTTAAATAGTTAGCACTACTAATCTGCGGTAGATTGTTTAGTTCTATTAATCAATTTAAATAGTTAACATTACTCATCCACTGTAGATTGTTTAGCTGTATTAATCAAGTTAAATAGTTAGCACCACTAATCCACGGTAGATTGTTTAGCTGTATTAATCAATTTAAATAGTTAACACTACTCATCCACTGTAGATTGTTTAGCTGTATAAATCAAGTTAAATAGTTAGCACCACTAATCCACTGTAGATTGTTCAGCTGTATTAATTAATTTAAATAGTTAGCACTACTAATCCACGGTAGATTTTTTAGCTGTATTAATCTATTCAAATAGTTAGCACTACTAATACACGGTAGATTGTTTAGCTGTATTAATCAATTTAAATAGTTAGCACTACTAATCTGCGGTAGATTGTTTAGTTCTATTAATCAATTTAAATAGTTAACATTACTCATCCACTGTAGATTGTTTAGCTGTATTAATCAAGTTAAATAGTTAGCACCACTAATCCACGGTAGATTGTTTAGCTGTATTAATCAATTTAAATAGTTAACACTACTCATCCACTGTAGATTGTTTAGCTGTATAAATCAAGTTAAATAGTTAGCACTACTAATCCACGGTAGATTGTTTAGCTGTATTAATCAATTTAAATAGTTAGCACTACTAATCCACGGTAGATTTTTTAGCTGTATTAATCTATTCAAATAGTTAGCACTACTAATACACGGTAGATTGTTTAGCTGTATTAATCAATTTAAATAGTTAGCACTACTAATCTGCGGTAGATTGTTTAGTTCTATTAATCAATTTAAATAGTTAACATTACTCATCCACTGTAGATTGTTTAGCTGTATTAATCAAGTTAAATAGTTAGCACCACTAATCCACGGTAGATTGTTTAGCTGTATTAATCAATTTAAATAGTTAACACTACTCATCCACTGTAGATTGTTTAGCTGTATTAATCAATTTAAATAGTTAGCACTACTAATCCACGGTAGATTGTTTAGCTGTATTAATCAATTCAATTAGTTAGCACTACTAATCAACGGTAGATTGTTTAGCTGTATTAATTAATTTAAATAGTTAGCACTACTAATCCACGGTATATTGTTTAGCTGTATTAATCAATTCAATTAGTTAGCACTACTAATCCACGGTAGATTGTTCAGCTGTATTAATCAATTTAAATAGTTAGCACTACTAATCCACGGCAGATTTCTTAGCTGTATTAATCTATTCGAATAGTTAGCACTACTAACCCACGGTAGATTGTTTAGCTGTATTAATCAATTTAAATAGTTAGCACTACTAATCCGCGGTAGATTGTTTAGCTGTATTAATCAATTTAAATAGTTAACATTACTCATCCACTGTAGATTGTTTAGCTGTATTAATCAAGTTAAATAGTTAGCACCACTAATCCACTGTAGATTGTTTAGCTGTATTAATCAATTCAAATAGTTAGCACTACCAATCCACTGTAGATTTTTTAGCTGTATTAATCAATTTAATTAGTTAGCACAACTAATCAACGGTAGATTGTTCAGCTGTATTAATCAATTCAAATAGTTAGCACTACTAATCCATGGTAGATTGTTCAGCTGTATTAATCATTTCAAATTGTTAGCACTACTAATCCACGGTAGATTGTTCAGCTGTATTAATCAATTCAAATAGTTAGCACTACTAATCCATGGTAGATTGTTTAGCTGTATTAATCAATTTAAATAGTTAGCACCACTAATCCACGGTAGATTGTTTAGCTGTATTAATCAATTTAAATAGTTAGCACTACTAATCCATGGTAGATTGTTTAGCTGTATTAATCAATTTAAATAGTTAGCACTACTAATCCATGGTAGATTGTTTAGCTGTATTAATCAATTTAAATAGTTAGCACCACTAATCCACGGTAGATTGTTTAGCTGTATTAACCAATTTAAATAGTTAGCACTACTAATCCACGATAGATTGTTTAGCTGTATTAATCAATTTAAATAGTTAGCACTACTAGTCCACGGTAGATTGTTCAGCGGTATTAATCAATTCAAAAAGTTAGCACTACTAATCCACTGTAGATTATTTAGCTGTATTAATCAATTGAAGTAGTTAGCACTACTAATCCACGGGAGATTGTTCAGCTGTATTAATCAATTCAAATAGTTAGCACTACTAATCCACGGTAGATTGTTTAGCTGTATTAATCAATTTAAATAGTTAGTACCACTAATCCACAGTAGATTGTTTAGCTGTATTAACCAATTTAAATAGTTAGCACTACTAATCCACGATAGATTGTTTAGCTGTATTAATCAATTCAAATAGTTAGCACTACTAATCCACGGTAGATTGTTTAGCTGTATTAATCAATTTAAATAGTTAGTACCACTAATCCACAGTAGATTGTTTAGCTGTATTAACCAATTTAAATAGTTAGCACTACTAATCCACGATAGATTGTTTAGCTGTATTAATCAATTTAAATAGTTAGCACTACTATTCCACTGTAGATTGTTTAGCTGTATTAATCAATTTAAATAGTTAGCACTACTAATCAACGGAAGATTGTTTAGCTGTATTAATCAATTTAAATAGTTAGCACTACTAATCCACGGTAGATTGTTCAGCTGTATTAATCAATTCAAATAGCTAGCACTACTAATCCACGGTAGATTGTTTAGCTGTATTAATCAATTTAAATAGCTAGCACTACTAATCCACGGTAGATTGTTCAGCTGTATTAACCAATTTAAATAGTTAGCACTACTAATCAACGGAAGATTGTTTAGCTGTATTAATCAATTTAAATAGTTAGCACTACTAATCCACGGTAGATTGTTCAGCTGTATTAATCAATTCAAATAGCTAGCACTACTAATCCACGGTAGATTGTTTAGCTGTATTAATCAATTTAAATAGTTAGCACTACTAATCCACGGTAGATTGTTCAGCTGTATTAACCAATTTAAATAGTTAGCACTACTAATCCACGGTAGATTGTTTAGCTACATTAATCAATTCAAATAGTTAGCACTACTAATCCAGTGTAGATTGTTCAGCTGTATTAATCAATTTAAATAGTTAGCACTACTAATCCACTGTAGATTGTTTAGCTGTATTAATCAATCCAAATAGCTAGCACTACTAATCCACGGTAGATTGTTCAGCTGTATTATTCAATTTAAATAATTATCACTACTAATCCACGGTAGATTGTTTAGCTGTATTAATCAATTTAAATAGTTAGCACTACTAATCCACTGTAGATTGTTTAGCTGTATTAATCAATCCAAATAGCTAGCACTACTAATCCACGGTAGATTGTTTAGCTGTATTAATCAATTCAAATAGTTAGCACTACTAATCCACGGTAGATTGTTTAGCTGTATTAATCAATCCAAATAGCTAGCACTACTAATCCACGGTAGATTTTTCAGCTGTATTAATCAATTTAAATAATTATCACTACTAATCCACGGTAGATTGTTTAGCTGTATTAATCAATTTAAATAGTTAGCACTACTAATCCACGGTAGATTGTTTAGCTGTATTAATCAATTTAAATAGTTAGCACTACTAATACACGGTAGATTGTTTAGCTGTATTAATCAATTTAAATAGTTAGCACTACTAATCCACGATAGATTGTTTAGCTGTATTAATCAATTTAAATAGTTAGCACTACTAATACACGGTAGATTGTTTAGCTGTATTAATCAGTTTAAATAGTTAGCACTACTAATCCATGGTAGATTGTTTAGCTGTATTAATCAATTTAAATAGTTAGCACCACTAATCCACGGTAGATTGTTTAGCTGTATTAATCAATTCAGTTAGTTAGCACTACTAATCCGCGGTAGATTGTTTAGCTGTATTAATCAATTTAAATAGTTAGCATTACTAATCCACGGTAGATTGTTTAGCTGTATTAATCAATTTAAATAGTTAGCACTACTAATCCACGGTAGATTGTTTAGCTGTATTAATCAATTTAAATAGTTAGCACTACTAATCCACGGTAGATTGTTTAGCTGTATTAATCAATTTAAATAGTTAGCACTACTAATACACGGTAGATTGTTTAGCTGTATTAATCAGTTTAAATAGTTAGCACTACTAATCCACGGTAGATTGTTTAGCTGTATTAATCAATGTAAATAGTTAGCACCACTAATCCACGGTAGATTGTTTAGCTGTATTAATCAATTCAATTAGTTAGCACTACTAATCCGCGGTAGATTGTTTAGCTGTATTAATCAATTTAAATAGTTAGCATTACTAATCCACGGTAGATTGTTTAGCTGTATTAGTCAATTTAAATAGTTAGCACTACTATTCCACGGTAGATTTTTTAGCTGTATTAATCTATTCAAATAGTTAGCACTACTAATACACGGTAGATTGTTTAGCTGTATTAATCAATTTAAATAGTTAGCACTACTAATCCGCGGTAGATTGTTTAGCTGTATTAATCAATTTAAATAGTTAACATTACTCATCCATTGTAGATTGTTTAGCTGTATTAATCAAGTTAAATAGTTAGCACCACTAATCCACGGTAGATTGTTTAGCTGTATTAATCAATTTAAATAGTTAGCACTACTAATCCACGGTAGATTGTTTCGCTGTATTGATCAATTTAAATAGTTAGCACAACTAATCCACTGTAGATTGTTTAGCTGTATTAATCAATGTAAATAGTTAGCACTACTAATCCACGGTAGATTGTTTAGCTGTATTAACCAATTTAAATAGTTAGCACTACTAATCCACGATAGATTGTTTAGCTGTATTAATCAATTTAAATAGTTAGCACTACTAATCCACGGTAGATTGTTTAGCTGTATTAATCAATTTAAATAGTTAGCACTACTAATCCACGGTAGATTGTTTAGCTGTATTAATCAATTTAAATAGTTACCACCACTAATCCACTGTCGATTGTTTAGCTGTATTAATCAATTTAAATAGTTAGCACTACTAATCCACTGTAGATTGTTTAGCTGTATTAATCAATTTAAATAGTTAGCACTACTAATCCACGATAGATTGTTTAGCTGTATTAATCAATTTAAATAGTTAGCACTACTAATCCACCGTAGATTGTTCAGCTGTATTAATCAATTCAATTAGTTAGCACTACTAATCAACGGTAGATTGTTTAGCTGTATTAATCAATTCAAATAGTTAGCACTACTAATCCACGGTAGATTGTTTAGCTGTATTAATCAATTTAAATAGTTAGTGCCACTAATCCACAGTAGATTGTTTAGCTGTATTAACCAATTTAAATAGTTAGCACTACTAATCCATGATAGATTGTTTAGCTGTATTAATCAATTTAAATAGTTAGCACTACTAATCCACTGTAGATTGTTTAGCTGTATTAATCAATTTAAATAGTTAGCACTACTAATCAACGGAAGATTGTTTAGCTGTATTAATCAATTTAAATAGTTAGCACTACTAATCCACGGTAGATTGTTCAGCTGTATTAATCAATTCAAATAGCTAGCACTACTAATCCACGGTAGATTGTTTAGCTGTATTAATCAATTTAAATAGCTAGCACTACTAATCCACGGTAGATTGTTCAGCTGTATTAACCAATTTAAATAGTTAGCACTACTAATCAACGGAAGATTGTTTAGCTGTATTAATCAATTTAAATAGTTAGCACTACTAATCCACGGTAGATTGTTCAGCTGTATTAATCAATTCAAATAGCTAGCACTACTAATCCACGGTAGATTGTTTAGCTGTATTAATCAATTTAAATAGTTAGCACTACTAATCCACGGTAGATTGTTCAGCTGTATTAACCAATTTAAATAGTTAGCACTACTAATCCACGGTAGATTGTTTAGCTACATTAATCAATTCAAATAGTTAGCACTACTAATCCAGTGTAGATTGTTCAGCTGTATTAATCAATTTAAATAGTTAGCACTACTAATCCACTGTAGATTGTTTAGCTGTATTAATCAATCCAAATAGCTAGCACTACTAATCCACGGTAGATTGTTCAGCTGTATTATTCAATTTAAATAATTATCACTACTAATCCACGGTAGATTGTTTAGCTGTATTAATCAATTTAAATAGTTAGCACTACTAATCCACTGTAGATTGTTTAGCTGTATTAATCAATCCAAATAGCTAGCACTACTAATCCACGGTAGATTGTTCAGCTGTATTAATCAATTTAAATAATTATCACTACTAATCCACGGTAGATTGTTTAGCTGTATTAATCAATTCAAATAGTTAGCACTACTAATCCACGGTAGATTGTTTAGCTGTATTAATCAATCCAAATAGCTAGCACTACTAATCCACGGTAGATTTTTCAGCTGTATTAATCAATTTAAATAATTATCACTACTAATCCACGGTAGATTGTTTAGCTGTATTAATCAATTTAAATAGTTAGCACTACTAATCCACGGTAGATTGTTTAGCTGTATTAATCAATTTAAATAGTTAGCACTACTAATACACGGTAGATTGTTTAGCTGTATTAATCAATTTAAATAGTTAGCACTACTAATCCACGATAGATTGTTTAGCTGTATTGATCAATTTAAATAGTTAGCACTACTAATACACGGTAGATTGTTTAGCTGTATTAATCAATTTAAATAGTTAGCACTACTAATCCACGGTAGATTGTTTAGCTGTATTAATCAATTTAAATAGTTAGCACTACTAATACACGGTAGATTGTTTAGCTGTATTAATCAGTTTAAATAGTTAGCACTACTAATCCATGGTAGATTGTTTAGCTGTATTAATCAATTTAAATAGTTAGCACCACTAATCCACGGTAGATTGTTTAGCTGTATTAATCAATTCAGTTAGTTAGCACTACTAATCCGCGGTAGATTGTTTAGCTGTATTAATCAATTTAAATAGTTAGCATTACTAATCCACGGTAGATTGTTTAGCTGTATTAATCAATTTAAATAGTTAGCACTACTAATCCACGGTAGATTGTTTAGCTGTATTAATCAATTTAAATAGTTAGCACTACTAATCCACGGTAGATTGTTTAGCTGTATTAATCAATTTAAATAGTTAGCACTACTAATACACGGTAGATTGTTTAGCTGTATTAATCAGTTTAAATAGTTAGCACTACTAATCCACGGTAGATTGTTTAGCTGTATTAATCAATGTAAATAGTTAGCACCACTAATCCACGGTAGATTGTTTAGCTGTATTAATCAATTCAATTAGTTAGCACTACTAATCCGCGGTAGATTGTTTAGCTGTATTAATCAATTTAAATAGTTAGCATTACTAATCCACGGTAGATTGTTTAGCTGTATTAATCAATTTAAATAGTTAGCACTACTAATCCACGGTAGATTTTTTAGCTGTATTAATCTATTCAAATAGTTAGCACTACTAATACACGGTAGATTGTTTAGCTGTATTAATCAATTTAAATAGTTAGCACTACTAATCCGCGGTAGATTGTTTAGCTGTATTAATCAATTTAAATAGTTAACATTACTCATCCATTGTAGATTGTTTAGCTGTATTAATCAAGTTAAATAGTTAGCACTACTAATCCACGATAGATTGTTTAGCTGTATTAATCAATTTAAATAGTTAGCACCACTAATCCACTGTCGATTGTTTAGCTGTATTAATCAATTTAAATAGTTAGCACTACTAATCCACGGTAGATTGTTTCGCTGTATTGATCAATTTAAATAGTTAGCACAACTAATCCACTGTAGATTGTTTAGCTGTATTAATCAATGTAAATAGTTAGCACTACTAATCCACGGTAGATTGTTTAGCTGTATTAACCAATTTAAATAGTTAGCACTACTAATCCACGATAGATTGTTTAGCTGTATTAATCAATTTAAATAGTTAGCACTACTAATCCACGGTAGATTGTTTAGCTGTATTAATCAATTTAAATAGTTAGCACTACTAATCCACGGTAGATTGTTTAGCTGTATTAATCAATTTAAATAGTTACCACCACTAATCCACTGTCGATTGTTTAGCTGTATTAATCAATTTAAATAGTTAGCACTACTAATCCACTGTAGATTGTTTAGCTGTATTAATCAATTTAAATAGTTAGCACTACTAATCCACGATAGATTGTTTAGCTGTATTAATCAATTTAAATAGTTAGCACTACTAATCCACCGTAGATTGTTCAGCTGTATTAATCAATTCAATTAGTTAGCACTACTAATCAACGGTAGATTGTTTAGCTGTATTAATCAATTTAAATAGCTAGCGCTACTAATCCACGGTAGATTGTTCAGCTGTATTAATCAATTTAAATAGTTAGCACTACTAATCCACGGTATATTTTTTAGCTGAATTAATCAATTCAAATAGTTAGCACTACTTATCCACGGTAGATTGTTTAGCTGTATTAATCAATTTAAATAGTTAGCACTACTAATCAACGGTAGATTGTTTAGCTGTATTAATCAATTTAAATAGCTAGCGCTACTAATCCACGGTAGATTGTTCAGCTGTATTAATCAATTCAATTAGTTAGCACTACTAATCAACGGTAGATTGTTTAGCTGTATTAATCAATTTAAATAGCTAGCGCTACTAATCCACGGTAGATTGTTCAGCTGTATTAATCAATTTAAATAGTTAGCACTACTAATCCACGGTATATTTTTTAGCTGAATTAATCAATTTAAATAGTTAGCACTACTAATCCACGGTAGATTGTTTAGCTGTATTAATCAATTTAAATAGTTAGCACTACTAAACCACGGTAGATTGTTCAGCTGTATTAATCAATTTAAATATTTAGCACTACTAATTCATGGTAGATTGTTTAGCTGTATTAATCAATTTAAATAGTTAGCACTACTAATCCACGGTAGATTGTTTAGCTGTATTAATCAATTTAAATAGTTAGCACTACTAATCCACGGTAGATTGTTTAGCTGTATTAATCAATTCAAATAGTTAGCACTACTAATCCACGGTAGATTGTTTAGCTGTATTAATCAATTCAAATAGTTAGCACTACTAATCCACGGTAGACTGTTTAGCTGTATTAATCAATTTAAATAGTTAGCACTACTAAACCACGGTAGATTGTTTAGCTCTATTAATCAATTTAAATAGTTAGCACTACTAATCCATGGTACATTGTTTAGCTGTATTAATCAATTTAAATAGTTAGCACTACTAAACCACGGTAGATTGTTTAGCTCTGTTAATCAATTTAAATAGTTAGCACTACTAATCCATGGTACATTGTTTAGCTGTATTAATCAATTTAAATAGTTAGCACTACTAAACCACGGTAGATTGTTTAGCTCTATTAATCAATTTAAATAGTTAGCACTACTAATCCATGGTACATTGTTTAGCTGTATTAATCAATTTAAATAGTTAGCACTACTAATCCACGGTAGACTGTTTAGCTGTATTAATCAATTTAAATAGTTAGCACTACTAAACCACGGTAGATTGTTTAGCTCTATTAATCAATTTAAATAGTTAGCACTACTAATCCATGGTACATTGTTTAGCTGTATTAATCAATTTAAATAGTTAGCACTACTAATCCACGGTATATTGTTTAGCTGTATTAATCAATTTAAATAGTTAGCACTACTAATCCACGGTAGATTTTTTAGCTGTATTAATCAATTTAAATAGTTAGCACTACTAAACCACGGTAGATTGTTTAGCTCTATTAATCAATTTAAATAGTTAGCACTACTAATCCATGGTACATTGTTTAGCTGTATTAATCAATTTAAATAGTTAGCACTACTAATCCACGATAGATTGTTCAGCTGTATTAATCAATTCAAATAGTTAGCACTACTAATCCACGGTAGATTGTTCAGCTGTATTAATCAATTCAATTAGTTAGCACTACTAATCAACGGAAGATTGTTTAGCTGTATTAATCAATTTAAATAGTTAGCACTACTAATCCACGGTAGATTGTTTAGCTGTACTAATGAATTTAAATAGTTAGCACTACTAATCCACGGTAGATTGTTTAGCTGTATTAATCAATTCAATTAGTTAGCACTACTAATCCACGGTAGATTGTTCAGCTGTAATAATCAATTCAATTAGTTAGCACTACCAATCAACGGAAGATTGTTTAGCTGTATTAATCAATTTAAATAGTTAGCACTACTAGTCCACGGTAGATTGTTCAGCTGTATTAATCAATTCAAATAGTTAGCACTACTAATCCACGGTAGATTGTTCAGCTGCATTAATCAATTCAATTAGTTAGCACTACTAATCAACGGAAGATTGTTTAGCTGTATTAATCAATTTAAATAGTTAGCATTACTAATCCACGGTAGATTGTTCAGCTGTATTAATCAATTTAAATAGTTAGCATTACTAATCTGCGGTAGATTGTTTAGCTGTATTAATCAATTTAAATAGTTAACATTACTCATCCACTGTAGATTGTTTAGCTGTATTAATCAAGTTAAATAGTTAGCACCACTAATCCACTGTAGATTGTTTAGCTGTATTAATCAATTTAAATAGTTAGCACTACTAATCCACGGTAGATTGTTTAGCTGTATTAATCAATTCAATTAGTTTGCACTACTAATCCACGGTAGATTGTTCAGCTGTAATAATCAATTCAATTAGTTAGCACTACCAATCAACGGAAGATTGTTTAGCTGTATTAATCAATTTAAATAGTTAGCACTACTAATCCACGGTAGATTGTTTAGCTGTATTAATCAATTCAATTAGTTAGCACTACTAATCCACGGTAGATTGTTCAGCTGTAATAATCAATTCAATTAGTTAGCACTACCAATCAACGGAAGATTGTTTAGCTGTATTAATCAATTTAAATAGTTAGCACTACTAGTCCACAGTAGATTGTTCAGCTGTATTAATCAATTCAAATAGTTAGCACTACTAATCCACGGTAGATTGTTCACCTGTATTAATCAATTCAATTAGTTAGCACTACTAATCAACGGAAGATTGTTCAGCTGTATTAATCAATTCAATTAGTTAGCACTACTAATCAACGGAAGATTGTTCAGCTGTATTAATCAATTTAAATAGTTAGCACTACTAATCCACGGTAGATTGTTCAGCTGTATTAATCAATTCAAATAGTTAGCACTACTAATCCAGTGTAGATTGTTCAGCTGTTTTAATCAATTTAAATAGTTAGCACTACTAATCCACTGTAGATTGTTTAGCTGTATTAATCAATCCAAATAGCTAGCACTACTAATCCACGGTAGATTGTTCAGCTGTATTAATCAATTTAAATAATTATCACTACTAATCCACGGTAGATTGTTTAACTGTATTAATCAATTTAAATAGTTAGCACTACTAATCCAAGGTAGATTTTTTAGCTGTATTAATCAATTTAAATAGTTAGCACTACTAATCCACGGTATATTGTTTAGCTGTATTAATCTATTCAAATAGTTAGCACTACTAATACACGGTAGATTGTTTAGCTGTATTAATCAATTTAAATAGTTAGCACTACTAATCCGCGGTAGATTGTTTAGCTGTATTAATCAATTTAAATAGTTAGCATTACTAATCCACGGTAGATTGTTTAGCTGTATTAATCAATTTAAATAGTTAGCACTACTAATCCACGGTAGATTTTTTAGCTGTATTAATCTATTCAAATAGTTAGCACTACTAATACACGGTAGATTGTTTAGCTGTATTAATCAATTTAAATAGTTAGCACTACTAATCTGCGGTAGATTGTTTAGCTGTATTAATCAATTTAAATAGTTAACATTACTCATCCACTGTAGATTGTTTAGCTGTATTAATCAAGTTAAATAGTTAGCACCACTAATCCACTGTAGATTGTTTAGCTGTATTAATCAATTTAAATAGTTAGCACTACTAATCCACGGTAGATTGTTTAGCTGTATTGATCAATTAAAATAGTTAGCACAACTAATCCACTGTAGATTGTTTAGCTGTATTAATCAATGTAAATAGTTAGCACTACTAATCAACGGTAGATTGTTTAGCTGTATTAACCAATTTAAATAGTTAGCACTACTAATCTACGATAGATTGTTTAGCTGTATTAATCAATTTAAATAGTTAGAACTACTAATCCACGGTATATTTTTTAGCTGTATTAATCAATTCAAATAGTTAGCACTACTAATCCACGATAGATTGTTTAGCTGTATTAATCAATTTAAATAGTTAGCACTACTAATCCATGGTAGATTGTTCAGCTGTACTAATCAATTCAAATAGTTAGCACTACTAATCCACGGTAGATTGTTTAGCTGTATTAATCAATTTAAATAGTTAGCACTACTAATCCACGGTAGATTGTTTAGCTGTATTAATCAAGTTAAATAGTTAGCACTACTAATCTACGGTAGATTGTTGAGCTGTATTAATCAATTTAAATAGTTAGCACCACTAATCCACTGTCGATTGTTTAGCTGTATTAATCAATTTAAATAGTTAGCACTACTAATCCACGGCAGATTGTTTAGCTGTATTGATCAATTTAAATAGTTAGCACCACTAATCCACTGTAGATTGTTTAGCTGTATTAATCAATTTAAATAGTTAGCACTACTAATTCACGGTAGATTGTTTAGCTGTATTAACCAATTTAAATAGTTAGCACTACTAATCCACAATAGATTGTTTAGTTGTATTAATCAGTTTAAATAGTTAGCACTACTAATCCACAGTAGATTGTTTAGCTGTATTAACCAATTCAAATAGTTAGCACTACTAGTCCACGATAGATTGTTTAGCTGTATTAATCAATTTAAATAGTTAGCACTACTAATCCACCGTAGATTGTTCAGCTGTATTAATCAATTCAATTAGTTAGCACTACTAATCAACGGTAGATTGTTTAGCTGTATTAATCAATTTAAATAGTTAGTACTACTAATCCATGGTATATTGTTTAGCTGTATTAATCAATTTAAATAGTTAGCACTACTAATCCATGGTAGATTGTTCAGCTGTATTAATCAATTTAAATAGTTAGCACTACTAATCCACGGTATAATTTTTAGCTGTATTAATCTATTCAAATAGTTAGCACTACTAATCCACGGTAGATTGTTTAGCTGTATTAATCAATTTAAATAGTTAACACCACTAATCCACTGTAGATTGTTCAGCTGTATTAATCAATTTAAATAGTTAGCACTACTAATCCACGGTAGATTGTTTAGCTGTATTAATCAATTCAATTAGTTAGCACTACTAATCAACGGTAGATTGTTTAGCTGTATTAATCAATTTAAATAGTTAGCACTACTAATCCACGGTATATTGTTTAGCTGTATTAATCAATTCAATTAGTTAGCACTACTAATCCACGGTAGATTGTTCAGCTGTATTAATCAATTTAAATAGTTAGCACTACTAATCCACGGCAGATTTCTTAGCTGTATTAATCTATTCGAATAGTTAGCACTACTAACCCACGGTAGATTGTTTAGCTGTATTAATCAATTTAAATAGTTAACATTACTCATCCACTGTAGATTGTTTAGCTGTATTAATCAAGTTAAATAGTTAGCACCACTAATCCACTGTAGATTGTTTAGCTGTATTAATCAATTCAAATAGTTAGCACTACTAATCCACTGTAGATTTTTTAGCTGTATTAATCAATTTAATTAGTTAGCACAACTAATCCACGGTAGATTGTTCAGCTGTATTAATCAATTCAAATAGTTAGCACTACTAATCCACGGTAGATTGTTCAGCTGTATTAATCATTTCAAATTGTTAGCACTACTAATCCACGGTAGATTGTTCAGCTGTATTAATCAATTCAAATAGTTAGCACTACTAATCCACGGGAGATTGTTTAGCTGTATTAATCAATTTAAATAGTTAGCACCACTAATCCACGGTAGATTGTTTAGCTGTATTAACCAATTTAAATAGTTAGCACTACTAATCCACGATAGATTGTTTAGCTGTATTAATCAATTTAAATAGTTAGCACTACTAATCCACGGTAGATTGTTCAGCTGTATTAATCAATTCAAAAAGTTAGCACTACTAATCCACTGTAGATTATTTAGCTGTATTAATCAATTGAAGTAGTTAGCACTACTAATCCACGGGAGATTGTTCAGCTGTATTAATCAATTCAAATAGTTAGCACTACTAATCCACGGTAGATTGTTTAGCTGTATTAATCAATTTAAATAGTTAGTACCACTAATCCACAGTAGATTGTTTAGCTGTATTAACCAATTTAAATAGTTAGCACTATTAATCCACGATAGATTGTTTAGCTGTATTAATCAATTTAAATAGTTAGCACTACTAATCCACGGTAGATTGTTCAGCTGTATTAATCAATTCAAAAAGTTAGCACTACTAATCCACTGTATATTATTTAGCTGTATTAATCAATTGAAATAGTTAGCACTACTAATCCACGGTAGATTGTTCAGCTGTATTAATCAATTTAAATAGTTAGCACTACTAATCCACGGTAGATTGTTCAGCTGTATTAATCAATTGAAATAGTTAGCACTACTAATCCACAGGAGATTGTTTAGCTGTATTAATCAATTGAAATAGTTAGCACTACTAATCCACGGTAGATTGTTTAGCTGTATTAATCAATCCAAATAGCTAGCACTACTAATCCACGGTAGATTGTTCCGCTGTATTAATCAATTTAAATAATTATCACTACTAATCTACGGTAGATTGTTTAGCTGTATTAATCATTTTAAATAGTTATCACTACTAATCCACGGTAGATTGTTTAGCTGTATTGATCAATTTAAATAGTTAGCATTACTAATCCACGGTGATTGTTTAGCTGTATTAATCAATTTAAATAGTTAGCACTACAAATCAATGGTAGATTGTTCAGCTGTATTAATCAATTTAAATATTTAGCACTACTAATCCACGGTAGATTGTTTAGTTGTATTAATCAATTTAAATAGTTAGCACTACTAATCCACGGTAGATTGTTTAGCTGTATTAATCAGTTTAAATAGTTAGCACTACTAATTCACGGTAGATTGTTCAGCTGTATTAATCAATTTAAATAGTTAGCACTACTAATCCACGGTAGATTGTTCAGCTGTATTAATCAATTTAAATAGTTAGCACTACTAATCCACGGTAGATTGTTCAGCTGTATTAATCAATTTAAATAGTTAGCACTACTAATCCACGGTAGATTGTTCAGCTGTATTAATCAATTGAAATAGTTAGCACTACTAATCCACGGTAGATTGTTTAGCTGTATTAATCAATCCAAATAGCTAGCACTACTAATCCACGGTAGATTGTTCCGCTGTATTAATCAATTTAAAAAATTATCACTACTAATCTACGGTAGATTGTTTAGCTGTATTAATCAATTTAAATAGTTATCACTACTAATCCACGGTAGATTGTTTAGCTGTATTGATCAATTTAAATAGTTAGCGTTACTAATCCACGGTGATTGTTTAGCTGTATTAATCAATTTAAATAGTTAGCACTACAAATCAATGGTAGATTGTTCAGCTGTATTAATCAATTTAAATATTTAGCACTACTAATTCACGGTATATTGTTTAGCTGTATTAATCAATTCAAATAGTTAGCACTATTAATCCACGGTAGATTGTTCAGCTGTATTAATCAATTTGAATACTTAGCACTACTAATCCACTGTAGATTGTTCAGCTGTATTAATCAATTCAAATAGTTAGCACTACTAATACAAGGTAGATTGTTTAGCTGTATTAATCAATTTAAATAGTTGGCACTACTAATCCACAGTAGATTGTTTAGCTGTATTAATCAATTTAAATAGTTAGCACTACTAATCCACGGTAGATTGTTTAGCTGTATTAATCGATTTAAATAGTTAGCACTAATAATCCACGATAGATTGTTCAGCTGTATTAATCAATTTAAATAGTTGGCACTACTAATCCACAGTAGATTGTTTAGCTGTATTAATCAATTCAAATAGTTAGCACTACTAAACCACGGTAGATTGTTTAGCTCTATTAATCAATTTAAATAGTTAGCACTACTAATCCATGGTACATTGTTTAGCTGTATTAATCAATTTAAATAGTTAGCACTACTAATCCACGGTAGACTGTTTAGCTGTATTAATCAATTTAAATAGTTAGCACTACTAAACCACGGTAGATTGTTTAGCTCTATTAATCAATTTAAATAGTTAGCACTACTAATCCATGGTACATTGTTTAGCTGTATTAATCAATTTAAATAGTTAGCACTACTAATCCACGGTATATTGTTTAGCTGTATTAATCGATTTAAATAGTTAGCACTACTAAACCACGGTAGATTGTTTAGCTCTATTAATCAATTTAAATAGTTAGCACTACTAATCCACGGTAGATTGTTTAGCTGTGTTAATCAATTTAAATAGCTAGCACTACTAATCCACGGTAGATTGTTTAGCTGTATTAATCAATTCAAATAGTTAGCACTACTAATCAACGGTAGATTGTTTAGCTGTATTAATCAATTTAAATAGTTAGCACTACTAATCCACGGTAGACTGTTTAGCTGTATTAATCAATTTAAATAGTTAGCACTACTAAACCACGGTAGATTGTTTAGCTCTATTAATCAATTTAAATAGTTAGCACTACTAATCCATGGTACATTGTTTAGCTGTATTAATCAATTTAAATATTTAGCACTACTAATCCACTGTAGATTGTTTAGCTGTATTAATCGATTTAAATAGTTAGCACTACTAATCCACGGTATATTGTTTAGCTGAATTAATCAATTCAAATAGTTAGCACTACTAAACCACGGTAGATTGTTTAGCTGTATTAATCAATTTAAATAGTTAGCACTACTAATCCACGGTAGATTGTTTAGCTGTATTAATCAATTTAAATAGTTAGCACTACTAATCCATGGTACATTGTTTAGCTGTATTAATCAATTTAAATAGTTAGCACTACTAATCCACGGTAGACTGTTTAGCTGTATTAATCAATTTAAATAGTTAGCACTACTAAACCACGGTAGATTGTTTAGCTCTATTAATCAATTTAAATAGTTAGCACTACTAATCCATGGTACATTGTTTAGCTGTATTAATCAATTTAAATAGTTAGCACTACTAATCCACGGTATATTGTTTAGCTGTATTAATCAATTTAAATAGTTAGCACTACTAATCCACGGTATATTGTTTAGCTGTATTAATCAATTCAATTAGTTAGCACTACTAATCCACGGTAGATTGTTCAGCTGTATTAATAAATTTAAATAGTTAGCACTACTAATCCACGGCAGATTTCTTAGCTGTATTAATCTATTCGAATAGTTAGCACTACTAACCCACGGTAGATTGTTTAGCTGTATTAATCAATTTAAATAGTTAACATTACTCATCCACTGTAGATTGTTTAGCTGTATTAATCAAGTTAAATAGTTAGCACCACTAATCCACTGTAGATTGTTTAGCTGTATTAATCAATTCAAATAGTTAGCACTACTAATCCACTGTAGATTTTTTAGCTGTATTAATCAATTTAATTAGTTAGCACAACTAATCCACGGTAGATTGTTCAGCTGTATTAATCAATTCAAATAGTTAGCACTACTAATCCACGGTAGATTGTTCAGCTGTATTAATCATTTCAAATTGTTAGCACTACTAATCCACGGTAGATTGTTCAGCTGTATTAATCAATTCAAATAGTTAGCACTACTAATCCACGGGAGATTGTTTAGCTGTATTAATCAATTTAAATAGTTAGCACCACTAATCCACGGTAGATTGTTTAGCTGTATTAACCAATTTAAATAGTTAGCACTACTAATCCACGATAGATTGTTTAGCTGTATTAATCAATTTAAATAGTTAGCACTACTAATCCACTGTAGATTATTTAGCTGTATTAATCAATTGAAGTAGTTAGCACTACTAATCCACGGGAGATTGTTCAGCTGTATTAATCAATTCAAATAGTTAGCACTACTAATCCACGGTAGATTGTTTAGCTGTATTAATCAATTTAAATAGTTAGTACCACTAATCCACAGTAAATTGTTTAGCTGTATTAACCAATTTAAATAGTTAGCACTATTAATCCACGATAGATTGTTTAGCTGTATTAATCAATTTAAATAGTTAGCACTACTAATCCACGGTAGATTGTTCAGCTGTATTAATCAATTCAAAAAGTTAGCACTACTAATCCACTGTATATTATTTAGCTGTATTAATCAATTGAAATAGTTAGCACTACTAATCCACGGTAGATTGTTCAGCTGTATTAATCAATTTAAATAGTTAGCACTACTAATCCACGGTAGATTGTTCAGCTGCATTAATCAATTGAAATAGTTAGCACTACTAATCCACAGGAGATTGTTTAGCTGTATTAATCAATTGAAATAGTTAGCACTACTAATCCACGGTAGATTGTTTAGCTGTATTAATCAATCCAAATAGCTAGCACTACTAATCCACGGTAGATTGTTCCGCTGTATTAATCAATTTAAATAATTATCACTACTAATCTACGGTAGATTGTTTAGCTGTATTAATCATTTTAAATAGTTATCACTACTAATCCACGGTAGATTGTTTAGCTGTATTGATCAATTTAAATAGTTAGCATTACTAATCCACGGTGATTGTTTAGCTGTATTAATCAATTTAAATAGTTAGCACTACAAATCAATGGTAGATTGTTCAGCTGTATTAATCAATTTAAATATTTAGCACTACTAATTCACGGTAGATTGTTTAGCTGTATTAATCAGTTTAAATAGTTAGCACTACTAATCCACGGTAGATTGTTTAGCTGTATTAATCAATCCAAATAGCTAGCACTACTAATCCACGGTAGATTGTTCAGCTGTATTAATCAATTTAAATAGTTAGCACTACTAATCCACGGTAGATTGTTCAGCTGTATTAATCAATTGAAATAGTTAGCACTACTAATCCACAGGAGATTGTTTAGCTGTATTAATCAATTGAAATAGTTAGCACTACTAATCCACGGTAGATTGTTTAGCTGTATTAATCAATCCAAATAGCTAGCACTACTAATCCACGGTAGATTGTTCCGCTGTATTAATCAATTTAAAAAATTATCACTACTAATCTACGGTAGATTGTTTAGCTGTATTAATCAATTTAAATAGTTATCACTACTAATCCACGGTAGATTGTTTAGCTGTATTGATCAATTTAAATAGTTAGCATTACTAATCCACGGTAGATTGTTCAGCTGTATTAATCAATTTAAATATTTAGCACTACTAATTCACGGTATATTGTTTAGCTGTATTAATCAATTCAAATAGTTAGCACTATTAATCCACGGTAGATTGTTCAGCTGTATTAATCAATTTGAATACTTAGCACTACTAATCCACTGTAGATTGTTCAGCTGTATTAATCAATTTAAATAGTTAGCCCTACTAATCCATGGTACATTGTTTAGATGTATTAATCAATTTAAATAGTTGGCACTACTAATCCACAGTAGATTGTTCAGCTGTATTAATCAATTTAAATATTTAGCACTACTAATTCACGGTATATTGTTTAGCTGTATTAATCAATTCAAATAGTTAGCACTATTAATCCACGGTAGATTGTTCAGCTGTATTAATCAATTTGAATACTTAGCACTACTAATCCACTGTAGATTGTTCAGCTGTATTAATCAATTTAAATAGTTAGCCCTACTAATCCATGGTACATTGTTTAGCTGTATTAATCAATTTAAATAGTTGGCACTACTAATCTACGGTAGATTGTTTAGCTGTATTAATCATTTTAAATAGTTATCACTACTAATCCACGGTAGATTGTTTAGCTGTATTGATCAATTTAAATAGTTAGCATTACTAATCCACGGTGATTGTTTAGCTGTATTAATCAATTTAAATAGTTAGCACTACAAATCAATGGTAGATTGTTCAGCTGTATTAATCAATTTAAATATTTAGCACTACTAATTCACGGTAGATTGTTTAGCTGTATTAATCAATTGAAATAGTTAGCACTACTAATCCATGGTAGATTGTTCAGCTGTATTAATCAATTCAAATAGTTAGCACTACTAACCCACGGTAGATTGTTTAGCTGTATTAATCAATCCAAATAGCTAGCACTACTAATCCACGGTAGATTGTTCAGCTGTATTAATCAATTTAAATAGTTAGCACTACTAATCCACGGTAGATTGTTCAGCTGTATTAATCAATCCAAATAGCTAGCACTACTAATCCACGGTAGATTGTTCCGCTGTATTAATCAATTGAAATAGTTAGCACTACTAATCCACGGTAGATTGTTTAGCTGTATTAATCAATCCAAATAGCTAGCACTACTAATCCACGGTAGATTGTTCAGCTGTATTAATCAATTGAAATAGTTAGCACTACTAATCCACAGGAGATTGTTTAGCTGTATTAATCAATTGAAATAGTTAGCACTACTAATCCACGGTAGATTGTTTAGCTGTATTAATCAATCCAAATAGCTAGCACTACTAATCCACGGTAGATTGTTCCGCTGTATTAATCAATTTAAAAAATTATCACTACTAATCTACGGTAGATTGTTTAGCTGTATTAATCAATTTAAATAGTTATCACTACTAATCCACGGTAGATTGTTCAGCTGTATTGATCAATTTAAATAGTTAGCATTACTAATCCACGGTGATTGTTTAGCTGTATTAATCAATTTAAATAGTTAGCACTACAAATCAATGGTAGATTGTTCAGCTGTATTAATCAATTTAAATATTTAGCACTACTAATTCACGGTATATTGTTTAGCTGTATTAATCAATTCAAATAGTTAGCACTATTAATCCACGGTAGATTGTTCAGCTGTATTAATCAATTTGAATACTTAGCACTACTAATCCACTGTAGATTGTTCAGCTGTATTAATCAATTTAAATAGTTAGCCCTACTAATCCATGGTACATTGTTTAGCTGTATTAATCAATTTAAATAGTTGGCACTACTAATCCACAGTAGATTGTTCAGCTGTATTAATCGATTTAAATAGTTAGCACTACTAAACCACGGTAGATTGTTTAGCTCTATTAATCAATTTAAATAGTTAGCACTACTAATCCATGGTAGACTGTTTAGCTGTATTAATCAATTCAAATAGTTAGCACAACTAACCCACTGTAGATTGTTTAGCTGTATTAATCAATTTAAATAGTTAGCACTACTAATCCACGGTAGACTGTTTAGCTGTATTAATCAATTTAAATAGTTAGCACTACTAAACCACGGTAGATTGTTTAGCTCTATTAATCAATTTAAATAGTTAGCACTACTAATCCATGGTACATTGTTTAGCTGTATTATTCAATTTAAATAGTTAGCACTACTAATCCATGGTATATTGTTTAGCTGTATTAATCAATTTAAATAGTTAGCACTACTAAACCACGGTAGATTGTTTAGCTCTATTAATCAATTTAAATAGTTAGCACTACTAATCCATGGTACATTGTTTAGCTGTATTAATCAATTTAAATAGTTAGCACTACTAATCCACGGTAGATTGTTCAGCTGTATTAATCAATTCAAATAGTTAGCACTACTAATCCACGGTAGATTGTTCAGCTGTATTAATCAATTCAATTAGTTAGCACTACTAATCAACGGAAGATTGTTTAGCTGTATTAATCAATTTAAATAGTTAGCACTACTAATCCACGGTAGATTGTTTAGCTGTACTAATGAATTTAAATAGTTAGCACTACTAATCCACGGTAGATTGTTTAGCTGTATTAATCAATTCAATTAGTTAGCACTACTAATCCACGGCAGATTGTTCAGCTGTAATAATCAATTCAATTAGTTAGCACTACCAATCAACGGAAGATTGTTTAGCTGTATTAATCAATTTAAATAGTTAGCACTACTAGTCCACGGTAGATTGTTCAGCTGTATTAATCAATTCAAATAGTTAGCACTACTAATCCACGGTAGATTGTTCAGCTGTATTAATCAATTCAATTAGTTAGCATTACTAATCCACGGTAGATTGTTCAGCTGTATTAATCAATTTAAATAGTTAGCATTACTAATCTGCGGTAGATTGTTTAGCTGTATTAATCAATTTAAATAGTTAACATTACTCATCCACTGTAGATTGTTTAGCTGTATTAATCAAGTTAAATAGTTAGCACCACTAATCCACTGTAGATTGTTTAGCTGTATTAATCAATTTAAATAGTTAGCACTACTAATCCACGGTAGATTGTTTAGCTGTATTAATCAATTCAATTAGTTTGCACTACTAATCCACGGTAGATTGTTCAGCTGTAATAATCAATTCAATTAGTTAGCACTACCAATCAACGGAAGATTGTTTAGCTGTATTAATCAATTTAAATAGTTAGCACTACTAATCCACGGTAGATTGTTTAGCTGTATTAATCAATTCAATTAGTTAGCACTACTAATCCACGGTAGATTGTTCAGCTGTAATAATCAATTCAATTAGTTAGCACTACCAATCAACGGAAGATTGTTTAGCTGTATTAATCAATTTAAATAGTTAGCACTACTAGTCCACAGTAGATTGTTCAGCTGTATTAATCAATTCAAATAGTTAGCACTACTAATCCACGGTAGATTGTTCACCTGTATTAATCAATTCAATTAGTTAGCACTACTAATCAACGGAAGATTGTTCAGCTGTATTAATCAATTCAATTAGTTAGCACTACTAATCAACGGAAGATTGTTCAGCTGTATTAATCAATTTAAATAGTTAGCATTACTAATCCACGGTAGATTGTTCAGCTGTATTAATCAATTCAAATAGTTAGCACTACTAATCCAGTGTAGATTGTTCAGCTGTTTTAATCAATTTAAATAGTTAGCACTACTAATCCACTGTAGATTGTTTAGCTGTATTAATCAATCCAAATAGCTAGCACTACTAATCCACGGTAGATTGTTCAGCTGTATTAATCAATTTAAATAATTATCACTACTAATCCACGGTAGATTGTTTAGCTGTATTAATCAATTTAAATAGTTAGCACTACTAATCCACGGTAGATTTTTTAGCTGTATTAATCAATTTAAATAGTTAGCACTACTAATCCACGGTATATTGTTTAGCTGTATTAATCTATTCAAATAGTTAGCACTACTAATACACGGTAGATTGTTTAGCTGTATTAATCAATTTAAATAGTTAGCACTACTAATCCGCGGTAGATTGTTTAGCTGTATTAATCAATTTAAATAGTTAGCATTACTAATCCACGGTAGATTGTTTAGCTGTATTAATCAATTTAAATAGTTAGCACTACTAATCCACGGTAGATTTTTTAGCTGTATTAATCTATTCAAATAGTTAGCACTACTAATACACGGTAGATTGTTTAGCTGTATTAATCAATTTAAATAGTTAGCACTACTAATCTGCGGTAGATTGTTTAGCTGTATTAATCAATTTAAATAGTTAACATTACTCATCCACTGTAGATTGTTTAGCTGTATTAATCAAGTTAAATAGTTAGCACCACTAATCCACTGTAGATTGTTTAGCTGTATTAATCAATTTAAATAGTTAGCACTACTAATCCACGGTAGATTGTTTAGCTGTATTGATCAATTTAAATAGTTAGCACAACTAATCCACTGTAGATTGTTTAGCTGTATTAATCAATGTAAATAGTTAGCACTACTAATCCACGGTAGATTGTTTAGCTGTATTAACCAATTTAAATAGTTAGCACTACTAATCCACGATAGATTGTTTAGCTGTATTAATCAATTTAAATAGTTAGCACTACTAATCCACGGTATATTTTTTAGCTGTATTAATCAATTCAAATAGTTAGCACTACTAATCCACGATAGATTGTTTAGCTGTATTAATCAATTTAAATAGTTAGCACTACTAATCCATGGTAGATTGTTCAGCTGTACTAATCAATTCAAATAGTTAGCACTACTAATCCACGGTAGATTGTTTAGCTGTATTAATCAATTTAAATAGTTAGCACTACTAATCCACGGTAGATTGTTTAGCTGTATTAATCAAGTTAAATAGTTAGCACTACTAATCCACGGTAGATTGTTGAGCTGTATTAATCAATTTAAATAGTTAGCACCACTAATCCACTGTCGATTGTTTAGCTGTATTAATCAATTTAAATAGTTAGCACTACTAATCCACGGCAGATTGTTTAGCTGTATTGATCAATTTAAATAGTTAGCACCACTAATCCACTGTAGATTGTTTAGCTGTATTAATCAATTTAAATAGTTAGCACTACTAATCCACAATAGATTGTTTAGCTGTATTAATCAATTTAAATAGTTAGCACTACTAATCCACAGTAGATTGTTTAGCTGTATTAACCAATTCAAATAGTTAGCACTACTAGTCCACGATAGATTGTTTAGCTGTATTAATCAATTTAAATAGTTAGCACTACTAATCCACGGTAGATTTTTTAGCTGTATTAATCAATTTAAATAGTTAGCACTACAAATCCATGGTATATTGTTTAGCTGTATTAATCTATTCAAATAGTTAGCACTACTAATACACGGTAGATTGTTTAGCTGTATTAATCAATTTAAATAGTTAGCACTACTAATCCGCGGTAGATTGTTTAGCTGTATTAATCAATTTAAATAGTTAGCATTACTAATCCACGGTAGATTGTTTAGCTGTATTAATCAATTTAAATAGTTAGCACTACTAATCCACGGTAGATTTTTTAGCTGTATTAATCTATTCAAATAGTTAGCACTACTAATACACGGTAGATTGTTTAGCTGTATTAATCAATTTAAATAGTTAGCACTACTAATCTGCGGTAGATTGTTTAGCTGTATTAATCAATTTAAATAGTTAACATTACTCATCCACTGTAGATTGTTTAGCTGTATTAATCAAGTTAAATAGTTAGCACCACTAATCCACTGTAGATTGTTTAGCTGTATTAATCAATTTAAATAGTTAGCACTACTAATCCACGGTAGATTGTTTAGCTGTATTGATCAATTTAAATAGTTAGCACAACTAATCCACTGTAGATTGTTTAGCTGTATTAATCAATGTAAATAGTTAGCACTACTAATCCACGGTAGATTGTTTAGCTGTATTAACCAATTTAAATAGTTAGCACTACTAATCCACGATAGATTGTTTAGCTGTATTAATCAATTTAAATAGTTAGCACTACTAATCCACGGTATATTTTTTAGCTGTATTAATCAATTCAAATAGTTAGCACTACTAATCCACGATAGATTGTTTAGCTGTATTAATCAATTTAAATAGTTAGCACTACTAATCCATGGTAGATTGTTCAGCTGTACTAATCAATTCAAATAGTTAGCACTACTAATCCACGGTAGATTGTTTAGCTGTATTAATCAATTTAAATAGTTAGCACTACTAATCCACGGTAGATTGTTTAGCTGTATTAATCAAGTTAAATAGTTAGCACTACTAATCCACGGTAGATTGTTGAGCTGTATTAATCAATTTAAATAGTTAGCACCACTAATCCACTGTCGATTGTTTAGCTGTATTAATCAATTTAAATAGTTAGCACTACTAATCCACGGCAGATTGTTTAGCTGTATTGATCAATTTAAATAGTTAGCACCACTAATCCACTGTAGATTGTTTAGCTGTATTAATCAATTTAAATAGTTAGCACTACTAATTCACGGTAGATTGTTTAGCTGTATTAACCAATTTAAATAGTTAGCACTACTAATCCACAATAGATTGTTTAGCTGTATTAATCAATTTAAATAGTTAGCACTACTAATCCACAGTAGATTGTTTAGCTGTATTAACCAATTCAAATAGTTAGCACTACTAGTCCACGATAGATTGTTTAGCTGTATTAATCAATTTAAATAGTTAGCACTACTAATCCACCGTAGATTGTTCAGCTGTATTAATCAATTCAATTAGTTAGCACTACTAATCAACGGTAGATTGTTTAGCTGTATTAATCAATTTAAATAGTTAGTACTACTAATCCATGGTATATTGTTTAGCTGTATTAATCAATTTAAATAGTTAGCACTACTAATCCATGGTAGATTGTTCAGCTGTATTAATCAATTTAAATAGTTAGCACTACTAATCCACGGTATAATTTTTAGCTGTATTAATCTATTCAAATAGTTAGCACTACTAATCCACGGTAGATTGTTTAGCTGTATTAATCAATTTAAATAGTTAACACTACTCATCCACTGTAGATTGTTTAGCTGTATAAATCAAGTTAAATAGTTAGCACCACTAATCCACTGTAGATTGTTCAGCTGTATTAATCAATTTAAATAGTTAGCACTACTAATCCACGGTAGATTGTTTAGCTGTATTAATCAATTCAATTAGTTAGCACTACTAATCAACGGTAGATTGTTTAGCTGTATTAATCAATTTAAATAGTTAGCACTACTAATCCACGGTATATTGTTTAGCTGTATTAATCAATTCAATTAGTTAGCACTACTAATCCACGGTAGATTGTTCAGCTGTATTAATCAATTTAAATAGTTAGCACTACTAATCCACGGCAGATTTCTTAGCTGTATTAATCTATTCGAATAGTTAGCACTACTAACCCACGGTAGATTGTTTAGCTGTATTAATCAATTTAAATAGTTAACATTACTCATCCACTGTAGATTGTTTAGCTGTATTAATCAAGTTAAATAGTTAGCACCACTAATCCACTGTAGATTGTTTAGCTGTATTAATCAATTCAAATAGTTAGCACTACTAATCCACTGTAGATTTTTTAGCTGTATTAATCAATTTAATTAGTTAGCACAACTAATCCACGGTAGATTGTTCAGCTGTATTAATCAATTCAAATAGTTAGCACTACTAATCCACGGTAGATTGTTCAGCTGTATTAATCATTTCAAATTGTTAGCACTACTAATCCACGGTAGATTGTTCAGCTGTATTAATCAATTCAAATAGTTAGCACTACTAATCCATGGTAGATTGTTTAGCTGTATTAATCAATTTAAATAGTTAGCACCACTAATCCACGGTAGATTGTTTAGCTGTATTAATCAATTTAAATAGTTAGCACCACTAATCCACGGTAGATTGTTTAGCTGTATTAACCAATTTAAATAGTTAGCACTACTAATCCACGATAGATTGTTTAGCTGTATTAATCAATTTAAATAGTTAGCACTACTAATCCACGGTAGATTGTTCAGCTGTATTAATCAATTCAAAAAGTTAGCACTACTAATCCGCTGTAGATTATTTAGCTGTATTAATCAATTGAAGTAGTTAGCACTACTAATCCACGGGAGATTGTTCAGCTGTATTAATCAATTCAAATAGTTAGCACTACTAATCCACGGTAGATTGTTTAGCTGTATTAATCAATTTAAATAGTTAGTACCACTAATCCACAGTAGATTGTTTAGCTGTATTAACCAATTTAAATAGTTAGCACTATTAATCCACGATAGATTGTTTAGCTGTATTAATCAATTTAAATAGTTAGCACTACTAATCCACGGTAGATTGTTCAGCTGTATTAATCAATTCAAAAAGTTAGCACTACTAATCCACTGTATATTATTTAGCTGTATTAATCAATTGAAATAGTTAGCACTACTAATCCACGGTAGATTGTTCAGCTGTATTAATCAATTTAAATAGTTAGCACTACTAATCCACGGTAGATTGTTCAGCTGTATTAATCAATTGAAATAGTTAGCACTACTAATCCACAGGAGATTGTTTAGCTGTATTAATCAATTGAAATAGTTAGCACTACTAATCCACGGTAGATTGTTTAGCTGTATTAATCAATCCAAATAGCTAGCACTACTAATCCACGGTAGATTGTTCCGCTGTATTAATCAATTTAAATAATTATCACTACTAATCTACGGTAGATTGTTTAGCTGTATTAATCATTTTAAATAGTTATCACTACTAATCCACGGTAGATTGTTTAGCTGTATTGATCAATTTAAATAGTTAGCATTACTAATCCACGGTGATTGTTTAGCTGTATTAATCAATTTAAATAGTTAGCACTACAAATCAATGGTAGATTGTTCAGCTGTATTAATCAATTTAAATATTTAGCACTACTAATCCACGGTAGATTGTTTAGCTGTATTAATCAATTTAAATAGTTAGCACTACTAATCCACGGTACATTGTTTAGCTGTATTAATCAATCCAAATAGCTAGCACTACTAATCCACGGTAGATTGTTCAGCTGTATTAATCAATTTAAATAGTTAGCACTACTAATCCACGGTAGATTGTTCAGCTGTATTAATCAATTGAAATAGTTAGCACTACTAATCCACAGGAGATTGTTTAGCTGTATTAATCAATTGAAATAGTTAGCACTACTAATCCACGGTAGATTGTTTAGCTGTATTAATCAATCCAAATAGCTAGCACTACTAATCCACGGTAGATTGTTCCGCTGTATTAATCAATTTAAAAAATTATCACTACTAATCTACGGTAGATTGTTTAGCTGTATTAATCAATTTAAATAGTTATCACTACTAATCCACGGTAGATTGTTTAGCTGTATTGATCAATTTAAATAGTTAGCACTACTAATCCACGGTAGATTGTTTAGCTGTATTAATCAATCCAAATAGCTAGCACTACTAATCCACGGTAGATTGTTCAGCTGTATTAATCAATTTAAATAGTTAGCACTACTAATCCACGGTAGATTGTTCAGCTGTATTAATCAATTGAAATAGTTAGCACTACTAATCCACAGGAGATTGTTTAGCTGTATTAATCAATTGAAATAGTTAGCACTACTAATCCACGGTAGATTGTTTAGCTGTATTAATCAATCCAAATAGCTAGCACTACTAATCCACGGTAGATTGTTCCGCTGTATTAATCAATTTAAAAAATTATCACTACTAATCTACGGTAGATTGTTTAGCTGTATTAATCAATTTAAATAGTTATCACTACTAATCCACGGTAGATTGTTTAGCTGTATTGATCAATTTAAATAGTTAGCATTACTAATCCACGGTGATATTTTAGCTGTATTAATCAATTTAAATAGTTAGCACTACAAATCAATGGTAGATTGTTCAGCTGTATTAATCAATTTAAATATTTAGCACTACTAATTCACGGTATATTGTTTAGCTGTATTAATCAATTCAAATAGTTAGCACTATTAATCCACGGTAGATTGTTCAGCTGTATTAATCAATTTGAATACTTAGCACTACTAATCCACTGTAGATTGTTCAGCTGTATTAATCAATTTAAATAGTTAGCCCTACTAATCCATGGTACATTGTTTAGCTGTATTAATCAATTTAAATAGTTGGCACTACTAATCCACAGTAGATTGTTTAGCTGTATTAATCAATTTAAATAATTAGCACCACTAATCCACTGTAGATTGTTCAGCTGTATTAATCGATTTAAATAGTTAGCACTACCAATCCATGGTAGATTATATAGCTGTATTAATCAATTCAAATAGCTAGCACTACTAATCCATGGTAGATTGTTTAGCTGTATTAATCAATTTAAATAGTTAGCACTACTAATCCACGGTAGATTGTTTAGCTGTATTAATCAATTTAAATAGTTAGCACTACTAATCCACGGTAGATTGTTTAGCTGTATTAATCAATTTAAATAGTTAGCACTACTAATCCACAGTAGATTGTTTAGCTGTATTAATCAATTTAAATAGTTAGCACTACTAATCCACGGTAGATTGTTCAGCTGTATTAATCGATTTAAATAGTTAGCACTACCAATCCATGGTAGATTATATAGCTGTATTAATCAATTCAAATAGCTAGCACTACTAATCCACGGTAGATTGTTTAGCTGTATTAATCAATTTAAGTAGTTAGCACTACTAATCCACGGTAGATTGTTTAGCTGTATTAATCAATTTAAATAGTTAGCACTACTAATCCACTGTAGATTGTTCAGCTGTATTAATCAATTTAAATAGTTAGCACTACTAATCCACGATAGATTGTTTAGCTGTATTAATCAATTTAAATAGTTAGCACTACTAATCCACGGTAGATTGTTTAGCTGTATTAATCAATCCAAATAGCTAGCACTACTAATCCACGGTAGATTGTTCAGCTGTATTAATCAATTTAAATAGCTAGCACTACTTATCCACGGTAGATTGTTTAGCTGTATTAATCAATTTAAATAGTTAACACTACTAATCCATGGTAGATTGTTTAGCTGTATTAATCAATCTAAATAGTTAGCACTACTAATCCACGGTAGATTGTTTAGTTGTATTAATCAATTTAAATAGTTAGCACTACTAATCCACTGTAGATTGTTTAGCTGTATTAATCAATTTAAATAGTTAGCACTACTAATCCACGGTAGATTGTTCAGCTGTATTAATCAATTCAAAAATTTAGCACTACTAATCCAGCGTAGATTGTTTAACTGTATTAATCAATTTGAATAGTTAGCACTACTAATCCACGATAGATTGTTTAGCTGTATTAATCAATTTAAGTAGTTAACACTACTAATTCACGGTAGATTGTTTAGCTGTATTAATCAATTCAAATAGTTAGCACTACTAATCCACTGTAGATTGTTCAGCTTTATTAATCAATTCACATAGTTAGCACTACTAATCCACAGTAGATTGTTCAGCTGTATCAATCAATTTAAATATTTAGCACTACTAATTCACGGTAGATTGTTTAGCTGTATTAATCAATTCAAATAGTTAGCACTACTAATCCACTCTAGATTGTTCAGCTGTATTAATCAATACAAATAGTTAGCACTACTAATCCACAGTAGATTGTTTAGCTGTATTAATCAATCCAAATAGCTAGCACTACTAATCCACGGTACATTGTTTAGCTGTATTAATCAATTTAAATATTTAGCACTACTAATTCACGGTAGATTGTTTAGCTGTATTAATCAATTTAAATAGTTAGCACTACTAATCCACGGTAGATTGTTCAGCTGTATTAATCAATTTAAATAGTTAGCACTACTAATCCACGGTTGATTGTTTCGCTGACCTAATCAATTTAAATAGCTAGCACTACCAATCCATGGTAGATTATATAGCTGTATTAATCAATTCAAATAGCTAGCACTACTAATCCACGGTAGATTGTTTAGCTGTATTAATCAATTTAAGTAGTTAGCACTACTAATCCACGGTAGATTGTTTAGCTGTATTAATCAATTTAAATAGTTAGCACTACTAATCCACTGTAGACTGTTCAGCTGTATTAATCAATTTAAATAGTTAGCACTACTAATCCACGATAGATTGTTTAGCTGTATTAATCAATTTAAATAGTTAGCACTACTAATCCACGGTAGATTGTTTAGCTGTATTAATCAATCCAAATAGCTAGCACTACTAATCCACGGTAGATTGTTCAGCTGTATTAATCAATTTAAATAGCTAGCACTACTTATCCACGGTAGATTGTTTAGCTGTATTAATCAATTTAAATAGTTAACACTACTAATCCATGGTAGATTGTTTAGCTGTATTAATCAATTTAAATAGTTAGCACTACTAATCCACGGTAGATTGTTTAGTTGTATTAATCAATTTAAATAGTTAGCACTACTAATCCACTGTAGATTGTTTAGCTGTATTAATCAATTTAAATAGTTAGCACTACTAATCCACGGTAGATTGTTCAGCTGTATTAATCAATTCAAAAATTTAGCACTACTAATCCAGGGTAGATTGTTTAACTGTATTAATCAATTTGAATAGTTAGCACTACTAATCCACGATAGATTGTTTAGCTGTATTAATCAATTTAAGTAGTTAACACTACTAATTCACGGTAGATTGTTTAGCTGTATTAATCAATTCAAATAGTTAGCACTACTAATCCACTGTAGATTGTTCAGCTTTATTAATCAATTCACATAGTTAGCACTACTAATCCACAGTAGATTGTTCAGCTGTATCAATCAATTTAAATATTTAGCACTACTAATTCACGGTAGATTGTTTAGCTGTATTAATCAATTCAAATAGTTAGCACTACTAATCCACTCTAGATTGTTCAGCTGTATTAATCAATACAAATAGTTAGCACTACTAATCCACAGTAGATTGTTTAGCTGTATTAATCAATCCAAATAGCTAGCACTACTAATCCACGGTACATTGTTTAGCTGTATTAATCAATTTAAATATTTAGCACTACTAATTCACGGTAGATTGTTTAGCTGTATTAATCAATTTAAATAGTTAGCACTACTAATCCACGGTAGATTGTTCAGCTGTATTAATCAATTTAAATAGTTAGCACTACTAATCCACGGTTGATTGTTTAGCTGACCTAATCAATTTAAATAGCTAGCGCTACTAATCCACGGTAGATTGTTCAGCTGTATTAATCAATTTAAATAGTTAGCACTACTAATCCACAGTAGATTGTTTAGCTGTACTAATCAATTTAAATAGTTAGCACCACTAATCCACGGTAGATTGTTTAGCTGTATTAATCAATTTAAATAGTTAGCACTACTAATCCACGGTAGATTGTTTAGCTGTATTAATCAATTTAAATAGTTAGCACTACTAATCCACGGTACATTGTTTAGCTGTATTAATCAATTTAAATAGTTAGCACTACTAGTCCACTGTAGATTGTTTAGCTGTATTAATCAATTTAAATAGTTAGCACTACTAATCCACGGTAGATTGTTTAGCTGTATTAATCAATTCAAATAGTTAGCACTACTAATCCACGGTAGATTGTTCAGCTGTATTAATCAATTTAAACAGTTAGCACTACTAATCCATGGTAGATTGTTCAGCTGTATTAATCAATTCAATTAGTTAGCACTACTAATCCATGGTAGATTGTTCAGCTGTATTAATCAATTTAAATAGTTAGCACTACTAATCCACTGTAGATTGTTTAGCTGTATTAATCAATTTAAATAGTTAGCACTACTAATCCACGGTAGATTGTTGAGCTGTATTAATCAATTTAAATAGCTAGCACTACTAATCCACGGTAGATTGTTTAGCTGTATTAATCAATTCAAATAGTTAGCACTACTAATCCACGGTAGATTGTTTAGCTGTATTAATCAATTTAAATAGTTAGCACTACTAATCAACGGTAGATTGTTTAGCTGTATTAATCAATTTAAATAGTTAGCACTACTAATCCACGGTAGATTGTTGAGCTGTATTAATCAATTTAAATAGCTAGCACTACTAATCCACGGTAGATTGTTTAGCTGTATTAATCAATTCAAATAGTTAGCACTACTAATCCACGGTAGATTGTTTAGCTGTATTAATCAATTTAAATAGTTAGCACTACTAATCCACGGTAGATTGTTTAGCTGTATTAATCAATTTAAATAGTTAGCACTACTAATCAACGGTAGATTGTTTAGCTGTATTAATCAATTTAAATAGTTAGCACTACTAATCAACGGTAGATTGTTTAGCTGTATTAATCAATTTAAATAGTTAGCACTACTAATCCACGGTAGATTGTTTAGCTGTATTAATCAATTCAATTAGTTAGCACTACTAATCTGCGGTAGATTGTTTAGCTGTATTAATCAATTCAAATAGTTAGCACTACTAATCCACGGTAGATTGTTTAGCTGTATTAATCAATTTAAATCGTTAGCACCACTAATCCACTGTCGATTGTTTAGCTGTATTAATCAATTTAAATAGTTATCACTACTAATCCACGGTAGATTGTTTAGCTGTAGTGATCAATTTAAATAGTTAGCACCACTAATCCACTGTAGATTGTTTAGCTGTATTAATCAATTTAAATAGTTAGCACTACTAATCCACGGTACATTGTTTAGCTGTATTAACCAATTCAAATAGTTAGCACGACTAATCCACAGTAGATTGTTTAGCTGTATTAATCAATTTAAATAGTTAGCACTACTAATTCACGGTAGATTGTTTAGCTGTATTAACCAATTTAAATAGTTAGCACTACTAATCCACGATAGATTGTTTAGCTGTATTAATCAATTTAAATAGTTAGCACTACTAATCCACAGTAGATTGTTTAGCTGTATTAACCAATTCAAATACCTAGCACTACTAATCCACCGTAGATTGTTTAGCTGTATTAATCAATTTAACTATTTAGCACTACTAATCCACTGTAGATTGTTCAGCTGTATTAATCAATTTAAATAGTTAGTACTACTAATCCACGGTATATTGTTTAGCAGTATTAATCAATTTAAATAGTTAGCACTACTAATCCACGGTAGATTGTTTAGCTGTATTAGTCAATTTAAATAGTTAGCACTACTAATCCACGGTAGATTGTTTAGCTGTATTAATCAATTCAAATAGTTAGCACTACTAATCCACTGTAGATTGTTTAGCTGTATTAATCAATTTAAATAGTTAGCACTACTAATCCACCATAGATTGTTTAGCTGTATTAGTCAATTTAAATAGTTAGCACTACTAATCCACCATAGATTGTTCAGCTGTATTAATCAATTCAATTAGTTAGCACTACTAATCAACGGTAGATTGTTTAGCAGTATTAATCAATTTAAATAGTTAGTACTACTAATCCACGGTATATTCTTTAGCAGTATTAATCAATTTAAATAGTTAGCACTACTAATCCACGGTAGATTGTTCAGCTGTATTAATCAATTTAAATAGTTAGCACTACTAATCCACGGTAGATTGTTTAGCTGTATTAGTCAATTTAAATAGTTAGCACTACTAATCCACTGTAGATTGTTTAGCTGTATTAATCAATTCAAATAGTTAGCACTACTAATCCACCATAGATTGTTTAGCTGTATTAGTCAATTTAAATAGTTAGCACTACTAATCCACCATAGATTTTTCAGCTGTATTAATCAATTCAATTAGTTAGCACTACTAATCAACGGTAGATTGTTTAGCAGTATTAATCAATTTAAATAGTTAGTACTACTAATCCACGGTATATTGTTTAGCAGTATTAATCAATTTAAATAGTTAGCACTACTAATCCACGGTAGATTGTTCAGCTGTATTAATCAATTTAAATAGTTAGCACTACTAATCCACGGTAGAATTTTTAGCTGTATTAATCTATTCAAATAGTTAGCACTACTAATCCACGACAGATTGTTTAGCTGTATTAATCAATTTAAATAGTTAGCACTACTAATCCACAGTAGATTGTTTAGCTGTATTAACCAATTCAAATAGTTAGAACTACTAATCCACGATAGATTGTTTAGCTGTATTAATCAATTTAAATAGTTAGCACTACTAATCCACCGTAGATTGTTCAGCTGTATTAATCAATTCAACTAGTTAGCACTACTAATCAACGGTAGATTGTTTAGCTGTATTAATCAATTTAAATAGTTAGCACTACTAATCCACGGTATATTGTTTAGCTGTATTAATCAATTTAAATAGTTAGCACCACTAATCCACTGTCGATTGTTTAGCTGTATTAATCAATTTAAATAGTTAGCACCACTAATCCACGGTAAATTGTTTAGCTGTATTAATCAATTCAAATAGTTAGCACTACTAATCCACTGTAGATTGTTTAGCTGTATTAATCAATTTAAATAGTTAGCACTACTAATCCACGGTAGATTGTTTAGCTGTATTAATCATTTTAAATAGTTAGCACTACTAATCCACTGTAGATTGTTTAGCTGTATTAATCAATTTAAATAGTTAGCACCACTAATCCAATTTAGATTGTTCAGCTGTATTAATCAATTTGAATAGTTAGCACTACTAATCCACGGTAGATTGTTTAGCTGTATTAATCAATTTAAATAGTTAGCACTACTAATCCACGGTAGATTGTTTAGCTGTATTAATCAATTTAAATAGTTAGCACTACCAATCCACTGTAGATTGTTTAGCTGTATTAATCAATTTAAATAGTTAGCACCACTAATCCAATGTAGATTGTTTAGCTGTATTAACCAATTTAAATAGTTAGCACTACTAATCCACGATAGATTGTTTAGCTGTATTAATCAATTTAAATAGTTAGCACTACTAATCCACGGTAGATTGTTCAGCTGTATTAATCAATTCAAAAAGTTAGCACTACTAATCCACGGTAGATTGTTCAGCTGTATTAATCAATTGAAATAGTTTTCACTACTAATCCACGGTAGATTGTTCAGCTGTATTAATCAATTCAAATATTTAGCACTACTAATCCACGGTAGATTGTTTAGCTGTATTAATCAATTTAAATAGTTAGCACTACTAATCCACGGTAGATTGTTTAGCTGTATTAATCAATTTACAATAAATAGTTAGCACTACTAATCCACGGTAGATTGTTTAGCTGTATTGATCAATTTAAATAGTTAGCAATACTAATCCACGGTAGATTGTTTAGCTGTATTAATCAATTCAAATAGTTAGCACTACTAATCCACGGTAGATTGTTCAGCTGTATTATTCAATTCAAAAAGTTAGCACTACTAATCCACGATAGATTGTTTAGCTGTATTAATCAATTCAAATAGTTAGCACTACTAATCCACGAAAGATTGTTTAGCTGTATTAATCAATTTAAATAGTTAGCACTACTAATCCACGGTAGATTGTTCAGCTGTATTAATCAATTCAAAAAGTTAGCACTACTAATCCACGGTAGATTGTTCAGCTGTATTAATCAATTGAATTAGTTTTCACTACTAATCCACGGTAGATTGTTCAGCTGTATTAATCAATTCAAATATTTAGCACTACTATTCCACGATAGATTGTTCAGCTGTATTAATCAATTGAAATAGCTAGCACTACTAATCCACGGTAGATTGTTTAGCTGTATTAATCAATTCAAATAGTTAGTACTACTGATCCACGGTAGATTGTTTAGCTGTATTAATTAATTTGAATAGTTAGCACTACTAATCCACGGTAGATTGTTTAGCTGTATTAATCAATTTACAATAAATAGTTAGCACTACTAATCCACGGTAGATTGTTTAGCTGTATTGATCAATTTAAATAGTTAGCATTACTAATCCACGGTAGATTGTTTAGCTGTATTAATCAATTCAAATAGTTAGCACTACTAATCCACAGTAGATTGATCAGCTGTATTAATCAATTCAATTAGTTAGCCCTACTAATCCACGGTAGATTGTTCAGCTGTATTAATCATTTTAAATAGTTAGCACTACTAATCCACGGTAGATTTTTTAGCTGGATTAATCTATTCAAATAGTTAGCACTACTAATCCACGGTAGATTGTTTAGCTGTAATAATCAATTTAAATAGTTGGCACCACTCATCCACTGTAGATTGTTTAGCTGTATTAATCAAGTTAAATAGTTAGCACCACTAATCCACTGTAGATTGTTTAGCTGTATTAATCAATTTAAATAGTTAGCACTACTAATTCACGGTAGATTGTTTAGCTGTATTAATCAATTCAAATAGTTAGCACTACTAATCCACTGAAGATTGTTCAGCTGTGTTAATCAATTCAAATAGTTAGGACTACTAATCCACTGTAGATTTTTCAGCTGTATTAATCAATTTAATTAGTTAGCACTACTAATCCACTGTAGATTGTTCAGCTGTATTAATCAATTCAAATAGTTAGCACTACTAATCCACGGTAGATTGTTCAGCTGTATTAATCAATTCAAATAGTTAGCACTACTAATCCACGGTAGATTGTTTAGCTGCATTAATCAATTCAAATAGTTAGCACTACTAGTCCACGGTAGATTGTTCAGCTGTGTTAATCAATTCAAATAGTTAGCACTACTAATCCACTGTAGATTTTTTAGCTGTATTAATCAATTTAATTAGTTAGCACCACTAATCCACTGTAGATTGTTTAGCTGTATTAATCAATTTAAATAGTTAGTACTACTAATTCACGGTAGATTGTTTAGCTGTATTAATCAATTCAAATAGTTAGCACTACTAATCCACTGTAGATTGTTCAGCTGTGTTAATCGATTCAAATAGTTAGCACTACTAATCCACTGTAGATTTTTTAGCTGTATTAATCAGTTTTATTAGTTAGCACTACTAATCCACCGTAGATTGTTCAGCTGTATTAATCAATTCAAATAGTTAGCACTACTAATCCACGGTAGATTGTTCAGCTGTATTAATCAATTCAAATAGTTAGCACTACTAATCCACGGTAGATTGTTTAGCTGTATTAATCAATTTAAATAGTTAGCACTACTAATCCACGGTAGATTGTTTAGCTGTATTAATCAATTTAAATAGTTAGCACTACTAATCCAATGTAGATTGTTTAGCTGTATTAACCAATTTAAATAGTTAGCACTACTAATCCACGATAGATTGTTTAGCTGTATTAATCAATTTAAATAGTTAGCACTACTAATCCACGGTAGATTGTTCAGCTGTATTAATCAATTCAAAAAGTTAGCACTACTAATCCACGGTAGATTGTTCAGCTGTATTAATCAACTGAAATGGTTTTCACTACTAATCCACGGTAGATTGTTCAGCTGTATTAATCAATTCAAATATTTAGCACTACTAATCCACGGTAGATTGTTTAGCTGTATTAATCAATTTAAATAGTTAGCACTACTAATCCACGGTAGATTGTTTAGCTGTATTAATCAATTTACAATAAACAGTTAGCACTACTAATCCACGGTAAATTGTTTAGCTGTATTGATCAATTTAAATAGTTAGCAATACTAATCCACGATAGATTGTTTAGCTGTATTAATCAATTTAAATAGTTAGCACTACTAATCCACGGTATATTGTTCAGCTGTATTAATCAATTCAAAAAGTTAGCACTACTAATCCACGGTAGATTGTTCAGCTGAATTAATCAATTGAAATAGTTTTCACTACTAATCCACGGTAGATTGTTCAGCTGTATTAATCAATTCAAATATTTAGCACTACTAATCCACGATAGATTGTTCAGCTGTATTAATCAATTGAAATAGCTAGCACTACTAATCCACGGTAGATTGTTCAGCTGTATTAATCAATTCAAATAGTTAGTACTACTAATCCACGGTAGATTGTTTAGCTGTATTAATCAATTTGAATAGTTAGCACTACTAATCCACGGTAGATTGTTTAGCTGTATTAATCAATTTACAATAAATAGTTAGCACTACTAATCCACGGTAGATTGTTTAGCTGTATTGATCAATTTAAATAGTTAGCATTACTAATCCACGGTAGATTGTTTAGCTGTATTAATGAAATTAAATAGTTAGCACTACTAATCCATGGTAGATTGTTCAGCTGTATTAATCAATTTATATATTTAGCACTACTAATTCACGGTAGATTGTTTAGCTGTATTAATCAATTCAAATAGTTAGCACTACTAATCCACGGTAGATTTTTCAGCTGTATTAATCAATTCAAATAGTTAGCACTACTAATCCACAGTAAATTGTTTAGCTGTATTAATCAATTCAAATAGCTAGCACTACTAATCCACGGTAGATTTTTAGCTGTATTAATCAATTTAAATAGTTAGCACTACTAATCCACGGTAGATTGTTTAGCTGTATTAATCAATTTAAATAGTTAGCACTACTAATCCACGGTAGATTGTTTAGCTGTATTAATCAATTCAAATAGTTAGCACTACTAATCCACCTTAGATTGTTCAGCTGTATTAATCAATTCAAATAGTTAGCACTACTAATCCACAGTAGATTGTTTAGCTATATTAATCAATCCAAATAGCTAGCACTACTAATCCACGGTAGATTGTTGAGCTGTATTAATCAATTTAAATAGTTAGCACTACTAATCCACGGTAGATTGTTTAGCTGTATTAATCAATTTAAATAGTTAGCACTACTAATCCACTGTAGATTGTTTAGCTGTATTAATCAATTCAAATAGTTAGCACTACTAATCCACGGTAGATTGTTCAGCTGTATTAATCAATTTAAATAGTTAGCATTACTAATCCACGGTAGATTGTTTAGCTGTATTAATCAATTTAAATAGTTAGCACTACTAATCCACGGTAGATTGTTTAGCTGTATTGATCAATTTAAATAGTTAGCACTACTAATCCACTGTAGATTGTTCAGCTGTATTAATCAATTCAAATAGTTAGCACTACTAATCCACAGTAGATTGTTTAGCTGTATTAATCAATTTAAATAGTTAGCATTACTAATCCATGGTAGATTGTTCAGCTGTATTATTCAATTCAAATAGCTAGCACTACTAATCCACGGTAGATTGTTTAGCTGTATTAATCAATTTAAATAGTTAGCACTACTAATCCACGGTAGATTGTTCAGCTGTATTAATCAATCGAAATAGCTAGCACTACTAATCCACGGTAGATTGTTTAGCTGTATTAATCAATTTAAATAGTTAGCACTACAAATCCACGGTAGATTGTTTAGCTGTATTAATCAATTTAAATAGTTAGCACTACAAATCCACGGTAGATTGTTTAGCTGTATTAATCAATTTAAAAAGTTAGCACTACTAATCCACGGTAGATTGTTTAGCTGTATTAATCAATCGAAATAGCTAGCACTACTAATCCACGGTAGATTGTTTAGCTGTATTAATCAATTTAAATAGTTAGCACTACAAATCCACGGTAGATTGTTTAGCTGTATTAATCAATTCAAATAGTTAGCACTACTAATCCACAGTAGATTGTTTAGCTGTATTAATCATTTTAAATAGTTAGCATTACTAATCCATGGTAGATTGTTCAGCTGTATTATTCAATTCAAATAGCTAGCACTACTAATCCACGGTAGATTGTTTAGCTGTATTAATCAATTTAAATAGTTAGCACTACTAATCCACGGTAGATTGTTTAGCTGTATTAATCAATCGAAATAGCTAGCACTACTAATCCACGGTAGATTGTTTAGCTGTATTAATCAATTTAAATAGTTAGCACTACAAATCCACGGTAGATTGTTTAGCTGTATTAATCAATTTTAATAGTTAGCACTACTAATCCACGGTAGATTGTTTAGTTGTATTAATCAATTTAAATAGTTAGCACTACTAATCCACTGTAGATTGTTTAGCTTTATTAATCAATTTAAATAGTTAGCACTACTAATCCACTGTAGATTGTTTAGCTGTATTAATCAATTTAAATAATTAGCACTACTAATCCACTGTAGATTGTTTAGCTGTATTAATCAATTTAAATAGTTAGCACTACTAATCCACGGTAGATTGTTCAGCTGTATTAATCAGTTTAAATAGTTAGCACTACTAATCCGCGGTAGATTGTTTAGCTGTATTAATCAATTTAAATAGTTAGCACTACTAATCCACGGTAGATTGTTTAGCTGTATTAATCAATTCAAATAGTTAGCACTACTAATCCACGGTAGATTGTTCAGCTGTATTAATCAATTCAATTAGTTAGCACTACTAATCCACGGTAGATTGTTTAGCTGTATTAATCAATTTAAATAGTTAGCACTACTAATCTACGGTAGATTGTTTAGTTGTATTAATCAATTTAAATAGTTAGCACTACTAATCCACTGTAGATTGTTTAGCTGTATTAATCAATTTAAATAGTTAGCGCTACTAATCCACGGTAGATTGTTCAGCTGTATTAATCAATTCAAATATTTAGCACTACTAATCCACGGTAGATTGTTTAGCTGTATTAATCAATTTAAATAGTTGGCACTACTGATCCACGATAGATTGTTTAGCTGTATTAATCAATTTAAGTAGTTAGCACTACTAATCCACGGTAGATTGTTTAGCTGTATTAATCAATCCAAATAGCTAGCACTACTAATCCACGGTAGATTGTTCAGCTGTATTAATCAATTTAAATAATTATCACTACTAATCCACGGTAGATTGTTTAGCTGTATTAATCAATTTAAATAGTTAGCACTACTAATGCACGGTAGATTGTTTAGCTGTATTGATCAATTTAAATAGTTAGCATTACTAATCCACGGTAGATTGTTTAGCTGTATTAATCAATTTAAATAGTTAGCACTACTAATCCACGGTAGATTGTTCAGCTGTATTAATCAATTTAAATATTTAGCACTACTAAATCACGGTATATTGTTTAGCTGTATTAATCAATTCAAATAGTTAGCACTACTAATCCACGGTAGATTGTTTAGCTGTATTAATCAATTTGAATAGTTAGCACTACTAATCCATGGTAGATTGTTTAGCTGTATTAATCAATTCAAATAGTTAGCACTACTAATCCACGGTAGATTTTTAGCTGTATTAATCAATTGAAATAGTTAGCACTACTAGTCCACGGTAGATTGTTTAGCTGTATTAATCAATTTAAATAGTTAGCATTACTAATCCATGGTAGATTGTTCAGCGGTATTATTCAATTCAAATATTTAGCACTACTAATCCACGGTAGATTGTTTAGCTGTATTAATCAATTTAAATAGTTAGCACTACTAATCCGCGGGAGATTGTTTAGCTGTATTACTCAATCCAAATAGCTAGCACCACTAATCCACGGTATATTGTTTAGCTGTATTAATCAATTTGAATAGTTAGCACTACTAATCCATGGTAGATTGTTTAGCTGTATTAATCAATTCAAATAGCTAGCACTACTAATCCACGGTAGATTTTTAGCTGTATTAATCAATTTAAATAGTTAGCACTACTAGTCCACGGTAGATTGTTTAGCTGTATTAATCAATTTAAATAGTTAGCATTACTAATCCATGGTAGATTGTTCAGCTGTATTATTCAATTCAAATATTTAGCGCTACTAATCCACGATAGATTGTTTAGCTGTATTAATCAATTTAAGTAGTTAGCACTACTACTCCACGGTAGATTGTTCAGCTGTATTAATCAATTTAAATAGTTAGCACTACTAATCCACGGTAGATTGTTTAGCTGTATTAATCAATTTAAATAGTTAGCACTACCAATCCACGGTAGATTGTTTAGTTGTATTAATCAATTTAAATAGTTAGCACTACTAATCCACTGTAGATTGTTTAGCTGTATTAATCAATTTAAATAGTTAGCACTACTAATCCACGGTAGATTGTTTAGCTGTATTAATCAATTTAAATAGTTGGCACTACTAATCCACGGTAGATTTTTCAGCTGTATTAATCAATTTAAATAGTTAGCACTACTAATCCACTGTAGATTGTTTAGCTGTATTAATCAATTTAAATAGTTAGCACTACTAATCTACGGTAGATTGTTTAGCTGTATTAATCAATTTAATTAGTTAGCACTACTAATCCACGGTAGATTGTTCAGCTGTATTAATCAATTCAAATATTTAGCACTACTAATCCAGGGTAGATTGTTTAGCTGTATTAATCAATTTAAATAGTTAGCACTACTAATCCACGGTAGATTGTTTAGCTGTATTAATCAATTTAAATAGTTGGCACTACTAATCCACGGTAGATTGTTTAGCTGTATTAATCAATTTAAATAGTTAGCACTACTAATCCACTGTAGATTGTTTAGCTGTATTAATCAATTTAAATAGTTAGCACTATTAATCCACGGTAGATTGTTCAGCTGTATTAATCAATTCAAATATTTAGCACTACTAATCCAGGGTAGATTGTTTAGCTGTATTAATCAATTTGAATAGTTAGCACTACTAATCCACGATAGATTGTTTAGCTGTATTAATCAATTTAAGTAGTTAGCACTACTAATTCACGGTAGATTGTTTAGCTGTATTAATCAATTCAAATAGTTAGCACTACTAATCCACTGTAGATTGTTCAGCTGTATTAATCAATTCAAATAGTTAGCACTACTAATCCACAGTAGATTGTTCAGCTGTATTATTCAATTTAAATATTTAGCACTGCTAATTCACGGTAGATTGTTTAGCTGTATTAATCAATTCAAATAGTTAGCACTACTAATCCACGGTAGATTGTTTAGCTGTATTAATCAATTTAAATAGTTAGCACTACTAAACCACGGTAGATTGTTCAGCTGTATTAATCAATTCAAATAGTTAGCACTACTAATCCACAGTAGATTGTTTAGCTGTATTAATCAATCCAAATAGCTAGCAATACTAATCCACGGTAGATTGTTTAGCTGTATTAATCAATTTGAATATTTAGCACTACTAATTCATGGTAGATTGTTTAGCTGTATTAATCAGTTTAAATAGTTAGCATTACTAATCCACGGTAGATTGTTCAGCTGTATTAATCAATTCAAATAGTTAGCACTACTAATCCACGGTAGATTGTTTAGCTGTATTAATCAATTTAAATAGTTAGCACTACTAAACCACGGTAGATTGTTCAGCTGTATTAATCAATTCAAATAGTTAGCACTACTAATCCACAGTAGATTGTTTAGCTGTATTAATCAATCCAAATAGCTAGCAATACTAATCCACGGTAGATTGTTTAGCTGTATTAATCAATTTGAATATTTAGCACTACTAATTCACGGTAGATTGTTTAGCTGTATTAATCAATTTGAATAGTTAGCACTACTAATCCACGATAGATTGTTTAGCTGTATTAATCAATTTAAGTAGTTAGCACTACTAATTCACGGTAGATTGTTTAGCTGTATTAATCAATTCAAATAGTTAGCACTACTAATCCACTGTAGATTGTTCAGCTGTATTAATCAATTCAAATAGTTAGCACTACTAATCCACAGTAGATTGTTCAGCTGTATTATTCAATTTAAATATTTAGCACTGCTAATTCACGGTAGATTGTTTGGCCGTATTAATCAATTCAAATAGTTAGCACCACTAATCCACTGTAGATTGTTTAGCTGTATTAATCAATTCAAATAGTTAGCACTACTAATCCACAGTAGATTGTTTAGCTGTATTAATCAATCCAAATAGCTAGCAATACTAATCCACGGTAGATTGTTTAGCTGTATTAATCAATTTGAATATTTAGCACTACTAATTCACGGTAGATTGTTTAGCTGTATTAATCAATTTAAATAGTTAGCACTACTAATCCACGGTTGATTGTTTAGCTGAATTAATCAATTCAAATAGTTAGCACTACTAATCCACGGTAGATTGTTTAGCTGTATTAATCAATTTAAATAGTTAGCACTACTAAACCACGGTAGATTGTTCAGCTGTATTAATCAATTCAAATAGTTAGCACTACTAATCCACAGTAGATTGTTTAGCTGTATTAATCAATCCAAATAGCTAGCAATACTAATCCACGGTACATTGTTTAGCTGTATTAATCAATTTGAATATTTAGCACTACTAATCCACGGTAGATTGTTCAGCTGTATTAATCAATTTAAATAGCTAGCACTACTAATCCACGGTTGATTGTTTAGCTGAATTAATCAATTTAAATAGCTAGCACTACTAATCCACGGTAGATTGTTCAGCTGTATTAATCAATTTAAATAGTTAGCACTACTAATCCACGGTATATTTTTTAGCTGAATTAATCAATTCAAATAGTTAGCACTACTAATCCACGGTAGATTGTTTAGCTGTATTAATCAATTTAAATAGTTAGCACTACCAAACCACGGTAGATTGTTCAGCTGTATTAATCAATTTAAATATTTAGCACTACTAATCCATGGTAGATTGTTTAGCTCTATTAATCTTTTTAAATAGTTAGCACTACTAATCCACGGTAGATTGTTTAGCTGTATTAATCAATTTAAATAGTTAGCACTACTAATCCACGGTAGATTGTTCAGCTGTATTAATCAATTCAATTAGTTAGCACTACTAATCAACGGTAGATTGTTTAGCTGTATTAATCAATTTAAATAGTTAGCACTACTAATCCACGGTAGATTGTTTAGCTGTATTAATCAATTCAAATAGTTAGCACTACTAATCCACTGTAGATTGTTCAGCTGTATTAATCAATTTAGATAGTTAGCACTACTAATCCACGGTAGATTGCTTAGCTGTATTAATCAATTTAAATAGCTAGCACTACTAATCCACGGTAGATTGTTCAGCTGTATTAATCAATTTAAATAGTTAGCACTACTAATCCACGGTAGATTTTTTAGCTGTATTAATCAATTCAAATAATTAGCACTACTAATCCACGGTAGATTGTTTAGCTGTATTAATCAATTTAAATAGTTAGCACTACTAATCCACCGTAGATTTTTTAGCTGTAATAATCAATTCAAATAGTTAGCACTACTAATCCACGGTAGATTGTTTAGGTGTATTAATCAATTTAAATAGTTAGCACTACTAATCCATGGTAGATTGTTTAGCTGTATTAATCAATTCAAATAGTTAGCACTACTAATCCACGGTAGATTGTTTAGCTGTATTAATCAATTTAAATAGTTAGCACTACTAATCCACGGTAGATTGTTCAGCTGTATTAATCAATTTAAATAGCACTACTAATCCACGGTAGATTGTTTAGCTGTATTAATCAATTTAAATAGTTAGCACCACTAATCCACGGTAGATTGTTTAGCTGTATTAATCAATTTAAATAGCTAGCACTACTAATCCACGGTAGATTGTTTAGCTGTATTAATCAATTTAAATAGTTAGCACTACTAATCCACTGTAGATTGTTTAGCTGTATTAATCAATTTAAATAGTTAGCACTACTAATCCACGGTTGATTGTTCAGCTGTATTAATCAATTTAAATAGTTAGCACTACTAATCCACGGTAGATTTTTTAGTTGTATTAATCAATTCAAATAGTTAGCACTACTAATCCACGGTAGATTGTTTAGCTGTATTAATCAATTTAAATAGTTAGCACTACTAATCCACGGTTGATTGTTTAGTTGTATTAATCAATTTAAATAGTTAGCACTACTACTCCACGGTAGATTGTTTAGCTGTATTAATCAATTTAAATAGCTAGCACTACTAATCCACGGTAGATTGTTTAGCTGTATTAATCAATTTAAATAGTTAGCACTACTAATCCACTGTAGATTGTTTAGCTGTATTAATCACTTTAAATAGTTAGCACTACTAATCCACAGTAGATTGTTTAGCTGTATTAACCAATTCAAATAGTTAGCACTACTAATCCACGATAGATTGTTTAGCTGTATTAATCAATTTAAATAGTTAGCACTACTAATCCACCGTAGATTGTTTAGCTGTATTAATCAATTTGAATAGTTAGCACTACTAATCCATGGTAGATTGTTTAGCTGTATTAATCAATTTAAATAGTTAGCACTACTAATCCACAGTAGATTGTTTAGCTGTATTAACCAATTCAAATAGTTAGCACTACTAATCCACGGTAGATTGTTTAGCTGTATTAATCAATTTAAATAGTTAGCACTACTAATCCACCGTAGATTGTTCAGCTGTATTAATCAATTCAACTAGTTAGCACTACTAATCAACGGTAGATTGTTTAGCTGTATTAATCAATTTAAATAGTTAGCACTACTAATCCACGGTAGATTGTTTAGCTGTATTAATCAATTTAAATAGTTAGCACCACTAATCCACTGTCGATTGTTTAGCTGTATTAATCAATTTAAATAGTTAGCACTACTAATCCACGGTAGATTGTTCAGCTGTATTAATCAATTTAAATAGTTAGCACCACTAATCCACTGTAGATTGTTTAGCTGTATTAATCAATTTAAATAGTTAGCACTACTAATTCACGGTAGATTGTTCAGCTGTATTAATCAATTTAAATAGTTAGCATTACTAATCCACGGTAGATTGTTTAGCTGTATTAATCAATTCAAATAGTTAGCACTACTAATCCACGGTAGATTGTTCAGCTGTATTAATCAATTTAAATAGTTAGCACTACTAATCCACGGTAGATTGTTTAGCTGTATTAACCAATTTAAATAGTTAGCACTACTAATCCACGGTAGATTGTTTAGCTGTATTAATCAATTTAAATAGTTAGCACTATTAATCCACGGTAGATTGTTTAGCTGTATTAATCAATTTAAATAGTTAGCACTACTAACCCACGGTAGATTGTTTAGCTGTATTAACCAATTCAAATAGTTAGCACTACTAATCCACGATAGATTGTTTAGCTGTATTAGTCAATTTAAATAGTTAGCACTACTAATCCACCGTAGATTGTTCAGCTGTATTAATCAATTCTATTAGTTAGCACTACTAATCAACGGTAGATTGTTTAGCTGTATTAATCAATTTAAATAGTTAGTACTACTAATCCACGGTAGATTGTTTAGCTGTATTAATCAATTCAAATAGTTAGCACTACTAATCCACGGTATATTGTTTAGCTGTATTAATCAATTCAAATAGTTAGCACTACTAATCCACGGTATATTGTTTAGCTGTATTAATCAATTTAAATAGTTAGCACTACTAATCCACGGTAGATTGTTTAGCTGTATTAATCAATTCAAATAGTTAGCACTACTAATCCACGGTATATTGTTTAGCTGTATTAATCAATTTAAATAGTTAGCACTACTAATCCACGGTAGATTGTTTAGCTGTATTAATCAATTCAAATAGTTAGCATTACTAATCCACGGTAGAATGTTTAGCTGTATTAGTCAATTTAAATAGTTAGCACTACTAATCCATGGTAGATTGTTTAGCTGTATTAATCAATTCAAATAGTTAGCACTACTAATCTACGGTAGATTGTTTAGCTGTATTAATCAATTTAAATAGTTAGCACTACTAATCCACGGTAGATTGTTTAGCTGTATTAATCAATTTAAATAGTTAGCACTACTAATCCACGGTAGATTGTTTAGCTGTATTAATCAATTTAAATAGTTAGCACTACTAATCCACGGTAGATTGTTTAGCTGTATTAATCAATTCAAATAGTTAGCACTACTAATCCACGGTATATTGTTTAGCTGTATTAATCAATTTAAATAGTTAGCACTACTAATCCACGGTAGATTGTTTAGCTGTATTAATCAATTCAAATAGTTAGCATTACTAATCCACGGTAGATTGTTCAGCTGTATTAATCAATTCAATTAGTTAGCACTACTAATCAACGGTAGATTGTTCAGCTGTACTAATCAATTTAAATAGTTAGCACTACTAATCCACGGTAGATTGTTTAGCTGTATTAACCAATTTAAATAGTTAGCACTACTAATCCACGATAGATTGTTTAGCTGTATTAGTCAATTTAAATAGTTAGCACTACTAATCCACCGTAGATTGTTCAGCTGTATTAATCAATTCAATTAGTTAGCACTACTAATCAACGGTAGATTGTTTAGCTGTATTAATCAATTTAAATAGTTAGTACTACTAATCCACGGTATATTGTTTAGCTGTATTAATCAATTTAAATAGTTAGCACTACTAATCCACGGTAGATTGTTTAGCTGTATTAATCAATTCAAATAGTTAGCACTACTAATCCACTGTAGATTGTTTAGCTGTATTAATCAATTTAAATAGTTAGCACTACTAATCCACGGTAGATTGTTCAGCTGTATTAATCAATTTAAATAGTTAGCACTACTAATCCACGGTAGAATTTTTAGCTGTATTAATCTATTCAAATAGTTAGCACTACTAATCCACGGTAGATTGTTCAGCTGTATTAATCAATTTAAATAGTTAGCACTACTAATCCACGGTAGAATTTTTAGCTGTATTAATCTATTCAAATAGTTAGCACTACTAATCCACGGTAGATTGTTTAGCTGTATTAATCAATTTAAATAGTTAGCACTACTAATCCACGGTCGATTGTTTAGCTGTATTAATCAATTTAAATAGTTAACACTACTCATCCACTGTAGATTGTTTAGCTGTATAAATCAAGTTAAATAGTTAGCACCACTAATCCACTGTAGATTGTTTAGCTGTATTAATCAATTTAAATAGTTAGCACTACTAATTCACGGTAGATTGTTTACCTGTATTAATCAATTCAATTAGTTAGCACTACTAATCAACGGTAGATTGTTTAGCTGTATTAATCAATTTAAATAGTTAGCACTACTAATCCACGGTAGATTGTTTGGCTGTATTAATCAATTTAAATAGTTAGCACCACTAATCCACTGTCGATTGTTTAGCTGTATTAATCAATTTAAATAGTTATCACTACTAATCCACGGTAGATTGTTTAGCTGTATTGATCAATTTAATTAGTTAGCACCACTAATCCACTGTAGATTGTTTAGCTGTATTAATCAATTTAAATAGTTAGCACTACTAATCCACGGTACATTGTTTAGCTGTATTAACCAATTCAAATAGTTAGCACTGCTAATCCACAGTACATTGTTTAGCTGTATTAATCAATTTAAATAGTTAACACTACTAATTCACGGTAGATTGTTTAGCTGTATTAATCAAGTTAAATAGTTAGCACTACTAATACACGGTAGATTGTTCAGCTGTATTAACCAATTTAAATAGTTAGCACTACTAATCCACGACAGATTGTTTAGCTGTATTAACCAATTCAAATAGTTAGCACTACTAATCCACGATAGATTGTTTAGCTGTATTAATCAATTTAAATAGTTAGCACTACTAATCCACCGTAGATTGTTCAGCTGTATTAATCAATTCAACTAGTTAGCACTACTAATCAACGGTAGATTGTTTAGCTGTATTAATCAATTTAAATAGTTAGCACTACTAATCCACGGTACATTGTTTAGCTGTATTAATCAATTCAAATAGTTAGCACTACTAATCCACGGTAGATTGTTCAGCTGTATTATTCAATTCAATTATTTAGCCCTATTAATCCACGGTAGATTGTTCAGCTGTATTAATCAATTTAAATAGTTAGCACTACTAATCTACGGTCGATTGTTCAGCTGTATTAATCTATTCAAATAGTTAGCACTACTAATCCACGGTAGATTGTTTAGCTGTATTAATCAATTTAAATAGTTAGCACTACTAATCCGCGGTCGATTGTTTAGCTGTATTAATCAATTCAAATAGTTAGCACTACTAATCCACGGTAGATTGTTCAGCTGTATTAATCAATTCAATTAGTTAGCACTACTAATCAACGGAAGATTGTTTAGCTGTATTAATCAATTTAAATAGTTAGCACTACTAATCCACGGTAGATTGTTTAGCTGTATTAATCAATTTAAATAGTTAGCACTACTAATCCACGGTAGATTGTTTAGCTGTATTAATCAATTCAAATAGTTAGCACTACTAATCCAGTGTAGATTGTTCAGCTGTATTAATCAATTTAAATAGTTAGCACTACTAATCCACGGTAGATTGTTTAGCTGTAATAATCAATTTAAATAGCTAGCACTACTAATCCACGGTAGATTGTTTAGCTGTATTAATCAATTTAAGTAGTTAGCACTACTAATCCACGGTAGATTGTTTAGCTGTATTAATCAATCCAAATAGCTAGCACTACTAATCCACGGTAGATTTTTTAGCTGTATTAATCAATTTAAATAATTATCACTACTAATCCACGGTAGATTGTTTAGCTGTATTAATCAATTTAAATAGTTAGCACTACTAATCCACGGTAGATTGTTTAGCTGTATTGATCAATTTAAATAGTTAGCATTACTAATCCACGGTAGATTGTTCAGCTGTATTAATCAATTTAAATAGTTAGCACTACTAATCCACGGTAGATTTTTTAGCTGTATTAATCTATTCAAATAGTTAGCACTACTAATACACGGTAGATTGTTTAGCTGTATTAATCAATTTAAATAGTTAGCACTACTAATCCGCGGTAGATTGTTTAGCTGTATTAATCAATTTAAAAAGTTAACATTACTCATCCACTGTAGATTGTTTAGCTGTATTAATCAAGTTAATTAGTTAGCACCACTAATCCACTGTAGATTGTTTAGCTGTATTAATCAATTTAAATAGTTAGCACTACTAATCCACGGTAGATTGTTTAGCTGTATTGATCAATTTAAATAGTTAGCACAACTAATCCACTGTAGATTGTTTAGCTGTATTAATCAATGTAAATAGTTAGCACTACTAATCCACGGTAGATTGTTTAGCTGTATTAACCAATTTAAATAGTTGGCACTACTAATGCACGATAGATTGTTTAGCTGTATTAATCAATTTAAATAGTTAGCACTACTAATCCACGGTAGATTTTTTAGCTGTATTAATCAATTCAAATAGTTAGCACTACTAATCCACGGTAGATTGTTCAGCTGTATTAATCAATTTAAATAGTTAGCACCACTAATCCACTGTCGATTGTTTAGCTGTATTAATCAATTTAAATAGTTAGCACTACTAATTCACGGTAGATTGTTTAGCTGTATTAATCAATTTAAATAGTTAGCACTACTAATCCACGGTAGATTGTTTAGCTGTATTAATCAATTTAAATAGTTAGCACTACTAATCCACGGTAGATTGTTTAGCTGTATTAATCAATTTAAATAGTTAGCACTACTAATCCACGTAGATTGTTTAGCTGTATTAACCAATTAAAATAGTTAGCACTACTAATGCACGATAGATTGTTTAGCTGTATTAATCAATTTAAATAGTTAGCACTACTAATCCACGGTAGATTTTTTAGCTGTATTAATCAATTCAAATAGTTAGCACTACTAATCCACGATAGATTGTTTAGCTGTATTAATCAATTTAAATAGTTAGCACTACTAATCCACGGTAGATTGTTTAGCTGTATTGATCAATTTAAATAGTTAGCACCACTAATCCACTGTAGATTGTTTAGCTGTATTAATCAATTTAAATAGTTAGCACTACTAATTCACGGTAGATTGTTTAGCTGTATTAATCAATTTAAATAGTTAGCACTACTAATCCACGGTAGATTGTTTAGCTGTATTAACCAATTTAAATAGTTAGCACTACTAATCCACGGTAGATTGTTTAGCTGTATTAACCAATTTAAATAGTTAGCACTACTAATCCACGGTAGATTGTTTAGCTGTATTGATCAATTTAAATAGTTAGCACCACTAATCCACTGTAGATTGTTTAGCTGTATTAATCAATTTAAATAGTTAGCCCTACTAATCCACGGTAGATTGTTTAGCTGTATTAATCAATTTAAATAGTTAGCACCACTAATCCACTGTAGATTGTTTAGCTGTATGAATCAATTTAAATAGTTAGCACTACTAATTCACGGTAGATTGTTTAGCTGTATTAATCAATTCAATTAGTTAGCACTACTAATCAACGGTAGATTGTTTAGCTGTATAAATCAATTTAAATAGTTAGCACTACTAATCCACTGTAGATTGTTTAGCTGTATTAATCAATTCAATTAGTTAGCACTACTAATCAACGGTAGATTGTTTAGCTGTATAAATCAATTCAAATAGTTAGCACTACTAATGCACGATAGATTGTTTAGCTGTATTAATCAATTTAAATAGTTAGCACTACTAATCCACGGTAGATTTTTTAGCTGTATTAATCAATTCAAATAGTTAGCACTACTAATCCACGATAGATTGTTTAGCTGTATTAATCAATTTAAATAGTTAGCACCACTAATCCACTGTAGATTGTTTAGCTGTATTAATCAATTTAAATAGTTAGCACTACTAATTCACGGTAGATTGTTTAGCTGTATTAGTCAATTCAATTAGTTAGCACTACTAATCCACGGTAGATTGTTTAGCTGTATTAATCAATTTAAATAGTTAGCATTACTAATCCACGGCAGATTTTTTAGCTGTATTAATCTAATCGAATAGTTAGCACTACTAACCCACGGTAGATTGTTTAGCTGTATTAATCAATTTAAATAGTTAGCACTACTAATCCGCGGTAGATTGTTTAGCTGTATTGATCAATTTAAATAGTTAACATTACTCATCCACTGTAGATTGTTTAGCTGTATTAATCTAATCGAATAGTTAGCACTACTAACCCACGGTAGATTGTTTAGCTGTATTAATCAATTTAAATAGTTAGCACTACTAATTCACGGTAGATTGTTTAGCTGTATTAATCAATTTAAATAGTTAGCACTACTAATCCACGGCAGATTTTTTAGCTGTATTAATCTAATTGAATAGTTAGCACTACTAACCCACGGTAGATTGTTTAGCTGTATTAATCAATGTAAATAGTTAGCACTACTAATCCGCGGTAGATTGTTTAGCTGTATTAATCAATTTAAATAGTTAACATTACTCATCCACTGTAGATTGTTTAGCTGTATTAATCAAGTTAAATAGTTAGCACCACTAATCCACTGTAGATTGTTTAGCTGTATTAATCAATTTAAATAGTTAGCACTACTAATCCACGGTAGATTGTTTAGCTGTATTGATCAATTTAAATAGTTAGCACCACTAATCCACGGCAGATTTTTTAGCTGTATTAATCTAATCGAATAGTTAGCACTACTAATTTACGGTAGATTGTTTAGCTGTATAAATCAATTTAAATAGTTAGCACTACTAATCCACTGTAGATTGTTTGGCTGTATTAATCAATTTAAATAGTTAGCACCACTAATCCACTGTCGATTGTTTAGCTGTATTAATCAATTTAAATAGTTATCACTACTAATCCACGGTAGATTGTTTAGCTGTATTGATCAATTTAATTAGTTAGCACCACTAATCCACTGTAGATTGTTTAGCTGTATTAATCAATTTAAATAGTTAGCACTACTAATCCACGGTACATTGTTTAGCTGTATTAACCAATTCAAATAGTTAGCACTGCTAATCCACAGTACATTGTTTAGCTGTATTAATCAATTTAAATAGTTAACACTACTAATTCACGGTAGATTGTTTAGCTGTATTAATCAAGTTAAATAGTTAGCACTACTAATACACGGTAGATTGTTCAGCTGTATTAACCAATTTAAATAGTTAGCACTACTAATCCACGACAGATTGTTTAGCTGTATTAACCAATTCAAATAGTTAGCACTACTAATCCACGATAGATTGTTTAGCTGTATTAATCAATTTAAATAGTTAGCACTACTAATCCACCGTAGATTGTTCAGCTGTATTAATCAATTCAACTAGTTAGCACTACTAATCAACGGTAGATTGTTTAGCTGTATTAATCAATTTAAATAGTTAGCACTACTAATCCACGGTACATTGTTTAGCTGTATTAATCAATTCAAATAGTTAGCACTACTAATCCACGGTAGATTGTTCAGCTGTATTAATCAATTCAATTATTTAGCCCTATTTATCCACGGTAGATTGTTCAGCTGTATTAATCAATTTAAATAGTTCGCACTACTAATCTACGGTCGATTGTTCAGCTGTATTAATCTATTCAAATAGTTAGCACTACTAATCCACGGTAGATTGTTTAGCTGTATTAATCAATTTAAATAGTTAGCACTACTAATCCGCGGTCGATTGTTTAGCTGTATTAATCAATTCAAATAGTTAGCACTACTAATCCACGGTAGATTGTTCAGCTGTATTAATCAATTCAATTAGTTAGCACTACTAATCAACGGAAGATTGTTTAGCTGTATTAATCAATTTAAATAGTTAGCACTACTAATCCACGGTAGATTGTTTAGCTGTATTAATCAATTTAAATAGTTAGCACTACTAATCCACGGTAGATTTTTTAGCTGTATTAATCAATTCAAATAGTTAGCACTACTAATCCAGTGTAGATTGTTCAGCTGTATTAATCAATTTAAATAGTTAGCACTACTAATCCACGGTAGATTGTTTAGCTGTAATAATCAATTTAAATAGCTAGCACTACTAATCCACGGTAGATTGTTTAGCTGTATTAATCAATTTAAGTAGTTAGCACTACTAATCCACGGTAGATTGTTTAGCTGTATTAATCAATCCAAATAGCTAGCACTACTAATCCACGGTAGATTGTTTAGCTGTATTAATCAATTTAAATAATTATCACTACTAATCCACGGTAGATTGTTTAGCTGTATTAATCAATTTAAATAGTTAGCACTACTAATCCACGGTAGATTTTTTAGCTGTATTAATCTATTCAAATAGTTAGCACTACTAATACACGGTAGATTGTTTAGCTGTATTAATCAATTTAAATAGTTAGCACTACTAATCCGCGGTAGATTGTTTAGCTGTATTAATCAATTTAAAAAGTTAACATTACTCATCCACTGTAGATTGTTTAGCTGTATTAATCAAGTTAATTAGTTAGCACCACTAATCCACTGTAGATTGTTTAGCTGTATTAATCAATTTAAATAGTTAGCACAACTAATCCACTGTAGATTGTTTAGCTGTATTAATCAATGTAAATAGTTAGCACTACTAATCCACGGTAGATTGTTTAGCTGTATTAACCAATTTAAATAGTTGGCACTACTAATGCACGATAGATTGTTTAGCTGTATTAATCAATTTAAATAGTTAGCACTACTAATCCACGGTAGATTTTTTAGCTGTATTAATCAATTCAAATAGTTAGCACTACTAATCCACGGTAGATTGTTCAGCTGTATTAATCAATTTAAATAGTTAGCACCACTAATCCACTGTCGATTGTTTAGCTGTATTAATCAATTTAAATAGTTAGCACTACTAATCCACTGTAGATTGTTTAGCTGTATTAATCAATTTAAATAGTTAGCACTACTAATTCACGGTAGATTGTTTAGCTGTATTAATCAATTTAAATAGTTAGCACTACTAATCCACGGTAGATTGTTTAGCTGTATTAATCAATTTAAATAGTTAGCACTACTAATCCACGGTAGATTGTTTAGCTGTATTAATCAATTTAAATAGTTAGCACTACTAATCCACGGTAGATTGTTTAGCTGTATTAATCAATTTAAATAGTTAGCACCACTAATCCACTGTAGATTGTTTAGCTGTATTAATCAATTTAAATAGTTAGCACTACTAATCCACGTAGATTGTTTAGCTGTATTAACCAATTTAAATAGTTAGCACTACTAATGCACGATAGATTGTTTAGCTGTATTAATCAATTTAAATAGTTAGCACTACTAATCCACGGTAGATTTTTTAGCTGTATTAATCAATTCAAATAGTTAGCACTACTAATCCACGATAGATTGTTTAGCTGTATTAATCAATTTAAATAGTTAGCACTACTAATCCACGGTAGATTGTTTAGCTGTATTGATCAATTTAAATAGTTAGCACCACTAATCCACTGTAGATTGTTTAGCTGTATTAATCAATTTAAATAGTTAGCACTACTAATCCACGGTAGATTGTTTAGCTGTATTAATCAATTTAAATAGTTAGCACTACTAATCCGCGGTCGATTGTTTAGCTGTATTAATCAATTCAAATAGTTAGCACTACTAATCCACGGTAGATTGTTCAGCTGTATTAATCAATTCAATTAGTTAGCACTACTAATCAACGGAAGATTGTTTAGCTGTATTAATCAATTTAAATAGTTAGCACTACTAATCCACGGTAGATTGTTTAGCTGTATTAATCAATTTAAATAGTTAGCACTACTAATCCACGGTAGATTGTTTAGCTGTATTAATCAATTCAAATAGTTAGCACTACTAATCCAGTGTAGATTGTTCAGCTGTATTAATCAATTTAAATAGTTAGCACTGCTAATCCACGGTAGATTGTTTAGCTGTAATAATCAATTTAAATAGCTAGCACTACTAATCCACGGTAGATTGTTTAGCTGTATTAATCAATTTAAGTAGTTAGCACTACTAATCCACGGTAGATTGTTTAGCTGTATTAATCAATCCAAATAGCTAGCACTACTAATCCACGGTAGATTTTTTAGCTGTATTAATCAATTTAAATAATTATCACTACTAATCCACGGTAGATTGTTTAGCTGTATTAATCAATTTAAATAGTTAGCACTACTAATCCACGGTAGATTGTTTAGCTGTATTGATCAATTTAAATAGTTAGCATTACTAATCCACGGTAGATTGTTCAGCTGTATTAATCAATTTAAATATTTAGCACTACTAATCCACGGTAGATTTTTTAGCTGTATTAATCTATTCAAATAGTTAGCACTACTAATACACGGTAGATTGTTTAGCTGTATTAATCAATTTAAATAGTTAGCACTACTAATCCGCGGTAGATTGTTTAGCTGTATTAATCAATTTAAAAAGTTAACATTACTCATCCACTGTAGATTGTTTAGCTGTATTAATCAAGTTAATTAGTTAGCACCACTAATCCACTGTAGATTGTTTAGCTGTATTAATCAATTTAAATAGTTAGCACTACTAATCCACGGTAGATTGTTTAGCTGTATTGATCAATTTAAATAGTTAGCACAACTAATCCACTGTAGATTGTTTAGCTGTATTAATCAATGTAAATAGTTAGCACTACTAATCCACGGTAGATTGTTTAGCTGTATTAACCAATTTAAATAGTTGGCACTACTAATGCACGATAGATTGTTTAGCTGTATTAATCAATTTAAATAGTTAGCACTACTAATCCACGGTAGATTTTTTAGCTGTATTAATCAATTCAAATAGTTAGCACTACTAATCCACGGTAGACTGTTTAGCTGTATTGATCAATGTAAATAGTTAGCACTACTAATCCACGGTAGATTGTTCAGCTGTATTAATCAATTTAAATAGTTAGCACCACTAATCCACTGTCGATTGTTTAGCTGTATTAATCAATTTAAATAGTTAGCACTACTAATCAACTGTAGATTGTTTAGCTGTATTAATCAATTTAAATAGTTAGCACTACTAATTCACGGTAGATTGTTTAGCTGTATTAATCAATTTAAATAGTTAGCACTACTAATCCACGGTAGATTGTTTAGCTGTATTAATCAATTTAAATAGTTAGCACTACTAATCCACGGTAGATTGTTTAGCTGTATTAATCAATTTAAATAGTTAGCACTACTAATCCATGGTAGATTGTTTAGCTGTATTAACCAATTTAAATAGTTAGCACTACTAATCCACGATAGATTGTTTAGCTGTATTAATCAATTTAAATAGTTAGCACTAATAATCCACGGTAGATTGTTTAGCTGTATTGATCAATTTAAATAGTTTGCACCACTAATCCACTGTCGATTGTTTAGCTGTATTAATCAATTTAAATAGTTAGCACTACTAATCAACTGTAGATTGTTTAGCTGTATTAATCAATTTAAATAGTTAGCACTACTAATCCATGGTAGATTGTTTAGCTGTATTAATCAATTTAAATAGTTAGCACTACTAATCCACGGTAGATTGTTTAGCTGTATTGATCAATTTAAATAGTTAGCACTACTAATCAACTGTAGATTGTTTAGCTGTATTAATCAATTTAAATAGTTAGCACTACTAATCCACGGTAGATTGTTTAGCTGTATTAATCAATTTAAATAGTTAGCACTACTAATCCACGGTAGATTGTTTAGCTGTATTAATCAATTTAAATAGTTAGCACTACTAATCCACGGTAGATTGTTTAGCTGTATTAATCAATTTAAATAGTTAGCACTACTAATCCACGGTAGATTGTTTAGCTGTATTAATCAATTTAAATAGTTAGCACTACTAATCAACTGTAGATTGTTTAGCTGTATTAATCAATTTAAATAGTTAGCACTACTAATCCATGGTAGATTGTTTAGCTGTATTAATCAATTTAAATAGTTAGCACTACTAATCCACGGTAGATTGTTTAGCTGTATTAACCAATTTAAATAGTTAGCACTACTAATACACGGTAGATTGTTTAGCTGTATTAATCAATTTAAATAGTTAGCACCACTAATCCACTGTAGATTGTTTAGCTGTATTAATCAATTTAAATAGTTAGCACTACTAATCCACGTAGATTGTTTAGCTGTATTAACCAATTTAAATAGTTAGCACTACTAATGCACGATAGATTGTTTAGCTGTATTAATCAATTTAAATAGTTAGCACTACTAATCCACGGTAGATTTTTTAGCTGTATTAATCAATTCAAATAGTTAGCACTACTAATCCACGATAGATTGTTTAGCTGTATTAATCAATTTAAATAGTTAGCACTAATAATCCACGGTAGATTGTTTAGCTGTATTGATCAATTTAAATAGTTTGCACCACTAATCCACTGTAGATTGTTTAGCTGTATTAATCAATTTAAATAGTTAGCACTACTAATTCACGGTAGATTGTTTAGCTGTATTAATCAATTTAAATAGTTAGCACTACTAATCCACGGTAGATTGTTTAGCTGTATTAACCAATTTAAATAGTTAGCACTACTAATCCACGTAGATTGTTTAGCTGTATTAATCAATTTAAATAGTTAGCACCACTAATCCACTGTAGATTGTTTAGCTGTATGAATCAATTTAAATAGTTAGCACTACTAATTCACGGTAGATTGTTTAGCTGTATTAATCAATTCAATTAGTTAGCACTACTAATCAACGGTAGATTGTTTAGCTGTATAAATCAATTTAAATAGTTAGCACTACTAATCCACTGTAGATTGTTTAGCTGTATTAATCAATTTAAATAGTTAGCACTACTAATTCACGGTAGATTGTTTAGCTGTATTAGTCAATTCAATTAGTTAGCACTACTAATCCACGGTAGATTGTTTAGCTGTATTAATCAATTTAAATAGTTAGCATTACTAATCCACGGCAGATTTTTTAGCTGTATTAATCTAATCGAATAGTTAGCACTACTAACCCACGGTAGATTGTTTAGCTGTATTAATCAATTTAAATAGTTAGCACTACTAATCCGCGGTAGATTGTTTAGCTGTATTAATCAATTTAAATAGTTAACATTACTCATCCACTGTAGATTGTTTAGCTGTATTAATCTAATCGAATAGTTAGCACTACTAACCCACGGTAGATTGTTTAGCTGTATTAATCAATTTAAATAGTTAGCACTACTAATTCACGGTAGATTGTTTAGCTGTATTAATCAATTTAAATAGTTAGCACTACTAATCCACGGCAGATTTTTTAGCTGTATTAATCTAATTGAATAGTTAGCACTACTAACCCACGGTAGATTGTTTAGCTGTATTAATCAATTTAAATAGTTAGCACTACTAATCCGCGGTAGATTGTTTAGCTGTATTAATCAATTTAAATAGTTAACATTACTCATCCACTGTAGATTGTTTAGCTGTATTAATCAAGTTAAATAGTTAGCACCACTAATCCACTGTAGATTGTTTAGCTGTATTAATCAATTTAAATAGTTAGCACTACTAATCCACGGTAGATTGTTTAGCTGTATTGATCAATTTAAATAGTTAGCACCACTAATCCACGGCAGATTTTTTAGCTGTATTAATCTAATCGAATAGTTAGCACTACTAATTAACGGTAGATTGTTTAGCTGTATAAATCAATTTAAATAGTTAGCACTACTAATCCACTGTAGATTGTTTGGCTGTATTAATCAATTTAAATAGTTAGCACCACTAATCCACTGTCGATTGTTTAGCTGTATTAATCAATTTAAATAGTTATCACTACTAATCCACGGTAGATTGTTTAGCTGTATTGATCAATTTAATTAGTTAGCACCACTAATCCACTGTAGATTGTTTAGCTGTATTAATCAATTTAAATAGTTAGCACTACTAATCCACGGTACATTGTTTAGCTGTATTAACCAATTCAAATAGTTAGCACTGCTAATCCACAGTACATTGTTTAGCTGTATTAATCAATTTAAATAGTTAACACTACTAATTCACGGTAGATTGTTTAGCTGTATTAATCAAGTTAAATAGTTAGCACTACTAATACACGGTAGATTGTTCAGCTGTATTAACCAATTTAAATAGTTAGCACTACTAATCCACGACAGATTGTTTAGCTGTATTAACCAATTCAAATAGTTAGCACTACTAATCCACGATAGATTGTTTAGCTGTATTAATCAATTTAAATAGTTAGCACTACTAATCCACCGTAGATTGTTCAGCTGTATTAATCAATTCAACTAGTTAGCACTACTAATCAACGGTAGATTGTTTAGCTGTATTAATCAATTTAAATAGTTAGCACTACTAATCCACGGTACATTGTTTAGCTGTATTAATCAATTCAAATAGTTAGCACTACTAATCCACGGTAGATTGTTCAGCTGTATTAATCAATTCAATTATTTAGCCCTATTAATCCACGGTAGATTGTTCAGCTGTATTAATCAATTTAAATAGTTCGCACTACTAATCTACGGTCGATTGTTCAGCTGTATTAATCTATTCAAATAGTTAGCACTACTAATCCACGGTAGATTGTTTAGCTGTATTAATCAATTTAAATAGTTAGCACTACTAATCCGCGGTCGATTGTTTAGCTGTATTAATCAATTCAAATAGTTAGCACTACTAATCCACGGTAGATTGTTCAGCTGTATTAATCAATTCAATTAGTTAGCACTACTAATCAACGGAAGATTGTTTAGCTGTATTAATCAATTTAAATAGTTAGCACTACTAATCCACGGTAGATTGTTTAGCTGTATTAATCAATTTAAATAGTTAGCACTACTAATCCACGGTAGATTGTTTAGCTGTATTAATCAATTCAAATAGTTAGCACTACTAATCCACTGTAGATTGTTTAGTTGTATTAATCAATTTAAATAGTTAGCACTACTAATCCAGTGTAGATTGTTCAGCTGTATTAATCAATTTAAATAGTTAGCACTACTAATCCACGGTAGATTGTTTAGCTGTAATAATCAATTTAAATAGCTAGCACTACTAATCCACGGTAGATTGTTTAGCTGTATTAATCAATTTAAGTAGTTAGCACTACTAATCCACGGTAGATTGTTTAGCTGTATTAATCAATCCAAATAGCTAGCACTACTAATCCACGGTAGATTGTTTAGCTGTATTAATCAATTTAAATAATTATCACTACTAATCCACGGTAGATTGTTTAGCTGTATTAATCAATTTAAATAGTTAGCACTACTAATCCACGGTAGATTGTTTAGCTGTATTGATCAATTTAAATAGTTAGCATTACTAATCCACGGTAGATTGTTCAGCTGTATTAATCAATTTAAATAGTTAGCACTACTAATCCACGGTAGATTTTTTAGCTGTATTAATCTATTCAAATAGTTAGCACTACTAATACACGGTAGATTGTTTAGCTGTATTAATCAATTTAAATAGTTAGCACTACTAATCCGCGGTAGATTGTTTAGCTGTATTAATCAATTTAAAAAGTTAACATTACTCATCCACTGTAGATTGTTTAGCTGTATTAATCAAGTTAATTAGTTAGCACCACTAATCCACTGTAGATTGTTTAGCTGTATTAATCAATTTAAATAGTTAGCACAACTAATCCACTGTAGATTGTTTAGCTGTATTAATCAATTTAAATAGTTAGCACTACTAATCCACGGTAGATTGTTTAGCTGTATTAATCAATCCAAATAGCTAGCACTACTAATCCACGGTAGATTGTTTAGCTGTATTAATCAATTTAAATAATTATCACTACTAACCCACGGTAGATTGTTTAGCTGTATTAATCAATTTAAATAGTTAGCACTACTAATCCACGGTAGATTGTTTAGCTGTATTGATCAATTTAAATAGTTAGCATTACTAATCCACGGTAGATTGTTCAGCTGTATTAATCAATTTAAATAGTTAGCACTACTAATCCACGGTAGATTTTTTAGCTGTATTAATCTATTCAAATAGTTAGCACTACTAATACACGGTAGATTGTTTAGCTGTATTAATCAATTTAAATAGTTAGCACAACTAATCCACTGTAGATTTTTTAGCTGTATTAATCTATTCAAATAGTTAGCACTACTAATCCATGGTAGATTGTTCAGCTGTATTAATCAATTCAAATAGTTAGCACTACTAATCCACGGTACATTGTTTAGCTGTATTAATCAATTTAAATAGTTAGCACTACTAATCCACGGTAGATTGTTTAGCTGTATTGATCAATTTAAATAGTTAGCATTACTAATCCACGGTAGATTGTTCAGCTGTATTAATCAATTTAAATAGTTAGCACTACTAATCCACTGTAGATTGTTTAGCTGTATTAATCAATTTAAATAGTTAGCACAACTAATCCACTGTAGATTTTTTAGCTGTATTAATCTATTCAAATAGTTAGCACTACTAATACACGGTAGATTGTTTAGCTGTATTAATCAATTTAAATAGTTAGCACTACTAATCCACGGTAGATTGTTTAGCTGTATTAATCAATTTAAATAATTATCACTACTAATCCACGGTAGATTGTTTAGCTGTATTAATCAATTTAAATAGTTAGCACTACTAATCCACGGTAGATTGTTTAGCTGTATTGATCAATTTAAATAGTTAGCATTACTAATCCACGGTAGATTGTTCAGCTGTATTAATCAATTTAAATAGTTAGCACTACTAATCCACGGTAGATTTTTTAGCTGTATTAATCTATTCAAATAGTTAGCACTACTAATACACGGTAGATTGTTTAGCTGTATTAATCAATTTAAATAGTTAGCACAACTAATCCACTGTAGATTGTTTAGCTGTATTAATCAATTTAAATAGTTAGCACTACTAATCCACGGTAGATTGTTTAGCTGTATTAATCAATCCAAATAGCTAGCACTACTAATCCACGGTAGATTGTTTAGCTGTATTAATCAATTTAAATAATTATCACTACTAATCCACGGTAGATTGTTTAGCTGTATTAATCAATTTAAATAGTTAGCATTACTAATCCACGGTAGATTGTTCAGCTGTATTAATCAATTTAAATAGTTAGCACTACTAATCCACGGTAGATTTTTTAGCTGTATTAATCTATTCAAATAGTTAGCACTACTAATACACGGTAGATTGTTTAGCTGTATTAATCAATTTAAATAGTTAGCACTACTAATCCACGGTAGATTGTTTAGCTGTATTAATCAATTTAAATAGTTAACACTACTAATCCACTGTAGATTGTTCAGCTGTATTAATCAATTTAAATAGTTAGCACTACTAATCCATGGTAGATTGTTTAGCTGTATTAATCAATGTAAATAGTTAGCACTACTAATCCACGGTAGATTGTTTAGCTGTATTAACCAATTTAAATAGTTGGCACTACTAATGCACGATAGATTGTTTAGCTGTATTAATCAATTTAAATAGTTAGCACTACTAATCCACGGTAGTTTTTTTAGCTGTATTAATCAATTCAAATAGTTAGCACTACTAATCCACGGTAGATTGTTCAGCTGTATTAATCAATTTAAATAGTTAGCACCACTAATCCACTGTCGATTGTTTAGCTGTATTAATCAATTTAAATAGTTAGCACTACTAATCCACTGTAGATTGTTTAGCTGTATTAATCAATTTAAATAGTTAGCACTACTAATTCACGGTAGATTGTTTAGCTGTATTAATCAATTTAAATAGTTAGCACTACTAATCCACGGTAGATTGTTTAGCTGTATTAATCAATTTAAATAGTTAGCACTACTAATCCACGGTAGATTGTTTAGCTGTATTAATCAATTTAAATAGTTAGCACTACTAATCCACGGTAGATTGTTTAGCTGTATTAATCAATTTAAATAGTTAGCACCACTAATCCACTGTAGATTGTTTAGCTGTATTAATCAATTTAAATAGTTAGCACTACTAATCCACGTAGATTGTTTAGCTGTATTAACCAATTTAAATAGTTAGCACTACTAATGCACGATAGATTGTTTAGCTGTATTAATCAATTTAAATAGTTAGCACTACTAATCCACGGTAGATTTTTTAGCTGTATTAATCAATTCAAATAGTTAGCACTACTAATCCACGATAGATTGTTTAGCTGTATTAATCAATTTAAATAGTTAGCACTACTAATCCACGGTAGATTGTTTAGCTGTATTGATCAATTTAAATAGTTAGCACCACTAATCCACTGTAGATTGTTTAGCTGTATTAATCAATTTAAATAGTTAGCACTACTAATTCACGGTAGATTGTTTAGCTGTATTAATCAATTTAAATAGTTAGCACTACTAATCCACGGTAGATTGTTTAGCTGTATTAACCAATTTAAATAGTTAGCACTACTAATCCACGTAGATTGTTTAGCTGTATTAATCAATTTAAATAGTTAGCACCACTAATCCACTGTAGATTGTTTAGCTGTATTAATCAATTTAAATAGTTAGCACTACTAATTCACGGTAGATTGTTTAGCTGTATTAATCAATTCAATTAGTTAGCACTACTAATCAACGGTAGATTGTTTAGCTGTATAAATCAATTTAAATAGTTAGCACTACTAATCCACTGTAGATTGTTTAGCTGTATTAATCAATTTAAATAGTTAGCACCACTAATCCACTGTAGATTGTTTAGCTGTATTAATCAATTTAAATAGTTAGCACTACTAATTCACGGTAGATTGTTTAGCTGTATTAGTCAATTCAATTAGTTAGCACTACTAATCCACGGTAGATTGTTTAGCTGTATTAATCAATTCAAATAGTTAGCACTACTAATCCAGTGTAGATTGTTCAGCTGTATTAATCAATTTAAATAGTTAGCACTACTAATCCACGGTAGATTGTTTAGCTGTAATAATCAATTTAAATAGCTAGCACTACTAATCCACGGTAGATTGTTTAGCTGTATTAATCAATTTAAGTAGTTAGCACTACTAATCCACGGTAGATTGTTTAGCTGTATTAATCAATCCAAATAGCTAGCACTACTAATCCACGGTAGATTGTTTAGCTGTATTAATCAATTTAAATAATTATCACTACTAATCCACGGTAGATTGTTTAGCTGTATTAATCAATTTAAATAGTTAGCACTACTAATCCACGGTAGATTGTTTAGCTGTATTGATCAATTTAAATAGTTAGCATTACTAATCCACGGTAGATTGTTCAGCTGTATTAATCAATTTAAATAGTTAGCACTACTAATCCACGGTAGATTTTTTAGCTGTATTAATCTATTCAAATAGTTAGCACTACTAATACACGGTAGATTGTTTAGCTGTATTAATCAATTTAAATAGTTAGCACTACTAATCCGCGGTAGATTGTTTAGCTGTATTAATCAATTTAAAAAGTTAACATTACTCATCCACTGTAGATTGTTTAGCTGTATTAATCAAGTTAATTAGTTAGCACCACTAATCCACTGTAGATTGTTTAGCTGTATTAATCAATTTAAATAGTTAGCACAACTAATCCACTGTAGATTGTTTAGCTGTATTAATCAATGTAAATAGTTAGCACTACTAATCCACGGTAGATTGTTTAGCTGTATTAACCAATTTAAATAGTTGGCACTACTAATGCACGATAGATTGTTTAGCTGTATTAATCAATTTAAATAGTTAGCACTACTAATCCACGGTAGATTTTTTAGCTGTATTAATCAATTCAAATAGTTAGCACTACTAATCCACGGTAGATTGTTCAGCTGTATTAATCAATTTAAATAGTTAGCACCACTAATCCACTGTCGATTGTTTAGCTGTATTAATCAATTTAAATAGTTAGCACTACTAATCCACGGTAGATTGTTTAGCTGTATTAACCAATTTAAATAGTTAGCACTACTAATCCACGTAGATTGTTTAGCTGTATTAATCAATTTAAATAGTTAGCACTACTAATCCACGGTAGATTGTTTAGCTGTATTAATCAATTTAAATAGTTAGCACTACTAATCCACGGTAGATTGTTTAGCTGTATTAACCAATTTAAATAGTTGGCACTACTAATCCACGGTAGATTGTTTAGCTGTATTAATCAATTTAAATAGTTAGCACTACTAATCCACGGTAGATTGTTTAGCTGTATTAATCAATTTAAATAGTTAGCACCACTAATCCACTGTAGATTGTTTAGCTGTATTAATCAATTTAAATAGTTAGCACTACTAATCCACGTAGATTGTTTAGCTGTATTAACCAATTTAAATAGTTAGCACTACTAATGCACGATAGATTGTTTAGCTGTATTAATCAATTTAAATAGTTAGCACTACTAATCCACGGTAGATTTTTTAGCTGTATTAATCAATTCAAATAGTTAGCACTACTAATCCACGATAGATTGTTTAGCTGTATTAATCAATTTAAATAGTTAACACTACTAATCCACGGTAGATTGTTTAGCTGTATTGATCAATTTAAATAGTTAGCACCACTAATCCACTGTAGATTGTTTAGCTGTATTAATCAATTTAAATAGTTAGCACTACTAATTCACGGTAGATTGTTTAGCTGTATTAATCAATTTAAATAGTTAGCACTACTAATCCACGGTAGATTGTTTAGCTGTATTAACCAATTTAAATAGTTAGCACTACTAATCCACGTAGATTGTTTAGCTGTATTAATCAATTTAAATAGTTAGCACCACTAATCCACTGTAGATTGTTTAGCTGTATTAATCAATTTAAATAGTTAGCACTACTAATTCACGGTAGATTGTTTAGCTGTATTAATCAATTTAAATAGTTAGCACTACTAATCCACTGTAGATTGTTTAGCTGTATTAATCAATTTAAATAGTTAGCACTACTAATTCACGGTAGATTGTTTAGCTGTATTAGTCAATTCAATTAGTTAGCACTACTAATCCACGGTAGATTGTTTAGCTGTATTAATCAATTTAAATAGTTAGCATTACTAATCCACGGCAGATTTTTTAGCTGTATTAATCTAATCGAATAGTTAGCACTACTAACCCACGGTAGATTGTTTAGCTGTATTAATCAATTTAAATAGTTAGCACTACTAATCCGCGGTAGATTGTTTAGCTGTATTAATCAATTTAAATAGTTAACATTACTCATCCACTGTAGATTGTTTAGCTGTATTAATCTAATCGAATAGTTAGCACTACTAACCCACGGTAGATTGTTTAGCTGTATTAATCAATTTAAATAGTTAGCACTACTAATTCACGGTAGATTGTTTAGCTGTATTAATCAATTTAAATAGTTAGCACTACTAATCCACGGCAGATTTTTTAGCTGTATTAATCTAATTGAATAGTTAGCACTACTAACCCACGGTAGATTGTTTAGCTGTATTAATCAATTTAAATAGTTAGCACTACTAATCCGCGGTAGATTGTTTAGCTGTATTAATCAATTTAAATAGTTAACATTACTCATCCACTGTAGATTGTTTAGCTGTATTAATCAAGTTAAATAGTTAGCACCACTAATCCACTGTAGATTGTTTAGCTGTATTAATCAATTTAAATAGTTAGCACTACTAATCCACGGTAGATTGTTTAGCTGTATTGATCAATTTAAATAGTTAGCACAACTAATCCACTGTAGATTGTTTAGCTGTATTAATCAATGTAAATAGTTAGCACTACTAATCCACGGTAGATTGTTTAGTTGTATTAACCAATTTGAATAGTTAGCACTACTAATCCATGGTAGATTGTTTAGCTGTATTAACCAATTTAAATAGTTAGCACTACTAATCCACGGTAGATTTTTTAGCTGTATTAATCAATTCAAATAGTTAGCACTACTAATCCACGGTAGATTGTTTAGCTGTATTAATCAATTTAAATAGTTAGCACTACTAATCCACGGTAGATTATTTAGCTGTATTAATCAATTTAAATAGTTAGCACCACTAATCCACTGTCGATTGTTTAGCTGTATTAATGAATTTAAATAGTTATCACTACTAATCCACGGTAGATTGTTTAGCTGTATTGATCAATTTAAATTGTTAGCACCACTAATCCACTGTAGATTGTTTAGCTGTATTAATCAATTTAAATAGTTAGCACTACTAATCCACGGTATATTGTTTAGCTGTATTAATCAATTCAAATAGTTAGCACTACTAATCCACGGTAGATTGATCAGCTGTATTAATCAATTCAATTAGTTAGCCCTACTAATCCACGGTAGATTGTTCAGCTGTATTAATCAATTTAAATAGTTAGCACTACTAATCCACGGTAGAATTTCTAGCTGTATTAATCTATTCAAATAGTTAGCACTACTAATCCACGGTAGATTGTTTAGCTGTATTAACCAATTTAAATAGTTAGCACTACTGATCCACGACAGATTGTTTAGCTGTATTAATCAATTTAAATAGTTAGCACTACTAATCCACAGTAGATTGTTTAGCTGTATTAACCAATTCAAATAGTTAGCACTACTAATCCACGATAGATTGTTTAGCTGTATTAATCAATTTAAATAGTTAGCACTACTAATCCACCGTAGATTGTTCAGCTGTATTAATCAATTCAACTAGTTAGCACTACTAATCAACGGTAGATTGTTTAGCTGTATTAATCAATTTAAATAGTTAGCACTACTAATCCACGGTATATTGTTTAGCTGTATTAATCAATTCAAATAGTTAGCACTACTAATCCACGGTAGATTGATCAGCTGTATTAATCAATTCAATTAGTTAGCCCTACTAATCCACGGTAGATTGTTCAGCTGTATTAATCAAGTTAAATAGTTAGCACTACTAATCCACGACATATTGTTTAGCTGTATTAATCAATTTAAATAGTTAGCACTACTAATCCACAGTAGATTGTTTAGCTGTATTAATCAATTTAAATAGTTAGCACTACTAATTCATGGTATATTGTTTAGCTGTATTAATCAATTCAAATAGTTAGCACTACTAATCCACGGTAGATTGATCAGCTGTATTAATCAATTCAATTAGTTAGCCCTACTAATCCACGGTAGATTGTTTAGCTGTATTAACCAATTTAAATAGTTAGCACTACTAATCCACGACAGATTGTTTAGCTGTATTAATCAATTTAAATAGTTAGCACTACTAATCCACAGTAGATTGTTTAGCTGTATTAACCAATTTAAATAGTTAGCACTACTAATCCACGGTAGATTTTTTAGCTGTATTAATCAATTCAAATAGTTAGCACTACTAATCCACGGTAGATTGATCAGCTGTATTAATCAATTCAATTAGTTAGCCCTACTAATCCACGGTAGATTGTTTAGCTGTATTAATCAATTTAAATAGTTAGCACTACTAATCCACAGTAGATTGTTTAGCTGTATTAACCAATTTAAATAGTTAGCACTACTAATCCACGGTAGATTTTTTAGCTGTATTAATCAATTCAAATAGTTAGCACTACTAATCCACGGTAGATTGATCAGCTGTATTAATCAATTCAATTAGTTAGCCCTACTAATCCACGGTAGATTGTTCAGCTGTATTAATCAATTTAAATAGTTAGCACTACTAATCCACAGTAGATTGTTTAGCTGTATTAACCAATTTAAATAGTTAGCACTACTAATCCACGGTAGATTTTTTAGCTGTATTAATCAATTTAAATAGTTAGCACTACTAATCCACGGTAGATTGATCAGCTGTATTAATCAATTCAATTAGTTAGCCCTACTAATCCACGGTAGATTGTTTAGCTGTATTAATCAATTTAAATAGTTAGCACTACTAATCCACAGTAGATTGTTTAGCTGTATTAACCAATTTAAATAGTTAGCACTACTAATCCACGGTAGATTTTTTAGCTGTATTAATCAATTCAAATAGTTAGCACTACTAATCCACGGTAGATTGATCAGCTGTATTAATCAATTCAATTAGTTAGCCCTACTAATCCACGGTAGATTGTTCAGCTGTATTAATCAATTTAAATAGTTAGCACTACTAATCCACGGTAGATTGTTTAGCTGTATTAATCAATTTAAATAGTTAGCACCACTAATCCACTGTAGATTGTTTAGCTGTATTAATCAATTTAAATAGTTAGCACTACTAATCCACGGTATATTGTTTAGCTGTATTAATCAATTCAAATAGTTAGCACTACTAATCCACGGTAGATTGATCAGCTGTATTAATCAATTCAATTAGTTAGCCCTACTAATCTACGGTAGATTGTTCAGCTGCATTAATCAATTTAAATAGTTAGCACTACTAATCCACGACAGATTGTTTAGCTGTATTAATCAATTTAAATAGTTAGCACTACTAATCCACCGTAGATTGTTTAGCTGTATTAATCAATTTAAATAGTTAGCACTACTAATCCACGGTAGAATTTTTAGCTGTATTAATCAATTTAAATAGTTAGCACTACTAATCCATGGTATATTGTTTAGCTGTATTAATCAATTCAAATAGTTAGCACTACTAATCCACGGTAGATTGATCAGCTGTATTAATCAATTCAATTAGTTAGCCCTACTAATCCACGGTAGATTGTTTAGCTGTATTAACCAATTTAAATAGTTAGCACTACTAATCCACGACAGACTGTTTAGCTGTATTAATCAATTTAAATAGTTAGCACTACTAATCCACAGTAGATTGTTTAGCTGTATTAACCAATTTAAATAGTTAGCACTACTAATCCACGGTAGATTTTTTAGCTGTATTAATCAATTCAAATAGTTAGCACTACTAATCCACAGTAGATTGATCAGCTGTATTAATCAATTCAATTAGTTAGCCCTACTAATCCACGGTAGATTGTTTAGCTGTATTAACCAATTTAAATAGTTAGCACTACTAATCCACGACAGATTGTTTAGCTGTATTAATCAATTTAAATAGTTAGCACTACTAATCCACAGTAGATTGTTTAGTTGTATTAACCAATTTAAATAGTTAGCACTACTAATCCACGGTAGATTTTTTAGCTGTATTAATCAATTCAAATAGTTAGCACTAATAATCCACGGTAGATTGTTTAGCTGTAATAATCAATTTAAATAGTTAGCACTACTAATCCATGGTAGATTGTTTAGCTGTATTAATCAATTTAAATAGTTAGCACCACTAATCCACTGTCGATTGTTTAGCTGTATTAATCAATTTAAATAGTTATCACTACTAATCCACGGTAGATTGTTTAGCTGTATTGATCAATTTAAATAGTTAGCACCACTAATCCACTGTAGATTGTTTAGCTGTATTAATCAATTTAAATAGTTAGCACTACTAATCCACGGTACATTGTTTAGCTGTATTAATCAATTTAAATAGTTAGCACTACTAATCCACGGTATATTGTTTAGCTGTATTAATCAATTCAAATAGTTAGCACTACTAATCCACGGTAGATTGATCAGCTGTATTAATCAATTCAATTAGTTAGCCCTACTAATCCACGGTAGATTGTTCAGCTGTATTAATCAATTTAAATAGTTAGCACTACTAATCCACGGTAGAATTTTTAGCTGTATTAATCTATTCAAATAGTTAGCACTACTAATCCACGGTAGATTGTTTAGCTGTATTAACCAATTTAAATAGTTAGCACTACTAATCCACGACAGATTGTTTAGCTGTATTAATCAATTTAAATAGTTAGCACTACTAATCCACAGTAGATTGTTTAGCTGTATTAACCAATTCAAATAGTTAGCACTACTAATCCACAATAGATTGTTTAGCTGTATTAATCAATTTAAATAGTTAGCACTACTAATCCACCGTAGATTGTTCAGCTGTATTAATCAATTCAACTAGTTAGCACTACTAATCAACGGTAGATTGTTTAGCTGTATTAATCAATTTAAATAGTTAGCACTACTAATCCACTGTAGATTGTTTAGCTGTATTAATCAATTTAAATAGTTAGCACTACTAATTCACGGTAGATTGTTTAGCTGTATTAACCAATTTAAATAGTTAGCACTACTAATGCACGATAGATTGTTTAGCTGTATTAATCAATTTAAATAGTTAGCACTACTAATCCACGGTAGATTTTTTAGCTGTATTAATCAATTCAAATAGTTAACACTACTAATCCACGATAGATTGTTTAGCTGTATTAATCAATTTAAATAGTTAGCACTACTAATCCACGGTAGATTGTTTAGCTGTATTGATCAATTTAAATAGTTAGCACCACTAATCCACTGTAGATTGTTTAGCTGTATTAATCAATTTAAATAGTTAGCACTACTAATTCACGGTAGATTGTTTAGCTGTATTAACCAATTTAAATAGTTAGCACTACTAATCCACGGTAGATTGTTTAGCTGTATTAATCAATTTAAATAGTTAGCACTACTAATCCACGGTAGATTGTTTAGCTGTATTGATCAATTTAAATAGTTAGCACCACTAATCCACTGTAGATTGTTTAGCTGTATTAATCAATTTAAATAGTTAGCACTACTAATTCACGGTAGATTGTTTAGCTGTATTAATCAATTCAATTAGTTAGCACTACTAATCAACGGTAGATTGTTTAGCTGTATAAATCAATTTAAATAGTTAGCACTACTAATCCACTGTAGATTGTTTAGCTGTATTAATCAATTTAAATAGTTAGCACCACTAATCCACTGTAGATTGTTTAGCTGTATTAATCAATTTAAATAGTTAACACTACTAATCCACAGTAGATTGTTTAGCTGTATTAATCAATTTAAATAGTTAACATTACTCATCCACTGTAGATTGTTTAGCTGTATTAATCTAATCGAATAGTTAGCACTACTAACCCACGGTAGATTGTTTAGCTGTATTAATCAATTTAAATAGTTAGCACTACTAATTCACGGTAGATTGTTTAGCTGTATTAATCAATTTAAATAGTTAGCACTACTAATCCACGGCAGATTTTTTAGCTGTATTAATCTAATCGAATAGTTAGCACTACTAACCCACGGTAGATTGTTTAGCTGTATTAATCAATTTAAATAGTTAGCACTACTAATCCGCGGTAGATTGTTTAGCTGTATTAATCAAGTTAAATAGTTAGCACCACTAATCCACTGTAGATTGTTTAGCTGTATTAATCAATTTAAATAGTTAGCACTACTAATTCACGGCAGATTTTTTAGCTGTATTAATCTAATCGAATAGTTAGCACTACTAACCCACGGTAGATTGTTTAGCTGTATTAATCAATTTAAATAGTTAGCACTACTAATCCGCGGTAGATTGTTTAGCTGTATTAATCAAGTTAAATAGTTAGCACCACTAATCCACTGTAGATTGTTTAGCTGTATTAATCAATTTAAATAGTTAGCACTACTAATCCACGGTAGATTGTTTAGCTGTATTGATCAATTTAAATAGTTAGCACAACTAATCCACTGTAGATTGTTTAGCTGTATTAATCAATGTAAATAGTTAGCACTACTAATCCACGGTAGATTGTTTAGCTGTATTAACCAATTTAAATAGTTAGCACTACTAATCCACGATAGATTGTTTAGCTGTATTAACCAATTTAAATAGTTAGCACTACTAATCCACGGTAGATTTTTTAGCTGTATTAATCAATTCAAATAGTTAGCACCACTAATCCACGGTAGATTGTTTAGCTGTATTAATCAATTTAAATAGTTAGCACTACTAATCCACGGTAGATTGTTTAGCTGTATTAATCAATTTAAATAGTTAGCACCACTAATCCACTGTCGATTGTTTAGCTGTATTAATGAATTTAAATAGTTATCACTACTAATCCATGGTAGATTGTTTAGCTGTATTGATCAATTTAAATAGTTAGCACCACTAATCCACGGTAGATTGTTTAGCTGTATTAATCAATTTAAATAGTTAGCACTACTTATCCACGGTAGATTGATCAGCTGTATTAATCAATTCAATTAGTTAGCCCTACTAATCCACGGTAGATTGTTCAGCTGTATTAATCAATTTAAATAGTTAGCACTACTAATCCACGGTAGAATTTTTAGCTGTATTAATCTATTCAAATAGTTAGCACTACTAATCCACGGTAGATTGTTTAGCTGTATTAACCAATTTAAATAGTTAGCACTACTAATCCACGACAGATTGTTTAGCTGTATTAATCAATTTAAATAGTTAGCACTACTAATCCACAGTAGATTGTTTAGCTGTATTAACCAATTCAAATAGTTAGCACTACTAATCCACGATAGATTGTTTAGCTGTATTAATCAATTTAAATAGTTAGCACTACTAATCCACCGTAGATTGTTCAGCTGTATTAATCAATTCAACTAGTTAGCACTACTAATCAACGGTAGATTGTTTAGCTGTATTAATCAATTTAAATAGTTAGCACTACTAATCCACGGTATATTGTTTAGCTGTATTAATCAATTCAAATAGTTAGCACTACTAATCCACGGTAGATTGATCAGCTGTATTAATCAATTCAATTAGTTAGCCCTACTAATCCACGGTAGATTGTTCAGCTGTATTAATCAATTTAAATAGTTAGCACTACTAATCCACGGTAGAATTTTTAGCTGTATTAATCAATTTAAATAGTTAGCACTACTAATCCACGGTATATTGTTTAGCTGTATTAATCAATTCAAATAGTTAGCACTACTAATCCACGGTAGATTGATCAGCTGTATTAATCAATTCAATTAGTTAGCCCTACTAATCCACGGTAGATTGTTTAGCTGTATTAACCAATTTAAATAGTTAGCACTACTAATCCACGACAGATTGTTTAGCTGTATTAATCAATTTAAATAGTTAGCACTACTAATCCACAGTAGATTGTTTAGCTGTATTAACCAATTTAAATAGTTAGCACTACTAATCCACGGTAGATTTTTTAGCTGTATTAATCAATTCAAATAGTTAGCACTACTAATCCACGGTAGATTGATCAGCTGTATTAATCAATTCAATTAGTTAGCCCTACTAATCCACGGTAGATTGTTTAGCTGTATTAACCAATTTAAATAGTTAGCACTACTAATCCACGGTAGATTTTTTAGCTGTATTAATCAATTCAAATAGTTAGCACCACTAATCCACGGTAGAATTTTTAGCTGTATTAATCTATTCAAATAGTTAGCACTACTAATCCACGGTAGATTGTTTAGCTGTATTAACCAATTTAAATAGTTAGCACTACTAATCCACGACAGATTGTTTAGCTGTATTAATCAATTTAAATAGTTAGCACTACTAATCCACAGTAGATTGTTTAGCTGTATTAACCAATTCAAATAGTTAGCACTACTAATCCACGATAGATTGTTTAGCTGTATTAATCAATTTAAATAGTTAGCACTACTAATCCACCGTAGATTGTTCAGCTGTATTAATCAATTCAACTAGTTAGCACTACTAATCAACGGTAGATTGTTTAGCTGTATTAATCAATTTAAATAGTTAGCACTACTAATCCACGGTATATTGTTTAGCTGTATTAATCAATTCAAATAGTTAGCACTACTAATCCACGGTAGATTGATCAGCTGTATTATTCAATTCAATTAGTTAGCCCTACTAATCCACGGTAGATTGTTCAGCTGTATTAATCAATTTAAATAGTTAGCACTACTAATCCACGGTAGAATTTTTAGCTGTATTAATCAATTTAAATAGTTAGCACTACTAATCCACAGTAGATTGTTTAGCTGTATTAACCAATTCAAATAGTTAGCACTACTAATCCACGATAGATTGTTTAGCTGTATTAATCAATTTAAATAGTTAGCACTACTAATCCACCGTAGATTGTTCAGCTGTATTAATCAATTCAACTAGTTAGCACTACTAATCAACGGTAGATTGTTTAGCTGTATTAATCAATTTAAATAGTTAGCACTACTAATCCACGGTATATTGTTTAGCTGTATTAATCAATTCAAATAGTTAGCACTACTAATCCACGGTAGATTGATCAGCTGTATTAATCAATTCAATTAGTTAGCCCTACTAATCCACGGTAGATTGTTCAGCTGTATTAATCAATTTAAATAGTTAGCACTACTAATCCACGGTAGAATTTTTAGCTGTATTAATCAATTTAAATAGTTAGCACTACTAATCCACGGTATATTGTTTAGCTGTATTAATCAATTCAAATAGTTAGCACTACTAATCCACGGTAGATTGATCAGCTGTATTAATCAATTCAATTAGTTAGCCCTACTAATCCACGGTAGATTGTTTAGCTGTATTAACCAATTTAAATAGTTAGCACTACTAATCCACGACAGATTGTTTAGCTGTATTAATCAATTTAAATAGTTAGCACTACTAATCCACAGTAGATTGTTTAGCTGTATTAACCAATTTAAATAGTTAGCACTACTAATCCACGGTAGATTTTTTAGCTGTATTAATCAATTCAAATAGTTAGCACTACTAATCCACGGTAGATTGATCAGCTGTATTAATCAATTCAATTAGTTAGCCCTACTAATCCACGGTAGATTGTTTAGTTGTATTAACCAATTTAAATAGTTAGCACTACTAATCCACGACAGATTGTTTAGCTGTATTAATCAGTTTAAATAGTTAGCACTACTAATCCACGGTAGATTGTTTAGCTGTATTAATCAATTTAAATAGTTGGCACTACTAATCCATAGTAGATTGTTTAGCTGTATTAATCAATTTAAATAGTTAGCACTACTAATCTGCGGTAGATTGTTTAGCTGTATTAATCAATTTAAATAGTTAGCACTACTAATCCACAGTAGATTGTTTAGCTGTATTAACCAATTTAAATAGTTAGCACTACTAATCCACGGTAGATTTTTTAGCTGTATTAATCAATTCAAATAGTTAGCACTACTAATCCACGGTAGATTGATCAGCTGTATTAATCAATTCAATTAGTTAGCCCTACTAATCCACGGTAGATTGTTTAGCTGTATTAACCAATTTAAATAGTTAGCACTACTAATCCACAGTAGATTGTTTACCTGTATTAATCAATTTAAATAGTTAGCACTACTAATCCACAGTAGATTGTTTAGCTGTATTAACCAATTTAAATAGTTAGCACTACTAATCCACGGTAGATTTTTTAGCTGTATTAATCAATTCAAATAGTTAGCACTACTAATCCACGGTAGATTGTTTAGCTGTATTAATCAATTTAAATAGTTAGCACTACTAATCCACGGTAGATTGTTTAGCTGTATTAATCAATTTAAATAGTTAGCACCACTAATCCACTGTCGATTGTTTAGCTGTATTAACCAATTTAAATAGTTAGCACTACTAATCCACGACAGATTGTTTAGCTGTATTAATCAATTTAAATAGTTAGCACTACTAATCCACAGTAGATTGTTTAGCTGTATTAACCAATTTAAATAGTTAGCACTACTAATCCACGGTAGATTTTTTAGCTGTATTAATCAATTCAAATAGTTAGCACTACTAATCCACGGTAGATTGATCAGCTGTATTAATCAATTCAATTAGTTAGCCCTACTAATCCACGGTAGATTGTTTAGCTGTATTAACCAATTTAAATAGTTAGCACTACTAATCCACGACAGATTGTTTAGCTGTATTAATCAGTTTAAATAGTTAGCACTACTAATCCACGGTAGATTGTTTAGCTGTATTAATCAATTTAAATAGTTGGCACTACTAATCCATAGTAGATTGTTTAGCTGTATTAATCAATTTAAATAGTTAGCACTACTAATCTGCGGTAGATTGTTTAGCTGTATTAATCAATTTAAATAGTTAGCACTACTAATCCACAGTAGATTTTTTAGCTGTATTAACCAATTTAAATAGTTAGCACTACTAATCCACGGTAGATTTTTTAGCTGTATTAATCAATTCAAATAGTTAGCACTACTAATCCACGGTAGATTGATCAGCTGTATTAATCAATTCAATTAGTTAGCCCTACTAATCCACGGTAGATTGTTTAGCTGTATTAACCAATTTAAATAGTTAGCACTACTAATCCACAGTAGATTGTTTACCTGTATTAATCAATTTAAATAGTTAGCACTACTAATCCACAGTAGATTGTTTAGCTGTATTAACCAATTTAAATAGTTAGCACTACTAATCCACGGTAGATTTTTTAGCTGTATTAATCAATTCAAATAGTTAGCACTACTAATCCACGGTAGATTGTTTAGCTGTATTAATCAATTTAAATAGTTAGCACTACTAATCCACGGTAGATTGTTTAGCTGTATTAATCAATTTAAATAGTTAGCACCACTAATCCACTGTCGATTGTTTAGCTGTATTAATCAATTTAAATAGTTATCACTACTAATCCACGGTAGATTGTTTAGCTGTATTGATCAATTTAAATAGTTAGCACCACTAATCCACTGTAGATTGTTTAGCTGTATTAATCAATTTAAATAGTTAGCACTACTAATCCACGGTATATTGTTTAGCTGTATTAATCAATTCAAATAGTTAGCACTACTAATCCACGGTAGATTGATCAGCTGTATTAATCAATTCAATTAGTTAGCCCTACTAATCCACGGTAGATTGTTCAGCTGTATTAATCAATTTAAATAGTTAGCACTACTAATCCACGGTAGAATTTTTAGCTGTATTAATCTATTCAAATAGTTAGCACTACTAATCCACGGTAGATTGTTTAGCTGTATTAACCAATTTAAATAGTTAGCACTACTAATCCACGACAGATTGTTTAGCTGTATTAATCAATTTAAATAGTTAGCACTACTAATCCACAGTAGATTGTTTAGCTGTATTAACCAATTCAAATAGTTAGCACTACTAATCCACGATAGATTGTTTAGCTGTATTAATCAATTTAAATAGTTAGCACTACTAATCCACCGTAGATTGTTCAGCTGTATTAATCAATTCAACTAGTTAGCACTACTAATCAACGGTAGATTGTTTAGCTGTATTAATCAATTTAAATAGTTAGCACTACTAATCCACTGTAGATTGTTTAGCTGTATTAATCAATTTAAATAGTTAGCACTACTAATTCACGGTAGATTGTTTAGCTGTATTAACCAATTTAAATAGTTAGCACTACTAATGCACGATAGATTGTTTAGCTGTATTAATCAATTTAAATAGTTAGCACTACTAATCCACGGTAGATTTTTTAGCTGTATTAATCAATTCAAATAGTTAACACTACTAATCCACGATAGATTGTTTAGCTGTATTAATCAATTTAAATAGTTAGCACTACTAATCCACGGTAGATTGTTTACCTCGTATTACCTCGTAGGATTCTTCACGCTAAACCACCTAGGGATGTAAGGGGCGTGCCTCAATTAGACCCAAATGGATTTTTTTTTTTTTTTTTTTGTAAAACAATGTTCCAGTAATTGGTTTCATAATTAGAATCTATGAATTAATGTTACATAGAGGTCTGCAATTTAAGGTCTCGTATTGTCTTTGGTAAAAAGCTATTGTGGAAGAGTGACCTGTTTGTTTGTAGAGTGATTGGAACTCCGTGTCTTTGAGATCTAGTTTGTATAAAGTTTGTTGGTATGGTAATGAGCTTGTCATAAGATTCTGTGAGTGCAGGATGTATATCTTCTTTGCTTAGTACTCTCATAAGTAGCCTCATTCTTTGTTGTTGTCTTCTTTGTTGTAGTGGGATCACTCCTAGCTTGTCCATAGCCTCGCTTATGCCTCTTGTACCTTTCAGGTTTGCAATAAACCTGATAGCTTGGTTCTGTACAAGCTCTAAGTCTTTGATGTCACCTTTATTGCTAGGGTCCCAAGCTGCAGCTGCATATTCTAGATGGGGTAGACATAATGACCTATAAGCTAAGAGTTTGGCCTTTTGCGGAGCCCGGAAGAGAGCACGTTTGACCATACCAAGCTGCTTTTTAGCAGCGGTAATTTTTGTCTCTATATGTTTGTTAAACCTTAGGTCATCTTGCAGTGTTACTCCTAGGTAACGGGAGTTGGATACTTGTTCTAAAGCTATTTTGTTCAGCGTATATGTTGGTGTGTGTTCGTTATTTGTGTTGTTGAATATGAGAATCTTGCTTTTGTTGACATTGAATTCCATTCCCCATCTGGTAGCCCATCTTCCAAGTGCATCTAGGTTTTGTTGGAAGTTATCGATATCTCCGGTAGTTGATATTTCTTGGTAGAGCAGTGTGTCATCTGCAAAAAGTGAAACTGAGCAAGTTACACACTCAGGAAGGTCATTAATGAAGAGCAGAAACAACACTGGGCCAAGTACTGACCCCTGTGGTACTCCCGACGTTACTGGAAGGAAGTTGGACTCTTTGCCATCAAGTACTACGCACTGAGATCTATGAAGTAGAAAGTTATGTATCCAACTTATTATGTAGTCATCTATATCTGTTTTTGACAGTTTTTCCATTAAGAGTGCATGCGGTACCCGATCAAAGGCTTTTGCAAAGTCAAGGACTGCTGCGTGGACGCTTTTTTGTTGATCAACAGAGGTGAGAATGTCATTAAGGGTTGCACACAGTTGTGTCTCGCATGACAGTCCTTGCCGGAACCCATGTTGTCGATTGTGAAGAATCTTGTCTACCTTGGCTAGTAAGTTTCTCAGCACTATGTGTTCAAGGATTTTGCATGGGATACTGGTAAGCGATATTGGTCTGTAGTTGCTGACTGTTTCAGTTGTACCTGATTTATGGATTGGTGTTACATTGGCAATTTTCCACTCTTCTGGGAGTATTCCTAGTTCGAGAGATTTATTAAATATGGTAGCAAGACAGTCTGATGTTTGTTCTATGTCAATCATCAAGTCTTCTTTACGTATTCCGTCTCGACCAGGTGCTTTACCCCCCTTCAAGTCCTTGACAAGCTTGATTATTCCACAGATATCTATTTTTGGTGGTGTGAATGCGTTGACAGTACAGTTTTCTGCGAGAGAGTGGTTTTTATTGAATTGACTGTGGAAGTATGTGTTAAGCATTATCGCACACTTACATGGGTCATCTGTTTGAAAGTTACTTTCATCTCTTAACATAATTTGGTTCTTTGTGTTTTTTATTCCTTTTAGGTGTCTATAGAACGGTTTGCAGTTGCCTTCTGATAGTGGTTTACAGATTCGGTTTGTGACGTAATCTCTTTTTATCTTTCTGATTGCTGCTTTAGTATCTTTGCGTGCTTTAGTGTATTGTTTTTGGTCAAATGGGTCACCACTGCAACGGAAACGATTGTATAGTTGCCTTTGTTTGGTGACTAGTTTACGACTCTCTTTGGTGAACCAAACTGGTTCAGTTTTTGGACGGTCCTCGACAGTTTTCTTTGGTACAAAATCATTGATAGCATGTTTAAGGGTTCTTGAGAAAAATGTCCACATTTTGTTGACATCATCCATCTCTTTTAGTCTATGTTTGGTATCATTCATAACTAACTCAAACCTGTCAAGATCCACTTTACTATAAAGCTTGATGACCTTTGTTGGAAATTGTTTTACTGGTAGTGCAGTTTTGATCTCGGCCTTTATAATAAAGTGATCACTAAGACCAGGATATATGACTTCATGTGACTGGATCATCTCAGGTTGGTTTGTACAGATCAGGTCAAGCGTATTACCATGTATGTGTGTGGGTTGAGTGATGAGCTGGTGAAGATTGTGCTGAGCTAGTAAGTCTGTGAATTCTCTGCTCATAACACGGTCTTGTGACTGTGGCTTTATAGTGATATTTAGCCAATCAATACCAGGAAGGTTCATATCGCCAGTTAATATAATGTGGTCATTAGGAAATTTTTGTGAGAGGTCTTCTATTATGTTATTTAACATAGTCATATCTTTGTGTGTTGGTGGACGGTAGAAGCACCCAACTAAAATTGACTCATGTATTCGAACAAATAAGATTTCATCTTTGGTTTTGTCCGCGTCTGTTGTGACTTTCTTGCTAATGAATGAATCACTAATGGCAATCAAAACGCCTCCTCCATGTAAATTTCTGTCTTTCCTGTATATATTTTTATTGTTATAGTCAAATATTTGATGGCTATAGATGCTCGAGTCAATGTGGGTCTCTGTCAGACAAACTATGTCAAAGTCGTATGTTTCTGTAGTTAATTCTTCAGTTTTGCCTTTAAGAGATCTAGTGTTTGCAGTGAACATCTTTACAAGGTTGAATGACGGGTTAAAACCGTCTTTGGCACTTGCTCTGTTGTGTTCAGGTCTCGCCATTCCCCCGACTCTTCTTTGGACTGAATCTTCATGTTTCTTATTCGGTATTGAGTGTTGCTAGATGGGTCTTCAGCCTTTTTTTGTTTAATGTGTTGTCTTAGTTCATATTGTCGTTCACGTACCTCTTTGCTTTCATCAAGCTTGCACCAGATGTTATTTCCTCTCTGGGTTGCGTGTACTCTTTTCATAAACTCCCATTTGGTGTTTTCATCTGTAAATTCAAGTTTTATTGGCTTGTTTGCTGCTGTAGATTGCAGACGTACTGCCTTGATTGGTTCTTTTGTGTGCATGAAGCATTCATTTTGGAGCATCTCTGTGACTTGTTCAAGAGCACTTTTGTTTTCTTCTGCTTTAATTCCATAAAGTATGGCATTGTATTTGCGGCTCTCCGCCTGGTTTTGTTCAAAATTTTTTGCTAGTAGATGTTTGGCACTGGAGTTGATTTCAATGCTCCTTTTAACACCTTCAGTGTTACTTTGTACAGCTGCAGCATATGAAATCTCAAGCTTTTCTATTCTCTCAGTTAACCCCTCTCTAGTTGAATCAACTGTTGTCATCAGTTTGGAAACCATGGTTTCAATATTATTGAGCTTGTTGGTAGTTGCTGTATTTTCAGCAAGAGCGGCTAAATTTCCCGGTTCATTTTTCCCCGTTGCTGAATTAATTTCAATGACACACATATCACAGAACCATTTAACTCCTTTGTTGTCCATCTTGCCAATAAATGTAAGCTCTTGAATTGTAAGTTCCTGGCATGTACCATGATACCAGTTCTTACAGAGATCACATCCTATTAATTTGGTTGAGCATTTTTGAGATGCTCCTCTAGAATTTTTTACAAAACATTCCTCCATATTGCATGTTTTGCATTTGTAACCACCATTTTGTTTTTCATCATCATCCTTTCCACCCATCATGTGTGTGTGTGTGAAAAGTGAAAGCCAAATATTTTTTGGATTTGAATCACTCAAGGTTATAAATTTTTTTTTTTTTTGGGTCAAATTGGTGAGGCAGCCCTACCCTAGGGGTGAATTTAGATCAATTTAGGTAAAGTTTTCTCACAAAATTAAAAAAACCATGCCATGTTGGTTGACCTTGACCTCTTAGCTTATTTTAGTTTAGCTGTATTGATCAATTTAAATAGTTAGCACCACTAATCCACTGTAGATTGTTTAGCTGTATTAATCAATTTAAATAGTTAGCACTACTAATTCACGGTAGATTGTTTAGCTGTATTAACCAATTTAAATAGTTAGCACTACTAATCCATGGTACATTGTTTAGCTGTATTAATCAATTTAAATAGTTAGCACTACTAATCCACGATAGATTGTTTAGCTGTATTAATCAATTTAAATAGTTAGCACCACTAATCCACTGTAGATTGTTTAGCTGTATTAATCAATTTAAATAGTTAGCACTACTAATTCACGGTAGATTGTTTAGCTGTATTAATCAATTCAATTAGTTAGCACTACTAATCAACGGTAGATTGTTTAGCTGTATAAATCAATTTAAATAGTTAGCACTACTAATCCACTGTAGATTGTTTAGCTGTATTCATCAATTTAAATAGTTAGCACCACTAATCCACTGTAGATTGTTTAGCTGTATTAATCAATTTAAATAGTTAGTACTACTAATTCACGCTAGATTGTTTAGCTGTATTAGTCAATTCAATTAGTTAGCACTACTAATCCACGGTAGATTGTTTAGCTGTATTAATCAATTTAAATAGTTAGCATTACTAATTCACGGCAGATTTTTTAGCTGTATTAATCTAATCGAATAGTTAGCACTACTAACCCACGGTAGATTGTTTAGCTGTATTAATCAATTTAAATAGTTAGCACTACTAATCCGCGGTAGATTGTTTAGCTGTATTAATCAATTTAAATAGTTAACATTACTCATCCACTGTAGATTGTTTAGCTGTATTAATCTAATCGAATAGTTAGCACTATTAACCCACGGTAGATTGTTTAGCTGTATTAATCAATTTAAATAGTTAGCACTACTAATTCACGGTAGATTGTTTAGCTGTATTAATCAATTTAAATAGTTAGCACTACTAATCCACGGCAGATTTTTTAGCTGTATTAATCTAATCGAATAGTTAGCACTACTAACCCACGGTAGATTGTTTAGCTGTATTAATCAATTTAAATAGTTAGCACTACTAATCCGCGGTAGATTGTTTAGCTGTATTAATCAATTTAAATAGTTAACATTACTCATCCACTGTAGATTGTTTAGCTGTATTAATCAAGTTAAATAGTTAGCACCACTAATCCACGGTAGATTGTTTAGCTGTATTAATCAATTTAAATAGTTAGCACTACTAATCCATGGTAGATTGTTTAGCTGTATTAATCAATTTAAATAGTTAGCACTACTAATCCACGGTAGATTGTTTAGCTGTATTAATCAATTTAAATAGTTAGCACTACTAATCCACGGTAGATTGTTTAGCTGTATTGATCAATTTAAATAGTTAGCACAACTAATCCACTGTAGATTGTTTAGCTGTATTAATCAATGTAAATAGTTAGCACTACTAATCCACGGTAGATTGTTTAGCTGTATTAACCAATTTAAATAGTTAGCACTACTAATCCACGATAGATTGTTTAGCTGTATTAACCAATTTAAATAGTTAGCACTACTAATCCACGGTAGATTTTTTAGCTGTATTAATCAATTCAAATAGTTAGCACCACTAATCCACGGTAGATTGTTTAGCTGTATTAATCAATTTAAATAGTTAGCACTACTAATCCACGGTAGATTGTTTAGCTGTATTAATCAATTTAAATAGTTAGCACCACTAATCCACTGTCGATTGTTTAGCTGTATTAATGAATTTAAATAGTTATCACTACTAATCCATGGTAGATTGTTTAGCTGTATTGATCAATTTAAATAGTTAGCACCACTAATCCACGGTAGATTGTTTAGCTGTATTAATCAATTTAAATAGTTAGCACTACTTATCCACGGTAGATTGATCAGCTGTATTAATCAATTCAATTAGTTAGCCCTACTAATCCACGGTAGATTGTTCAGCTGTATTAATCAATTTAAATAGTTAGCACTACTAATCCACGGTAGAATTTTTAGCTGTATTAATCTATTCAAATAGTTAGCACTACTAATCCACGGTAGATTGTTTAGCTGTATTAACCAATTTAAATAGTTAGCACTACTAATCCACGACAGATTGTTTAGCTGTATTAATCAATTTAAATAGTTAGCACTACTAATCCACAGTAGATTGTTTAGCTGTATTAACCAATTCAAATAGTTAGCACTACTAATCCACGATAGATTGTTTAGCTGTATTAATCAATTTAAATAGTTAGCACTACTAATCCACCGTAGATTGTTCAGCTGTATTAATCAATTCAACTAGTTAGCACTACTAATCAACGGTAGATTGTTTAGCTGTATTAATCAATTTAAATAGTTAGCACTACTAATCCACGGTATATTGTTTAGCTGTATTAATCAATTCAAATAGTTAGCACTACTAATCCACGGTAGATTGATCAGCTGTATTAATCAATTCAATTAGTTAGCCCTACTAATCCACGGTAGATTGTTCAGCTGTATTAATCAATTTAAATAGTTAGCACTACTAATCCACGGTAGAATTTTTAGCTGTATTAATCAATTTAAATAGTTAGCACTACTAATCCACGGTATATTGTTTAGCTGTATTAATCAATTCAAATAGTTAGCACTACTAATCCACGGTAGATTGATCAGCTGTATTAATCAATTCAATTAGTTAGCCCTACTAATCCACGGTAGATTGTTTAGCTGTATTAACCAATTTAAATAGTTAGCACTACTAATCCACGACAGATTGTTTAGCTGTTTTAATCAATTTAAATAGTTAGCACTACTAATCCACAGTAGATTGTTTAGCTGTATTAACCAATTTAAATAGTTAGCACTACTAATCCACGGTAGATTTTTTAGCTGTATTAATCAATTCAAATAGTTAGCACTACTAATCCACGGTAGATTGATCAGCTGTATTAATCAATTCAATTAGTTAGCCCTACTAATCCACGGTAGATTGTTTAGCTGTATTAACCAATTTAAATAGTTAGCACTACTAATCCACGACAGATTGTTTAGCTGTATTAATCAGTTTAAATAGTTAGCACTACTAATCCACGGTAGATTGTTTAGCTGTATTAATCAATTTAAATAGTTGGCACTACTAATCCATAGTAGATTGTTTAGCTGTATTAATCAATTTAAATAGTTAGCACTACTAATCTGCGGTAGATTGTTTAGCTGTATTAATCAATTTAAATAGTTAGCACTACTAATCCACAGTAGATTGTTTAGCTGTATTAACCAATTTAAATAGTTAGCACTACCAATCCACGGTAGATTTTTTAGCTGTATTAATCAATTCAAATAGTTAGCACTACTAATCCACGGTAGATTGATCAGCTGTATTAATCAATTCAATTAGTTAGCCCTACTAATCCACGGTAGATTATTTAGCTGTATTAACCAATTTAAATAGTTAGCACTACTAATCCACAGTAGATTGTTTACCTGTATTAATCAATTTAAATAGTTAGCACTACTAATCCACAGTAGATTGTTTAGCTGTATTAACCAATTTAAATAGTTAGCACTACTAATCCACGGTAGATTTTTTAGCTGTATTAATCAATTCAAATAGTTAGCACTACTAATCCACGGTAGATTGTTTAGCTGTATTAATCAATTTAAATAGTTAGCACTACTAATCCACGGTAGATTGTTTAGCTGTATTGATCAATTTAAATAGTTAGCACCACTAATCCACTGTAGATTGTTTAGCTGTATTAATCAATTTATATAGTTAGCACTACTAATCCACGGTATATTGTTTAGCTGTATTAATCAATTTAAATAGTTATCACTACTAATCCACGGTAGATTGTTTAGCTGTATTGATCAATTTAAATAGTTATCACTACTAATCCACGGTAGATTGTTTAGCTGTATTGATCAATTTAAATAGTTAGCACCACTAATCCACTGTAGATTGTTTAGCTGTATTAATCAATTTATATAGTTAGCACTACTAATCCACGGTATATTGTTTAGCTGTATTAATCAATTCAAATAGTTAGCACTACTAATCCACGGTAGATTGATCAGCTGTATTAATCAATTCAATTAGTTAGCCCTACTAATCCACGGTAGATTGTTCAGCTGTATTAATCAATTTAAATAGTTAGCACTACTAATCCACGGTAGAATTTTTAGCTGTATTAATCTATTCAAATAGTTAGCACTACTAATCCACGGTAGATTGTTTAGCTGTATTAATCAATTTAAATAGTTAGCACCACTAATCCACTGTCGATTGTTTAGCTGTATTAATCAATTTAAATAGTTATCACTACTAATCCACGGTAGATTGTTTAGCTGTATTGATCAATTTAAATAGTTAGCACCACTAATCCACTGTAGATTGTTTAGCTGTATTAATCAATTTATATAGTTAGCACTACTAATCCACGGTATATTGTTTAGCTGTATTAATCAATTCAAATAGTTAGCACTACTAATCCACGGTAGATTGATCAGCTGTATTAATCAATTCAATTAGTTAGCCCTACTAATCCACGGTAGATTGTTCAGCTGTATTAATCAATTTAAATAGTTAGCACTACTAATCCACGGTAGAATTTTTAGCTGTATTAATCTATTCAAATAGTTAGCACTACTAATCCACGGTAGATTGTTTAGCTGTATTAATCAATTCAATTAGTTAGCACTACTAATCAACGGTAGATTGTTTAGCTGTATTAATCAATTTAAATAGTTAGCACTACTAATCCACGGTATATTGTTTAGCTGTATTAATCAATTCAATTAGTTAGCACTACTGATCCACGGTAGATTGTTTAGCTGTATTAATCAAGTTAAATAGTTAGCACTACTAATACACGGTAGATTGTTCAGCTGTATTAACCAATTTAAATAGTTAGCACTACTAATCCACGACAGATTGTTTAGCTGTATTAACCAATTCAAATAGTTAGCACTACTAATCCACGATAGATTGTTTAGCTGTATTAATCAATTTAAATAGTTAGCACTACTAATCCACCGTAGATTGTTCAGCCGTATTAATCAATTCAACTAGTTAGCACTACTAATCAACGGTAGATTGTTTAGCTGTATTAATCAATTTAAATAGTTAGCACTACTAATCCACGGTACATTGTTTAGCTGTATTAATCAATTCAAATAGTTAGCACTACTAATCCACGGTAGATTGTTCAGCTGTATTAATCAATTCAATTATTTAGCCCTATTAATCCACGGTAGATTGTTCAGCTGTATTAATCAATTTAAATAGTTAGCACTACTAATCTACGGTCGATTGTTCAGCTGTATTAATCTATTCAAATAGTTAGCACTACTAATCCACGGTAGATTGTTTAGCTGTATTAATCAATTTAAATAGTTAGCACTACTAATCCGCGGTCGATTGTTTAGCTGTATTAATCAATTCAAATAGTTAGCACTACTAATCCACGGTAGATTGTTCAGCTGTATTAATCAATTCAATTAGTTAGCACTACTAATCAACGGAAGATTGTTTAGCTGTATTAATCAATTTAAATAGTTAGCACTACTAATCCACGGTAGATTGTTTAGCTGTATTAATCAATTTAAATAGTTAGCACTACTAATCCACGGTAGATTGTTTAGCTGTATTAATCAATTCAAATAGTTAGCACTACTAATCCAGTGTAGATTGTTCAGCTGTATTAATCAATTTAAATAGTTAGCACTACTAATCCACGGTAGATTGTTTAGCTGTAATAATCAATTTAAATAGCTAGCACTACTAATCCACGGTAGATTGTTTAGCTGTATTAATCAATTTAAGTAGTTAGCACTACTAATCCACGGTAGATTGTTTAGCTGTATTAATCAATCCAAATAGCTAGCACTACTAATCCACGGTAGATTGTTTAGCTGTATTAATCAATTTAAATAATTATCACTACTAATCCACGGTAGATTGTTTAGCTGTATTAATCAATTTAAATAGTTAGCACTACTAATCCACGGTAGATTGTTTAGCTGTATTGATCAATTTAAATAGTTAGCATTACTAATCCACGGTAGATTGTTCAGCTGTATTAATCAATTTAAATAGTTAGCACTACTAATCCACGGTAGATTTTTTAGCTGTATTAATCTATTCAAATAGTTAGCACTACTAATACACGGTAGATTGTTTAGCTGTATTAATCAATTTAAATAGTTAGCACTACTAATCCGCGGTAGATTGTTTAGCTGTATTAATCAATTTAAAAAGTTAACATTACTCATCCACTGTAGATTGTTTAGCTGTATTAATCAAGTTAATTAGTTAGCACCACTAATCCACTGTAAATTGTTTAGCTGTATTAATCAATTTAAATAGTTAGCACTACTAATCCACGGTAGATTGTTTAGCTGTATTGATCAATTTAAATAGTTAGCACAACTAATCCACTGTAGATTGTTTAGCTGTATTAATCAATGTAAATAGTTAGCACTACTAATCCACGGTAGATTGTTTAGCTGTATTAACCAATTTAAATAGTTGGCACTACTAATGCACGATAGATTGTTTAGCTGTATTAATCAATTTAAATAGTTAGCACTACTAATCCACGGTAGATTTTTTAGCTGTATTAATCAATTTAAATAGTTAGCACTACTAATCCATGGTAGATTGTTTAGCTGTATTAATCAATTTAAATAGTTAGCACTACTAATCCACAGTAGATTTTTTAGCTGTATTAATCAATTCAAATAGTTAGCACTACTAATCCACGGTACATTGTTTAGCTGTATTAATCAATTCAAATAGTTAGCACTACTAATCCACGGTAGATTGTTCAGCTGTATTAATCAATTTAAATAGTTAGCACCACTAATCCACTGTCGATTGTTTAGCTGTATTAATCAATTTAAATAGTTAGCACTACTAATCCACTGTAGATTGTTTAGCTGTATTAATCAATTTAAATAGTTAGCACTACTAATCCACGGTAGATTGTTTAGCTGTATTAATCGGTTTAAATAGTTAGCACTACTAATCCACGGTAGATTGTTTAGCTGTATTAATCAATTTAAATAGTTAGCACTACTAATCCACGGTAGATTGTTTAGCTGTATTAATCAATTTAAATAGTTAGCACTACTAATCCATGGTAGATTGTTTAGCTGTATTAATCAATTTAAATAGTTAGCACCACTAATCCACTGTAGATTGTTTAGCTGTATTAATCAATTTAAATAGTTAGCACTACTAATCCACGTAGATTGTTTAGCTGTATTAACCAATTTAAATAGTTAGCACTACTAATGCACGATAGATTGTTTAGCTGTATTAATCAATTTAAATAGTTAGCACTACTAATCCACGGTAGATTTTTTAGCTGTATTAATCAATTCAAATAGTTAGCACTACTAATCCACGATAGATTGTTTAGCTGTATTAATCAATTTAAATAGTTAGCACTACTAATCCACGGTAGATTGTTTAGCTGTATTGATCAATTTTAATAGTTAGCACCACTAATCCACTGTAGATTGTTTAGCTGTATTAATCAATTTAAATAGTTAGCACTACTAATTCACGGTAGATTGTTTAGCTGTATTAATCAATTTAAATAGTCAGCACTACTAATCCACGGTAGATTGTTTAGCTGTATTAACCAACTTAAATAGTTAGCACTACTAATCCACGTAGATTGTTTAGCTGTATTAATCAATTTAAATAGTTAGCACCACTAATCCACTGTAGATTGTTTAGCTGTATTAATCAATTTAAATAGTTAGCACTACTAATTCACGGTAGATTGTTTAGCTGTATTAATCAATTCAATTAGTTAGCACTACTAATCAACGGTAGATTGTTTAGCTGTATAAATCAATTTAAATAGTTAGCACTACTAATCCACTGTAGATTGTTTAGCTGTATTAATCAATTTAAATAGTTAGCACCACTAATCCACTGTAGATTGTTTAGCTGTATTAATCAATTTAAATAGTTAGCACTACTAATTCACGGTAGATTGTTTAGCTGTATTAGTCAATTCAATTAGTTAGCACTACTAATCCACGGTAGATTGTTTAGCTGTATTAATCAATTTAAATAGTTAGCATTACTAATCCACGGCAGATTTTTTAGCTGTATTAATCTAATCGAATAGTTAGCACTACTAACCCACGGTAGATTGTTTAGCTGTATTAATCAATTTAAATAGTTAGCACTACTAATCCGCGGTAGATTGTTTAGCTGTATTAATCAATTTATATAGTTAACATTACTCATCCACTGTAGACTGTTTAGCTGTATTAATCTAATCGAATAGTTAGCACTACTAACCCACGGTAGATTGTTTAGCTGTATTAATCAATTTAAATAGTTAGCACTACTAATTCACGGTAGATTGTTTAGCTGTATTAATCAATTTAAATAGTTAGCACTACTAATCCACGGCAGATTTTTTAGCTGTATTAATCTAATTGAATAGTTAGCACTACTAACCCACGGTAGATTGTTTAGCTGTATTAATCAATTTAAATAGTTAGCACTACTAATCCGCGGTAGATTGTTTAGCTGTATTAATCAATTTAAATAGTTAACATTACTCATCCACTGTAGATTGTTTAGCTGTATTAATCAAGTTAAATAGTTAGCACCACTAATCCACTGTAGATTGTTTAGCTGTATTAATCAATTTAAATAGTTAGCACTACTAATCCACGGTAGATTGTTTAGCTGTATTGATCAATTTAAATAGTTAGCACAACTAATCCACTGTAGATTGTTTAGCTGTATTAATCAATGTAAATAGTTAGCACTACTAATCCACGGTAGATTGTTTAGCTGTATTAACCAATTTGAATAGTTAGCACTACTAATCCACGATAGATTGTTTAGCTGTATTAACCAATTTAAATAGTTAGCACTACTAATCCACGGTAGATTTTTTAGCTGTATTAATCAATTCAAATAGTTAGCACTACTAATCCACGGTAGATTGTTTAGCTGTATTAATCAATTTAAATAGTTAGCACTACTAATCCACGGTAGATTGTTTAGCTGTATTAATCAATTTAAATAGTTAGCACCACTAATCCACTGTCGATTGTTTAGCTGTATTAATGAATTTAAATAGTTATCACTACTAATCCACGGTAGATTGTTTAGCTGTATTGATCAATTTAAATAGTTAGCACCACTAATCCACTGTAGATTGTTTAGCTGTATTAATCAATTTAAATAGTTAGCACTACTAATCCACGGTATATTGTTTAGCTGTATTAATCAATTCAAATAGTTAGCACTACTAATCCACGGTAGATTGATCAGCTGTATTAATCAATTCAATTAGTTAGCCCTACTAATCCACGGTAGATTGTTCAGCTGTATTAATCAATTTAAATAGTTAGCACTACTAATCCACGGTAGAATTTCTAGCTGTATTAATCTATTCAAATAGTTAGCACTACTAATCCACGGTAGATTGTTTAGCTGTATTAACCAATTTAAATAGTTAGCACTACTGATCCACGACAGATTGTTTAGCTGTATTAATCAATTTAAATAGTTAGCACTACTAATCCATGGTAGATTGTTTAGCTGTATTAATCAATTTAAATAGTTAGCACTACTAATCCACAGTAGATTGTTTAGCTGTATTAACCAATTCAAATAGTTAGCACTACTAATCCACGATAGATTGTTTAGCTGTATTAATCAATTTAAATAGTTAGCACTACTAATCCACCGTAGATTGTTCAGCTGTATTAATCAATTCAACTAGTTAGCACTACTAATCAACGGTAGATTGTTTAGCTGTATTAATCAATTTAAACAGTTAGCACTACTAATCCACGGTATATTGTTTAGCTGTATTAATCAATTCAAATAGTTAGCACTACTAATCCACGGTAGATTGATCAGCTGTATTAATCAATTCAATTAGTTAGCCCTACTAATCCACGGTAGATTGTTCAGCTGTATTATTCAATTTAAATAGTTAGCACTACTAATCCACGACATATTGTTTAGCTGTATTAATCAATTTAAATAGTTAGCACTACTAATCCACAGTAGATTGTTTAGCTGTATTAATCAATTTAAATAGTTAGCACTACTAATCCACGGTAGAATTTTTAGCTGTATTAATCAATTTAAATAGTTAGCACTACTAATCCACGGTATATTGTTTAGCTGTATTAATCAATTCAAATAGTTAGCACTACTAATCCACGGTAGATTGATCAGCTGTATTAATCAATTCAATTAGTTAGCCCTACTAATCCACGGTAGATTGTTTAGCTGTATTAACCAATTTAATTAGTTAGCACTACTAATCCACGACAGATTGTTTAGCTGTATTAATCAATTTAAATAGTTAGCACTACTAATCCACAGTAGATTGTTTAGCTGTATTAACCAATTTAAATAGTTAACACTACTAATCCACGGTAGATTTTTTAGCTGTATTAATCAATTCAAATAGTTAGCACTACTAATCCACGGTAGATTGATCAGCTGTATTAATCAATTCAATTAGTTAGCCCTACTAATCCACGGTAGATTGTTTAGCTGTATTAATCAATTTAAATAGTTAGCACTACTAATCCACAGTAGATTGTTTAGCTGTATTAACCAATTTAAATAGTTAGCACTACTAATCCACGGTAGATTTTTTAGCAGTATTAATCAATTCAAATAGTTAGCACTACTAATCCATGGTAGATTGATCAGCTGTATTAATCAATTCAATTAGTTAGCCCTACTAATCCACGGTAGATTGTTCAGCTGTATTAATCAATTTAAATAGTTAGCACTACTAATCCACAGTAGATTGTTTAGCTGTATTAACCAATTTAAATAGTTAGCACTACTAATCCACGGTAGATTTTTTAGCTGTATTAATCAATTTAAATAGTTAGCACTACTAATCCACGGTAGATTGATCAGCTGTATTAATCAATTCAATTAGTTAGCCCTACTAATCCACGGTAGATTGTTTAGCTGTATTAATCAATTTAAATAGTTAGCACTACTAATCCACAGTAGATTGTTTAGCTGTATTAACCAATTTAAATAGTTAGCACTACTAATCCACGGTAGATTTTTTAGCTGTATTAATCAATTCAAATAGTTAGCACTACTAATCCACGGTAGATTGATCAGCTGTATTAATCAATTCAATTAGTTAGCCCTACTAATCCACGGTAGATTGTTCAGCTGTATTAATCAATTTAAATAGTTAGCACTACTAATCCACAGTAGATTGTTTAGCTGTATTAACCAATTTAAATAGTTAGCACTACTAATCCACGGTAGATTTTTTAGCTGTATTAATCAATTCAAATAGTTAGCACTACTAATCCACGGTAGATTGATCAGCTGTATTAATCAATTCAATTAGTTAGCCCTACTAATCCACGGTAGATTGTTTAGCTGTATTAATCAATTTAAATAGTTAGCACTACTAATCCACGACAGATTGTTTAGCTGTATTAATCAATTTAAATAATTAACACTACTAATGCACGATAGATTGTTTAGCTGTATTAATCAATTTAAATAGTTAGCACTACTAATCCACGGTATATTGTTTAGCTGTATTAATCAATTCAAATAGTTAGCACTACTAATCCACGGTAGATTGATCAGCTGTATTAATCAATTCAATTAGTTAGCCCTACTAATCTACGGTAGATTGTTCAGCTGTATTAATCAATTTAAATAGTTAGCACTACTAATCCACGACAGATTGTTTAGCTGTATTAATCAATTTAAATAGTTAGCACTACTAATCCACCGTAGATTGTTTAGCTGTATTAATCAATTTAAATAGTTAGCACTACTAATCCACGGTAGAATTTTTAGCTGTATTAATCAATTTAAATAGTTAGCACTACTAATCCATGGTATATTGTTTAGCTGTATTAATCAATTCAAATAGTTAGCACTACTAATCCACGGTAGATTGATCAGCTGTATTAATCAATTCAATTAGTTAGCCCTACTAATCCACGGCAGATTGTTTAGCTGTATTAACCAATTTAAATAGTTAGCACTACTAATCCACGACAGATTGTTTAGCTGTATTAATCAATTTAAATAGTTAGCACTACTAATCCACAGTAGATTGTTTAGCTGTATTAACCAATTTAAATAGTTAGCACTACTAATCCACGGTAGATTTTTTAGCTGTATTAATCAATTCAAATAGTTAGCACTACTAATCCACAGTAGATTGATCAGCTGTATTAATCAATTCAATTAGTTAGCCCTACTAATCCACGGTAGATTGTTTAGCTGTATTAACCAATTTAAATAGTTAGCACTACTAATCCACGACAGATTGTTTAGCTGTATTAATCAATTTAAATAGTTAGCACTACTAATCCACAGTAGATTGTTTAGTTGTATTAACCAATTTAAATAGTTAGCACTACTAATCCACGGTAGATTTTTTAGCTGTATTAATCAAATCAAATAGTTAGCACTACTAATCCACGGTAGATTGTTTAGCTGTATTAATCAATTTAAATAGTTAGCACTACTAATCCACGGTAGATTGTTTAGCTGTATTAATCAATTTAAATAGTTAGCACCACTAATCCACTGTCGATTGTTTAGCTGTATTAATCAATTTAAATAGTTATCACTACTAATCCACGGTAGATTGTTTAGCTGTATTGATCAATTTAAATAGTTAGCACCACTAATCCACTGTAGATTGTTTAGCTGTATTAATCAATTTAAATAGTTAGCACTACTAATCCACGGTATATTGTTTAGCTGTATTAATCAATTCAAATAGTTAGCACTACTAATCCACGGTAGATTGATCAGCTGTATTAATCAATTCAATTAGTTAGCCCTACTAATCCACGGTAGATTGTTCAGCTGTATTAATCAATTTAAATAGTTAGCACTACTAATCCACGGTAGAATTTTTAGCTGTATTAATCTATTCAAATAGTTAGCACTACTAATCCACGGTAGATTGTTTAGCTGTATTAACCAATTTAAATAGTTAGCACTACTAATCCACCGTAGATTGTTCAGCTGTATTAATCAATTCAACTAGTTAGCACTACTAATCAACGGTAGATTGTTTAGCTGTATTAATCAATTTAAATAGTTAGCACTACTAATCCACTGTAGATTGTTTAGCTGTATTAATCAATTTAAATAGTTAGCACTACTAATTCACGGTAGATTGTTTAGCTGTATTAACCAATTTAAATAGTTAGCACTACTAATGCACGATAGATTGTTTAGCTGTATTAATCAATTTAAATAGTTAGCACTACTAATCCACGGTAGATTTTTTAGCTGTATTAATCAATTCAAATAGTTAACACTACTAATCCACGATAGATTGTTTAGCTGTATTAATCAATTTAAATAGTTAGCACTACTAATCCACGGTAGATTGTTTAGCTGTATTGATCAATTTAAATAGTTAGCACCACTAATCCACTGTAGATTGTTTAGCTGTATTAATCAATTTAAATAGTTAGCACTACTAATTCACGGTAGATTGTTTAGCTGTATTAACCAATTTAAATAGTTAGCACTACTAATCCACGATAGATTGTTTAGCTGTATTAATCAATTTAAATAGTTAGCACCACTAATCAACGGTAGATTTTTTAGCTGTATTAATCAAGTTAAATAGTTAGCACCACTAATCCACTGTAGATTGTTTAGCTGTATTAATCAATTTAAATAGTTAGCACTACTAATTCACGGTAGATTGTTTAGCTGTATTAATCAATTCAATTAGTTAGCACTACTAATCAACGGTAGATTGTTTAGCTGTATAAATCAATTTAAATAGTTAGCACTACTAATCCACTGTAGATTATTTAGCTGTATTAATCAATTTAAATAGTTAGCACCACTAATCCACTGTAGATTGTTTAGCTGTATTAATCAATTTAAATAGTTAGCACTACTAATTCACGGTAGATTGTTTAGCTGTATTAGTCAATTCAATTAGTTAGCACTACTAATCCACGGTAGATTGTTTAGCTGTATTAATCAATTTAAATAGTTAGCATTACTAATCCACGGCAGATTTTTTAGCTGTATTAATCTAATCGAATAGTTAGCACTACTAACCCACGGTAGATTGTTTAGCTGTATTAATCAATTTAAATAGTTAGCACTACTAATCCGCGGTAGATTGTTTAGCTGTATTAATCAATTTAAATAGTTAACATTACTCATCCACTGTAGATTGTTTAGCTGTATTAATCTAATCGAATAGTTAGCACTACTAACCCACGGTAGATTGTTTAGCTGTATTAATCAATTTAAATAGTTAGCACTACTAATTCACGGTAGATTGTTTAGCTGTATTAATCAATTTAAATAGTTAGCACTACTAATCCACGGCAGATTTTTTAGCTGTATTAATCTAATCGAATAGTTAGCACTACTAACCCACGGTAGATTGTTTAGCTGTATTAATCAATTTAAATAGTTAGCACTACTAATCCGCGGTAGATTGTTTAGCTGTATTAATCAATTTAAATAGTTAACATTACTCATCCACTGTAGATTGTTTAGCTGTATTAATCAAGTTAAATAGTTAGCACCACTAATCCACTGTAGATTGTTTAGCTGTATTAATCAATTTAAATAGTTAGCACTACTAATCCACGGTAGATTGTTTAGCTGTATTGATCAATTTAAATAGTTAGCACAACTAATCCACTGTAGATTGTTTAGCTGTATTAATCAATGTAAATAGTTAGCACTACTAATCCACGGTAGATTGTTTAGCTGTATTAACCAATTTAAATAGTTAGCACTACTAATCCACGATAGATTGTTTAGCTGTATTAACCAATTTAAATAGTTAGCACTACTAATCCACGGTAGATTTTTTAGCTGTATTAATCAATTCAAATAGTTAGCACCACTAATCCACGGTAGATTGTTTAGCTGTATTAATCAATTTAAATAGTTAGCACTACTAATCCACGGTAGATTGTTTAGCTGTATTAACCAATTTAAATAGTTAGCACTACTAATCCACGATAGATTGTTTAGCTGTATTAACCAATTTAAATAGTTAGCACTACTAATCCACGGTAGATTTTTTAGCTGTATTAATCAATTCAAATAGTTAGCACTACTAATTCACGGTAGATTGTTTAGCTGTATTAATCAATTTAAATAGTTAGCACCACTAATCCACTGTCGATTGTTTAGCTGTATTAATGAATTTAAATAGTTATCACTACTAATCCATGGTAGATTGTTTAGCTGTATTGATCAATTTAAATAGTTAGCACCACTAATCCATGGTAGATTGTTTAGCTGTATTAATCAATTTAAATAGTTAGCACTACTAATCCACGGTATATTGTTTAGCTGTATTAATCAATTCAAATAGTTAGCACTACTAATCCACGGTAGATTGATCAGCTGTATTAATCAATTCAATTAGTTAGCCCTACTAATCCACGGTAGATTGTTCAGCTGTATTAATCAATTTAAATAGTTAGCACTACTAATCCACGGTAGAATTTTTAGCTGTATTAATCTATTCAAATAGTTAGCACTACTAATCCACGGTAGATTGTTTAGCTGTATTAACCAATTTAAATAGTTAGCACTACTAATCCACGACAGATTGTTTAGCTGTATTAATCACTTTAAATAGTTAGCACTACTAATCCACAGTAGATTGTTTAGCTGTATTAACCAATTCAAATAGTTAGCACTACTAATCCACGATAGATTGTTTAGCTGTATTAATCAATTTAAATAGTTAGCACTACTAATCCACCGTAGATTGTTCAGCTGTATTAATCAATTCAACTAGTTAGCACTACTAATCAACGGTAGATTGTTTAGCTGTATTAATCAATTTAAATAGTTAGCACTACTAATCCACGGTATATTGTTTAGCTGTATTAATCAATTCAAATAGTTAGCACTACTAATCCACGGTAGATTGATCAGCTGTATTAATCAATTCAATTAGTTAGCCCTACTAATCCACGGTAGATTGTTCAGCTGTATTAATCAATTTAAATAGTTAGCACTACTAATCCACGGTAGAATTTTTAGCTGTATTAATCTATTCAAATAGTTAGCACTACTAATCCACGGTAGATTGTTTAGCTGTATTAACCAATTTAAATAGTTAGCACTACTAATCCACCGTAGATTGTTCAGCTGTATTAATCAATTCAACTAGTTAGCACTACTAATCAACGGTAGATTGTTTAGCTGTATTAATCAATTTAAATAGTTAGCACTACTAATCCACTGTAGATTGTTTAGCTGTATTAATCAATTTAAATAGTTAGCACTACTAATTCACGGTAGATTGTTTAGCTGTATTAACCAATTTAAATAGTTAGCACTACTAATGCACGATAGATTGTTTAGCTGTATTAATCAATTTAAATAGTTAGCACTACTAATCCACGGTAGATTTTTTAGCTGTATTAATCAATTCAAATAGTTAACACTACTAATCCACGATAGATTGTTTAGCTGTATTAATCAATTTAAATAGTTAGCACTACTAATCCACGGTAGATTGTTTAGCTGTATTGATCAATTTAAATAGTTAGCACCACTAATCCACTGTAGATTGTTTAGCTGTATTAATCAATTTAAATAGTTAGCACTACTAATTCACGGTAGATTGTTTAGCTGTATTAACCAATTTAAATAGTTAGCACTACTAATCCACGATAGATTGTTTAGCTGTATTAATCAATTTAAATAGTTAGCACCACTAATCAACGGTAGATTTTTTAGCTGTATTAATCAAGTTAAATAGTTAGCACCACTAATCCACTGTAGATTGTTTAGCTGTATTAATCAATTTAAATAGTTAGCACTACTAATCCACGATAGATTGTTTAGCTGTATTAATCAATTTAAATAGTTAACATTACTCATCCACTGTAGATTGTTTAGCTGTATTAATCTAATCGAATAGTTAGCACTACTAACCCACGGTAGATTGTTTAGCTGTATTAATCAATTTAAATAGTTAGCACTACTAATTCACGGTAGATTGTTTAGCTGTATTAATCAATTTAAATAGTTAGCACTACTAATCCACGGCAGATTTTTTAGCTGTATTAATCTAATCGAATAGTTAGCACTACTAACCCACGGTAGATTGTTTAGCTGTATTAATCAATTTAAATAGTTAGCACTACTAATCCGCGGTAGATTGTTTAGCTGTATTAATCAATTTAAATAGTTAACATTACTCATCCACTGTAGATTGTTTAGCTGTATTAATCAAGTTAAATAGTTAGCACCACTAATCCACTGTAGATTGTTTAGCTGTATTAATCAATTTAAATAGTTAGCACTACTAATCCACGGTAGATTGTTTAGCTGTATTGATCAATTTAAATAGTTAGCACAACTAATCCACTGTAGATTGTTTAGCTGTATTAATCAATGTAAATAGTTAGCACTACTAATCCACGGTAGATTGTTTAGCTGTATTAACCAATTTAAATAGTTAGCACTACTAATCCACGATAGATTGTTTAGCTGTATTAACCAATTTAAATAGTTAGCACTACTAATCCACGGTAGATTTTTTAGCTGTATTAATCAATTCAAATAGTTAGCACCACTAATCCACGGTAGATTGTTTAGCTGTATTAATCAATTTAAATAGTTAGCACTACTAATCCACGGTAGATTGTTTAGCTGTATTAACCAATTTAAATAGTTAGCACTACTAATCCACGATAGATTGTTTAGCTGTATTAACCAATTTAAATAGTTAGCACTACTAATCCACGGTAGATTTTTTAGCTGTATTAATCAATTCAAATAGTTAGCACTACTAATTCACGGTAGATTGTTTAGCTGTATTAATCAATTTAAATAGTTAGCACCACTAATCCACTGTCGATTGTTTAGCTGTATTAATGAATTTAAATAGTTATCACTACTAATCCATGGTAGATTGTTTAGCTGTATTGATCAATTTAAATAGTTAGCACCACTAATCCATGGTAGATTGTTTAGCTGTATTAATCAATTTAAATAGTTAGCACTACTAATCCACGGTATATTGTTTAGCTGTATTAATCAATTCAAATAGTTAGCACTACTAATCCACGGTAGATTGATCAGCTGTATTAATCAATTCAATTAGTTAGCCCTACTAATCCACGGTAGATTGTTCAGCTGTATTAATCAATTTAAATAGTTAGCACTACTAATCCACGGTAGAATTTTTAGCTGTATTAATCTATTCAAATAGTTAGCACTACTAATCCACGGTAGATTGTTTAGCTGTATTAACCAATTTAAATAGTTAGCACTACTAATCCACGACAGATTGTTTAGCTGTATTAATCACTTTAAATAGTTAGCACTACTAATCCACAGTAGATTGTTTAGCTGTATTAACCAATTCAAATAGTTAGCACTACTAATCCACGATAGATTGTTTAGCTGTATTAATCAATTTAAATAGTTAGCACTACTAATCCACCGTAGATTGTTCAGCTGTATTAATCAATTCAACTAGTTAGCACTACTAATCAACGGTAGATTGTTTAGCTGTATTAATCAATTTAAATAGTTAGCACTACTAATCCACGGTATATTGTTTAGCTGTATTAATCAATTCAAATAGTTAGCACTACTAATCCACGGTAGATTGATCAGCTGTATTAATCAATTCAATTAGTTAGCCCTACTAATCCACGGTAGATTGTTCAGCTGTATTAATCAATTTAAATAGTTAGCACTACTAATCCACGGTAGAATTTTTAGCTGTATTAATCAATTTAAATAGTTAGCACTACTAATCCACGGTATATTGTTTAGCTGTATTAATCAATTCAAATAGTTAGCACTACTAATCCACGGTAGATTGATCAGCTGTATTAATCAATTCAATTAGTTAGCCCTACTAATCCACGGTAGATTGTTTAGCTGTATTAACCAATTTAAATAGTTAGCACTACTAATCCACGACAGATTGTTTAGCTGTATTAATCAATTTAAATAGTTAGCACTACTAATCCACAGTAGATTGTTTAGCTGTATTAACCAATTTAAATAGTTAGCACTACTAATCCACGGTAGATTTTTTAGCTGTATTAATCAATTCAAATAGTTAGCACTACTAATCCACGGTAGATTGATCAGCTGTATTAATCAATTCAATTAGTTAGCCCTACTAATCCACGGTAGATTGTTTAGCTGTATTAACCAATTTAAATAGTTAGCACTACTAATCCACGACAGATTGTTTAGCTGTATTAATCAGTTTAAATAGTTAGCACTACTAATCCACGGTAGATTGTTTAGCTGTATTAATCAATTTAAATAGTTAGCACTACTAATCCACGGTAGATTGTTTAGCTGTATTAATCAATTTAAATAGTTGGCACTACTAATCCATGGTAGATTGTTTAGCTGTATTAATCAATTTAAATAGTTAGCACTACTAATCTGCGGTAGATTGTTTAGCTGTATTAATCAATTTAAATAGTTAGCACTACTAATCCACAGTAGATTGTTTAGCTGTATTAACCAATTTAAATAGTTAGCACTACTAATCCACGGTAGATTTTTTAGCTGTATTAATCAATTCAAATAGTTAGCACTACTAATCCACGGTAGATTGATCAGCTGTATTAATCAATTCAATTAGTTAGCCCTACTAATCCACGGTAGATTGTTTAGCTGTATTAACCAATTTAAATAGTTAGCACTACTAATCCACAGTAGATTTTTTAGCTGTATTAATCAATTCAAATAGTTAGCACTACTAATCCACGGTAGATTGTTTAGCTGTATTAATCAATTTAAATAGTTAGCACTACTAATCCACGGTAGATTGATCAGCTGTATTAATCAATTCAAATAGTTAGCACTACTAATCCACGGTAGATTGATCAGCTGTATTAATCAATTCAATTAGTTAGCCCTACTAATCCACGGTAGATTGTTTAGCTGTATTAACCAATTTAAATAGTTAGCACTACTAATCCACAGTAGATTTTTTAGCTGTATTAATCAATTCAAATAGTTAGCACTACTAATCCACGGTAGATTGTTTAGCTGTATTAATCAATTTAAATAGTTAGCACCACTAATCCACTGTCGATTGTTTAGCTGTATTAATCAATTTAAATAGTTATCACTACTAATCCACGGTAGATTGTTTAGCTGTATTGATCAATTTAAATAGTTAGCACCACTAATCCACTGTAGATTGTTTAGCTGTATTAATCAATTTAAATAGTTAGCACTACTAATCCACGGTATATTGTTTAGCTGTATTAATCAATTCAAATAGTTAGCACTACTAATCCACGGTAGATTGATCAGCTGTATTAATCAATTCAATTAGTTAGCCCTACTAATCCACGGTAGATTGTTCAGCTGTATTAATCAATTTAAATAGTTAGCACTACTAATCCACGGTAGAATTTTTAGCTGTATTAATCTATTCAAATAGTTAGCACTACTAATCCACGGTAGGTTGTTTAGCTGTATTAACCAATTTAAATAGTTAGCACTACTAATCCACGACAGATTGTTTAGTTGTATTAATCAATTTAAATAGTTAGCACTACTAATCCACAGTAGATTGTTTAGCTGTATTAACCAATTCAAATAGTTAGCACTACTAATCCACGATAGATTGTTTAGCTGTATTAATCAATTTAAATAGTTAGCACTACTAATCCACCGTAGATTGTTCAGCTGTATTAATCAATTCAACTAGTTAGCACTACTAATCAACGGTAGATTGTTTAGCTGTATTAATCAATTTAAATAGTTAGCACTAATAATCCACGGTATATTGTTTAACTGTATTAATCAATTTAAATAGTTAGCACTACTAATCCACGGCAGATTGTTTAGCTGTATTAATCAATTTAAATACCTAGCACTACTAATCCACGGTAGATTGTTCAGCTGTATTAATCAATTTAAATAGTTAGCACTACTAATCCACGACAGATTGTTTAGCTGTATTAATCAATTTAAATAGTTAGCACTACTAATCCACAGTAGATTGTTTAGCTGTATTAACCAATTCAAATAGTTAGCACTACTAATCCACGATAGATTGTTTAGCTGTATTAATCAATTTAAATAGTTAGCACTACTAATCCACCGTAGATTGTTCAGCTGTATTAATCAATTCAACTAGTTAGCACTACTAATCAACGGTAGATTGTTTAGCTGTATTAATCAATTTAAATAGTTAGCACTACTAATCCACGGTATATTGTTTAGCTGTATTAATCAATTTAAATAGTTAGCACTACTAATCCACGGTAGATTGTTCAGCTGTATTAATCAATTCAAATAGTTAGCACTACTAATCCACGGTAGATTGATCAGCTGTTTTAATCAATTCAATTAGTTAGCCCTACTAATCCACGGTAGATTGTTCAGCTGTATTAATCAATTTAAATAGTTAGCACTACTAATCCACGGTAGAATTTTTAGCTGTATTAATCTATTCAAATAGTTAGCACTACTAATCCACGGTAGATTGTTTAGCTGTATTAATCAATTTAAATAGTTAGCACTACTAATCCGCGGTCGATTGTTTAGCTGTATTAATCAATTTAAATAGTTAACACTACTCATCCACTGTTGATTGTTTAGCTGTATTAATCAAGTTAAATAGTTAGCACCACTAATCCACTGTAGATTGTTTAGCTGTATTAATCAATTTAAATAGTTAGCACTACTAATTCACGGTAGATTGTTTAGCTGTATTAATCAATTCAAATAGTTAGCACTACTAATCCACTGAAGATTGTTCAGCTGTGTTAATCAATTCAAATAGTTAGCACTACTAATCCACTGTAGATTTTTCAGCTGTATTAATCAATTTAATTAGTTAGCACTACTAATCCACGGTAGATTGTTCAGCTGTATTAATCAATTCAAATAGTTAGCACTACTAATCCACGGTAGATTGTTTAGCTGTATTAATCAATTCAAATAGTTAGCACTACTAATCCACTGTAGATTGTTCAGCTGTGTTAATCAATTCAAATAGTTAGCACTACTAATCCACTGTAGATTTTTTAGCTGTATTAATCAGTTTTATTAGTTAGCACTACTAATCCACCGCACATTGTTCAGCTGTATTAATCAATTCAAATAGTTAGCACTACTAATCCACGGTAGATTGTTCAGCTGTATTAATCAATTCAAATAGTTAGCACTACTAATCCACGGTAGATTGTTTAGCTGTATTAATCAATTTAAATAGTTAGCACTACTAATCCACGGTAGATTGTTTAGCTGTATTAATCAATTTAAATAGTTAGCACTACTACTCCACTGTAGATTGTTTAGCTGTATTAATCAATTTAAATAGTTAGCACCACTAATCCAATGTAGATTGTTTAGCTGTATTAACCAATTTAAATAGTTAGCACTACTAATCCACGATAGATTGTTTAGCTGTATTAATCAATTTAAATAGTTAGCACTACTAATCCACGGTAGATTGTTCAGCTGTATTAATCAATTCAAAAAGTTAGCACTACTAATCCACGGTAGATTGTTCAGCTGTATTAATCAATTGAAATAGTTTTCACTACTAATCCACGGTAGATTGTTCAGCTGTATTAATCAATTCAAATATTTAGCACTACTAATCCACGGTAGATTGTTTAGCTGTATTAATCAATTTAATAAGTTAGCACCACTAATCCACGGTAGATTGTTTAGCTGTATTAATCAATTCACAATAAATAGTTAGCACTACCAATCCACGGTAGATTGTTTAGCTGTATTGATCAATTTAAATAGTTAGCAATACTAATCCACGGTAGATTGTTTAGCTGTATTAATCAATTCAAATAGTTAGCACTACTAATCCACGGTAGATTGTTCAGCTGTATTAATCAATTCAAAAAGTTAGCACTACTAATCCACGATAGATTGTTTAGCTGTATTAATCAATTCAAATAGTTAGCACTACTAATCCACGATAGATTGTTTAGCTGTATTAATCAATTTAAATAGTTAGCACTACTAATCCACGGTAGATTGTTCAGCTGTATTAATCAATTCAAAAAGTTAGCACTACTAATCCACGGTAGATTGTTCAGCTGTATTAATCAATTGAAATAGTTTTCACTACTAATCCACGGTAGATTGTTCAGCTGTATTAATCAATTCAAATATTTAGCACTACTAATCCACGATAGATTGTTCAGCTGTATTAATCAATTGAAATAGCTAGCACTACTAATCCACGGTAGATTGTTCAGCTGTATTATTCAATTCAAATAGTTAGTACTACTAATCCACGGTAGATTGTTTAGCTGTATTAATTAATTTGAATAGTTAGCACTACTAATCCACGGTAGATTGTTTAGCTGTATTAATCAATTTACAATAAATAGTTAGCACTACTAATCCACGGTAGATTGTTTAGCTGTATTGATCAATTTAAATAGTTAGCATTACTAATCCACGGTAGATTGTTTAGCTGTATTAATCAATTCAAATAGTTAGCACTACTAATCCACGGTAGATTGATCAGCTGTATTAATCAATTCAATTAGTTAGCCCTACTAATCCACAGTAGATTGTTCAGCTGTATTAATCAATTTAAATAGTTAGCACTACTAATCCACGGTAGATTTTTTAGCTGTATTAATCTATTCAAATAGTTAGCACTACTAATCCATGGTAGATTTTTTAGCTGTATTAATCAATTTAAATAGTTAGCACTACTAATCCGCGGTCGATTGTTTAGCTGTATTAATCAATTTAAATAGTTAACACTACTCATCCACTGTAGATTGTTTAGCTGTATTAATCAAGTTAAATAGTTAGCACCACTAATCCACTGTAGATTGTTTAGCTGTATTAATCAATTTAAATAGTTAGCACTACTAATTCACGGTAGATTGTTTAGCTGTATTAATCAATTCAAATAGTTAGCACTACTAATCCACTGAAGATTGTTCAGCTGTGTTAATCAATTCAAATAGTTAGCGCTACTAATCCACTGTAGATTTTTCAGCTGTATTAATCAATTTAATTAGTTAGCACTACTAATCCACCGTAGATTGTTCAGCTGTATTAATCAATTCAAATAGTTAGCACTACTAATCCACGGTAGATTGTTCAGCTGTATTAATCAATTCAAATAGTTAGCACTACTAATCCACGGTAGATTGTTTAGCTGTATTAATCAATTCAAATAGTTAGCACTACTAGTCCACGGTAGATTGTTCAGCTGTGTCAATCAATTCAAATAGTTAGCACTACTAATCCACTGTAGATTTTTTAGCTGTATTAATCAATTTAATTAGTTAGCACCACTAATCCACGGTAGATTGTTTAGCTGTATTAATCAATTTAAATAGTTAGCACTACTAATTCACGGTAGATTGTTTAGCTGTATTAATCAATTCAAATAGTTAGCACTACTAATCCACTGTAGATTGTTCAGCTGTGTTAATCAATTCAAATAGTTAGCACTACTAATCCACTGTAGATTTTTTAGCTGTATTAATCAGTTTTATTAGTTAGCACTACTAATCCACCGTAGATTGTTCAGCTGTATTAATCAATTCAAATAGTTAGCACTACTAATCCACGGTAGATTGTTCAGCTGTATTAATCAATTCAAATAGTTAGCACTACTAATCCACGGTAGATTGTTTAGCTGTATTAATCAATTTAAATAGTTAGCACTACTAATCCACGGTAGATTGTTTAGCTGTATTAATCAATTTAAATAGTTAGCACTACTAATCCACTGTAGATTGTTTAGCTGTATTAATCAATTTAAATAGTTAGCACCACTAATCCAATGTAGATTGTTTAGCTGTATTAACCAATTTAAATAGTTAGCACTACTAATCCACGATAGATTGTTTAGCTGTATTAATCAATTTAAATAGTTAGCACTACTAATTCACGGTAGATTGTTTAGCTGTATTAATCAATTCAAATAGTTAGCACTACTAATCCACTGAAGATTGTTCAGCTGTGTTAATCAATTTAATTAGTTAGCACTACTAATCCACCGTAGATTGTTCAGCTGTATTAATCAATTCAAATAGTTAGCACTACTAATCCACGGTAGATTGATCAGCTGTATTAATCAATTCAATTAGTTAGCACTACTAATCCACGGTAGATTGATCAGCTGTATTAATCAATTCAATTAGTTAGCCCTACTGATCCACAGTAGATTGTTCAGCTGTATTAATCAATTTAAATAGTTAGCACTACTAATCCACTGTAGATTTTTTAGCTGTATTAATCAATTTAAATAGTTAGCACTACTAATTCACGGTAGATTGTTTAGCTGTATTAATCAATTCAAATAGTTAGCACTACTAATCCACGGTAGATTGTTCAGCTGTATTAATCAATTCAAATAGTTAGCACTACTAATCCACGGTAGATTGTTTAGCTGTATTAATCAATTTAAATAGTTAGCACTACTAATCCACGGTAGATTGTTTAGCTGTATTAATCAATTTAAATAGTTAGCACTACTAATCCAATGTAGATTGTTTAGCTGTATTAACCAATTTAAATAGTTAGCACTACTAATCCACGATAGATTGTTTAGCTGTATTAATCAATTCAAATAGTTAGCACTACTAATCCACGGTAGATTGATCAGCTGTATTAATCAATTCAATTAGTTAGCACTACTAATCCACGGTAGATTGATCAGCTGTATTAATCAATTCAATTAGTTAGCCCTACTAATCCACAGTAGATTGTTCAGCTGTATTAATCAATTTAAATAGTTAGCACTACTAATCCACGGTAGATTTTTTAGCTGTATTAATCTATTCAAATAGTTAGCACTACTAATCCATGGTAGATTGTTTAGCTGTATTAATCAATTTAAATAGTTAGCACTACTAATCCGCGGTCGATTGTTTAGCTGTATTAATCAATTTAAATAGTTAACACTACTCATCCACTGTAGATTGTTTAGCTGTATTAATCAAGTTAAATAGTTAGCACCACTAATCCACTGTAGATTGTTTAGCTGTATTAATCAATTTAAATAGTTAGCACTACTAATTCACGGTAGATTGTTTAGCTGTATTAATCAATTCAAATAGTTAGCACTACTAATCCACTGAAGATTGTTCAGCTGTGTTAATCAATTCAAATAGTTAGCACTACTAATCCACTGTAGATTTTTCAGCTGTATTAATCAATTTAATTAGTTAGCACTACTAATCCACCGTAGATTGTTCAGCTGTATTAATCAATTCAAATAGTTAGCACTACTAATCCACGGTAGATTGTTCAGCTGTATTAATCAATTCAAATAAATAGCACTACTAATCCACGGTAGATTGTTTAGCTGTATTAATCAATTCAAATAGTTAGCACTACTAGTCCACGGTAGATTGTTCAGCTGTGTTAATCAATTCAAATAGTTAGCACTACTAATCCACTGTAGATTTTTTAGCTGTATTAATCAATTTAATTAGTTAGCACCACTAATCCACGGTAGATTGTTTAGCTGTATTAATCAATTTAAATAGTTAGCACTACTAATCCACGGTAGATTGTTTAGCTGTATTAATCAATTTAAATAGTTAGCACTACTAATCCACTGTAGATTGTTTAGCTGTATTAATCAATTTAAATAGTTAGCACCACTAATCCAATGTAGATTGTTTAGCTGTATTAACCAATTTAAATAGTTAGCACTACTAATCCACGATAGATTGTTTAGCTGTATTAATCAATTTAAATAGTTAGCACTACTAATCCACGGTAGATTGTTCAGCTGTATTAATCAATTCAAAAAGTTAGCACTACTAATCCACGGTAGATTGTTCAGCTGTATTAATCAATTGAAATAGTTTTCACTACTAATCCACGGTAGATTGTTCAGCTGTATTAATCAATTCAAATATTTAGCACTACTAATCCACGGTAGATTGTTTAGCTGTATTAATCAATTTAAATAGTTAGCACTACTAATCCACGGTAGATTGTTTAGCTGTATTAATCAATTTACAATAAATAGTTAGCACTACTAATCCACGGTAGATTGTTTAGCTGTATTGATCAATTTAAATAGTTAGCAATACTAATCTACGATAGATTGTTTAGCTGTATTAATCAATTTAAATAGTTAGCACTACTAATCCACGGTAGATTTTTCAGCTGTATTAATCAATTCAAAAAGTTAGCACTACTAATCCACGGTAGATTGTTCAGCTGTATTAATCAATTGAAATAGTTTTCACTACTAATCCACGGTAGATTGTTCAGCTGTATTAATCAATTCAAATATTTAGCACTACTAATCCACGATAGATTGTTCAGCTGTATTAATCAATTGAAATAGCTAGCACTACTAATCCACGGTAGATTGTTCAGCTGTATTAATCAATTCAAATAGTTAGTACTACTAATCCACAGTAGATTGTTTAGCTGTATTAATCAATTTGAATAGTTAGCACTACTAATCCACGGTAGATTGTTTAGCTGTATTAATCAATTTACAATAAATAGTTAGCACTACTAATCCACGGTAGATTGTTTAGCTGTATTGATCAATTTAAATAGTTAGCATTACTAATCCACGGTAGATTGTTTAGCTGTATTAATGAATTTAAATAGTTAGCACTACTAATCCATGGTAGATTGTTCAGCTGTATTAATCAATTTATATATTTAGCACTACTAATTCACGGTAGATTGTTTAGCTGTATTAATCAATTCAAATAGTTAGCACTACTAATCCACGGTAGATTTTTCAGCTGTATTAATCAATTCAAATAGTTAGCACTACTAATCCACAGTAAATTGTTTAGCTGTATTAATCAATTCAAATAGCTAGCACTACTAATCCACGGTAGATTTTTAGCTGTATTAATCAATTTAAATAGTTAGCACTACTAATCCACGGTAGATTGTTTAGCTGTATTAATCAATTTAAATAGTTAGCACTACTAATCCACGGTAGATTGTTTAGCTGTATTAATCAATTCAAATAGTTAGCACTACTAATCCACCTTAGATTGTTCAGCTGTATTAATCAATTCAAATAGTTAGCACTACTAATCCACAGTAGATTGTTTAGCTATATTAATCAATCCAAATAGCTAGCACTACTAATCCACGGTAGATTGTTGAGCTGTATTAATCAATTTAAATAGTTAGCACTACTAATCCACGGTAGATTGTTTAGCTGTATTAATCAATTTAAATAGCTAGCACTACTAATCCACTGTAGATTGTTTAGCTGTATTAATCAATTCAAATAGTTAGCACTACTAATCCAGGGTAGATTGTTCAGCTGTATTAATCAATTTAAATAGTTAGCATTACTAATCCACGGTAGATTGTTTAGCTGTATTAATCAATTTAAATAGTTAGCACTACTAATCCACGGTAGATTGTTTAGCTGTATTGATCAATTTAAATAGTTAGCACTACTAATCCACTGTAGATTGTTCAGCTGTATTAATCACTTCAAATAGTTAGCACTACTAATCCACAGTAGATTGTTTAGCTGTATTAATCAAGTTAAATAGTTAGCACCACTAATCCACTGTAGATTGTTTAGCTGTATTAATCAATTTAAATAGTTAGCACTACTAATTCACGGTAGATTGTTTAGCTGTATTAATCAATTCAAATAGTTAGCACTACTAATCCACTGAAGATTGTTCAGCTGTGTTAATCAATTCAAATAGTTAGCACTACTAATCCACTGTAGATTTTTCAGCTGTTTTAATCAATTTAATTAGTTAGCACTACTAATCCACCGTAGATTGTTCAGCTGTATTAATCAATTCAAATAGTTAGCACTACTAATCCACGGTAGATTGTTCAGCTGTATTAATCAATTCAAATAAATAGCACTACTAATCCACGGTAGATTGTTTAGCTGTATTAATCAATTCAAATAGTTAGCACTACTAGTCCACGGTAGATTGTTCAGCTGTGTTAATCAATTCAAATAGTTAGCACTACTAATCCACTGTAGATTTTTTAGCTGTATTAATCAATTTAATTAGTTAGCACCACTAATCCACGGTAGATTGTTTAGCTGTATTAATCAATTTAAATAGTTAGCACTACTAATCCACGGTAGATTGTTTAGCTGTATTAACCAATTTAAATAGTTAGCATTACTAATCCACTGTAGATTGTTCAGCTGTATTAATCAATTCAAATAGTTAGCACTACTAATCCACTGTAGATTTTTTAGCTGTATTAATCAATTTAATTAGTTAGCACCACTAATCCACGGTAGATTGTTTAGCTGTATTAATCAATTTAAATAGTTAGCACTACTAATCCACGGTAGATTGATCAGCTGTATTAATCAATTTAAATAGTTAGCACTACTAATCCACGGTAGATTGTTTAGCTGTATTAACCAATTTAAATAGTTAGCATTACTAATCCACGGTAGATTGTTCAGCTGTATTAATCAATTCAAATAGTTAGCACCACTAATCCACGGTAGATTGTTTAGCTGTATTAATCAATTCAATTAGTTAGCACTACTAATCAACGGTAGATTGTTTAGCTGTATTAATCAATTTAAATAGTTAGCACTACTAATCCACTGTAGATTGTTTAGCTGTATTAATCAATTTAAATAGTTAGCACCACTAATCCAATGTAGATTGTTTAGCTGTATTAACCAATTTAAATACTTAGCACTACTAATCCACGATAGATTGTTTAGCTGTATTAATCAATTTAAATAGTTAGCACTACTAATCCACGGTAGATTGTTCAGCTGTATTAATCAATTCAAAAAGTTAGCACTACTAATCCACGGTAGATTGTTCAGCTGTATTAATCAATTGAAATAGTTTTCACTACTAATCCACGGTAGATTGTTCAGCTGTATTAATCAATTCAAATATTTAGCACTACTAATCCACGGTAGATTGTTTAGCTGTATTAATCAATTTAAATAGTTAGCACTACTAATCCACGGTAGATTGTTTAGCTGTATTAATCAATTTACAATAAATAGTTAGCACTACTAATCCACGGTAGATTGTTTAGCTGTATTGATCAATTTAAATAGTTAGCACTACTAATCCACGGTAGATTGTTTCGCTGTATTAATCAATTTAAATAGTTAGCACTACTAATCCACGGTAGATTTTTCAGCTGTATTAATCAATTCAAAAAGTTAGCACTACTAATCCACGGTAGATTGTTCAGCTGTATTAATCAATTGAAATAGTTTTCACTACTAATCCACGGTAGATTGTTCAGCTGTATTAATCAATTCAAATATTTAGCACTACTAATCCACGATAGATTGTTCAGCTGTATTAATCAATTGAAATAGCTAGCACTACTAATCCACGGTAGATTGTTCAGCTGTATTAATCAATTCAAATAGTTAGTACTACTAATCCACAGTAGATTGTTTAGCTGTATTAATCAATTCGAATAGTTAGCACTACTAATCCACGGTAGATTGTTTAGCTGTATTAATCAATTTACAATAAATAGTTAGCACTACTAATCCACGGTAGATTGTTTAGCTGTATTGATCAATTTAAATAGTTAGCATTACTAATCCACGGTAGATTGTTTAGCTGTATTAATGAATTTAAATAGTTAGCACTACTAATCCATGGTAGATTGTTCAGCTGTATTAATCAATTTATATATTTAGCACTACTAATTCACGGTAGATTGTTTAGCTGTATTAATCAATTCAAATAGTTAGCACTACTAATCCACGGTAGATTTTTCAGCTGTATTAATCAATTCAAATAGTTAGCACTACTAATCCACAGTAAATTGTTTAGCTGTATTAATCAATTCAAATAGCTAGCACTACTAATCCACGGTAGATTTTTAGCTGTATTAATCAATTTAAATAGTTAGCACTACTAATCCACGGTAGATTGTTTAGCTGTATTAATCAATTCAAATAGTTAGCACTACTAATCCACGGTAGATTGTTTAGCTGTATTAATCAATTTAAATAGTTAGCACTACTAATCCACGGTAGATTGTTTAGTTGTATTAATCAATTTAAATAGTTAGCACTACTAATCCATGGTAGATTGTTTAGCTGTATTAATCAATTCAAATAGTTAGCACTACTAATCCACGGTAGATTGTTTAGCTGTATTAATCAATTTAAATAGTTAGCACTACTAATCCATGGTAGATTGTTTAGCTGTATTAATCAATTTAAATAGTTAGCACTACTAATCCACGGTAGATTGTTTAGCTGTATTAATCAATTCAAATAGTTAGCACTACTAATCCACGGTAGATTGTTTAGTTGTATTAATCAATTTAAATAGTTAGCACTACTAATCCATGGTAGATTGTTTAGCTGTATTAATCAATTCAAATAGTTAGCACTACTAATCCACGGTAGATTGTTTAGCTGTATTAATCAATTTAAATAGTTAGCACTACTAATCCATGGTAGATTGTTTAGCTGTATTAATCAATTTAAATAGTTAGCACTACTAATCCACGGTAGATTGTTTAGCTGTATTAATCAATTCAAATAGTTAGCACTACTAATCCACCTTAGATTGTTCAGCTGTATTAATCAATTCAAATAGTTAGCACTACTAATCCACAGTAGATTGTTTAGCTATATTAATCAATCCAAATAGCTAGCACTACTAATCCACGGTAGATTGTTGAGCTGTATTAATCAATTTAAATAGTTAGCACTACTAATCCACGGTAGATTGTTTAGCTGTATTAATCAATTTAAATAGCTAGCACTACTAATCCACTGTAGATTGTTTAGCTGTATTAATCAATTCAAATAGTTAGCACTACTAATCCACGGTAGATTGTTCAGCTGTATTAATCAATTTAAATAGTTAGCATTACTAATCCACGGTAGATTGTTTAGCTGTATTAATCAATTTAAATAGTTAGCACTACTAATCCACGGTAGATTGTTTAGCTGTATTGATCAATTTAAATAGTTAGCACTACTAATCCACTGTAGATTGTTCAGCTGTATTAATCACTTCAAATAGTTAGCACTACTAATCCACAGTAGATTGTTTAGCTGTATTAATCAATTTAAATAGTTAGCATTACTAATCCATGGTAGATTGTTCAGCTGTATTATTCAATTCAAATAGCTAGCACTACTAATCCACGGTAGATTGTTTAGCTGTATTAATCAATTTAAATAGTTAGCACTACTAATCCACGGTATATTGTTTAGCTGTATTAATCAATTTAAATAGTTAGCACTACTAATCCACGGTAGATTGTTTAGCTGTATTAATCAATTTAAATAGTTAGCACTGCTAATCCACGGTAGATTGTTTAGCTGTATTAACCAATTTAAATAGTTAGCACTACTAATCCACGGTAGATTGTTTAGTTGTATTAATCAATTTAAATAGTTAGCACTAGTAATCCACGGTAGATTGTTCAGCTGTATTAATCAACTTAAATAGTTAGCACTACTAATCCACTGTAGATTGTTTAGCTGTATTAATCAACTTAAATAGTTAGCACTACTAATCCACTGTAGATTGTTTAGCTGTATTAATCAATTTAAATAGTTAGCACTACTAATCCACGGTAGATTGTTCAGCTGTATTAATCAATTCAAATATTTAGCACTACTAATCCACGGTAGATTGTTTAGCTGTATTAATCAATTTAAATAGTTGGCACTACTAATCCACGATAGATTGTTTAGCTGTATTAATCAATTTAAGTAGTTAGCACTACTAATCCACGGTAGATTGTTTAGCTGTATTAATCAATCCTAATAGCTAGCACTACTAATCCACGGTAGATTGTTCAGCTGTATTAATCAATTTAAATAATTATCACTACTAATCCACGGTAGATTGTTTAGCTGTATTAATCAATTTAAATAGTTAGCACTACTAATCCACGGTAGATTGTTTAGCTGTATTGATCAATTTAAATAGTTAGCATTACTAATCCACGGTAGATTGTTTAGCTGTATTAATCAATTTAAATAGTTAGCACTACTAATCCACGGTAGATTGTTTAGCTGTATTAATCAATTTAAATAGTTAGCACTACTAATCCACGGTAGATTGTTTAGCTGTATTAATCAATTTAAATAGTTAGCACCACTAATCCACGGTAGATTGTTCAGCTGTATTAATCAATTTAAATATTTAGCACTACTAATTCACGGTATATTGTTTAGCTGTATTAATCAATTCAAATAGTTAGCACTACTAATCCACGGTAGATTGTTTAGCTGTATTAATCAATTTGAATAGTTAGCACTACTAATCCATGGTAGATTGTTTAGCTGTATTAATCAATTCAAATAGCTAGCACTACTAATCCACGGTAGATTTTTAGCTGTATTAATCAATTTAAATAGTTAGCACTACTAGTCCACGGTAGATTGTTTAGCTGTATTAATCAATTTAAATAGTTAGCATTACTAATCCATGGTAGATTGTTCAGCTGTATTATTCAATTCAAATATTTAGCACTACTAATCCACGGTAGATTGTTTAGCTGTATTAATCAATTTAAATAGTTAGCACTACTAATCCACGGGAGATTGTTTAGCTGTATTAATCAATCCAAATAGCTAGCACTACTAATCCACGGTATATTGTTTAGCTGTATTAATCAATTTAAATAGTTAGCACTACTAATCCACGGTAGATTGTTTAGCTGTATTAATCAATTTAAATAGTTAGCACTACTAATCCACTGTAGATTGTTTAGCTGTACTAATCAATTTAAATAGTTAGCACTACTAATCCACGGTAGATTGTTTAGCTGTATTAATCAACTTAAATAGTTAGCACTACTAATCCACGGTAGATTGTTTAGCTGTATTAATCAATTTAAATAGTTAGCACTACTAATCCATGGTAGACTGTTTAGCTGTATTAATCAATTCAAATAGTTAGCACTACTAATCCACTGTAGATTGTTTAGCTGTATTAATCAATTCAAATAGTTAGCACTACTAATCCACTGTAGATTGTTTAGCTGTAATAATCAATTTAAATAGTTGGCACTACTAATCCACTGTAGATTGTTTAGCTGTATTAATCAATTTAAATAGTTGGCACTACTAATCCACTGTAGATTGTTTAGCTGTAATAATCAATTTAAATAGTTGGCACTACTAATCCACTGTAGATTGTTTAGCTGTATTAATCAATTTAAATAGTTAGCACTACTAATCCACTGTAGATTGTTTAGCTGTATTAATCAATTTAAATAGTTAGCACTACTAATCCACGGTAGATTGTTTAGCTGTATTAATCAATTTAAATAGTTAGCACTACTAATCCACTGTAGATTGTTTAGCTGTAATAATCAATTTAAATAGTTGGCACTACTAATCCACTGTAGATTGTTTAGCTGTAATAATCAATTTAAATAGTTGGCACTACTAATCCACTGTAGATTGTTTAGCTGTAATAATCAATTTAAATAGTTGGCACTACTAATCCACTGTAGATTGTTTAGCTGTATTAATCAATTTAAATAGTTAGCACTACTAATCCACTGTAGATTGTTTAGCTGTAATAATCAATTTAAATAGTTGGCACTACTAATCCACTGTAGATTGTTTAGCTGTAATAATCAATTTAAATAGTTGGCACTACTAATCCACTGTAGATTGTTTAGCTGTATTAATCAATTTAAATAGTTAGCACTACTAATCCACTGTAGATCGTTTAGCTGTATTAATCAATTTAAATTTTGTTTAAAACCGCTCAAAGAATAGTTGCTAATTTAATAATTCTTGCTGTACCACATCAAGCCAACGTATCAGAAAAGGAACAATTTTTTGTGGTGAACCAAAACGTATATGAAGCTCATTAATGTACTAAACATTCACTAATCAAATTACTAAAAACTCTTTTGTATCTGACTGACTTAGGAACCTTGTATAAGTAACACTTGTCCACTATACAGAATACAAATAGCATGATCGCCTATGTACATCAATGGTTTTCAGTAGCCTCTAATGCATAGAAAACTTCAATAAAATATATCACAAAAGCTTATATACTAACATATCTGGGGCCTTTGTAAAAAGAATCAGTTTTACATTGATACAAACACTGAATAATATTAAGTGCTGACTAGCTAAGATTGCTACATACAGCAACTAACCACTAAGTAATAATAATGATTGGGTTTTGCACCCAGTAACTGCCTAATTTGTCAGCTGCACAGTGTTAACAGAAAGGCTGCATGTGTAAGGTTAAGTGCTATCATACTTGTACTATATTATCTTTATATATGAATCTCAGCTTTTACCATTCATCTGTCCAGCTATAGAGATTAAAATCTAGAAAACAAATATGCACTTTGTACTGGAATTAAACACACATAATCGGAAACTGAAAGTTTGTAAACACATGCACCTAACCACAAGGCTAAAATTGGTCCTACCATTTCAATTGCCTTTATCATATTGCGTATACCTTTTTTCGCAATAGCAAACGCTCAATTAATAATTCATTCAGCGCATCTTTGGAACACAATGATCTGTTATAACATTTTTTGTCAATTTAGTACATGGGACACAATGTCTTTGCCGGCCTCCCTCAAAAAAACATTTTCTTTCGATTTTCTGACCTCATCAAATAAAAAGTGTCAATAAATTAGTATTTGGGGTTGTGTACTGATTATAACAAAGTAAACTAAGTCCAAAGGGGGGTAGTGGTACCCGCCTGGGCAGAGATGACAATACACTGTCACATTACCAAACAAAATTACTGCCCCATGGAACTGGTCAAAGGATTTATCGACGGATCTCCGGTAGCAAGTAGCCTGAATCAGCCGGGACCCAAGGGACAGATCATCACCCACTGCATGAATGCGGCCATTGACTTTTCCGTCCGGAGCCAATAACGACACTTACACGGGAGTGAAGACCCCACAGGTCGAAGAGGACGATCCCTTACTGTGTGACGCCGGTCCGACTTCTATCAATGGAATGCCGGTTCACCTTGAGGAATTGTTCTAAGCGGCCCGGCTGAAATGTAAGGGGACGGGTCAAACGGCGAGGTTGGTTTCCTTGCTGAGTCGATATGCCACTGTGTTCAGTACGGGTGATGACAATGTAGGAAGGGCGACCGAGGTGGAACATTCCATTCCACTTAAGAAGGTCACTCAGCCAATCCAGCAACACTCGGCCAATTTTGTAGAAATCCCTCCAACAACACCTGAAAGTGATATACATTGCTGCCTATTTTAATTTAGCCATAATCAATATAAGTTATATTAAAAAAAAATTAAAAACAGGCCATGATGAAACTTTAGCCTGTGACACACTTGAAGTTTAGTTGTCAGTTGAAAACTTATGACTATATTCAGCAGAACAAAAAAACTTCCAGGTAAAGAATCGAACAAAGGATCATCAGCCTTCACCAAAATGAAGGGACAAGCTCAATAGTATAAAAAGCCTAAAAATAGTTACTCAGTGCATTTCAAAAACAAAGACTGGAGAAGCTTTAGTTTTGCTGATCGTTATTCATGAATAATCATTTGAAAACTGAAATAGAAATCAATGCTTTGAGCTTTGGTGTATAGTAGTACACTGTTTCACTTACCCTAAAGGTTGACTTGCAACAAAATTCATGTTACCGTTATTTGATATGACAAGATTCACCATGTCTTACTCTGTGGCGTTGTAGGTGGAAAACATGTAGAAAGGTGATTTCAAGCTCTTAAAAGCTCAAAACGAACAGAAAATCGCAGCTACACAAGACAACCATAGTTTGGATTCCCTTTACAAAATGGTGCAAAAGTGATGTAGTTGCGAGAGATGGTTTCTGTTTACACTTTCTTGCAATCTTGTTCGTTGAAATATTTTCACAAATATATCTCATGCATCAATAAAACTATGTCTATTGTTTTTAAGCGTTTGTTTGATCGTCATTGTGATGCTGTCACTTTTAGCACTGACATCTAATAATTTATCATAAAAAATCGTTAAACTTTTTAACCTTAGCTCGAAGGAGTACATGTCATTGTCTGATAATCATGACGAGCCTGTTGGTCACCTATGATAATCAAAAAGTGCTGCACAAATTATTTTCAAAATATTGGGTCACATGATCAGATTACGACTTGACAATTAGTTCAAGCCGAAACAAAACTGCAAAGTAGCGAGCGTCTATATTTGATACAGGGTCTTCGGTAAAACCGAAAGTGTTTGTCATAAACTAGTACTACGATAAGTTTTATATTGAACTTTGTATTGGCCTTTCATTTCACGTGAGAACATACATGACAAGAAGATAACCAGCTACGTAATCAAAATAAAGAGATTCCAATCTACGGCGGCTTTTCAGTTTTGAGCTTTTAAGAGCTTGTAATCACACTTCCACATATTTGGCACTTACAACACAACTGAGTAAGACATGGTAAATCTTTTGATATGAAATAACTGTAATGTGAATTTTGTTGCAAGTCAACTTCTTCCGAAATTATTAGTTCCTTTTGATTTTAGTAAAAAAAATTGATATTTAGGACCTGCACGAACTCATTTCACTCTATTATTTATGTGTAGTTGTTTCTTTTCAATATTGTAAAAGTTTTGTGCGACCTTCAATTTCCTCCACTAGTAAAAAACTCGGTGCATGTGTTTATACTTATATGTTCTGCTTAATTCATAAGTTGTCCAAGAATGCTCAACTAACAGGCAGTTAACAGGCCAAGAACAGCTCTGCTCATCCACACAAATGTTCGAGCTTTTATAGCTAGTAAACTCCGCCTCGGTTCTACTTGGCAAAACCTGGCACGGCTTGGCCTGACTCGGCTCGGTTTTGAATCGGTACGGCTCCGGCTTGGCTTGGCTTTGAGTTGGCGTGGCTTGGCGTGGCTTGGCTTGGCTTGGCTAAGCTCTGACCTCGTTATTTTGCCTGACGGAGCCCAGCCCGATTCGGTTTAGCTCAGCCCTAGGCTCAGATCTCAATGGATCACATTCCACAACACTTTTCCCTCTATTGGTGACCACGGTCTCCAATCTAGACCTTGAGAGAGAGCTTATGGAAGCCATTCCGCAGACCTCCTCTTCTCCTGTCAGGGTTCTGACCAGGTCCTCGACATCTGCTTTAGAGATAGCTTCTCCGAGGCTGCTTGTGCGGCCTTGGCAGTCGCCAACTGCCACTCCTGATCTCCCTTGGGTGCTGCCACACTTACCAGCTCTGGTGCACCCAGTGCTTCCTCAGCTTCTTTCAAGCTAGTTGTGACTGAAGTCAATAAATCCTGTAGCGAGGTGTTACCTTCTCTGTCTATCTTCTCGAGTGCTCTAACGCCGTCCATAAAAAACGAGTGCTTTAAAAGGAAAGCTTTGGTTGCGTCCGTGAGGACCGTTTTCTTGCTTTCCTGTTCGACCTCCGGACCGTTTTCCGACAATTCCATGGAGTAGCATACCCTATCTCCGTACCGTTCCGGCTTCTTAGTGGTCCAGGCCAGACTCGGATTGTGCCGGGCTGAAGTTGATTGGATTGCGGAGTTGATAGGTTATGGTGTTGTGGTCTTTTTGGTCTCCACCGGGTTTGCTTCAAGTTTTCCTAAAACTTTTGCCCGTGTGGCGATTTGCGTGTGCCCGATTGAATCCCTCGGAACTCGGCGGAAATCTTTGGCTTTCTCCTTTCTCTGGTCTTGCCGTACTCTCTCCCAGAGTTATCTTTTGGCCTCGGTTTTCAGCAGCCTTTAGCAGCAACTTTTCTAAGCTGGAAGTAGCTTTATAGGTACAGAATCTCTTCAGACCTCCTTCTGCTTCCTCTTTGGCCAGATGGGTCGAGCTCCTTTCATATTAGGACCTCTCCTTGGCTCCAGGGTGACCGGGGCTTGTCCCGACCTTTCTGGGTAAGCGTGATAAGGTTTCTGCCTTCCTTCGCTCTGAATGGAAGACTGGCCCTGTCGTTCCACAAGATGTGTGTGGTTTCCTAAGGCCTTTAGGACCTGGTATAGTCCCACAAATTTTGCTTGTAGCTTGGGATTTTCTCCTCGTCTCCAGCGTTTATTCGTGAGCCATACCCAGACGCCTAGGGCGTACAGCGGCGGCTCTTGCCGTCCTTATGTGTCACATTCATCTGACTTTGTTGTAGCGCCTCGCGCACTGTCCGCAGCCTCTGCTGCACCTTAATGGCGTGCTCGTAGCCAGGAAAGAACTCGGTTGGTGGTTGGTGGCTTTCCAGCTAGTCCGGCGACCTCAGCTCCCGTCCCAACATCAACATGTTGCCTGTCTCTCCGGTTGCGGAGTGGGGGTGCCTCGGTATGCCCTCATCACCTGGGGAAGCAGCAGGTTCCGTTCGTCCTGTCCCCAGGCCAGGAGAAGGGCCCTCAAAGATTCTCCGAGACCCCAATTGTTCTGCTCAACGATTCCATTGGTCTGTGGTTGATAAGGAGTCGAATGGGTTTTCCCAATGTTTCAGCAGAGTTGGCAGATTTGGAGGATGGGAGGATCTTGCTGTAGTAGACAATGACTCTAGCAACCTTCCTGTATTTGGGACAACATGGCCCCAATTCAACATCAGCTGGCGTCTGTTTCCAGGAAGTACTGTTTTTGGGCATTCGGGTAGCCCAAGATCAGGGCAGTGCTGATACTATCCTTCAGTGCGTTGAGAGCAATCTGTTGCCCTTCCGTCCATCTCTAGGGCTCTCTTTTTTTCGGTCAGTCGGTGCAAGGGATGCGCTATAGGGGCAAAGTCTGGGATATACTGTCAGTAGTAGCCGACCTTACTTAGGAATCCTTAGATTTCTTTCACTTCACGCAGGCTCGGCCATTCCGTGACTGCCCTCACCTTGTCGGGGTCTGTAGAGACTCCATCCTGGCTTACTATGTGGCCCAGGTAGCGGGCCTGGGGTTGCAATAGTTTAAACTTAAACGGCTGTAGCTTCACTCCGGCCTAGTAGAGTCTCTTAGAGACCTCCTCCAGCCGATGCAGATGCGTATCGAAGTCCAGGGGGATGACTATAATATAATCTGGATATAGTAACAGCGTTCTCCAGTTGAGGCCGAATAGCACACATTCCATGAGTCTTTGGAAGGTGGCGGGGGCGGGCGTCAGTCTGAAAGGCAACACTTCCCATTTCCATAATCTGGACCCTGTCAGGAAAGCGGACTTCTCCTGCGCCTCTGCATCCAGGGGTACTTGCCAGTACCCGCTCACCAGGTTGAGCGTGCTGAAATAGCGGCTGCCAGACAGGGTGTCCAGGCTGTGGTTGATCCTGGGTAGAGGGTCGGCCTCCTGCTAAGTGACGGTGTTTGGACGCCGGTAGTCGATGCAGAAGCGCCACTTTCCATCCTTTTTTTGGACTAACACAACGGGGAGCTCCAAGCTCCTGCAGCTAGCTCAGTTAGCCCTTGCTTGAGCAGATCCTGGACCTGCCTTTTGGCCTTGGCCTCCTTCTCCGGTCTGATTGTGTGGGGGGAAGATGGAGGGTGTTGCTGGAATTGCCGAGTGCCCTTCTTAAGTGGAATGGAATGTTCCACCTCGGTCATCCTTCCTACATTGTCATCACCCGTACTGAACACAGTAGCATATCGACTCAGCAAGGAAACCAACCTCGCCGTTTGACCCGTCCCCTTACATTTCAGCTGGGCCGCTTAGAACAATTCCTCAAGGTGAGCCGGCACTCCATTGATAGAAGTCGGACCGGCGTCACACAGTAAGGGATCGTCCTCTTTGACCTGTGGGGTCTCCACTCCCGTGTACATGTCGATACTGGCTTCGGACCGGAAAGTCAATGGCTGCATTCATGCAGTGGGTGATGACCTGTCTCTTGGGTCCCGGCAACTTGGGCAACCCGGGTCTTTGGTAATGTGACAGTGTATTGTCATCTCTGCCCAGGCAGGTACCACTACCCCCTTTTTGGCCTGTACCTTGCTCTGTAGCAGCCGCCCATGTCGGTCCGTGCAGACCAGCTGTCTGCCATCCACTCGGACCACCGGCTGCTCAAATTCGATGGGGCCCTGATGGGCCACGGAGAATGGCATTTTTGGTATGGCATTCTCACTGAGATGGCTAACCACAAAAACCTCTTTTATCTTTACATTTCTCAGGTGGATGGTCAAATAGATTATCCCATAGAAGGGGAGCCATGTTCTGTCAGCCAATATTCCGTGGCTTTCACTCTCCTTGAGTTGGTCCCGTACAGCTCCTGGCAATCGGTCAAAGACCTGCCTATTGATCAGGTTTGTAGTGCATTCTTTGTCTGAAAGAAACTGGATGGGCGACCCGTCCACTGTTCTTGGAAAAAAAAGGCTGGTGGAGTGAGGTCGGCTAGGGGCTTGAATCCTTGTGGTGTCTTCCAAGACATCTTCCGTGATGCCTGGGACACTTTTTTTCTGCGGTTGGGCGGGTCAGTCCCTTGATCTGCTCCGCATCCGGGGAAGACCCATGGCTCCAGTGATTGCCATCCCCAAGGCGGAGAAAGGGTCGGCCCTGCCGCCTTTAAGGCAAGCTTCCGACCATCCGGCCCACTGGGGGTGGTTCTCGCTGTCTGAGGTGGAGGGGATTTGGGGGTCACCCTCTTTCGTTTCAGACTACGTCCCTGCCGTTTGCACGGAGGGGCATAGGCAGCATCCGAGACAGTGGGAATATCCAGATTGGCCTCACTCAAAGACTGGTAGTAGTTTCGTGTTTCCACAGGCATTTCCTGTGCACGGGTTTTCCTCTGTCAAGTCCTTGCTGTTTGAAATCAATCGTCGGTTGTCACTGAATCATGTGTAGTCCTATTGTGTTTCCGGGGTTTGGCCTTGGTACAGCCAGTAGACGGAGCTACTGTGGCCATTCTTCGTTTCCCAAAGCCGGTTTGGTGTAGCGAGGGCAATTGTTCCGTATGTGCCCCAGTTTCCCACATCCCAAGCAAAGGGTAGCTGGCTGGCTCCTCTTCTCGGTTGGAGTGCGTACCTGCTCCTTGAGCCATTCAACCTTGTCCGTGAGATTTAGGACCTGCTGGGCTAGTCATCTTACAATGTCGGTTTTGGCCGAGTTCACCTGGTCGGAGGTTCCTTCCTTCAGGGTTCGTACCGATGATCCGGTGGAGGTACACTTGACTCTTTGGATCTGGAAGTAGTCATTCTCGATTGTACAGCGTCAGCCAGCGTGGGTGTTTGTACGGCCAACAGATGTCGCTGCAGGGCAGGATCCTTTAGTTAGCTACAGAAATTCTCCATAACCATACTATTTCGGTGTCGATTCGGCAGGAACCCGCACGTAATGCGTACTAACCTCTCGACCTCGATAGCATGATCCTGAAGTGTCATCGTTTTCTCCTGCCTAAGGGCGTTGAGCTGTCTTAGCGCCTGCCTGGCAGATAGCCCGAATCTTGCCCAGAGGGCATTGAAAATGGCTTCTTGGTCCTCGGCCCGTCCACAGTCCTCAGCCTGTTTGCCCAGAGTTTCCCGGAGGTGCAATAGGGTTGCTCCTTCTCTCCACTGATTTGCGTCAGCTACCTTTGTGCATCGAGTGTTGAAGTACTCCACATCTCCCTTTCCACTGTACTGGAGAATCCTAAAATGTGGTGCAGGTTTCTGAGCCCTTGGCATCAGTTTTACCCGTTTCAGTGCCTCGACTAGTCGGTTGGGTCCTGGGGCAGCACTCCTTGCTCTCCTATTGGCCATGTCTGGCTTTCAGTAAGTTTCCGTTTTTTTCCCAAAGCAGTGCCTCTTCTGTGTCCATGGCTGTTGGCTCTTTTCCGGGTTTCTGTCTTTAGGAAGTTCTTTCAGAAGGAGCAACACTGCCTCCTTAGGCATTTCCTGTTGGAGCATTTAGTAGGTTTCTGCTCCCAGAGCAGTACATCCACTGGGTTCGATACCTCTGGACTTTTTACAGCCTTCTGTGGGTTTCTTCCTGTTGTCAAAATGTTCTTTCAATAGGAGCATTGTTGTGATTTTTCAGGCAGCCCAGTTCATCTAGAGTCCAGTAATCCTCCCAGTGTCCAGTGATCCTGGTGCGAGTCCTGTGGTGGAGTTTTTGGGATTGTCAGCAATCCCACCGCTGCCACCAGTGTAAAGGTTTTGTGCGACCTTCACTTTTCCTTCACTAGTGCAAGACTCAGAGCATGAGTTTATACATATTATTTCTGCTTAGTTCATAGGTTGTACCATAATGCTCAAGTAACAGGTAATGAACAGGACCAGAACAGCTCTGCTCTTTTATACAAATGTTCGAGCTTATATAGCTAGTAAGCTATGCCTCTGTTTTACTTGGCTGGACCTACATGGCTCGGCCCGGCTCGGTTTTGACTCGGCACGGTTCTGGCTTGGCTTTGGCTTGGCTTGGCTAAACTCTGACTTTGTTATTCTGCCTGACTGAGCACAGCCCGGATCGGCTTAGCTCAGCCCTAGGCTCAGCTCTCAGTGGATCACATTACACAACAATATTGTTGTGGCGCACACACACATGCACCCACAGGCACATACTTGTAAACATGCGCACACATGCGCACACATGCACACACACGCACACACACGCACACACATGCACCCACACATTTGCATATGCACAAACACACACAAACACACACATGCACACGCACATGCACACAATCACACACGCGCACATGCGTGCATGCGCGCACACACACACTTAAAGTTAAATTTTATTAGGTATTTTTAACTATTTTACAGGCTTAGTTGCAACTTATTCAACTTGTTTTTATCACAACTCTAACTCTGTTACTGGTTTTAAAAATAAAATTTTGTCATTTTATTCAAGAGCATTGCTGCATTAAAAATCCTTAGTCACTGTATTTCTTTCTGGCGTTTTGACCCCGATTTCGCCAAATAAATTTTGGTGACTTTTTGATGTATGTAATAACCACACTGATTGCCAAATTTGAACCAGCGCAATATCTTGTTGCGTTCATCTGCTGAGATAACATATGTATGGAGATGGAAAAAAGCGGTCTATCATGGTGGTTGTATCGTGAGGGCACCCTGCTTTGTTTCTTGCTTTATTAAATACGTTGACTATATTACCTGAAAACTAGTTTACTAATTGAAAAAAAATATATCAAATGGTAGTCATGTGATGAGAAAAAGTATTTCATTTGAGTGATATCATAGTTTGGAGGTAAAACACAAAACAAATTGTGTGAGAGGCAGCAAGATAAAGAAGCCTCAAATGTATTAGTTGATCACACATATATGATTGAATTGACCTCCTAGGAAACCATTTGTTGTTTAATGTATACCATATTTGTTCTGCTAGCCCTCTTGACTGCAGTATAAAGTCATTGTCTCTAAGATTTAATAACCTTTGAGAAGACAGATTAAAATTGATTATGACTTTCTCACTATATACAAGAAATGACATACAGCAGGTAACTTTCCACAGGTTTTAGTTAATGTTGTATTCACGGAAAGTAAACCCTGGTTCCCATATCAATTGGGAGACTCCGGCGGTAATATGCACAGCGAAATGCTTGCGAAGCTATTATCGCCGGCATCTGTTCACATAAAGCCACATCATTAATAATATCGTAAACATAATTGCGTAATCAAATAAAATGTTTGCTCGCCATGCTGTTCCTATAATGGTGACTTTTACCCATACAGTGCATTTCGGGAATGTTTTGCCTGTGGTCTTTTGCGAAATTTGAGCAGTGCGAAACTATTGCGATGCCGCCGGCGACTAACGGCGGTCCTTGGCGGTACCCAGCGCGTAGGTTCTCATTTCACCGCTAATAGCCTACGGTGCTGTCGCCGGTGCTTTGCAACGCATATGGGAACCAGGCTTTAGCAGTGTTGAGCACATTGTCATATAACTTACTGTTTAAAAACTCACTAAAAGTAGTAAAACCTGTGGTAATTAAAAAAAAAGGAAAAGCATTGCTGCTACTAAAATTAGTCAAAGTTTAAATATGAGCGATTTCTTTAGAATTTATGTTAACAGTCAACATAATTTGTGTACTTATGGCTAAGCTAGACACAGCCACAAGCTACATGTATATAGTTAATCTGCCACCAAAATCATTAAAGATAAACAGTGAATAACAATATACCAAAGGTTATTTTTGTTTTCACTTTACTTTACTTTATAATTACATATATTGTTCAATTATTGTTTGCCATATATACTCATGTACAAAACAAATTTGAGAGAGACTTTTGAAAAAATTTAAAAATTTTTTGTGGACTTCTACCGGAGTAATTCTTGTGAACATGTTGCTGCTAATTCGGATAGAGTATAAACCCCAAAACATCTGTTATTATTAATAAAATATACATATAGTGATATGACGCCTTGATAAGCACTCATAACCATGGCGCTTCATGTAAATATGTTAAACATAGTTTGCAAAGTCACCAGTACTGAATATTTGTAAAAATATGATATAATGCATTGTAAAGGACTCAGCCCATCTCTTTGCTCTCCAAAAGACGAGCAAAGCAATTAAACACACCGACTGTTTAATCACAGAATTTATGTATTTAATAAAAATATAAAGATATAATAATTCTGCAACAAAAAATAAGCACATGGACAGTGTATGCCTACAACTCTGCCCTAACAACATCAGACAGTCCCTTATATACGTTTTTTCTCTGATTAGGCTCTGCCCCTTCAATAACTTATTTGCAATAATTTTGTCTACTTGGCCTCTGAGCCAGCTCATAAACAAGCAAGTCTTTTGCCATGTTGGGGAGCAACAGCTAATAGTTCAAGCTGGCTCTGTCCATGACGCTCTGCCTTCACACTTTACCCCCTTGGAAAGCCCTGGAGGTGCCCAGTCAGTGGTGGAAGCTACAGTAGCTGGGAACAGAGCCAATGCTGTCTTGCTCCAAATTAAACTCATTATAGATGTACTTCAATCTGCACAAATTCTCGGTCTTTTTGTAGGCACCAGGCCTTTAACAGTTGACTCATCAGCATGGCCTTCATTTGTCAATAGTGGCTATTTTCTACTATCTGATGAGGTTTATTTTACTAGCGTACATATACGGGGTATATTAGAGGTTATATATACATATATATATATATATATATATATATATATATATATATATATATATATATATATATATTTATATATATATATATATACATGGCGTGTATATACAAGGTTTTATCTGTGTTAGTTTCACGGAAAAGACGAATCAACCCTTCAGTCGGGGACTTTCTCTGGTCGCGGGTTTGGTGGCCTGACACATTTGCAGCTCCGGGGGTGTTGTCTTCTGAGGAGTTGGTGCGGATCTCATTCTTACTAGTTAGCTGTTAGTTCTAGACTCAGGGCAGCTAGGCGGGCATAATAGAGTTACAGCAGCCTAAGCCTTAGCTCTGACAAAACCTCCATCAATAGTTCTTCTTTCAGCTCTGTCGGACTCGTGACAACTGTCGGATGACAAGGTTGCATATCCAAGTCAGCCAGCCACCACCTTTCATGTAAGAACTGATTCTAACTTACCCGTTCAATCAAATACACTATGTCATCACATTTGGGGTCCCAGTGTACTTTTCGGTGCACAATGAGCTGGTTTTACAAATTGTACTGGTATCGGCAGGAGCTAACATCAGTATCGAAGTGCTGTAGTACATGATGCTAGTTCCCACAGGCACTTGTTTTTTAATTTATTTTTCCACTCATTTATAGATGCTGCCACTGACATAACGCTTGGTGAAAACACCTCATTTTTGGCTTCGTTGAAAATTTAGCCATCTTAACCATTAGCTTTCTTAGTGGTGGCTGTGTAGGTGTCTGCTATGGAATAGGCTTGGTTTCGAATAGGCACAAGATTCAAACCGGTTTTTTCAGCTCAATTTTTTTTACTCTTTCGATCCAGTCAAACTGCTAACTAATCTCCAAGGGCCTCTTGACCAGTTGGTTGTTTTGAATAGTTTTAAATGGCACGATGCAAGCAATATTGGTCTAGTCAACAGTTGTAAAGGAGTCGACCAGGCGTGTTTTAAAACCAGCGTCTCTGCAAGTTAAAGAATGGCCTGAGGAGACACAGCCAGCAAGAGACTTGTGGGCTAAGTTAGTTTTGCTAGAATATAATTTTCCTATCGCTCCTGTCTCCTCAATAGTTCCACATCTAAGCCTCCAGTTGTTTGCAGAAGCAAAAGTAGTGAAGGTCTCTTCATTTTGCCGTGCCAGCTAAAAATAGCTTTACACTTTTCCCGTGCCTCCTTTTCCTGTCCCTTGCCTATTTTATATTGGGGCCTCTCTTGGGTCTTATGGTAACACGTACTAGTCTGAACTCTTCTTTGAAAGCATCAAAAATATTCAGCTTGCTTCCGGCCTGCAATTAAAAGTAGTTCTGTAACTCTATGAGCAAGTGTGGTTTTTCCAATCTTTCATGACCTGGAAAGGTCCCAAAAACTTGGTCTGTAGCTTATAGCGTCTTCTCGTCTTTTCCCCTTATTTATGAGAATTACCCAGTCTCCTGGTGAATACAGCGGCAGTTCCTCTTCGTCTTCCTATTTGACAGCCATCAGCTCATCATAGAAGATTGCGTGGACTTCTTCTCAGTTTTTTTTAGCCTGAGCTATCAGCAAAATGCTTCCTTGATCTCTAGCGTTTCTCTAGCTCCAGTTTTCTCCTTAAGCTTTTTTTAATTTCTACTGCATATTCATGCGCTAGCAAAACTTTCTGTGTAAGTTTGACATCCAACCTGATCCAGAAACTAACGTTTCCGCCCTAGCATTCGCATGTGTTCCGTTTCCTTTTGGGATGAGTGTGGTATACCCCAGTAAATCTTTGTAAATTAAAGAAGCAACAAATTCCTTTACTTATTGACTTCAGTTTATTAGCGGAGGCCTGAACAAACTGCCAGATTTCTATGACATATTGCACTCCTCTATTTCATTTGCCTGAAAGTTATATGGGGTTTGAGACTTCTCCACTCGTGACACACCCGCTGCCAATATTAGATGTTTAAGTTAACCTGTCTGTTGGTTTAGACCGGTTTAGGCAAACTCATGTAGCAAAACACCCGTTATCTAGGGTGCCATCTATTATCAGTACAGTGGCTTCAAGAAGAACCAGCACATTTTTATACCAGCTGTAGGGGTTCGTCAGCACAAGGGTCCTTTTATTACCTTTATGTTTCTAATAGGAAGCCTACTGAATCTACAGCAACATTCTGCCATGGCCGGCCAGCGTAACACCTCTGCCTTTCTTTAGCAGTGGTTTTTCTACCATTCATAGCAGCTTGGCAGACTGAGCAACATCTGACCAACCGCCTTACTATTTTCCTCAGACCTGGCCAGTACTTGATCCTTCAAAGCTGAGTTGTTGTTCTGCCTACCACATAATGAGTCAAAGCACATGCTTGCCCAATTTTAATTTTATGGATGGCCAACAAGGAAATGGCACACCTCTGGGCTGCTCATTGGAAAATATCCAGGTTTCCAGGGCTCTGTCCAGGCTGTCTTAAGGGTTTCCTACATCTTGTACTGCTTCTGAAGTTTTCATTCTTACTATTCCAGCTGATCCTGGGTCGTATCATTGCCATCTAAACATGCCAGGTACATTGTGGCCTTTAGTAACAGCTGCTTGGTTGTAATGAGCTTTCACTCAATATGTGTCAATAAATTCCTAGTCAATAGAACATTGGCTGGTCTCGAATCAGCTTTTTGTGCTGCTAGTAAAATACAAACGAATGGGCCAGCTGCTCCCATTTTTAATGCAGCGAGTTGGTCCAACAGACCAACTGTTATGTCTGGTGGTATGCAAACTTTATATACAGTTCATCAGGCTTGATGAGTTAGAGTGTTTACTTAGTTGTATAATATATTTATGTTTCAGAACTTTGCTTCAAACAGAAGGGTATATCTGTAGTACTCTAGTAACAGAATATGTAATGTACAGGTTGTTCTTTAGATACATTAACAATGTAGATTATTATAAAGATATCAGGACAACAAGCAATTAGTGCTAGATTTTTGTTAAATGTTATGGCGTTAAATCACAAACACTTTGGACAAACATAACATACAGTTAACTCTTAATTTTACCATGTCAACATCTGTTTTTCTATGTCATAAGTTGTAGAAGAGATTTGCTATACAGCATTACTTGGATTTGGTGTCAGAGCTATCATAAATTCCAGAGTTTTATTCTATCACAAAGTACCTAAACCTCTGAAGAACTCTGTTGATTCTTGAGGCTAGTTGGAATGATGTTAACTGATTGCTGATGAAGCTTCAGTTCAAGATTCGACTGTAAAAGCATTAGTGCACTTTCAGTGAATAGAGGGTGTTAGTGATTTCTGGACCAGCCTCTGCAAAAGGTTGAGTTTTAAGTCTTGTAAGTATATCAAGTCTGTTTCACTGTGTAATGCTGCGACTCACTTCATTCAATACTGCAAAAGTTCTATCAGATAGTTTTTCTATCACCTTGCCTCCCGCACATTGATTCTTTTTTTGGCTTATGCTGTTGATGAGTACAGAGATGCCCAGTGATATACAGTAGGCTGCGGATCTATGGCAAATAGATTATATTTTTTTAAATTTGCAAGCTGTTTCAATCTTTCTCCAGTAACTTCAGTAAGCTTGACACTTTAGCCTAAGCTTCTTCTTTGGGAAGTACAGACCAGGTAGCCTGTCAGAATACGATTTTCACAGTTGAAGTAAGGTGACATTCCAGCTTTCAAAATATTACTGCATTCTAAAAGAAGCACACAAAGACCATTTGAGTGTTTCAGGATTCGTTTGTGAATTTTAACACCATATTCTGTTTAATGTTTAATTCGGTGCGTCTTGAAAAAGTGGCAATAGGGTTGAAAATTTGTCACAGAAACATGTGAACACAGATGCAGTAAACTGTGGTCTATTGCCAGACCAAACTGTGTCTGGGATTCCTAGGCTGGTAAATCTCTTCTTTTGTATGCAATTCCTTCCGTTTTTCAAACTTGAAGTAGTCTGTAAGGTAGTCAAAAATGAACAGATAGTCGCTGTTTTTATGTTGTTGAACAAATCTATTCCAACTTTACTTCAGAATCTACTGTGATTTTATGATTTTGAGTAGTTTATTGTTGCTGATCTGATGTATCCATAGTAGAGCTGACACACTGTTCTGTGTTGCTTCTAAAGCCATATAACTTCTAAATACATTGACGGTCAATATACACATGACATAGAACCACGAGTGACAGAAACTCCTTGATTAATAAGTGGTAGATTTTACAGAATTCTTTTTAAACTAATCAACTTAGTACGGTTAACTCACTAAAGGAGGTGGTAGTAAAATTTCAGATTACCATCCACATCTTTGTGAGGTGCCAGCCATCCTGTTGTGACGAGTAGATTAACTTTTCGTTACTCTGAATTTTCTTCGTTATCTGGTTTTATCTGCTTATATTTTCTTGCAGAAACCAGTGCATCTTGTTGATGATAACAAGGGTTGAGGTCAAATATAAACGGTTCTACTTAAAAGACCGTTTTTGAATTTTTAATGCTACACTCTCTGTCAACCAGACATCTTGATAGCATGTCTGCTGTAACCTGTTTGTCTAAAGGCTTGTAAAATACTTAGGATAGATAGCATTGGCATAGTAACTACATGGACCACAGCCTTCAAACACCTTGAGAAGAAATTTACTGAATATTGCTACTAAAGGTTGGTTACCTACACAAATAGTTACATTGCAATTGCCATAGCCATATTGGTCAAATATTTGCAGTAACTCCATTTTTTCCTGTAGATCTAACTCAATGGGGCAAAGGTCTGTCTTGCTATCAGTAAGACTCTTTCCCACAAAGGCTATTTGTTTGTCATATTGAAAGAGTGTGCTTCCTAGTCCATCGGTGATGGACTAGTTTGAACAATCACTGGCTTATTCAACTTTAAATGCTCAGATGTTTCAGTCTGCCAAAAGATTTTCTCGGACTTAATTATGACAAAAATCTATATCCATCAACATGAGAAGTTGTCTTGATGGTTCTGATTCTGGAGAAGAGTTGGGAATGAAGTTGGAGAGGTAGTTAATTTGACTGAGAAACTTTATGACAAACTCACCATTTTTGGACCCTGCTTTACTCAGTTTTTTATATAAAGGTGATTCGATAAGTGAAAATAATGTATTCATAAATTTCATGAATATTGTGATGTTTGCTAACTTTTCGAGCTGTGTTCATATAAGTGTTGGCTTCACACTGGAACTTTTTTAGTTACGTTTGAACTGTAAATTTTTTAAGACTTTTTCATAATGGCTGCTTAAGCAGCCATTATAAAAAAGTGAGTGACAGAAATTTTTTAAGACTTTGAACTAAAAACGTTCTTTTGAAATTTGCTTTTATTTGTACAAAGAGGTCTGATATCATTTTTTAAGTGTAGGAGTCGGACCAAATTAAATTTATTGGAGAATGAAAGTTTAATATGGTGACTATTGTTTAAACTAAAACAGTTTTAAAATTTGCTAATAGTTTCTAGGAAGAAAAGATCGAAGACTGAGGACAGACCAAGGTCAAGTAGGCCTAAAGAAGAGGCTACTTCAGCCAATTTAAAAGATTTTGACAAGCCTTCAGAGCAGATGGAAGAATAAAAGTATATGAAATTGCTAAATTATCGAGCAACTCCAAGAGAGATAAAATCCATTCTTCATGAAAATCTTGGGTACTCAAAGGTGCTGTGCAGTAGGTACCCAAATCGCGCAGTGATGCCAACAAACCTAAGCAGTTGAACCTTTTAGGAAGAAACAGACCTTGGACTTGTGAGGAGACTTGAGTGGTATGCTATGAGCCTGAGTGAAAGCTGCAGTCAGTGCATTTGAAACACCCATTATCTCCTCTCAGAAAAAGATAAAAGCACAGACAAATGTCAAAATGTAATGTTGATTGTGGTTGAGGATGTGAGAGCCCTCATAACGCTAAGCTTTTTTAAGCAGGAAACCACAGTGAACAGTTGTAACTTCTGCCAACTTCTACAGTTAAACCAAGTCAAGATGGGCATTAAGGACAAAATAAATAGCATGCAATCTGGTGTTGCCATTCTCCACCAATTCAGTGCAAGACCAAACACTACCACTTGAATAATTGAGACTATCAACGGACTATGTTGAAAACTGTTGCACTACCCACCTCTCAGCCCTAATTGTGCACCTTCTGACTATTATAGCTTTGGTGCTCTAAAGTCCTATATCATAGGCATTCATATGGATATTTGCTATGACGTCCCAGAAACGGTGAGCAAATTGTTAAATGGCACTCTACAGAATTTTACGTTGATGAAATAAAAAAATACTAATAAGATGGCAAAATTGTGTTGACTTGTCTGGCAACTACATTGAAGCAAATTAAATGCTTACCTCAATTGCAACTTATCTATAGTGAAATTAATTTCACTGATCAAATCACCTTGTTATAATGTGTTGATCTCAATTTAAATCAAGCAATACAACAATAACTCACATTTATTTTAGTTGAGTTTCAGGTTAACTTGTTGAGCATTCTCCAGCATCATTTTTAAGTTTGAGTTGTTTTCTTCTGTGGCTTCCTCAACTGTTATCACTTGCCATACGTCAAAGTGTCATCTGTGACCATTAATACACTTTTAAGACGATCTAGCACATCTGATGGTTTCCTCTGGAACTCCTCTGAACTAGATAATAGGACAGATGACGTTTAAAGCACATTGTATTTGCCAAACGGCGTTTAGAATGCAGTGAGGTCACTCAATTCATTTTGTACCACAAAGTAAAATACTTTCAGGTACTAAATCTTCTGGTGTTGATATACACTAATGATTGCTTGTTAAAGCATTATAAGGATTAACCAGTAGCACAAGACTGTCAGCTTACTGGTATGTTTTCTCCAAACCAGTGTGTTGTTTAACTAGAGTGTTGGGTAATTTACTTTGGACACTATTGCGTTCTCTGACAATGAAGTGAGCTATTTCTTAAAGTTAGAGGTGTCTAACCTTTTTTAGAGTAGGAGCAATTATGCAAAGTCCAGCCTAGGCTGAGGGCCACACATATCTGCTTCATGAATTACAAATAATTAGTTTTCATAATTTTATGCATTGCATCTATTCATCACGTGTTATTCCCATTCTCCACAGCCAATACATTTGTTTTAATTACATGTTATTGCTAAAGCACAAATGCTTCAAAATATTGGTTTTAAATAAATAGACATGTAATTACCAAGTGCATCATATAAAATCTATGTGCAGTGTCCTTGTTGAAGAGGTATAATTGCAGTGCTAAGTTTTTACTGGTAATGGTGCGGAGCATATCACTCTCAGTGAGCCACTTGGTACGGCTTCTCTTGTACAATCCTGTCTAGGTCACGTTTAATATCTAAAAATGAAATCCTGAGCTGCTGAGCTATAAATGCTCATAGGTTAGTCCGGTTTTGGTATGCTTTATGCGACTGAAGAACTGCTCACATAAGTAGGTAGAGCCGAAGAGGATGACCATTTGCAGAGCATGTTTATGCAGAGCTGGACATGTGCCAACAGGAAATAAATCTTGATAAAACTCTATGAGTTCATGGCTGAAAGGTTGTTGTTTAGACTTTCTTTGGTCTGCAAGTCAATAAGTTCCATCTGTAACTCGGCTGCTACACTGCTACGGTTGACAGAAAATGGATAGGCAAATATCTTTATCTTTTTTGTTTCTGGAAACTGCAAAAATCTTCTTTCAAAATCAGCTGATAGATTTGACACGATGTTGAGGCATTGCTCAGAGTTGACCTCAACACATTAGCCTTTCTGCTGATGCTCTGACAGATTTTCGAAGTGAGCATAATTCTCCTCTTGAAGTTGCTGCTCCCACAGCTCAAGTTTTGTCCTGAATGCAGTGATGTATCTCCAGAGTTGAGATATGTCTGTTTATTTCCTTGTAGCTGAAAGTTCACTACTGACATATGCGCTGTGATATCAGCTAGAAATGCCGAATCAGTGATAGAATTGATCTTTGAAATCATCACACTCGCAACCCTTGTTTTTCATAAATAAATCACTATCTGCTAGCAGGCTGTAAAATTTTCACAGTGTTTTAGCTCGGCTGAGCCACCTGACTTTACAGTAACTTGTTACATCCATGTATTCACATTTTATCTCCTCAAGCATAATTTTAAATTGGCGATGATTCAATACTCGTGATCAAATGAACTTAACAATAGATACAACCAAACCCATAACATGATCCATCCTCAGAGTTTGTGCTGCTACAGTAATTTTTCTTGATGTATGACACAATGGTGCACCACTAAAGGACCTATTAGTCCAGTTTTTTCTCCGTCATTGCAGGTGCTTCATCAGTACAAATGCCAGAAATCTTTTACAGTGGTAGACTGAACTCAGCTAGTTCTTTTAAGAGACTCTCATAGACCTCTTTTCCGGTTGTTGTGCCATGAACAGTTCTCATTATTAGAAAATCTTAAGTAACATTGAATTCATTACCAATGTCCACATTATAATTGCAAACTGAGAAGTGTCAGACAGATCTGTACTATTATCTAATGCTATGCTGAACTAAACAAACTTTTCAATCGGGGCTTCCATTGTACGCTAAATGTCCTTACTCAGATTTTGCACTCTCTTTGCAATGGGGTTTCTTGACGGAGCAACACTTTTTAAATTGCCCTTTTTATCAGGGCAGAATTCATCCACAAACACTGTCAGTACCTAAAAATAATAAAGCAAGGTTAAGATAAATGAAATTAATAGTTACTAAAATATAACAACAACGACAATGGCAAACCAAACGAACTCTTTTTGAAATTTTATTTTAGCTTCAGGTATATCAGGCTATGCAAGGAGTCATAACTTGTCTCTGTCTTTTAAGGTCTACAACTCCACACCAATTATTGTTTTATGCAACTCTTACCTGACATAAATTGAAAAAATGCTTACCTCCCTACCAAATTCTCTATGTTGAATTGGTAGTTGTCATTGACCAATTAGTTGAGCAATAGCGAGACAGAATTTTGTGGCTTTTTCACAATCTCTGCATATCTTGTAAAATGTTGCTGCTGATTATATGATAGCGAGTCCTATTTCTCCTGTCCGTTACGACCTGGGTATTGCTCATATGCGCTATGCCGGGTTGTATAATACGCTGTACTCTTTGAGCACAGCAATTACTTGATTGCATATGACACAAATTTCTTAGCTTTCCCCATAGTATTTGATAAAGTATTGCAGTTTCCAACTGTTATTAAAAACTCTTCCCTCACGGTCATCGTTCCTGCGTGTGGCCATAATTGTAACTGAGCAATTCAAGTTTAGCTGGCATCCAGGTAGCTGCAGAACATTCCCTAGCTCAAATTGGGGATTCCTGTTTGATAAGTTTATTCAGCTAATAGAAATAAAGGCTGTAAAAGAATTTCTAAAAAACAGATAAGGAATTCGAAATTTTCAACAATATTAGTTGGTGCATTTTTATGCGCACTACCCATAGTGGCGATATTTGTTAACTATAACCTAAGTACAAAGATAAACTAGTACAGAATTTTTTTAACATGCTGGTTTTTGGCGGCCACAAAAAACCCAGCCGAGGACCGGGTGCGGCCTCAGGGCCACGTGCTGAACATGTTGAACGCTTGAGATTATTTCAAGAATAGTGTCAATTACTTTCAAGTCAAAGTCAAGTTACGTTCAAAATTCCTTTTCAAGTCTACCTTGATTTGATTTTCAGCGGGTAGACATCCAATTTTTTCAAACACTTTTTCTGTGTGTCATAGATTTTGTTCAGTTGGTTGTATTCAAAATTATTTACAACATTAACCTGCTCACTATTTATTGTAATTAATCTTAGATCATCGTAGGCATCTGCTGACAATAGGCTTATGTTTTCCGCCTTCACTACATAGGGTTTAAAGTGTTGACCTTCCAGCTTTACTATGGATTTCCTACAGGTTTGGTTCCAGTTCAGTCGTACGATTGAAAATAAGGCTGTCTTTGCTTATTTTTTGTTTGTTTTTCAAGTGATTGGTAGTCTTTGGTATTCATACTATTGCTTGTAGACCCCGTGTTTAATTGGCACTGAATGCATTTTTTTTCTTAGTTTCAGTGTCTGAGGCAACTAGAGATGTTAGTTGTTTTTCACTGACCACCTGTAAGCATAAGGGTGATATTATGCGTAGACCCTGTGTTTAAGTGCTACTGAATCATTTTTTCCTCATTTTTTGGACGGGGGCAATTAGAGATCATAGTTGTTTCTTTTTTCACCACCTGCACATATGAGAGCGAGACATTTTAATCACTAATGCTGGTTAGTTGCTCAGACAGTTAGTCCATTTTCTATGGTACAGTACGGTATCGGTTTAAATAGGTGCGGTCTCGGTGTACTGTTGGTGCCCAAAACTGCCCAGCCTTAATTGTATTTTGCCAATGGCAGCCCTTCCGAATCCTTAAGCTTTAACGATGTAAGCAACTAATATTGATGTGTAAGAGGAGCGCTTGCATCATAAAATCATCACACATGTGGTCTAAACGGCAATATATCCCTGTTTATGTAGCATTTTGAGGTAGTCATCAATGGTTGTTCATCAAAGTTTGTGTTACTTTATAAAGTTTTTGCACGGTTTAATCCGAAACTTGACTTTTTTTTCTTATATTCTTATACACATGCAAGTAATTTAATATTTTATATAAACACTGAAACCTTTAAAAATGTCTAATTTCCTTAGTCTAATACACTTAAGAAAAAAAGCTATCTTGACAACATCATTTTTTTCTGATTTCATTTTCCCTACGAGATAATACCCAAACTCCTCTTTGAATCTTTTTCGGAGGTAATATCGCAAAATTCTCCAGTTTTTTGCAATGCAGAAAATGTACTTCATTCAGGTTGTGTACTCTAAAAGAAAACAGCACATCTCAGTCACTCACAGTAAAGTCTCTATTTTGGGCACAGTGTTATGACTGCTGGTATGTCCATAGTCTAATCAGTTAATCAGGTTTGGTGAGTTACAGTGTTCAGCTATTCGTATACTATAATTGTGTTCCGGACTTGCACTTTAAACTAGATAATATATCTTTAGGTTCATAATAATGATTTTAAAATACTCTAGCTTTTGATTCAATTTGTTTACATCTCTTCTTTAAATAGTTCAGGTGATAATGAGTTAGCCTGAAAGCCCAAGCCAGTCCAAAACTGCCTGAGCCTTTTTAATACTATTTGCTATCCCTTTTTTACTATGAACTTAGACCCGATAACAAACTTGAGATTGGGGTAGATTCTACTTGACTGATTTTAGCTAGAGTTTTACTTTTTCACCAAATTTAACACTTTCCTTACCGATGGAAGTACAGTTTAAGTCTTGTGCAACTAATCCAATATCATCCAAGTACCTTCATAATTATTTTTTGCTGTTCCAGCAACTCACAAGCTTCAGGCACCTACAACTGGCCTAATGAGCCATTTTTTACCAAAAGTCTTGCTTCTTTGTTTATGTCTAGGCCTTTCTTGCGTGCAAAGGGATGTGAGAACAGGAGAGGTTGGTGTATGGGCTTTGTTGTTTCACTTAGAGGCATGGATTGATGCAACTCGTAAGCCTAGTCAATGTCTCTTTATCCTCAAAGAAAAGTGTGTATTACCCAATCAGAAGGTTGTTGAGTCACTTTTTTGAAGTTTTTTGCAGTCCTTGTGAGCCGTCTATGATGAGCTATTTAAGTGAGTTGGCACCCCGCCTTCCACACTTTTGCTCTTCAGACAATTTTGTTAGCAGCACCAAATTGTCTAGAGCACAAAGTCCAACTTAAAGTTCTACGAACAAAAGTGTAACTAATGAAATGAGCCCCAACTGTTCGGCAAGAGTTAGGCATTGCGTAACTATGCAGCCTTTTCGGCACAGACCGGTCTTAGCTCGCAGCTAACAGGGCTCCATGAGCAGCCTTGTCAGCAGCTAACAGGGCTCCATGAGCAGCCCTTCTTACGCTTTGTAAAAAGTAATTTGAGGGTAGCAAAACAACATATAATGACCATATCAGATTAGGATGGCATGAACAGGTATCTCACCACCCACATCTTGCTTTTTCCAGTTCTTTTAGGCCGTCTATGATAAGTTCTCAAAGTGAATTGGCACCCCGCCTTCCGCGCTTTTGCTCTTCAGACAATTTTGTTAGCAGCACGAATTGTCTAGAGCACAAAGTCCAACTTAAAGTTCTACGAACAAAAGTGTAACTAATGAAATGAGCCTCAACTGTTCGGCAAGAGTTAGGCATTGCGTAACTATGCAGCCTTTTCGGCACAGACCGGTCTAAACTAGCAGCTAACAGGGCTCCATGAGCAGCCCTGTCAGCAGCTAACAGGGCTCCATGAGCAGCCCTTTTTAGGCTTTGTAAAAAGTAATTTGAGGGTAGCAAAACAGCATATAATGACCATATCAGATTAGACTAGCATTAACAGGTATCTCACCACCCACATCTTGCTTATATAGTGGTTCATGTCTATCTGTGCGTGTCAGGTGTTTTCCGTTTGTAGGAATCACAAGCTGCTGAAACTCTATGAATAACTAGTGAACTACCAGGCTCAGCACTCTGAGTCTGGTAAATGGCAATATCATTGATCTGGATCATTACAAAAACCTCAATCTTTACATATCACAATTGAGCTGGTGACCCGATCACCCGATAAAGAAGTAGCCAGGTCCATCAGCCAAATACCAGGGTTATCAGTCAAATGCTTTTGACACTCTACTGTTTGAGAAGCCGATCAGAAACTTGCTTGATCAGCAGGTGCGTGGTGCACCTTCAAGATTATCCAACACTGTTGGGATCAACCAATCGGGTTTTTTGTGAGAAATTACTTCTTCAAGTGAAGCTAGTCCTACATGTCCTCCTAGTTATTGTATGTCTGTGCCTTAATCTGTTTTCCACTGTTTCTGTCTTAAAAAGCAATGGAACACTACCCATTCCTTTTTGAGCATGCCACCTTTAGACCAGGTGCGTAGTTTGCCAACTCGATTAGTGGGACAAAAACTGCAAGAACTGGAGCTAGTCCTACCACATTTGAGTCAGCTTCCAGTAAGCTGCTGCTAGAGCTTATTTTTATTCTCAACTAGTCTGATTTGCTTCAGGTCACTGTACCTGAGATAATCTGGGATGTGTTTGGCTGGTCATGTTCTATTTTATATTAGGTTATGGCTAGGGTCAGCTGGCTAAACAAAGGACGGCTAACCAACATATCAGTTGGTTGGGTTAACCAATGTAGGTAAAAACTTAAATAATGCAGGCTAAATACTTACATGTATATTGCACTGGATTGCATTCCTGTATTTTCTTCTCTTGGCTAACTTTTCTAGTCTTGAATATCCCTATGATTATTCCATGAGCTCATTTGGTCTCTTTTTCCACCACTGACAAGCAAACCTTTGCAAACCAACACTCTGGTTGGTTTGTCAAGGCTTGCTTGTCAGTTCAAATGTACAAGATGGAAGATATCACAGAAGACAAGAAAGTTGCATTCATTCATTTTATTTATGCGTGCTCGTGCAAGCTTTATTGTGCAAAAGCATTAGAAGTTGGTCAGTTGTTCAATTTTTTGCTATAATATTTTATCGCCTATTTGTGTTCTTTTAGAGTGTGTGTCACTTTCAAGTTTTCATCATTAAACATAGTCATTTAGCTCTTTATCATAATTTTTTTGTGGAATTAGACATAGTTTTAGTTTGTAAGAAAGACCATTTGAATATATCGATCTAGGTTTCAGAGTAGTTCTTCCTGGCTAAGAAAATATAACAAAACTGAGCAATACCCAGCGGAAAGCGTACCAACTGTAAAAAGAAAGGAGGAAATAAGCTATGCTGAATGTCGACACCTAAATTATATTTTCATTTAAGTTGTCAAATTCGGTGGTATACTAGGGGTACCTGAGGCTTAGAAAACAATTTGCATTTTCTGGAAATGTAGGCAGGTGACTTTTAAATTATTAAGTCAAACTGTACTTTTAAAAAAATCAACACTTCACTATTCTAAAAAAATATTTATTTTTATATTGTGTCTTTGGTATGTATTATTATACATTACCTACTTTTAGACTTTGTTTAGTAGTAATCACAAAGGTATCGATAGTACATGTAATTATAAGATTATCACTTAACCCTTGATTAAATAAAAAACATTAACATTAGAATGAAATAACTTTGGTTCCGCATTATGTTGCTAATATCTTCAGTCTGAAAAACAAGTTATATAGCCAGCTAGCGAGGTTAAGAGAAAATTAGATTTTACAAGTTCACTGCCAGTATTAGTTAACCCATAAACTCAGTGTACAAGAAGTATGTTACTTAGAGCAAACAACACAGGCCGGTTCTGCATCCTGAATATAAGGTGGGCAGTATCAAAGGTGGAGGCAGCTTCCTTGAACAAAATAGAATAATGCACTATTCGTATTGACATGTAATCCAGTTAATGCTTCTGGTTCTTTGTCCATACATACATAGTTATAGGCTCTTTTGTGGCTGTGGTGCCCTGACATCAGATATCCTTCGTACTCCTAAATCAAAATGAGCTCAGTTTTTATGTTTAACAGTTAGTCACGTTTTTATATTTACAAGCTTAACTACATTTGTTTAAATGTCTTAATGTAAATTTTGGTCTATATTCTTTCTCATCTTCATCTATCATTAAATTGGTGGTTTTCTATTTACTGCATACTTGTAGAAAAAAAATTGAGGGAACAACTTCATTTTTATCATAGTACTACAAGAATAATAGCATTTAGGTTAAAAAAACATATATTGCATCAAGCAGGGGATCTGAGAAGATTTGCTGCAAAACTACATTATAGTGATATTCTACATTGTGTATACAGCTAGCAACTTAATGAGTTTTTTGTTAAAGTGCCTGTTTCGGTTTATATGCCATTTATTTTATAAATTTTTGTTTTGAAACTGTATTTTTCAATATCAGCCTATATGTAAGATAAGCTTCAATTGGAGGATATATGGTACTTCACCTTATTCCAAGATGATGGACAAGTTCTTATAGCAGGAATCATAATAGTTGTAGACCTGCTAGGAAAGTAGCATCTGGAACAGGGTACATGCTGCTCATGCATACGACTGGGAAATATATTAGAGCCGGTCTGGTACTCTGCTCCATAGATGTGGTTACCCTGGTCACCTGCTAAGTATGAGTTACACTCTTGCTCTGAAGAGAGACATGTATAGACAGATGGGCCTCTTTCTTGGTCATGGCTTTGCCCTGCTGCTAGTCCTGTAGGATACACCTATAAATCATAAAATCTAGTAGAAAGCCATATCATTCAGCACTTGAAACAGCTCATTACACAAACAATACATGCTAAAAATATGCAAAATTGTAACAATATACATGAATGACAAGTCACCTTCTCTGCTTGAAAAAGTTAACTGCGAGGAACTGGAAGGAAGTGGAGGTTTTCTATAACCAACCTCTGTAGAGGAACTCTGAAGAGTTGCCACATGATTTTCTGCCCAATCTAATGTACGAACCTCTTCCTCCAGATGCTGGTTGCATCTCAGCTACAAATTGATCAAGTTTTATGTTACAAAAATTCCAACTTTTTATTAAAGTATTTTGATTTTTATTATTTCAGTTTTAGGTCTTATCCATGTACTTTTTTGGTTTGTACCTAGATTTTTTGTACAAACTGAGAGTACATAATTTATAGGTGTCTTATCATAGATTGCCTATTACATCTACCATGAACAAACTTTCTCTTACTTTTAGAATAATAGTTTTATTAAAATCAACTTGATACAAAATCTTCAGTTTTATGCAATGTTTACAGTGTGCTGCAAAAGAGAGACTCAACTAACCAGCTGAAGCGGGTTAACTCCTATCCTCTCCTACTTGCTTTTGTTGTTCAATTTCTTTCAACTTTCTGTTGTTACTTTGGAGGAGACTCAGCAATCCATGAGCAATTGTTTGGTTAAATTATTGTAGGAGTTCTTCTGAAAACAACATTGGTGTTGCTTATCTCGGAAACACTATAAAGCTTTGTGGTTCAATACTGATTTTACTGTGTAATTATTTCCCTTCAAATTGATATGAGCCTCTTTTTCATTTTCATCAGATTTTTTACAATGGTGCTTTACTTGATAAAAATCGGAAACATATCATTATCAAAGTGCCAGTCAGATGGTAACGCTACAACAGACTTGGTCTGGCTTACCAATTTCCAATCCTTCCTGCTCTACCCAGCCTGATATGACTCTTCACAATCTTTACCATCTCTACTATTCCTACTATCTCTTTCAGGAGGTCCTCTCATGTATGAAAGTTGTCCTGTTGATAAAATATGCAACAAAACTCTGTGTTTCTGATGTTTTTTAAAACTGAAGTTTTTAGAGAAACTAAAATAGTTTAATTATGCTCCAAATCCAAACAAATGAAAACTTCAGCACAGGTTTTCAAAACTTTCAGGAATGTCTAGTGAGAATTTTGAATTATCAAGCAATAAGAAAGAGCACACAAGCATTGAAGTAAGAAAAGATATATTTAAAGTTTCTAAAGACTTATCTTCTCTCTGTCAACACAATTTTCATTAAACACGCTAACAAGTTTGTAAGAAAGTATGTTGACATCACCAACATGTGTACATTCAAAACTCACTGCATATCTAGCTCTGATTCAACACGCCATGACATAATCAAGTCCTAATTAATTGCAAGTGTTTGCTTACATTAGTTATCCAATTTACCACCCACTGGTTTTAAGTTTAATTGTATTGATAAGTTTTGCTCTCCTGACCAATGATTATCTTTTCAGTAAAGTTTGTATTTTTAATCAAGATCGATAGTTAAACTTAAGCTAGACTTCAGTTCAAAGTTTTATAGCTATTCAATATTTTGAATAGATGAAGCATACAAAAGATTTGTCAAGCTGGCAGGCACAAAGTAGTTTCAGTGTATGATATACAGAGGTCATTTAATAACTCCTGTAAGGCACACTTTTATGATTATTACCAGTCAATTAAGAGTTACTTATTTATGTTAGCAGTGCATTGAGAGAACAACTTCCTTTTCACTATGCTACCAAAACAACAATCATATCCAAATTGAAAAGAAAACATATATTCAATGTAAAATATATCTAGTGTAGAGCTGGGCGACCAAATAAATCCGCAGCTAAAGTATCATAGGGTGTGTCTCTACATATTGTATAAAACTGGCAAGCTGATAATTTTATTGTTAAATCTATTGCTTTGATATAAAACAAAACTGAATATAAATGCTCTATTGAAAAGTCGCTATAGTGATTGTCAAATTTTTGTGATGCTGATTGTAAAAATTTGCTAAATAACCTGGTGATAATTGACTTAGTACACCATCACTGAAATTCTCTTCTGTATGGCATGCTCCAGATTGGTTGGAGAGCTCATTGACACCTAGACATAAAGTTTTCAAATATGGGAATCCCATAAACCTCTGCATTTGAAACAGCTTCTCACCCACTAAGTGAACAGCTCAAATTTATTTGTCTTTTGATTAAATCTTTAAAATTTGATGTGATATCAAATCCTGTTTTTTCTTTATAAACCTAGATTCATACTAAAAAAAATCTAAGTTGGGTGCAAGTGCATGCTTCAAGCTCATCGTCTACATTATTCACAATGTACTTTGAACATGCATCATTATCATACAGTGTATTATATAAAGTTCCAAGTATTTGGTCTTTTATATGCACCTGCACTTTCAGACATTCAAATATGATGATCAAATCTACTTTCAAAATGAAAACAAACTTTCATGTGACCATTTAATTTTTTATAACCAAGTAAAACTAATTAGGTTCTGCTGTACGCCTCTACTTGTACCAGTTCAGAACCCACTTTTGTTAAACTGACTATTACTTAGATCGATTGCATGTAATTTAATGTACATATTTGACAACTTCTCACATGTATTCCATTTCCTTCTAACTGATCTAGTCTACTGGTTAAATAATCAACATCCTCCTTTAACAACTGGTAACTTATTTGAGAGTAGACAGACACAACCAGAGCAGATATTGCTATAACAGCAGTCAGTATCTTGATGACATCATTACGCTTTGATTGCTTGACTAGGTAGCCTTTTTCCATGATGTAATCTAAAATTAGCATACAAATCTTAGAGATAAAATACTTCAAATAACGAATTTTAATCACATCATATTAAATGTGATATTTTAATCATGATATAAACAGCATTATAATAAGGCATACCAGACTAGCAAATTATTATATGAACATTTATTCCATAATTTTTCCTCTGATTAGTTTAACCAAAGCTATCTTTTTCATGTAGTAATTGTATAATTGTTTAACCAAATAAGTTTAATTTTCTAATTCAATCTGAACTATTAAATATTTGAATGTTATTGATGAATTACAATGGCATTGTGCAACTGTATAATAAGTAAGCCTATTTTGTTTTTATTGTTTCAATATTAAGAATCTTATTTGATGTTTCTCCAGTTGTATTAATACTAAAATGTTTTGAAAAATATAACCTCAAGCCAAATTCATTCTAAAAAGCGTATTTGTAACTATAAAGTTATAGATTTTTTTTACAAATTTTGTATGCCTTTCTAAATTTAGAATTAAATGTTAATGAGCAAAATCAAAGCCTAGTTGTACCGTATATGTAATATACTTGCCCTAGACAGTAGCACCTTCTGGTTACTGATATTTATGTCTAGATGCTTTTATAACTCTGAAGAGCATCAGCTACCGTTTGTCAAATATTGAGTGAAGTGGTGTTTTACACCACTATCTACATCTAGTTGAAACATTACACCAAAAATTCTTTACTGATTCACCCCTACATGTTTTACTGATTCACCCCTACATGCTTTACGGATTCACCCCTACATGCTTTACGGATTCACCCCTACATGCTTTACTGATTCACCCCTACATGCTTTACGGATTCACCCCTACATGCTTTACTGATTCACCCCTACATGCTTTACTGATTCACCCCTACATGCTTTACGAATTCACCCCTACATGCTTTACTGATTCACCCCTACATGCTTTACGAATTCACCCCTACATGCTTTACGGATTCACCCCTACATGCTTTACTGATTCACCCCTACATGCTTTACGGATTCACCCCTACATGCTTTACTGATTCACCCCTACATGCTTTACTGATTCACCCCTACATGCTTTACGGATTCACCCATTTTTCTTGTAATGACATTCAATAAATTGTGTCAAGTGTCCACCCTAAGTCATATGCAGAAGTCATTAAGATAAAAAGTTAAAGTTTCGTCTGTAAAAACTCCATTTCTTCAAAACAGATTTAATGTAGAGCAAACGATGTCAGTGCTTTCAACTTGCTCCTACACCAGCTTCTCTTAGGCTACTGATGTAGTTTATTTTTTCAAGTACATTTTGGTATGTATTATGTGTTAGCTAAGTTTTTGTTCAATATTAGAAACACAAATGAGAAGATGAATATATCTTTCATCAGGCCAAAATGTTGCCTTCTGAAGATAAATGGTCTTAACCATGTTGAACATATGTAATTCGTTTAATACTTTATTATGGCTGTAATGTAATTGAGATTAATGAATCTTTGGTAACACTCAATATTTCAGTATTTTGACAATGCCTCTATATTTTTAACTTGTGTTTGTTTGCAGTATTATTTAAAGAATATCGTAGACAAAAAATATTATTTCATGAAAAGTGCCAACTCTTTTTACTTTTGCACAAGAGTCTGTTTAAAAAGATTTAGCTTGGTAATTTTATAGATACTATTTGTTGTTCTTCTTTAATTCCTTGTAGTCAGCAGTAACCTATCTTAACTTTTTATAGTCAGCAGTAACCAATCATAACTCTGGAATCACCTGTAGGGTCAGAAAACATTTGTCATAGCCGAGTCTGCTCTTTTGTAGGCACTCAATCTTTTGACCCTAATTAACTAGATGAATAAATCTGTCATTTTCTTTAGTATAAACAAATTTACCAGAAAAATGTTAATGAGCTTCAAGGAAGAATAAGTAATTGTTTATGACAGTCATTTCCATAACAGCTCTAAACAGCCATCTGCAGATCTTGTCAGGTTATGATTGCCTAAAATACAGATAAGAGAAATATCGCAATTTAATAGAAGAAGCAATCATGAAAGAACTGGTCTAGCTGGAAAAGATATGAAATCATGGCTTGTGTGGTGAACTTGGTTCCATTATAAATATTATGGCTTGATTCTTTACTTTGTTGAAGGCAGTTTTGGTTATGTCTTTCTATGTGTTTCTATTGTATATAAGTAACAGTTATTTAACCAAGTCATCTCTATTCCTCATCTCTAACAGTGACATTGCTGGCTATCACATATGGCCTCATCTCTAACAGTAAAATTGCTAGCTATCACATATGGCCTCATCTCTAACAGTGACATTGCTGGCTATCACATAAGGCGTGACTTTGAAAGGTAAAGTGCCGAGTGTCAAAAGCTGACGCTGCTAATATAAGCAGCAGATCACTCTTTCGAGTAACACAAACATGCAGGAGTATCATGCCTTGAATAAAGCAATGTTTTGTTCTTCAATAAACATGCTACAGTCGAAAGTAAATGAATTATTTCTAAAATAAATAAACATCGATACTTAATGAGGCGATATTATTCTGTTCTTTCTTCGATAAAAATGATCATATATTAGTAATTTCCATAGATAGTTATTTTCATTTTTGGAAAAGAGCAACATCATTCTCAGAAATTTTGGTCTAACAGAATAGAATAGACCAATGTCCATAAAAGAAAAAGCATGAAATTATTGAAAATTTTTGATGCCCTTTAATATCTGTATTATCCTTATACTTTACTGAATTATTGCTGATAATATTGAATTTGAAGATAGTAATCCGGTCATTAAATGATTGGACCAGCGGTTTATTGGTTAAGATTAACACAATAGTATAATCAAGATAAACCTGGACTCAACCTTGTTATCCATAACTACTCAATTAATGTCTGACATCAAACAATAATGTTCTATATAGTGTTATAGTCAACAGGAAAAAACTATGTTAGCATTTGTTTGCATTGTTGTCTGTCATAAAACATAAACACTAGGTATGACACAGAGTGTCACATAAAATTGTATGACAGTGTACAATTTGCTGAAAAATGACCTAGCATATGATATCAAACTAACATACTGTATATAATAGTAATACTGACTTACCAAACTAGCTTCCCCTTTATATTAGTACTATTTTTATATTGACATATTAAATTAACTTGGTCTATTTATAAGTAGTATGGACTAATATAACTAACTTACTCTATATATTAGTACTATATATTGACTTATTAAACTAACTTGGTCTATTTATAAGTAGTATGGACTAATATAACTAACTTACTCTGTATATTAGTACAGTGTCAGTTCGGTTCTTGAATGTTTTGGTTCTTGACCAGTTTGGTTTTTGTCCAAAATAATTAAGATTTGTTCATCCGGATATCGAACATAAATTTGGTTTTCGACTAAGCCTGGGCCTGCGCATTATAACTAAACATTCAGAACAGGTCGGCAAACAGCATGGAAACATTTGTTAACAACCTCATAAGCAAGTCACACTTCATAACTTTTTTTTAAAGTATGGAAGGAGTCGTTTGGGATGACATCCTTCTACCAAAGTTATTTGATAGAGAGACAACTTATCCAGTCAGTTTACGCTAAAATGTTTTGGATGAGGATTCTCTTTTAAAGATGTGAAGTAAACGTGACATTGCTGTTTATATTTTCTTTCTCATAGGATTTCTGCCGCAACTTATCTGTTGCATTTTTTGCTGTTTCATTAACAATTTTGGCGATCTTTGGTATTGTATCTTAACCTAGAATGTTTTTGATGTTTTTAGTGCAAAACATAAAATATTTTACTTTTGGTTTTTATTTTCATCATCATTGATGAAAAGTTTATCACTAAAAATGAACAAAATATATGCCCATTTTATAGTATGTAGTATACAGTAGTTTATGGTGTAACATGTTAAAAAAAATTACTTTCTCAAAGTTTTTTTGTCAGCTTGGATCGGATTAAAATTTACATATATTAATTCAAATGGAAATAATTGTTTGGCATCTTCAACAACTCGGTTTTCGAACTACCTTCGGTAACAGATTGTGATTGAGAACCAAAGTTCTACTGTACTACTTACTGTAAGAACTAACTTAATCTATATGTTAGTATTACTGACTTATAGAACTAAATTTATCTGTGTTAGTACCAAACTAACAAGTTCACATCTCACAACTTCTCAAGGTTGTTTCGAAAAATTCGAAAAACATTTCATGACAATGTTGTCACAGTATTATATAGGAAAACATCAGTTCCCATTTGTCAGGAACTAGGTGAAGTAATGTGTTTTTACATTGTTATCTGGTTAAAATATTAAACCATAAATGTTTTACTGATTCACTCTCACATGCTTTACTGATTTACCATTTTTGCTAGCATAAGCATTCAATCAGTTTTAACAGCTGTCTACCCCAGATTATCTGCAGAAGTCATCAAAAACAAAAGTTAAAGTTTTGTCTGTAATCACTCCGTTTCATCGAAGCCGATAATATTTGGACAACACAATGTCAGTGCCTCTAACCTCCTCCCAACCATCCTCTATTAAACTACTGCTAAGTTTCTTTTTTCAAGTATACTCTGATGTGATTTGGGTGTTAGGTAATTTTTTGTTTCACATTGACAAAAAAATAACAAATAAAATTTATCTTAGTATAGACCCAAACTTGGTCAGCTAATTGAGTTCAACTAATGGCTTTCATTTAAACTTGGTTATGAGTGTTAAGTTTTTGAGTGTGATCAAACTCGGGTAACACTCAATATTTCAGTATTTGATGGGTCAGTTGGGTCACCATATTTTTCACCCACGTATGTTTTCCAGTGCTATTTGAAGAATATCGTAGGCAGAAAACATCATTTCACAAAAAAGTTGCAAGCTTTGTTTACTTTTGCAAAATAGTCTGTTTAAAAATATTTACATGTAGTTCGATAAGTTAATATATACTGTTAGTTGTTGTTATCCAAGTCCTTATAATCAGGAGTGACCACAGGTAGCATTACAACCATATGTAGCGTCATCGAATATTTGTTGTAATATAGTGTGCTTCTTTGCAGGCCATGAACAAATGAGCATTACTAACCAGATGCATAAATCTATGTATCTGGTTATCTATACATCTATGTATAAATCAATGTTATTTTGTTTGGCATAAAAATTTAGTAGGAAAACTTTAATGAACAATGATAGGTTATGACAGTGATATCCATTACAGCCTTAAACAGCTATCTACAGATCTTTTTAAAATATGAGTGCCTGAAATACAGATGATGGAAAGACCAACCATTTTGAGTTGAAAAACATTTATGAAAGAACTGGTTTAGCCGGATCAAAATGAAATCATGGCTTCTGTAGTGGACTCGGCTCTGTTTTAAATATTACGGCCTTGTTCACTAAATTTTGGAAATCATTTTTTGCTATGTCTTTCCAATGTATTTAAATAGTGGTTAATTAACTTAGTCATCCCTATGTTTTATTTCTCGCTGTGTTGTCACGAGCAATTACATTTGGCTTTGCTTTGAAAACTGAAGTGCAGAAAGTTTAAAAGGTAACACTGGTAGAATAGGCAACAGACACGGCTTTTGAAATACATAGACATGCCCGAGTATATCCTGTATCGAATAAAATAATATCTATCAGTTCAATAAATATATAACATTCATTATTAAATGAACTATTTCTTAAAGAATAAAACATTAATGATTATTGGGCTGATATTCTTCTATTCTTCCATCTATGGAAATGACCACATATCAGTCATTTCCAAAGACCGTTATTTCCATCTATGAAAATTACCAATGTTTTTTCATAGCTGCATGTTGGTCTAAGAGATTAGAATAGAGCAACACCTATTAAAGATGAAATGTGAAATGAATGTGCAATAATTTAAAGTGTTGGTGGCTCTTTAAGATCTGTAGCACTTTTGTATTTTACATGATTATAGCGGATAATATTACAATCGAAAAAAGCAAACCAATCGTAAAATGATTGGACCGGCTGTTTATTGGTTAAGATTAAAACAATAGTTTTAGCAAGATAAACCTGAACTCAACCTTGTTATCCATAACTATTCAATTAATGCCTGACATTAGATAATATTTTATTGATGATATCATAGTCAAAGGCCAAAAAACTTGGCGGATTACCTGGCCTGAGTCAGAAAACTATGTTAGCATTTGTTTGCATCGTTGTAAGTCATAAAACATAATCACTAAATGGTTGCTGTCACAGAATGTCACAAAAAACTATATGGCAATGTAAATCTTGATAAAATATGGTCTAGCAGATGATATCTAACTAAAAAACTAAATTTTTATATTACAACATTTAATGACTTGAAAAACTAGCCTACTATGTACATGTATATATTAGCAGTACTGACATATAGACTTTATATAGACTTATAGACTCATATTGTATATATCAGTTCTGCTGGCCTAAAGAACTAACTCACTTTTTTATATTAGTAGCATTGACTTATAGAACTATATGTAACTCATTCTATAGATATATTAGTAGTACTGTCTTATATAAAACACTTACTTTATATATTAGTACACAACTAACAAATTTAAACTGCGAGAAAATTCCAGGGATGTTTCGAAAAAGCCCTATAACTGTCTGATTGCGAGATTCTCACAATATTATCTGTATACATGTACATATGTTAATGTTACATCAAAATTGTGGAAAATACATTGCTTGAGCTTGTATTCGCATTGTTCCAGCAACATTGGGGTAAATGTGTTGCTGAAACATTCAGCAAATGATCTCTCACAACATTTTCACAATAATGGCACAACATTACATAATATTCCACAAACATTTTTTTTGATGTTGCCTAAAAGATATTTGCTAACATCTCAGGAACTTTATGAGCAGAAGATTAATGGAATGTGAATGTAAAATCTTTAAAAATTCTGATTATATTCAAGATGTTTCCGTTCCGTTGCTTTTATGTACTGAGCATAACTTTCCCTCAACACCTCTTTTAAAACTATAATAATAATCAAAGGTATAAATATGAGCGCAGTAAAAGTCGCATATTCTACTACTTGTGCTACCATTCACAAGTAGTTTTATACCCATTTATCCATTTGATCAACATTGCTTCACTGGTAGCACAACAAGTCTGCGAATTGTTCCGTTGTAGATAACAAGCGGTAGTGCAATTCCTCTTCCTTGGAACCAAATAAGGTTTCCGATATTTGTCATGAAGTGCAAAGTCTAAAATTTGTTTTAATATTTAGTTTTCTTTACATGAATTTTTTAAAATTAACATAATTTTTCTATATTATTTTGCTCGTTTTTAAACAAACAATAAAAAATCTATGAATTATTCAATTTGCCTCATTTTAAACAGATTTTGATTATCGAAAGGCTACCACTTCAAACAAATAGTTCATGTAATCTTGTAACACTCTAGCTGGAAAATTACAGGAATAGACTTTCATAATGTTATCAGATAACAGATGTTAAGATATGTTATTAGATAACATTTTTATTGAATGTCCTAGGAATTTTCTTGATTATGATTAAGCATAAATGTCCATATAACATTGACATGAAATGAAACTCAAACATTATTGTGCAACATAATTTTTCTTCAAGCGACTTTCCCAGCATTATTGCAGGAATGCTAGTATAAATTTTTAAGTGTAAACATCTATAGGACATTAATTTAAAATGTAGTTTAAACATGGTGTTCCACCATTGTGAAACATTTAGCAAATGATCTTGCAAAAATTCCAAAAATACCTTCCATGATGTTGTCTTTAAAATAGTACACTTCAAACCTATATGAAAATATATGTCTCAAAGATATAGTAGCTAAAATCTCAAGAACATTTTATAAATAAAAATAGTAAAATGTAACTTTATAGACACTTCCAAACATTCTGATAAAATTTCAAACAATGTTCCTCTAACGAATCGAGTACAAACTGTCTGTTATGTGTCGAGCATAAACATCAAACATCTTACTGTTAAATATATCTTTCTCGAGCTATACGACATTCACCAGAGTTGCACTACTGATGCACACCAAAGCCCCATGCATAAACTTCTTACAATATTTTTCCTCAAAGCAGGAGGACATTCTACCAACAACTCACCTTAAAAAGACAAATATTATTACTAAGCGGTTGTTTGAACAACCTTTGTGGATATCTCGGTTGTTATGGTATGATTTTAATACTGTATATTTTGGCACAGACAATGCACGGCGCGGCATGCATGGCCTAATAACAAAGCAATACATAAAATAAAAAAATATAGTTATACAATGACTAAATTCTACATAGATTATTTTCATCAGAGTAAGACAGAAAAAATAATAACCTTTATACCAAAATAAATTATATCAAATAATATATAAATATATCAAAGATTCACAGATTCACAGATTCAACAAACAAAATTATGAGCATGCTTTTAGATATTTTTACAGTATAAAAAAATTTACCAGAGAAAACAGAAGTTATTCTGGCTCATCTTTAGATTGTGGTGGAACAGAGGGATCTTTCATCCAACAAATTATATGACAGCGCAACACTTTTTGACCTGAAATGGGAACATGAATTTATATTAACAGATGAAAAGTGTTAAAGAGCACATAACACCAAATAAAGACTTAAGGTTGATGTACCACATCACGGTGCCATATGTTGGACACATGAAATAGTACCTGCAATAATTTTCTTTCTGTATCACTATTGTGGTTACTCTATAGCCTATACTACGGTAACATTGACAACTCGTTCATGTTTTTAGCCAAATACAAAAGTGCATACATACAATACTTTCAGAAATATATCATAATCAGCTTTTTATATAATGGCTATACATAATGGTCTTCCTATATGGTAAGAAATTTGTCTTTGCATTTTATAAAAATGGACAAGTATATCAGGTTCCAGGTTGTGTTAAGAGACGATTTCTTCAAAAGGTTTCTTTTTAAGAGTCGTAAATGCATTCAAAATTACAAAGAAGAGTTTTTTAGTAAAATATCAATGCAGTAAATTAATCAATAACTCTAATGTAACCAAGAACATTAAGTCGACCGCATTCATTGTAAAATATTTACAAATTGTAGGCTAACAACTGTAGTTTAGTTCCTCGCTATTCACTTGGAGTAAACCGTTTGGATGAGGCAATGTGGGCGCACAAACAACTGTGCAGGTAAATGAGAAACATTACTAAAACTATCACAGATTGCTCAGAAGATTTGGGAAATGCAAAGAGCAAATATGTGATAAACAATTGAAATTTAAACGGAAATATTTTGTAAGTTTTAGTTTATCTAGAAGTATGGGAGTGGCCTGCATTTTCAATTTCTCCAGCCACTTTTAGTCAGCCAAATTAGTCAGCCACTTTTGAACACTTGACATTTATATAAAAGGCTCAAAAATGCAAATTGAAATTAGGTTGCAGCGCGAAAGTAAAATAAAACAGCTGTTGCCTTTTAACTCTTTGAATCCTAGTCATTCTAGTCAATGTGTGTCAGCAATCCTGGGCGACTGGTCCAAAAATAAAAAGTTTATAAACTTTTTATTAAATATACCTAAATGTGCGCATAATTCAATGACATTCGGTAAAACTAATAAAAAATTTGAGTGACCTACAATAAATGTCATCAAACAGGAAAAAACAGTATTTCATCATTATTCGGACTAAAACTAAAAAGATTCGTACGATTTTAAAAGCTGACAAAAATATTTTACAGCTGTATCATATCTATTGAGCACACGCTTATCGCTATTTTATGACGCGCAATAATCTGAAAAATTATAGTTAGTATCATAAAATTCTTCATTTGCATCACAATCATCCACGACTTAGAGAGAAATGAGTCATCGATATTTTTGTGATATCGTATTTACAAAACTGTTAATATAGCGAAGTAAGTAGATGAAGACATTTGAAAGATGTTACAAATGGAAGTGAATCTTTTGGTCAAAAATCCTGTGCAAAAAATAATTTTATTGGTTTACACTGTTATTTAGAAACAGCTTTGGTAAATAGTCATGTGAATGGCAGTGTTCCGGTCGTTAGGCTTTCTGACACAACTCTCGCCCTGCCGGAATGATGACCATTATAATTCAAAGAGATAGACTTTTTCAAATTTTAAGTCATACCTAATTTTAATCACAATAAAGTTGATGAAATTGAAATTAGGGCTTTGGTACCAAGCCAACACAACTCTCAATTTAGAATCATTACTAAGCCTAAATTTTGTAAGTTGAGCTTTGAGTTGCCTACTTAATGATGTACAGGTGCACACAACTATTGGATATCCAAAATTTCCACTGCTCAAAATTTTGACGTGACAAATAGCTGGTAATTAAATTTGCTTCCAACCCGCTAAAAATATCTACAATGCCAACTTCAGAATTTTTAAACTTGAAAATATTTTTCCAACTATTAATAACAAAAATCATGGTTAAATGAAATTAACCTATAGATCTAAAACATTTTCTAGCATAAAAGTTGACACAGAAAATAAGCCAAGGTTTGACATTTTATTTTAAAAAAATTTGTTTTTGCATGTACCTGCAATACTCTAATTTCTAGCTAAGGTTTCGTTTGCAAATAGTTCAGTCAGAATCTGACGTTGGCGGTGCATAGCTGGAGAAATGCATTAAAAATGCATCAGCAAAAATGACTGATTTTTGGCCCCTTTGGCCATACTACAATTAGTAGAATAAGGAGAGAAGGAAGTTTTAGTGAAAATTGCAGGGCACGAAAAACAGAACTTCTACCACGTATTGGTCCTCCTCACCAAAAAAGAAACTGCTACAGCTGGTAGTACATTTATGCATTTAACATGATTGCAATGCTGTACGACAGATTTCTGTCAAAAATGGTGAATCAAGTACAAAAAATGAATAGATGGATAATACAGGATGTATCAAATAGATGACTGAAGTGTGATATAATAGGCAAATACTATGGAAAAAAGCATTAATTAAAAAAAATAGATTAAGCCCAAATAGATTCATAGCAATGACCATTTGAATGGTGAATAATAGAAAATGTTTTGCTTGATTCATCAAATGTTGGGTAGGATTACAGTACTTTACTATTTTATAAATAAATCGCTAGATGCCAATTTATGTATTTTTAATTTGGCACAGCTTTATGAGGTTTAATTTTTCTAAACTTCGTGTCATGAAAATTATCACTGACAAATAAGTTGAAGATGGATTTTTAGGCTCAAAATTTGGCGTCAAATCTTTGACTTATATTCCAGATTTTACAAATTGTTCAACAATTTTCGGGAACTTTATTTTTGTGTCGACAACATGAAAATGCTTTGTAAGTTCATGAAAAATATTATGGCACAGTGGGGATTTGAACACAGATACTCTATGGTGATAATTACTGGCACAGCAAAATGAAAGCTTGTTGATGTAGCAAAAAATCACACTGATCAATGTAAAAACAGTGTTGAATTGGAGGTACCGGTCTTAAATATTCTACATTATATGGTATGTTTTTTGAATTTTATGTGATTGTCTCAATGTTAGGGCAAAAAAAATCACATGCAACAAATATCATACGAAGTTGAACTGAAGCATACTGCAAAATTTCTTACAATTAGACGACATCATGTATTGTAAAAACACAGACATGGAAAATTTCCAATAATGATGGAAAATCGTCAAAAAAACATGGATAGACCAAAATTCTATGGGATTTCTTAGTACTGATCTAACTGCTTATAAGAATTTGTTGAGCCAAATATATATATGATTGGTAAACTTACCATAGTTGTAGTGGTGTTGGACTGAATAGCGATTTATCCTGAATTTGCTAAAATAATGACCAGATCTATCAAGATTCGTTCTAGAACTTGCAAATCAACTGTAATAGAGATCTTGCAACGAATGCATAAATATAATATCTACATAATAATAAAACAGGTAGACATGAACTAGGACTGAACCAATAACTTCGCAGTTGCAATCCCTGAATCTGACCACTGATTACAGCTGGTTGGTCTTCTGTGATATTGCTCAACATTTTCGCAATGAATAACAAGTTTAATACTTTTGTTCCAGTAAAATTGTCTTTGCTCATTTAACATGAGTAGATATGGTCTTCTTAGTGATGCTTTAGAGACAAATTAATTGCATGGAAAACTTTTTTAAAAAAGCATGGAAAGATAACTCCCAGACTTGTATCAGAGTTCGTCATATTAGAGTTTGTAACATTAGAGTTGTCTTCTATATATTTATGATGAGTCAAAAATTATTAATGATCTACAAGTGTTTTGTTTGTACCCAAGCTGCAATGTCTAACAATGGTATTTATCATCAACAATGCCTCTGAATTAGGTAACAAAATTTGAAGACACATGTTATTACTCACTAAAGCTTAAATCTATTTTCTAGACAAATGTGACTTCAAATTGTTCCTAATTTTATTAGTAAAAATTCACTCAACAAGAATAAGTATTTTTTGCAAGATTGCATAAGAAGCTAACTCTGAGGACAGGCAAAGACCTGCATTTTACAAACACCATTATGCTAAAAGTTTGCTAATGCATAGCCTGAACGCAAAACTTTACTACATGTTAAGGCATTTTATCAAATTTCAGGGACGCCTAAAAAATAGAAGTTAAATTGGAAGTTGGAGTTCTGCTGAAGCACATAGGTGCAGCTATGGATCAAAATCAATCTGCAACCTTTTGACTGCCACACTTTTTTCAATGCCCTCTTGTGTACAGAAGCAAGACATTTTATAACAGTTTGTAACCATTTCATGGCTCGAATATGCTTTTCAAGCTGTTTCCCATTATCAAAACTCAGTAAATAACAGTAAATCACAACAATTTCCTTCCATGGAGTAAAATTAATGAGTAACAGCATATTTGAAAGTCAGTTTTACTTACAAAAAAAATCCAAATTTGTACCAATGCACAAAACTCTAACCACCTGCAGTAACAATAACCCTAAACTTTCAACATCAATTTTCAACACAATACTATTTCTTATTACAAATTGTTGCAAATTATTAAAAGTACAATTTTTCATTACTTTTTACTTTGCTAAAACATTAACTAAGCTAAATATTAGCTTAAAAAGAACAAAATGTAAAACAAGTTAATTGACATTTCTTGCGGTTCTGCCCTGTTTAATATTATACTTCAAAATAAATATTTAAAAAAGGTTTCAAAGATGTATGATGTGCGGTTTTCAACTTTTCAAAGCCTCAAATTTCATAAATTGTCAGAACTATAACTAAATTTTGTGTCTGGGCCTACGAACAAAACCATTTTTGTGTGGCAACCCTAACCAGACGCTTTCATTATTATTTATTGAGCAATCTTTATTGTGGTAAGCAATGGTCGTATACTACAACAGGTTATATATATACAACAAGTAAACTAACTAGCAGTAGTTATATCTATACAACAAGTAAACTAGCTAGCAGTAGTTATATATATACAACAAGTAAACTAGCTAGCAGTAGTTATACCTATACAACAAGTAAACTAGCTAGCAGTAGTTATACCTATACAACAAGTAAACTAGCTAGCAGTAGTTATACCTATACAACAAGTAAACTAGCTAGCAGTAGTTATATATATATATATATATATATATATATATATATATATATATATATATATATATATATATATATATATATATATATATTCAATAAGTAAACTAGCTAGCAGTAGTCATATATATACAGCATTTTAAAGAATTATTTAGTAGGCTAGCTAATAAAACATTGTTGGAATTGAAACCATAAAATATGTAAAGAACAAGCATGCGGTTTGATATGAGTTTTGTTTAAACTAGAGTGACTCTATAAACATCATGAAAATAGCTATGGCTATATTTATTAGAATAGATCTCTACTTACAAAAACACAAATCATGGGCGTTGTATGGTGATTGTTATTAATAGTCAAGGATAGTAGGTATAGTGTGAGGTTTGTTTTTAATTATTGCAGAAAAAAAGTTATTAAACGAGTGTGGATGCTATTAAATAAATTTATTAAGCTACTGATGAGTTTGCTATGGTTTATAGTACTTGGTAATGTAAATTTGGTTCTATTTATGTAATCATGGTCTATGGTTTAAAAGCTATATCTGAAATATTTAAAATAGTTACTGCTAAGTATTAAATGAGCAATAAAGCAGGTAAACTGATGTGACAGAGTAGGTCAGAAAAAAACACCAGTAGTTTTTGTTAATAAGTTTTTAGATAGAGAGTGATGAATCTTATGACGAACTTCAGAAATGTACATATATAAGTCCCAAAGTTTTGCTTGTAACACAAATAGCGTGTATGGATATTTTACGGGTGTTGCTGCCTTTGTTATATACGACACATGAAGGTGTAGGATATACAACACATAACATCGCATATAAGAAATGCATGGATAGAATTGTAATAATATAGTCTGCTAGTGTGAAAGTTCGTAGGAATGCTGCCCAATAAATTTATGTTAGATGATATTTTGTTTGAAATGATTGAGAAGCCGACCAGTCATGATAGAAAGCTGTTGTTGGTGACTGAGCCAAGTAGCCTAAAAGTACGATGCCATATTAGGGTACTGTTAACAATAAAACTGTATTTGTTACTGAATTACCTGATATATTTTCAATGATACATTCACTAGGAGATAGGGAGATTTTGAGAAGCTAAGATACATTCGGTTAGTGACAAATCACTACTGGATAAGTGTGACAATAACAATACAATAAAACTGGTTGTCTAAAACTACCAATGTGATTTCCTCTCTTATAGAAACTTATTTTATACTCATGCCATTGTGTTAACATTACTAAAAAGTGTAAAGCTTCTAATTTTCTGTCAACAAAACGCCAGGTTTATTACACTACAATTTATTTTACTGAGAAAACTGAAAAATGAACTGGCAAATTGTCATTCAAGACCCAATTATCAATTTTCTTGACAGCATGAAACTCGGTTGAGTTTAAAAAATGATTCATCAAATAATATTATAAAATGACAATTTCTCATTAAATAGTCTCTTAGCAAGGTAGGTAATTTTAAGAAATGTAGCTGTGACAAAAATTTTGAAGAATTTCCAAAAAGAATTTCTATGTAAATTCATAATCTAATCTAGCATATGTGTGTAGAATACAGAGCTTTCATAGCTCTGTAGTTATCACAATCAGAGCTTTCAGTATCTGCAATTGATCTGGCTGTGATTTTCAATCCAAAATCTGATGCGAAAATGAGGTAGTTATTCATTTTTTAACTAGCCCTTTCGATGCCAAAGACGCATGTATGCGTTTTCTATGGCCGAGTGGCGTAGACGCATTTTTGCGACTTTTGCAGCAATTGTGTAGTAACTTCATTTTATTATCTGTCGACAACATACCCCACAGTCTTTAAAACTTTTATGATATTGACAACGTGGTCCGAATATATATCTATAAAATCAGCCTGAAACTTTTGTTTGTTAACTAGTAACCTGAAAACGAAAAAAGATTTGTGGAAGTTTTGGTAAGTACTGCTTAAGTCAGAAACAGGTAAATACTTATGTTGATGACGTTATAGCCAATTCAGATTTATGTTTTTGTCATTAGACAGATAATTAAAGTAGCCGCAGTGATTTTGATAGTGGTGAAAGTAATAGTTTTGTAAGAGTAAGGAACATTGTGGAAGATCGTTTTAGCTTCGTAGCGATTGCTTTACATAGGTTTATCATTGCAAAAAGTATAGATACCTTGAAGTTTTTGCATGGGAGTGTTAGTTAAAATGATGGAAAAATAAAATATTTTGCAGAAATGTTCTAAATAGAATATTAAATTGAAAATATTGTATACATATCATGAAGCATTATCGGCAGTTTTAGTAAAATAGCTGGTACTAGCTAATTTTGTACATGGATGGCAGCGAAATGGTTAAATTGCCTCAGATGCTTGTAAACTATGCTGCAATTAGAAAATTAACATTAGTTAGTATGGTATATGTTATACAAATAAGATAATAACAACCAATCAACACTTAATCATTTTGTTAAAGGTTAGAATATTTGCTGTGAAAACAAACAACCAAAACTGAGCTGAAAACCTAAAACAAGAAACAATTCAATGGTAGTAAAAGTTGACCCACGTGCCATGGGTATTTACATACTAAAATAATAACACAGTTATAGAAAACACTCAATGTCACTCTTAATAAGGATGGTGTGCTTTTCACTCACATTTCTTGTAAAGCAATGATTTCATGGAGTAGGTAGCTTTTATCACCATCTTGGCTCATTAGCTTAAAATTGCAATGACACAAGACTTATTAACAATAAAAAACCCTATTTTCTTAATGGGTTTTTGGTCAAAGCAGTATTTGATGTTGAACCAACTTGATTAAAGGCATTAGGTCTAGCCAAATGGAATGTGTATGTGAAAAGCCCTGTTTGCTTTATGATTTTGCTTTTGCCCATGTTGTAATTTTGTTTCTATGTATGAATTTAATGCTGTTCAGGAAAAAAAATCACTGCCTTTTACATGCACTTTTTTTTACTAAACCTTACAGACCAAGGGTTAATAATATTGTCACCCACACACATGCAACCAGTAAATGATGTGGTAGTATCAATCAGTAAAATTATGGTAGTATAATATTGTATGTTTTACCGTTGTTTACTAACACCTACAACAGGTAATCATTTCATGAACAAAAACCATATTGTAACATATGATTTACTATTAAAACTAAAAATGAAAAGCTGTAGGCTAAGCTCCTTTCAATCAACAGAAAAAAACTGTCAGCATTTTGAAATTCATGTGCAGAGCTTGAGAGCACACATATGTGCTATGTTTGTGTGTACAAAAAAGGTTGCAACGATGAAGCTATTACTTCTCAAGGTAGATAATTATAGGTTTCTGGTAACTTCTAAGCAGCAAACAGCCATGTTTTTTGTCAAAAAAATATTGGGCAGTCCATGTTATAGCTCTATAGTGACAATTTTATGCTGTTAATAAAGGCGTACAGACAATATATTATTTCAAAATTCACGCGCAATTGATCCACACAACTGCATGTGATCACAGTACTTACAATGACTTTCATTGTAACGTTATTATTACTCAACTGCCCAGTTATCAGTGTATCTTCAGCTCACAGCTTACAGTTTTTTATTAGCAAACATTCTGAGCCTGTAACTTTTGCAACATTCCTAAATGTTTAATCTCAAGTAAGTGAGTTTATTAATGCTGCACCGTTCACCTCGACACTTGATCCTCAATGCATACATAGCTGAGAGGTTATTTAAATGTTCAAACAACGATACAATATTACACTGCCCTTCGCAGAAGTTATTTACATCTTGTTCTGTTATCGAAGATGCAGCTCTTACTTTATATATTATACACCCTGTTCCCGATTTTACATGCTGAATGGTACAACAATTAAAATTCTATTAGCCATGTGAAACACGATAAAGTTTCATAGAGTTTTTTTGCCCTCTCTGTTTTAAGGTTTTTTTCTAGTGTTTCATAGTGACTTTTTGGTTCTCATCATACTAACGCTAATTTGTTTTCCGCACAACAGCATCAACAATAAGTTTGTTTGAAATTAAATTTCGATGATTGTATATTAGTTCAGCATAATCTGTTATTATCAAAACGAGTTTGCAAACCGATGTGTGGTATAATATCGGTTAAAATTTACTAAATATTTATGCATTCTAAAACTTATTTCAACTATGGTTTTAGTAAGCTGAAGTCTTATAAGTTAGTTTTAGCATTTATTTTACACGTCTGTCTTCAAAGTAAGAACTCGACACAATGCGCATTACAATGTTCCATTTCCTTCCAGAGCGTAACCACAAAGTTCACTTAAGTTATTTTAGGTAACTATAGTTACAAAAGTTAACACACTGTTTTGTTACTATGTTTCAATGTTGATGGTTTTGATGATATTTGCAATAGAGATTTACTATAGGTTTCTATACCACTCTGTATGTCTATACAATATTTTCGACTTATAACGCCAATGCTGAAGTGTTGTAAAATCATATCCTCATTTACACAAAAATATTTTTTATTGTAATCATAGCAAAACAGACTACATTTTGCAATTTCTTGATAACTATTTCATAGTTACATTCAAACACCTTTACAGTCTTACTTTTCCTTTTAACTTATTTCAACAAAACGCTTTCGTAATATTACACTTAAATTTTACAGTTGTTTGGAAAAGTTTGAAAACCTACACGGTTGTTTTTCCTTCATAGTTCATATGAACTGCATAAAAACACTTTTCCCATAAAATGAAGTTGAAAAATAAGAATAGTAAATGTTGTATGTAGTAAAGAAGAATACTTTTTTGGCTAAAGACTTTTTTATCATCCAGGCAACGTTGGGTATTTAAATAGTTATTCATATATATAAAAAAAGTAAGCGTCTGTCGATATGTCCAAGATTAGCAAATAAGTTTTTGTAATGGAAAGTTTGCTCTGCAGATAATTCAAACACAGGAGGATTGCAACGCCTACCTTCCCGCAAAACTATGATTCTCACCTGTATATTTCTACAATGTCCATATTAGGCTTGCAGGATACAAGCTAAATGGGTGTATAATTTTTAATATTAATCAATACTACATTCTGTATTTATTTTTTATTTTTGTAAAGCCATTGCACAATGTGACCCAATTTTAATATGCTGTTTCAGTTTTAAATGTCATGTTACTTTCCTATTTCCAGGTTCTTCTGAAGCAACTGCTTAATCTATATAGTACTATTCTGTGCTTCAATGCTTTTATACCAGCATAAAGCAGTATCAGTATCATTCATCAAAACTTGGATTATATCAAGCTTCTGCTGCAACAGTACCCTTTTTTATACACACACTTCCACATATTAATTGCTATTAAAAGTTCAACAAAATTCATGATTTTTGTTCAAACATGTAACACAGGTGCTTTAGTTAGTACGCAAACCTTCCTGAGGCCAAAACTATCGTATTCATTACTTCAAACAGATATTACAACATTACAGTCTTTTGTATGATATGTGACCATTGCTGACTAATAACCAAATAATTGATGATGTCATACTAATTGCTCGAGCAGTTAAAAATATTTGTACGACCTTTCCAATGTTTGAAGGAGCTTACAAGACTCTGACCTTTTTTACATATAACTCACTAAAGTTTGCACAAGGGGAGTGTTTTATTAGGCTAATAAATAACCTTACCACTGTGGATAAATATCTGTGTTGCTCTAGTTGACAGCTACATGTAGATTATCAAATGACTCCTAAGCAGTGTTGTTTGTGTGCAATAACGAAGTCTTCATTATCAATGAAAGCATCCAGAAGTGAGTAATAGTTTTGTTGCGAGCACCCTTCAAAGGTGTTTTCAGAGGAATAATTACTTACATGTGAAACTATAACAAAAGCATGCACAAAAGCGAAAACAAATATGGCGTTTAGTTTAAATGACAAGGTCTGATTCACTATGAAAATAAAATCATTGACCTCTCTAATTAGAAATTCGCATAGAATTAACCACCGGTTGAGCACTGCCTGATGAAAGTTTTCTCTGTACAAAACAGCTCTCAGGCTCTATTCACACGTTCTCTGTTTTCTGTTCTGAATTGGGCTGGTGCAACTGCATCTTTAGTCTGTTAGATTTAGTATTCAGTTTTAAAAGGAAACTTGTGGTGTGTGGAAGCTCTAGCAAATTTTGTCTGTTGATCGCTTTGTGTATTTGCTGTAGTAGGGCTGTGTTGTCATGTTTAATGCTTATTAGCTGGTTCCGGAAGTTTATTCAAAGCTTATGGCTCTTTTCTTAAGAGAGTACTCTTAGTTGTTGTATAAAAATAGCCTTACATGTATTGGTGCAAAGAAGGAGATAAAGAAGGTCCGTCTTCCATTATTTCTCTTTATATCCTCTCCATACTCCATACTACCTTATACTACCTTGTACTAACTAATCTACTAGCTTTACCCACTAGATTTATTCGCTAGATTTATCCAGCTTTATTCACTCACTGTAATTGCCGAGACCACTTGTACTGCTTCGAGCTCAGACGCCAATATAGCCTGAGCCTAGTTAATCCATAATACAACACACCTTTTTATTTTTCTCTTTTTGTTTTGGGCCACACCATTACTAGGAGCTGAATGTTTTGCTGCATTAAGCAATCACATGTTCCTGGTGGCGGTATGCTGTGACAGTACAGCTCCTACACCGCAGCTGCTATCCAGCTTTATTCGCTCACCGTAATTTCCATGACCACTGCTACTGCTTTGAGCTCAGACGCCAATATAGCCTGAGCCTAGCTAATCCATAACACAACACACCTTTTTTTCTTTTGGTTTTGAGCCACACCATTACTACCACCAAGCAGACATAGTAACTCACCTTGTGTCGCTCGTTACCTGTCTGCATTGGGGTAGTCTCCATAGGCTATTCCTCTAGCTTGTCTAACCATGTGACACTGCCAAACAAACTCTCCTTGTTACTGCCACCTCCATTTCCAGTGTGCACTCACTCTTCCATCACCTTGACACCCGCCACTACCAATACTTTCACCGTGACCACTGTGACTACCAACATGATTTTTACCAACCCCGACTAGCCCGGATACTTTTGGTTGGGTAATGAATGACCCATCAACTTTATCTCTGTTTATTCTGTCTTTACCTTGCTCTTTTCAATAAGAAGCAGGCTCGACAGGCATCATGTGGGAGGTCTCCACCTGAGCCGTAACTGGCTGCACAGAGGATGGCACCATTGAGGTCAGAGTTGACATAGGCCCAGAAGTATCTAGCTCGACCTGACCATCTACCTGTGCAGGTCTGCTAGCAGCATTTCTCTTTTGAACATCGGCTTACTTCTGAACAGCTATTCTGAATGCTTTGACATTTTCTAACTCCATGACTGCGGCCTCATGCTTGGCTTTTAGCCTAGCAAATTTTTCCTTTGAATTTCTTTGTACTTCCTCTTCCTACCTCTCAATCTTTGCTACCTTTCTTTCATGACTATATCTGTCTATCATTCCATTGCTTGATACCTCAGCTAAAATAGAACAAACATTTTTCATTACATATACTGGTTCAACTGCTTTCTTAGCACCCTCACTTACCTCAGCATGACTGTGTTTCCTATTATGCCCCATAGGCACTTTCATCTCTCTGGTGCCTTGGGCTGTTCCACTTGACTACCATTTTTTCCACCACTGTCCTTGAGCTGGTTTTTTATATTCCTTTCTATTACTGTGCATCCAATACTCATCCCTTCCATTTTTTCTCAAGTCCACAAATCATAACTTGTGTGCCCTTTCTTAACATCATTTTCCTTGTCAGACTTATTTGTCAGTGTTTGCAACGTGACATCTGAAACATGACAACTTAACCCAGCTGTAAGGGCTCTTTAAAAAATTAGTCTAATTGGCTTAATACCTCTACACTCCTTGACGCGCTAAAACTTGCTCTCACATAATTCATTTGCAACATCAAATAAATATAATTTAGCTGCTGTGACTCTGTTAGGCCCAAAGATTTTGCCCTTCATCTTTTTACAACATAAATTTTAGCAGTCATAGTCCTGTGTCTACTTCCCAAATAACCTACTACACTTCTAACCACTTTCAACTTACTACCGTCAGAATTTTCTAAAACTGTTGACAGCTTCTTTAACCGTAAGTTTAACCTATTGGCTGTTGTCTTGGTTACTATTGACACTTCAACCCCAGTGTCAGATATAAACTCAACATTTACTTCATTAAATTTTCACACTTCTTTGGCCTATTCATTTGGATCTTCACCATATTTACTGTGTCTTTAGAGCCAGCAAATCTTGCAATACTATCCCTGCTACTGTCGCTGTACTTTTTATCATGCCTATCCATCTCTCGCTTCTCATTCCGACTGTCTCTCTCTCTCATACCGTTTCATAACACAGTATCTGGGTCTATTCCCCTTGTCCCTTACATCATGAAGACTTTCTTATACCCAACATCTTTCCCTACGCCTATCTTGACTGCCATACCTTACTTCTCTACCTTTATTCCTGCAATATCGGGATACATGTCCTAGTTTTCCACAAGAAAAACATTTAATGAGGGGACAACTCGGAGTATCATGGCAACTACGCTTGCATTTGTAAAATAATCTATCTTTACTACCCTTCTCACCACTATTTTTTCCATATCTAAAGACATACCTTTCCCTACTATCATCTCTATACTTCCTACTCTCCCTTTCCTTGTTATACTCTCAACTTTTGCCCCATACCAACTAACATCGCACTCATCGACACTATCCCCATAATACTTTTCACTACTCTTAGGCCTATTTTTCAGAGAATATCTACTTCCTAATTTGTACCTTCTATCACTACCACTCCAGTCCTGAGCACAACTGTTGCGCTCTGATACCCTTGCTATCTCTTTTTTAATCTCACTTTTTAAGTCGCTACCTCTACTATCTGCTTTCAAAAACTTGTCTGAACCATTCGCCTTCTCACGAGCCCTTAATGCTTCATTCAACATTGCTCAGGTCCAATTGGTGTTCTTCATCAAGTCCCTACCCAATTTCCTATCTCTCAACCCATTAACCGACACTATAAGAGCAAACCTTGCTATATCAGCATTATTCACTACCTCAGCATATCTGCTTAAACTCTCAACTCGTAACAAGAACTCTGTATCACTTTCATTAAGTGCCTGTCTAGCCGTCAACCACTTATGGCCCCTTCCAAAACATGCTCTTCTGTGTACCATAATACATGTATGCCTGAACAATCTCCACCGCCTCTTCATAGGTTGAATTTGTACCATCTACAACAAACCCTGCACATGTTAATACTTCTCTACCACTGTGCCTAACAGCTCTCAATGACAGCCTCAGCTCGGCACTACCTTTCATAATAGGACATCTATTGGCACCTTCACTTTGATAATCTCTTTCTCTCAACTGCACTGTCAATACACAAATTCATTTCTTCTATATAAATCTCTCCCACAAACCATTACTGTGTTCACCAAACACCAGCTCCAGATAACCGATCTTTATCACATCACAAAACAATATGTTTTACCTCACCAAGCCACCATACACCTTTTATTTTATTTTTTAATTCTCAACTTCTCCGAACGCCTAAAAAATAATAAATTTCAGTACCTCTTCAACACCGACACTTCACAATTTCAACACCTCACAGCCTCACAATTTGTTTGCGCATCTACACTACCACACCTGACCTCACCTGCACGCACGTAAAAGGCTCCAATCAAATGGTAAACTAATAAGGCAACAAGAAAATTATCGCTAACGATAACATAACAAAATGAATTCTAGAATTTTTTTAATTCTATCACAAAAATAAATAGACTTACATGTATTGGTGCAAAGAATACACGCACATCACAAGAATACACAAAGTATCCTCTCTATACTCCTTATACTACCTTGTACTACCTGGTACTACCTAATCTACTAACTTTACCCACTAGCTTTATTCACTAGCTTTATCCAGCTTTATTCACTCACTGTAATTGCCAAGACCACCTGTACTGCTTTGAGCACAGACGCCAATAAAGCCTTAAACTAACCAATCCATATTACAACATCAGTAGCAGCATGTTTTTGTTAATCTTTTGGCATTTCTTATACTTCTAGTTTTTGCGAGCTTTGGTGATACTTTCTTTGCATTCGGATTTTGACATGAATATAGTGGTAAAATTTGTGCTACTTCTATATCTTCAGTCAGCTAATCAAATGATGGGAAAACATTACTGAGCCAATACTTTGTTCTGTAACCTTAAATAGAAATTTGTTGTTGTACCGTAAGCAACTTTCTGACATCAAATATTTACTAGATGAACTGTTTAAAATCTGTGTGCTCTGATTTTAAGAATATACACTGTATAATAACTGTGAGTACAACACTAACTTTTGACCGTATTCCACACAAGTATTCTATAAAGCAGTGAATCTCATAATTCATTATTCTCAGATGACAGATGTGTTTTATGAGAAGTTCTATCCTATCTTCAAAAATCTGATTACTCAGTGATTGGCTTGGTTTTCTGGGCATTAGTGTTTTTGTCAAATGCATTACTGGTGGCATAAAATGTTCAATCGCTTACATTTTTTGTTATCTCAATTAATTTATACTGGAAAACTATGCATAACAAATGAACAGTAAATCAAGGAACTTATTTTATAATTTCAGGCATCATATTGTTATGTTTTCGATCTGAACTTATAGCGCGCTGTACTTGGTGAACAATATCAACATCTGACCTTACTAGCATATGCGGTACTTGGTGAACAATATCAACATCTGACTTTATTAGCATGCTGTACTTGGTGAACAATATCAACATCTGACCTTATTAGCATGCTGTACTAGGTGAACGATATCGACATCTGAACATATTAGCATGCTGTACTAAGTAAACAATATCAACATCTGACCTTATTAGCATGCTGTACTTGGTGAATGATATCAACATCTGAACTTATTACCATGCTGTACTTGGTGAACAATATCAACATCTGAACTTGTTAGCATGCTGTACTAGGTGAACAATATCAACATCTGAACTTATAGTGTGCTGTACTAGGTGAATGATATCGACATCTGAACTTATTAGCATGCTGTACTTGGGGAACGATATCGACATCTGAACTCATTAGCATGCTGCACTAGGTGAACGATATCAACATCTGAACTTTTAGCATGCTGTACTAGGTGAACGATATCGACATCTGAACTTATAGCATGCTGTACTTGGTAAACAATATCGACATCTGCAAGCAAACATGTTACCAATCAAGTATGTTAGAAAATGTTGCTTTAAATAATAGAATTTGTTTTCAAAGTAGTGACCAACACTATTGCTAACTTCTCACCCATATTTCTAGATCAGCTTCAAAATGGATTTTGGTAGAAAAAACAGCATTACGTCTTCTAGTACTCCTTGGTTACACTGACCTAGCACATGTTTATTACATTGAATTTGACTCCCATGCTTGTTTATCATAAATTTAAACTCCGCTATGTGTCAATCAGTCACCTAAATTTGAGTATTATAAAAAGTCACGAGTCAACCAACCTTTTGAATGCAAAGCTTGTACCATTATTTTATAATTTTTTTGAAAGTGATCACTATTAAAGCAAAATAGTACAGTGACTGGTTTGAAAGATTTTGAGAAACATTCTTATTACTCCATGTTAACTTGATTTCACTCAGGAAAGATATTGAAATTGACAAAAAAATAATTAAAGATATTATTATTTGCAGTTGGGATATGCTATCAAATCAGTTGTAAATTAGACAGTATGCAACCACATTTTAAACTTTATATTTACTTTTGCAGAAATATAGATTTTAAAAAATTTAGCCAAGTCATTAGGTATAAACCTTTAAAATGCCACATAAAATTAAATATCACAATCATTATTCAAGTAACTGTTAAAAGGCAAAAAAAGATAGATTTAAAAGTTTTCTTTCCATCAAGTTATAGCTTATTGTATGTTGACTTATATTTTTTTAAATTAAAGATATTTGGGACTATTTGCTTTCAAGTTCAACAATAAACTAATCTAGTTTACTACAGTCATTTTTTCATTATCAATTGAAATGCTAGAATCTAGTTAGTGTGAGGGTGACTATATATCTAGCTTTACTTTGTGTAAAAGTTTATGCAGAGTCCTGCTATGTGCATGGTCAGACATTCATCAATTTTGCTGAAATTATAAAACCTGAATTGCATTCAGAGGATCCGCAAACTTATTTCTCTGATCTGACGTAGTCAATGGCTGAGAGTTAGTGCAGAATGCTGTCATAATAATAGATACAACAGTTCATAAGGATGTCATAATAATAGATACACAACAGTTCATAATGATGTCATAATTTCGAGAACACTTTTAAGCAAGAAGAAATTAAAAGTTGCTTTGTTTGTTTGTTTGTGAATATTATTTATTGAGGTTTTCATGAGAAAATAGTGTTCTGTTGACCTCATAATTAAAAATTAAAGCTAATATAATGTGATATAATATGATAATTGAGAATAAAATTGATAGTGGCTACAATAATATGATTTCTATAAAAGGATAATAAGATCATTGATTGAGCTGAGTATATATATATATATATATATATATATATATATATATATATATATATATATAGTGTATATATATGCAAGCTGAGTTGATTGAGTATTTAGATTCCAAGTTAGTGATTATTAGTATGGTCATTTTTTAAAAATTGTTAACGCGGGTGACACAGTACTCTACTATTCTTATGTCAGCTATGGTTGTAAAGTGACAACCGATGGTTTTTAATAATTTTAATTCAATGTTGTTAGTATACCAGTGTTAGTAAATAAAATATAGAATGGGCAGTAGTCACAGTATGGCTTTCTTCAGAACATTAGTCTCTGTTGTCAAACCAATTAAAGTTCTTAGTGATGAAAATATAAACTTGGCAAGCTAAGTAAAAGCAAATTAGACAGCTGCTTCTCCTGAGCAACAAAAGCTTTCTCTTTTATTTATACAAAGTATGTACACTTTATCAGGCTCTGTTCATATCAAATGTTATATTTCTTCTGTAACCTCTAAAACGTCACACCTTTGAATGAGTATAAAAATTATCTATAGATAATTTTATATATAGTATATTTTAATTCTGTCTTTTTATTAGGTTCTACTAGCTTGAAGTTTCAAAATGAAGTTCTGTTCAAAAATTGGTATTAATCTAACTACATACTTTTACTGAAGATTGAACGGTGTTATTGCTGTCTAGAAACAGGGACTTGTCTGTGTATACAAATTAGGGCTTTAAAGTGTTAAGCTACACAGATTATATTATAGTTACTTGAATATCATTTCATTGATTTCTATTGGTCAGGTTGTACAATGCAAATTTTTCCTTCTCTTTTCATTTAGTGCTTGTGCTTACAATATCTCAGAGCTGTCCTAGGTGTGCTGTGCATATTTCAATGACGTAAATAAGCAACCATTTTGTTTACAAGCAGCTATGAGGTGGTCCTAGATTTTTAACCAAAAATGGTGCTACAACTACTGCATAAATTAAATTGTGTAGCAAAAAATATTTGTAGCACTATCGTTTATTTGTACAAGAAACTAGGAAACTGTCGTAATATATTGAAAATGTTAGGGTGATCAATTCTAGTCTGCAATTTTAAAACACCAATTTTATGAAATTCCTCTTTACTTACTACAATCATTTGCAATTCTTTGTTCTGCTTGAGATTGGTATCGGAAATCAACAAATTATTGTTCTATTTCCTAAAATAGCTCGTTCAAAAATTTATGAGAAGAAGTGGAGAGAGCAGTAACTGTTGCATGTCTGTTCTTATCCATTAGTGTGAAAAAATATTTCTCATCTGTTTGAGCATTGCCCTAACCTCTACCAAACATCATGAGAGGTGTAGACAAAACTTGCACCCTTACTAGCCATATGGTGAAATTGGTGAATTGTTGTCAAAATGAATATTCTCACAGCATTACTAAATAATAAATTATTGGGGAGTAGGTTTTCTGTTTTAGGTAAAATAACTCTTGCAAAAACAAAAGTGCACATATGCTTTAGGGTCCGTTCAATAATTGTAAACCAAATTAAAACATAGCCATAACTGACTTCAATTCAATATCCAGTTAACCTGTCCATCACATCTAAAAATATCTATCACTGCATTTGAAATATCCATGACATTTGTTGAGTATTGCTAAGTAATAGGATATGTAAACCTACTAGCAAGGTTGGAGACACCTGTGTAAGCGGTTATGGTGTCAGCTCTTCATTATAACTTACCTTCGTGTCGTCTTTCTCCTAGGGAAACTGATTGTGCCTCATTTTTAAGAGATCTGTCCTCATAGTAGTCTGGTCGCTCGCTGACCTTTTTTCTCGCCTTTGTTTGTTCCCATAAACAAGGTTTGAGACACTTGTGTGAATGGTTGTGGTGAGAGCTACTCATTATATCCTATATTATCTTCGTGTAGTCTTCCCTAGAGAAGTTTCTTGGATCTCATTTTCTAAAGGTTTGGCCATCCTAGCTGTCTGGTCATTTGCTAACCTACTTTTGGTCACATGTGTTTAAGTCCTATTATACATGTATATAATTGTAAAATTATAACAGTGAGCAATTCAAAATGACTATTATGCCCGGCTTACAAATTATCAAAATATTGAGTTTTACAGAAAATAGTTGTATTCATTGGATCAGCAGCTAAGTTAAGATTACTGTTTGCCTCATCCATTGTAATATTTTCATCTTTATATCAGCATGTAACTAGCATAAGTAAGCCATCAAAATGCTATTCTGTACTAAAAACAGTGTTATCATTTAATATGAATACAAAATATCTGGTCTACATTTTATTTTATAAACTTCTCTGTTTGTTATTCAATTTCTTAAAAAATAATTCAAATTATTCAAAGAATTTGAGCAAAAAATGCACTTTTGATTAATAGTAGTTCAACTTACATTAAGTTGAGGCAATCACAGTACTGTTGATCTCTCTGTGCTCTGCAAAATTTAAGAACTCAATTTATGGATGTATAGTTTCCGGTCTTGCAGACTTCAATTTTGAGTGTACAGTATTAAAATTTTTTTCTTTCTACGGTAACCAATAGAAGTGCAAAAAATGCTGAGCCATTTATTCTTTTAAAGCTCCACCCTACTTTATAATAAAAACACATCAATGGTGGGTAATCAAAGAAGAGCAGAATCTGTTATTTTGCTTTCAATTTCTTCATATGTATGTTTCTTAAAAAATAATAAATAGTATAGACTTGATAAGTATGTAAAGTAAACCAACTTAAAACTAAAAAAATGGTAATATTTGCAAATGCTTTTTGTTAGGTAATTCCATAACAAGTAATGCCAAATAGGATGCTTCATACCAATTTTTGAAGTTCCTCGCAATACTATCTCTGCAATACGTTGCCGAATTGCGCACAGACTTATAATACTATTTATTGTCAGAGGTAGTAATAAAGCATCTTTTCAAATGTCTGTTAAATAAAGTGATGCCTATTATTTTAATTTAAGTATTTTTGCAAGGCTGTTTATGTATGTCACCTAAGGTGTATGACCCGTTATATTGAACCTTTTGTGTCATTTTAGTCAAATAATTGCCTCGATTACGTAATTTAGGTTTTTAAATTTTATTAGGTCGGTATAACTCATGTAAACCATGTTGGTAACTTACCTAAAAATGCTAAATAAAAACAATGCTAAATAATAGCATTCATGCATTGTTTGCACGAATGCTAACAAAATTAAATTGTTAGCACTGGTGCAGTATTAACTAGAGCCAAAAAAGTTGTAATTTTTTCTGAAAAATCTTGAATTTTTGTATTCGCCATTTTCTGGTTTGCTATGAGATCCCGTAACACAGGTACTGTTGATTATACTTTGTCGTTAAAAAATGTCTAATGGTGTATTGTTAATTTGGGCTAGACAGAACAAGTAATAACATAGCGAACACCAAAAAGATGTTGGCGCTTTGGTGTGAAAAAAATCACTTAGTCATATACTACAATGAGTAAAGCAGCAGTCAAATTATTAATAATGAAACCAACCAAATGTGAGCTTTATGCCAAGGCCGCAGTTTCAGCAAGTAAGGCATTCTCACTGATCTTGTAAAAACCTGGCTGACTCGAGACTGGCACATCTTCCTAGGAGTCAAGGAGTAACATGGATTTCTGGTACAATACACTGTAGGAGACAGAGTGTTTAGCCACCAAAGAATATAACCTTTGTTTCAATGTATATACAAAAATACATGAATTCAAATGTGTGTGCATACAAGTGACAATCATGTAGAGAGCCAAATATGAAGGCAGACTCATTTTATTTGATCTTTTTCACGTTAGACCCAGTCTCGTGCTTATCAATTCTCGCCATATTTCTTTGCATCGTAAATCACTCAGCATTTATGTTTAAACCATAATGTGGTTGCTTAGGCTGATCCAAGTATAGCTGAGGTAACTGAGCTGTCTCATTTGTCCATGTAAACTGAGATAATCCTTGCAACGCAATTTGATTCTGGTAGCCAGCTGGCTATCACGCAATTGCTTGGCTTATAATACCTGTCACTACTTCTTGACCTTCCAGCCAGAATGTTTGGTGTTAGGGCTTGGCTGGCTGACACTACACACCATCTATCTCCGTTGTTACCCTACACGCTTCCGAAAGGATTTCACTATTATAACCAAATCTAACTGCTGTGATGCATCACCCACCATTCATGATAAAGATGTCATTTTGCTCTCTTTCGTAGAGTTCTTGTTTCTATTGCAATTAATTCAGTCAACTCTCCTCTCTCTACTTTGAACTGGCTGCTTGCTTAGATAAAAATTTGGGATTTAATTATTATATCAATTAGAATTTCAGACGAGATATTGTTTGACCAGCTTCTGTCATACCTTCTCTCATTATCAACTCCATGTTTCATGTGGTGCTATCAGCTTCATCCCGAGACGCTGCCAACAGGCTCTGTGGTTCATATGTGGCATTTTCTGTTGCAGAACTTTTATGTCTGTCAAATAATTTTTTGGTCAAACACCGCATTAGCTGTGACCTTAGCCACCTCTGCTCAACAGTTATTTTTGGTCAACGGCTGGCTAACCTTTTTTTGTTATCTGTCTCTGCAGATCTGGCTGGCGATCTATTGCCATAGGATCAGACAGGGGTTCTGGGTGGCTCACCTAGCACTGGGACACTGTTCTGAACGGGAATGGTAGTCTTCTCTGCAAGACATTGCTTATCTTTCCTAGCTTGTTAGTTTAGCTGAGTAGTCAGTAGGCTTTGGTTAGGAAAGAGTTACAAGGCGGCTTCTTTGGCTTGAGTCTGCAACCCCCACTCCGCTAGTTCTATTAGGATCGATCCTTGTGGTACTGACCATCTTTATGCCAACCACAATCGTGTTTCCCTGTAAGCTGCATCATCTAGCTCTTTGAAATGCGTTGTCACATGCCGGGAAACAAAAAACGGTGTGTTGCTGGATAATGTGGTATTGACCCATTTGGCTCACCCACAGTTACAGTTAGAACAACAATCACACATTTATTTAGTTTAGCTGTTAGATTTCCAGGTATTTTGTGAATTGTTTGATAGAAGCCTGCTAAGTCTAGCTTGATAAGTCTCAAGAATAGTTCAAACCAGCTTGATCTTTAGTGTATTTGGGCATGAGCTATCAGCAACATACTTCCTTGTCCAGTTTTTTGTTGCTCGCGCAGTCTCAGTTTTGACAGGTGTCTTCTTTGACTTGCTCCTTTTTTCCACCAGCTGGCTCGAGATGTGAGAGGGCTCTGTGTTGGCTTCTCTAGCATTCACGACTAATGGACCAGCCAGCTCTATTGTTCACATTCAATCAAAATATGTTTTATTTCTAGTGGTGCCAATTTGGCTAAATAGGGTGAACCTGCTTACTTAGTATCATTCAGCCCAAAGCTTTTCCCTCTGTGCGGTATAATGCTTTGAATCGGCCTGGACGGCTGTTTGAATTCTGGCCAGATGTGGCTCCATAGAAACACAACGTGTTTTTCATAAAAAGTACTAACAATGTACTAATCAAGCTTGTACATGCATTTACATCTTCGGTCTCTATCTCTTTCACTGGTGGCCCCATTACCCGGTTCAAGTCAGATGAGCCGTCTTTTCATACACACCATAAGATTATTTTAGTTTGGGAGGCCATATAACCACTTCTCCTGTCCTGACGTTGCTAGTTTTAGCTTGCTTAGCGTATCCTCACATAAATTGCTAGGCTTACGTTGCTGATAATCTATCTCATCAGAGTCAGAAAGTTATGTATCATGAATTGGAACCTCTAGCACTGAAATGGTAGTAGTCCACGATTGAAACCATTTTCTGCAAAATGAATATTTGTCTTGGTACCTTTCAGATGTCATTGTAACACCCTACTCAAATCAAATGAGATATATTCGTACTACTTTTAGGTTTGCCCAACTTTCACAGCATTCTGGCTGGCCGGGAAACTGTGCTGTACTGGAGCTAGTGCTGGCTTTTCTAGGCTTGCCAGCAGGGCCAGTAATTCTGGATCTTTGTAGCATTATTGAAATTAGTGCCAGTTTTATTCACAGTGCTCCTGTTCCAAGAAACTACTTCAAACTGCCACTCATTTCTAGTTTCGGGACAGCAAAATTTAATTCGGTCTGGCTAAAGGCTCAAGTTTTTTTGAGTTTGTCTGGGTCCTATTATGTTTTGGTTCCTCCTTAGTAGTACTGTAGCCACGGCTCGATCCAACTCATATGACAGGCATGATTAGGCTTTGGCTGGGCTTCGTTCTGTATAAACAACTGGCTTTGTTACTCTGTCAGATATGTAGAGTCCTATAAAAATCAGGTTTGCGGACTATGGTAGTCAGACTGTCGTCTATCCTTGTTTATAATCTAAACCTAGTTATGGTTGGAATAGAAGATGGCCCCTTTTGATTTACAGTTAGACCTTTATCATTATCTTTATCAAAGCATCTGGTGTGTCTACTCCTGCTTATTTTCTATATTTCTGCCACATATTCATGTGCCAAATAAACTTTGTGAATAGGGTTGACATTGCAGCTAATCTAGAAATTGTAATTCCTCTCCTACCGGAGGTTGCTTTTTGTTTTATCTTGGGCTTGTTGTCCCATTTTCTCGTACATTCTCATCAACTAGATAGGCAACACTTTTCATTCATTTTGGCTTCAGTTTATTAGTAGCTGCCTGAGCAAATCGCCAGCTTTCTATTATGTATTACACTCAACTATTCAATCACCTGAGAGTGATATGGGGTGTTTGATTTATCTACACACCGCAGTTGGCACATCTTTGCCAATAATTTACAATTAAATTATTCCTCATTTTTTTCTGTAGACTTGTTCAGGCAAACCCTTGTCGCAGAACACCTTTTTATTTAGGGTTTCATCTACTATCACAGCAATAGCTTCAAGAAAAGCCAGCACATTTTGTTACCATTTGTAGTGGTTGGTTACCAAAAGGTTTATTTATTAGCTCTCTGTCTCTTTATAGAAGGTTTTCTAAGTCTACAGCCATTTTCCACAATGGCCAGTTAGTGTACAGCCTCTGCCTCCCTCTGGCGTTCTATGCGTCACAGTTAGGTACTATGGGCAACCCATGGCCAGCCCCCTTACCATTTCTGTCAGACATAGTCGGGACAAAGCTCAACGGAGCTGACTGGTCTTCCTGCCAATCACATAGTAGGCAATGGCACACACTTGCCAAATGGCAGTTTTAACGACAGCCAAACAGAAAATAGACCTATCTTATCTAGGGATACATCTAGCTGATCTTAAGGGATTCCCAGATCTTGCGATGCTTCCGAAGCTCCTTTTTTGAAATTCTAACTGCTCCTGGGTAAGCTTATCATTTTTTTAAAGTATCTGGTACAATGTACCAGGGATTTGTCAACAGATTCCTTGTCAATTACTCATCGGTTGGTCTTTGGTCAATTTTGCAAGGCAGCGATTAGACCCAACTAACCAAGTTTGTGATTGGTGGTATGCAAACTTTATATACAGTCAACCAGGTTTGATGAGTTAGAGAGTTTATTCAGTTGTACATTGTACTGCTGTTCTAGACTCATACCTTAAACCAGGAAATGTATCAATGATATAATAACACAGTATGTAATACACAGGTTATTTTAAGATACATTAACGACATTGATGAGTATATACAAATCAGAGAAAAATAAACCAGAATTTCTATATTTTCAGTAATTACTACGGTGTTATAGCAGTGAGCTTCTGGATAAAATATACACACAGTTAAAAAATGAGCATGAGATCACAACTTCTAATATAAAGTAACAATCAATATGAGATAAGAGAAACATGAGTCTTAATCACATTACATCAACATCGCCTTTCCCGTGATATAAGTTGTTAGAGAGATGTGCTATACAAAACTATTTAAATCTAATGTCATTGCTTCCAAAAGTCACGGTTTTAATCTATCACATTGTTTTAAACATCTTATGAACTCTGCTGATTCGTGAGGCTCATTGGAGTGGTGTTAACTCATACCTGGTGAGGCCTTTAGTTCAAGCAATGGCTGTGAAAGCTCTTGCACTTGTTCAGTGTATTGAGGGTTGTGAGTCATCTGCGAAGCAGCTTTTACGATAGGTTGACTTTTAGGTCTTAGAAGTTTATCAGTTCTGTTTGTCTGTATATTGTTGCAACTGTCTTTATTCAAAACGGTGTAAGATGTGTGAGAGAGTTTTTCTATCACCTTACCTCTTGCCCCTTGATTATTTATCTAACTTGAGCTTTTATTTAGTATAGGCTTTCTAAGTGATATATGATATAGATATCTGGGAAACTGATCATATTTTTTTTGAGTCACAAGCCATTTTGATTTTATTCCAGTAAGCTGAGTAAATTTAAATATTTGCTCTGAGTTTCTCCTGTAGGAAGTACAGACCAAATAGACTGTCCACCTATTTATTACAGGTAAATTAAGAAGATGTTCCAGTTGTTGGGGTATTACTGCATTCTAACAGAAACAGAAAAGGCCCATTTGAGTGCTTGGGATTCATTTGCGGAATCTTGACAGTAGATCTTACTATTTGATTCGGCTTTCTTGGAAAAGTGGTAATAGGGTTGACACCCCATTTGTTACAAAAATATGTAAGCTCATATGCAGTAAACTGCAGTCCATTATCAGACTGAGCTGTGACTAGGATTTCTAGGATTTATAGTCTAACAAATGTTTTTCGCATAAACCAAGGACTTATTTGTCGAGGTTTCCTTCAGCTTTTCATCATCCAAGTAGTCAGTAAGACAGTCGACTATGACTACACAGTCTAGTTTTTTGTAGGTGAGAAAATGCATTCCGACTTTCTCTAGAGAGCGACTGTGGTTTCATGATGTTGAATAGCTTGTTGTTATTGGCTTGATGCATCCATGGCGCTTCTGGCACATTGTTTTGTACTTCTTTTATGTCTCCAGATATCAATGGCCAATAAACACAAACCCTAGAACTACCGATGGCAGCAAATCTTTGATGAGTAAGAAATAACTCTCACAGTATCTCTGTTTGGCATGTCTGAGAAACAAAAAGCAAGGATCCTTAATAAACTACTTAATCTACTACATCTAACTCATCCATGGGTGATAGTAAAGCTTTATATTAACACCCAAGTGCTTGTTAGATGTTGGCCATCCTACGGTGATAAGTAGGTAAACTTTTCTACTTGGAATTTCCAAAGTAGCTTGTTTTATCTGCTGATATGTTTTTGCAGAAGCCAACGCATGTTATTGAAGATAAAAGAAATTGAGGTAAAATATAAATTGTTATACCTACTTGAAAGACCTCTTTTTCAGGATTTTCATTGCTGCACAGTCATTCTACTGAACATCTTGATAGCATGTCTGCTGTAATCTGTTCAGCTCATGCTTGGTAAATTATCTAGAATATATAGCGTTGTCATAATAAAAGAATGAACTGCAGGTTTCGAGATGCCTTTAGAAGACATTGTCACCAAAGATTGATGATCTGTTTGAATAGTTACATCAAGGTTCCTAAATACATACTGATCTAATATCTGCATTAGCTCAACCTCAATTTTTATCTCAATTTTGCCAGTAGCTCTTATCCGATAATGGCATGGTTATTTTTGTATCGGTAAGACTCAATGACACAAGCGTTATTAGTTTGTCGTCTTGAAATAGTGCACTTTTTAGCCCATAGATGCTGGCATCAGTTTGTACCGTCACTGGTTTATTCACCTCAAAGTACTTTAGTGTTGAGCCTGGTTTGGTCAGTTGTTTTAGCCTGCCAAAAGCTTCTTCTTGAACAGTTTTTTACAAAGAATCTTTCTCCACCAGACTCAGGAGTTGTTATAGTTGTTCTGATTTTGGCGAACAGTCAGGATGGAAGTTAGAGAGATAACTCGCATGAGCGAGAAATCTTTCAACAGCCTCAGTGATTTTTGGAGTTGCCATGTCCATGATGGCACTTGTGTTGTATGGATCCTTTTTAATATGAGTGTGACTCAATAAGTGTGTGTGTGTGCGTGCGTGCGTGCATGCGTGTGTGTATGCATGCGTGTGAGTGAGAGTAAGTCTGAGTGTGAGTGAGAGTGAGTCTGAATGTGTGTGTGAGTGTGTGTGAGTAGACGTGTGCGTGGGTGCGCGTATGCGCGTGTTCGTGTGCGAGTGTGTATGTGTGTTTATCTCATTCATTAGTAAAAATATAACATTAATAAATATTATGCATTCATACATTAAATTTTTATTGTGATAATTGTATATTTTTTGGAGTTACGCTTGTTTAGGTGTTTGCTTCATTGCGTTTTTTTAAACTTCGAAGGTATAAAATTTTAGAGGTTCTTTTAAAATGTCTGCTCTCCTTAAAATTTACTCATATGTTGAACAAATGAACCTAATAAGATTTTATAAGTGAAGGAGTCAGACCAAGTGAAATTATTAGAAGAATGAAAGCTTTATATAATCCTTATTGCTAGAACCAAAACCGGTTTTTAAACAGCCTAATAGTTTTGAGGAAGCAAAATATTATCTTGAGGACAAATCAAGGTCAGGTAGGCCAAAAGAGACAGCTATGTCAGCCAATTGGGGGCCTTGAACAAGCTCGGCAGAGAAGACATGGGATTTTTGTAAAGAAAATTTCTGAACCATTGAGATGCTCCATTGGAACAATACAATCTATTCTTCAAAAAGGATACTGGGTACTCCAAGGTGTGCTGCTGGTGAGTACCTAGCATGCTCAATGATGCCGCCATAGCTAAGCAAATGGAATTTTCTAGGAAAAGTCTGAACATAGTTAAAAGAAAGTGAGCTTGTTTTTTAAATAAACTTGGGACTTTTGTTTCGACTTGGATGGTTTGCTCTCGGCCAGAGTCAAAGTAGCAGTCAATGTGATTAAAACACATACATTATTTCCAGTCAAAAATGTTCAAAGAAGCACAGAAAAACGTAAAAAAATAATGTTGACAATGGTTTAGGATGTGATAGGCAACATTTCAGTGCGCGTTTTTGGGCAGGAAACTACAGTAAAAAGTAAAATTTCTGTCAACTTTTACACCGAGTTTAGAAAGACATTAATACCAAGATGTATATTGGGTCAGATAGCATGCCTATTTTTCCTTTTCTTAGCTAACTGTTGTACTCATTGAATATGGCTATTTTCATTTCATAACCCCATTTGCTCTCATTTTCCACCCTACAAATTCTGGTTGGTTTGCTAAGACTTGCTTCTCAGTCCGAATGCACAAGGTGGAAGACATCATGGAAGACAAGAATGTTGCATGTGCCAATTGTATTGATGATTTTACACGCAAGCTTTACTTTAAAAAAAATATTCACTTTTTGTCGATTGCTCGCTTCCACACTATAATTTCTCATTGCCTATTGATGTTTTTTGTAAAGTGTTTCCTTGATGTTTTTTATAATTTTCATTACTGATTACAATCATTTAGTTTTATATTTGACTTTTTGTTGTAGAATTACACATAGTGTTAGTTTGTAAGAGAGATCAGTTGAGTAAATTGGATTAAGTTCCAGAGTAGTTCTTCCTGGCTAATAAAATATCACCTGACTCAGCTAAAACAAGCAATATGTGTATCAGCTGTAAAACAGCTGAACACATCAGCTAGAGTGAATGCGGACAGTTGAATTATACTTTTCCAAAATGTGTCAAATTAAGTGATATAGGTCTAGTGGTACACGATACTTGAAAACCAATTTACATTTTGTTGAATCGCAGGTACATGATTTCTAAAATATTCTGTCAAACTGTACTTTAATAAAGAATCAATACAGTACGTACTCAACAGCATCCTTTATATTGTTATACCTATTTTGCCTTTGGAAAATATTACTATGCATCAACTATTTCCATAGTACAAGTAATTACATGAGTAAATAATTTTGTATTAAATGCGAAACATTATTATTGGGAAGGGATATTTGGAATTTCAGATTACGTCGTTGGTCTATTCAATATTCATAAAAGTTATATAATCAGCTAACAAGGTTAAGGAAATATTAAGTCAGTAAAGTTACCCTGTGTCTATTTAATTTAGTTAGCTCATAAACTCAGTACACATGAAGCATGCTATTTAGAGCAGACAACACAAGCTAATTCTGCATCCTGAATATAAGGTGGGCAGTATCCAAGCTGGCTGCAGCTTCCTTGAACAAAATAAAACAGCGCTCCATCTGTATCGGCATGCAGTCCAGTTAAGGCTTCTGGTTCTTTGTCCATACAGACATAGTTATACGCTCTTTTGTGGTTGTAGTGTCCTGACATCAGATATCCTTCGTACTCCTAAACAAAAATGAGCTCAGTTTTTATATTTGATAATTACTCACAATTTTGTATTTATTTGCCAAATTACATTTGCTTATTTATCCTAATGCAAATATTGATCTGATTCCTTTCTTATTTGTATCTTATTATTAAATTGGGAGCTATCTAGTTGTATTTGTGATAAAAACTAGAAAACAACTACCTTTTTATCATGGTACTGTGATGATAATCGCATTGAAGATAAAAAAACTTTGTGTCAAACTAAGCATATGCGAAAACTTGCTGCAAAAATGCTGTATGGTGCTATTCTATATCGTTTACAAAACTAGCAAATTAATTACTGTCTTGCTAATGTGCATTTTAAGGCTTACCGGTATATGTCAATTTGAAATTGTCTTTTATAATATCAGCATATATGCAAGATGAGTTTATATAAGATGATATATGATAATTCACCTTATTCCAAAATGATGGGCAAGTTCTTTTAGCGGGAATCATAATAATGGTAGACTTGCTAGGAAGGTAGCATCTAGAACAGGGTACATTCTGGTCATGCATACGACTGGGAAATATATTAGAGTCGCTCTGGTACTCTGCTCCATATATGTAATTACCCTGGTCACCAGCTAAATATGAGTTATACTCTGACTCTGAAGGAAGACATGTATAGACAGATGAGCCTCCTTCGTGGTCATAGTGTTGCCCTGCTGCTAGCCCTGTATGATACATCAATAAATCTTGAAATACATGTATAATTAACTGTCATACTGGTCAGTTCTTGAAATAACTGAATTCACAAGCAATATATTCTGATGATTTTGCAAAGTTAAGAAGATTTAAATGAATGGCAAGTAACCTTCTCTACTTGATAAAATTTGCTGCTAGAAACTGGAAGGAAGTAAAAACATTATGTAACCAACCTGTGTACAGGAGCTCTGAAGAGTTACCACATAATTTCCTGCCCCATCTAATGTACGAACTTCCTCCTCCAGAAGCTGGTTGTATATTAACTACAAAATGATCAAGTTCCATGTTTCCATATTTTCCATTTTTTTATAAAAATAAGGTCTAGTTTTCAATTTTTCGTTATCACAGGTCTAAGTCTCATACATTTCCATTTAGCATCTAAATGTTTTGCACATAATGAGCAGTATCATCATAAATCACCTATTAAATATACCGTGAGCAAACTTCCTGTCGCCTTCGGAATAATAGTTTTACTAATTTCAAGCTCTTCTTTATACCAAATCTAATTGTTTACAGCGTACTGTAAAAGGGTAACTTATCTAACCCACTAAAGAGGGTCCTCTTCTTTTCTCATCTTCCTGCAGTTGTTGTTCAATTTCATCCAACTTTCGGTTGTTACTTTGGAGGAGACTCAGCAACCCATGAGCAATTGTTTGATTAAACTCTTGTAGGAGTTCTTCTAAAAATAACTTTGGTGTTTCTTATCTCAAAAATACTATGTTTTTTTCTTTTCATTGAAATCAAGGGTTTTTTAAAATACTGTTCAACTTGTTTGTTATTGCGAACAAACCATTATCAGAGTGGGCGGGTGGTTGAGCTACAACTGACTTGGTCTGGTTTACCAACTTTTCAACCCTCGTTCTCAGTCCAGTCAGGTCTGACTCTTCACAATCTCTACCATCTCTACCGTTCCTACCATCTCTTCCTGGAAGTCCTCTTAAGTATGAAAGCTGTCCTGTTGGTAAAACATGTTACAATAGTTTTTGTTTCTTTTTGGATGCTGAAGTCTTTCATTAAATAAAAATAATCTAAATATGCTTTGAGTAAAAACAAATAAAAACTTGAGTAAAAGCTTTAAAAACTTCCAGGAGTGTCTAGGGAGCCTTTAAGCAATACAGAACAAACCAGCACTGTGATAATAATAGGATATATTTAAAGTTTACAAATACTTTTTCTGCCTGTCCAAAATATTTTCATTATACATTTACATGCAACAACGTTTTTAGGCATCAACATTTATACCTTTAATAACCATTACATATCTAGCTCTGATTACACCTGTCATGACATCATCAAGTCTTAATCAAGAGCAAGTCTCTGTTTATTTGATACATTTACTTCTCACTACTTTTAAGTTTATCTGTATTGAGGAGTTTTGCTCTCCTGATCAACACTGATCTTAGTAGTGAAGTTTATATTTTTGTTTAAGCTTTACAATTAAACTTGAGTTAAACTATAGATATCTTATATTTCAAGCAGACAAATGGTATACCAAATTTATCCAGCTCATAGGCCTGATATAGCGTCGTTTTATGATATATCGAGATCACTTAAAAATTCCTTTAATGCGCATATTTATTCTTCTTATCAATCAATTGAGAGTTGTCTCTTTAGGTTAGTAGTGCAATGCAAAAACAACTTTCTTTTCATCATGGTACCATGACAGTAACAGTATTTAAATTGAAAAAACATATATCTAGCGTAGAGGTGAGGAACTGAACTAACCCACTGTTAAAGTACCGTTGTGTCCTGTTCTACCTCTTGTAGGAAACTAGCAAACTTACAACTATGTTATTAAGTCTATTGCTTTGATATAAAAACTGAATACTAAATATCTGTTAAAATGTTGCTATAGTGATTGTTACATTATGGCTAATTTACCTGGTGATAATTGACTTAGTATGCCATCACTAACTCCCTCGTCTTCTGCTGATCTTTTGTGTATGGCTTGTTCGATATCAGTTGGAGACATCATTGACACCTAGATATATAGTTTTCAAATATCACAATCATATAAACCTCAGCGTCTCAAACAGCTTCTTATACAATAAATGAACAGCACAAATTTATTTATCTTTTGATAAATTGTTTTATCATATGATGCGACATCATTTCCTGATTTTGTCTCTATAAAATCAAGATTTATGCTAAAGAAGAATCTATGCTGGATACCAGTGCATGTTTTATGTCTACTGTTCCTAGTATACACAACATACTTTGAACATGCATCATTATAATACTATCTGTTATATAAGATTGCAAGTCCTTAGACAGTTATATGTACCTGCACTTTCAGACATTTAAGTATGTTCAAAAAATACTTTTCAATTGAAAACAACTTCTCATGTGACCATTCCAATGTTAAAACAAAAATTAAAAGTAATTAAGCTCTGCTGCACAATCCTATACTTGTGCCAGTTCAGAATATACTCATGTTAAATTGACTTTTACTAAGGTCAGTTGTAGTTAATCTACTGTACATATTTGATAACTGCTCACCTGTATTCCATTTCCTTCTAGCTGATCTAGTCTACTGGTTAAATGATCAACTTCCTTCTTTAACCACTGGTAACTTATTTGAGAGTAGACAGAGACAACCAGAGCAGATATAGCTATAACAGCAGTCAATACCTGGATGACATCATTATGCTTCTGTTGCTTGACTACATAGCCTTTTTCCATTATGTTATCTAAAATTAGCATACAAAACTTACAGATCATCTACCTCAAATAATGAATTTTACTCAGATCGCTGCATTTACTGCTCACCATATTATATGTGAAAATTTAATAAACATATAGTAACATAATAATAATAAGGAATACCGGACAAGCAAGTTCTTATATGCTAATTTATTACGAAATTTCCCTCTAATGTTTTTAACCAAAAATAATTTTATTACATACAAATTGTATAATTTTATATTTGTTTAACTGCATAAGTCAAATTTTTAAAGTAGAAGCGCAGTAAAAGTAAAGTAAAGTTTATAGCGCTCAAACTCTTTGCAGTCTTCAGTGGTTGGCACAGACTCTTCAACTAATTTTAATAATAATCATCTAATAATATTAATATGCTAATAAAGATGATACCAGAAAATGACAATAACTATTTTATATAACATATCTATAAGCAGGCCCGTATTCCCTGGTTGCAAGTTGGGGCAGCTAAGCGAGTTGGGGCGGCTAATGTTAGGCGACTAGTTATGAGCTTCTGGGTGTTTGGAGGGGCGGTGTCAGCCCCCCTCAACAGTTTCTTTTATGTAGGGCCTCGACCGGGCATCTCATGTAGTTTAAAAAAAAGGTTATCGGAAAGTATAAACATTTTTTCTATTATTTGAGATTTGTTTGTTTTAGGTGATGTGGCTGCCAGGACGTTTTCAGATTAAAATAGGCAAACTTTGACTGTAGTTGAAACGCTCAGAAAAAACACATTTTTTTCTTTTGAGCGTTTCAACAAAGATCACTTTTGCCGATTTTATTTTAAGTTCATCCTAAGGTTTGCACGCTTTCGTGAGGCTATTGCCAAGCAGATGTTTGTTAAAACTTGACCTTTTGCAAACCTTTAGAAAAGTCGTTAACAAAAATTTGTTGCTGATGATGATAATAATGACGCCCAAGAACTATTAAAAGTTGACGTTTATCTATATGGCTTGGAATAAAGTGATACTCTACAGCAATAAAAACGGTTCCCGTAGCCGTTGGGCAAATAACTGTTCGAGTTAATGCTGTTGAGGTCGAGTTATCTAAAGCAGTTTTATCATTGCGTGGGAACGGACCAAACAAGTTCGAGTTAACCAAGTGTTCGTGATAAAATTTTACCGAGGGCGAGTTATCCTAGTTTGACTGTACTCAGCCGCCAAAAATTCCCATAAAGTTGGGGCGGCTCAGCCGGCCAGCCGCCCCAGGGAATACAGGCCTGTCTATAAGTGAGTGGGGTTAAGAAATTTGGCGAAATTAATCGTGAAACTTTTAACATTATTTTATCAATTATAGATTAACATATTACGTTTTACAGATAGATACGCAGTATGAATTATTTTTGTTATTATAATAAGAATAATACACGTAATTGAAAAGATAAAATACTAATAATATCATATTACAATTAAATGACATTAATATTGTTATATTAAATTTAGATTAATACAGTAGTATTAGGATAATACTAGAAAATAACCCGAGTTACTACTACTAACACAAGTAGTTCATAAAATAAATTACTCACGTGCTTTGGTGACATGTGGAGTATGCAAATAGGTTAGAAAACATGTCGTCTTTGAAATGGCGAAAACAAAGGTAAGAGTAAGCAGGCGAATAAAAAGAGTTTGTCACATTCAGCTTCACCCAGTTGCTCCACGCCCGGTGAAGGTCTGGTCTTTTCTCTGCTCTTGGCCAAGAAAAAAGGTGCTTCTCAGTTTGGCAGCTGCACAAACGTCACACACAGACATTATGGCGAATTGAAATTAACAAGTTTAATACGAGGAAGCGTGTTTGCTATTTGCGATAGATCAAACTTGAACTGAAACTAACATTATCTGATCATGTGACTTACAATTCCCACCATATGGCGCGAACAATTTCTACAGCATTTTTCGACCATCATAGTGGACTAAAAGGCTCATCATTTTTATCAGAGGATGATATGCAATCGTTCAAGCTAAGGTTAAAAAATTAAACATATTTTTATGCTAAGTTTTGAGATATCAGTGCTCAAAGTTGCAGCATTACGATGCCGATAAAATAGACGCGTAAGAACAATAGACATGGTTTTTATTGCAAGCGTGAAGTATATTTGTGAAAATATTTCGACGAATAAGGATGCATGAAAGTGTAAACGTAAACTATCTCGCACACATACGTCACATTTTAGCCGTTTTCGAAAACGAATCCAAACTACGGCGGTCTCGTGTGGCTGCAATTTTTTGTTCGTTTTTGAGCTTTTAAGAGCTTTTAATCACATTCCCACATATTTGGCACCTACCACACAACAGAGTAAGACTTGGCAAATCTTTTGATACCAAATAACTGTAAAGTGAATTTTATTGCAAGTCAACCTTTAACAATCATCAGATCAAGTAAACAGTTGTTTCAAGGCAACTGCTAATGGGTATCTTTGTGTTTTTATTCAGCTATGACACTATTGAATCACACCGGGCTGCTCACTTTAACTGTAACTCATATTTGCTGATTCACGTCAAACAACAAACCAGTTCATGAGTGTTTTAAGTACAGTTCCAAAGACAACTTTTATTATATGTTTGCCTTAGTACAGATTTGAAATGCTGCATTATTGTTGACATGAGTTGGATTTATCTTGATCATTCTTTTGTGCGTTCATGAAGACACTTTCAAATGTGGCTATCAATACTAGGTATAAAAAGGAAGATGCTGCCAAAGCATCCTGGTCATTTATGCACCACTTTTTTGCAGCTAAACAGTTGTTGAAATAGTCTGGCTCTCTAACCTCCTGGCACTCATGTGTGAACAAGGAATTCTCTCGAAATGCAGATAAAGAACTCAAATTTATTGACTGCTACAAAAGTGTGATTGATAAGTTACTTTCATAAAATGAGTTATGGCAAGTTTACTTGTTTGTAATACAAAAGAACAGTGCAGTGGTAAAATGCTATGGCAGGTGAGCCAAGTAAAAATAATGTCTAGTAAAATTGAATGAATTCTGAAAAGTTAGCTGTCACTTTATGATAATAAAAAATCAATGGAACTTACTAAGTCGTTGTTGTAGTTGACTGCTCTTGATTAAAAGGAGAAAAACTCTTAATTAGCAGTTTGTACGAGACAATGATTGTATTTAGCTATGCTAACAAACATACATGTATCAACAGAGTTAATAAAAAAGAAAGATTCCTGTTATTACATTATTGAACAAAGAAGTCTAGTGACATATGACATTGTGAGTGCACATAAGCGCTTTGTGAACTGTGAGACAGGCAGGTGTAGGGATGACGAATTTAGTCTGGGTGCCCCAAAAAACACTCTAAACCATTAATTTAGCAATGATTCAGCATCCATACGTTTTAATCACAGACAAATGGAGAAAAACTTAAGAATATTTTAGAGAAAATAAAAGCGTTTGATATGGACAGATTTCTGTAAGTGTCAGCAGGTACCAAAGCAAACTGTATATTTAAAGGTTCACTTGACTAGATGGCAGACTGAAGATGCAGGAATTGACGTAAATCAATCAATACTTCAACTATTAGTTGACACTTGCTATGGAATGACTCAGTCTCTGAATGGGTGGTTATCGTGCCTTCAACAGCATCTACCCCAACAGAATCGCCTTGATGCAGTCGGTTCTTGGCTACGATGAGGGTCTCCAACCAACGGGGCTTAGCAGGACCATATGCATTCTCATGCAACAGCTGAGGTATGCAGAGCAGAGTCTCTAAGGATGGTCAACAAAGTAACGCCATGCGATGTGACTGACAGTTCTTGCAGGTGTTTGTCAATGGTATGGTGGAGAACAAGCTCGAATGTCCCACCAACGGCTAGTGTGCAGAGGTACTCTGGGGGAGGATCTAAAAAGAGAAACAAGCAAGCTTTTCCTACTGTCTTCAAACAAGGCAAAACATGGGTTATACCCTTCCTCTTTAGACCTGAATGTATTAAGCTGAATTGATCACTTGAAAGATCAATCTATGATAATGACAAAAAGACTGATTTGGGTTGCATTAATCCAGGATACCAAGGGTTGATCACAACTATTAGAAAAGATTGAACTGGTTTTAACGATTAAAGGGCTAAAATAACGATTACTGCTACATTTTCCATTTAATAAGCATCTCAAACCAGCCTCAAATTTCAGAGTAAAGAGCGAAGGCACACATCAACTTATGATCAATACACAAACCAGTCTTTGTAAAAAATGGAGCTGATATCTACCAAGGTAAATGTGCTGAGAGATTTAGAAACAAGGTCATAATAGTGCTTTCGCTGCCACAAGCTATCATATGAGGTAATAATAAGTTTGTAGCTTAATCAAAGCAGTATGCCTCAACATCCTTTCACATATGTAATAATACAGACAAACCTACAAGCCAACTACAAAATACAGAGAGATCTATGGAGGTTTCCTTTAAAACTTCACCAGACTGAAGCTGCAAACTTCACACTATTACAGAATTAACATACATCAGGAGAAGACGATTTTTTATAATCAATTCGTTACAAGACGATCATCCAGACTTATAAACGCAGGCAGACTGAGACTTGTATAAGCTGATCAATTATAATTATAATTTTTCAAATAAGAACCATTCTAGACAAACTATATAACTGTAGAAAGAGAGAGAGATAGAGAGAGGGAGATAGAAAGAGGGAGATAGAGAGATAAATAGAAAGAGGGAAATAGAAGAGGGAGATAGAGAGAGATAGAGAGAGGGAGATAGAGAGAAGGATAGAGAGAGAGGGATATAGAGAGAAAGGGAGATAGAGAGAGGGAGAGATAGAGAGAGAGAGTGAGGAAGAAAGAGAGGGAGATAGAGGGAGATAGAGAGAGGGAGATAGAGAGAAGGATAGAGAGAGAGGGATATGTAGAGAGAAAAGGAGATAGAGAGAGGGACAGAAAGAGGGAAATAGAGAGAAGGAGAGATAAAGAGCGGGAGATAGGGAGAGAGATATAGGAAGAGGGAGATAGAGAGAGAAAGAGGGAGATAGAGAGAGGGAGAGATAAAGAGAGGGAGGAAGAAAGAGAGGGAGATAGAGAGATGGAGATAGAGAGAGGGAGATAGAGAGGGAGAGACAGAGAAGGAGATGGAGAGGAGAGAGACAGGAGGTAGAGAGAGAGGAAGATAGAGAGAGGGAGATAGAGAGATAAATAGAGAGAGGGGGAGAGAGAGATGTCATATGACACATCAACATTGTAAAAGTTTATCAACTAGCTATTTTTAATTTGAAATGGAAATTAACAAACCTTCAGACTCATAGTTATTGTATACAAGATGTCAGGTAATGTTTGTAATTCAAAATTACTAATAACTCAATTTTGATTGGTCTTCAAACTGAAAAAAAAACTGTTTTCACTTTATTTATCCTTTTTGGACCTTTTTACATGCGTCGAGTTAGTCTGACATAACCATTCATAAATTGTCACAGTTTTAGCAGACTGGAATCACGATAATGAACTATGAAGATTATTTGTGCTACAACAGAGCTTTATGGCTAATACACAAAAGTCTAGTACCTACTCCTAGGCTAGTACCTGACTAACATATGACAACAGCTGCAAGTGAGCTAAAACCATGTACAGCTGCACTGATAGTAAACAGCCAGAAAGGAAAAAGTATTTTCAAATTTAGTTCAGGCTACCAAAACTCAGTAAATATCCTGTAGATAAAGCACTTCCTCTGTGATCATTTCGATGCTGCGAATGAAGTCATGATAGAAAAAGGTATTGGTGATTGAACAGGTTTGTGAAGTATAGCCTGAGAACCGGTGTAAGTGTGCTAGAGATTAGTGAGACATACTGATTCTATGTAGCACTAGAAACACAGTTTTGAACTCGAGCTGAACAATAAGACTTTCATCAGCAGCAAGTTGGATTATGATTAGTCACAATATAATATATCACCCTATTAATAGGCATGACTATATCATTATAGCAAAAACTGCCAAGCAAAACACCAGTGAGCTTTTTACTGATTTCAAACTGCCTGAAATGATGTAAGTTGATGAGCGATACCTTCCGTTGGAGCTCCTAATACTAATGTGGACACACCATATGCATCTTTTGGGATGAGATAAATGTAGGTAACTGTTCCAAAAGTTATTTCATTACATTTACTAAATGGGCAAACATGGTCTATAGCTAAATCATTAATATCATAGACTATTGCTTTGTTGCAGGATCTGGATAAGAATTCAAGCTCGTCTTCAGGAAGGGCATGAATAACATCCAAATTATGTTGTTGACAGAGATCTTTATCAGTGGTAAAGAGTTGGTAAACAGTAATGATTAGCTGAACTCCAAGCCTTGTGATCAACTCAAGGACTTTTGATGCACAGACACGTTTGTGATATAAAGCTGCATCTATACCCTCGTTATCATGAAAGGAATATTCTGTGATGTTATCACCGTCTGTAGCACTGCTGTCCAGAGGACATGACAACAAAACAAACCTCCCTTCGTTCACACTAATTTTAGCATTTTGTAGACGTTCGAAACGACAAAACCCTCGACTTAGAAAATATCCAAGAAATAAGGCTGAGGCTGACAAGGGTTGGCCGACATTTTCATGGTGAATATAATTTTGTTTTTTAGGAGATGATGTACAACGGAGTCGACAGACGAGAAAGTCTTACATGTTCTCCACGCTTCCATCAACTGAACTGAAAGTGATCCGAGATAAAAAGCCTCCTGGTCAGCAAGATGACTCTTGAGGTAACCCGCGGTAAGGTTTACGATATGATGAGATGAGCCATGAGTGACTAAAGCGATGTCTGATACAAGACTATACTGGCTCATCAAAATAAACAAATGGTTTAATGTATGAGCCAGAATATGCTCTATCTCTTGGCATAGCTTCACTCTCTGAGCAACTCTGTCTTTTTCTTGAAAATAACTGAAGCTAGTAGGATTTCCAGACAAGTGAGCAACCTGTATGAGGAGTTCATTTAACAAAAGTAAAAATGATTTCGTGCAATCACCAAACTTACCATAATAGGCTCTGATGTGAGTCATAACACACTCATAAATCGGACTTTTTAGTTCCAAAACCTTTAGTATTTGTATGCCCTGATTCGTTATTAAAACGCGTCCTGTTGATGTTGAAATGACAGTGTGCTGAAAATTAGTCCCAAATCCTGACCTAATTGAAGATGAAAGAGCTGAGGATGCATCTTTAATGGTGTCAAAACCAAAATTGACCACCTTCGCCATGTCACCTGATGTGACGTCTTCAAAATTCAGCAATTTAGAAAACAACACTAGTTTTCAGCGCTATTTCCATGAAGGAATATTCTTGTAGCGTCGCATATTTTGTACTAAAATATATTAGCAAACAATGACATTAAAAACAAACTTGTTTGTAGAAGTCCCATGAAGGGTCAGATTGATATTGATAAGAGCTAGAATGATTAGGAAAACTCGGAAGAAAATCAAATGCTTAAGAAACTTCAACTCTCACACACAACGTGAAATACATCCATAAAAGCTTGTATTAATTTGACAAAATCAAAAGTAAAAACTAAAAAGAGTAAATATGGCTAAAGCACATCAATTACATAAGTACTATTTCAGCTTATTCAAGTTCTTCAATAACTTGGCTTTCAAATGAGCCATTGTTTGACATGGTGAGACAGACATTAGTTGGTCTTTATAGGATTTCCCAAGAGCCCTACCGCAGAAACGTTCAATGGTATAGGCTCGAAAACTGTGACGTCAAAAATTTTCATATTCGGTGTTGTGTGCTCTTACCGCTTATTTTTATCGCTTACCACTTATAATTATCAACGACGATAATGACGCTAGTGGCAGGCGAAGGTAGGACAACTCCAGAGAACCAATGGAGATGACATAGGAATCAGTGTCATTAGCTCTCCATGTACAGATTAGTTTAAGATAATTAACTCAGATTCCAAGCACCATAATATATTTTTCCTATGATATTATGACCTAGCCCTCACCTTTTATTGTGATGTTGAGGGGCACCACTGAGGCTAATTAATTTCAAGCATCGCATGATCTCGCAAAACTGCAATCTACATATAGTCCTAAGACCAAACCCCTGCAGGTCACAATTTAATCGATGTGATTTCATTACCTTTACCACCATGGGTAGTTAACAACAAGGTACGTTGTTAGTAGTCATTTCTGTTTTTGTTTAATTTTATTGTAAAAGTCAATTGAATTAAATCAATCGTTGGGGTTGACTCACTGCACTCCGGGATTGTTCAAAATAGAGAAGCCTACTGTAAATAACTTAGTATTATTACTATCTGTCTATAAGCTAGTAGCATACACAAAGTGATTAATTTAACTGTCCAATACACCTGTTTTCTATTTTCCATATACTGTAATTTATTTGAATATAATACAGTATAAATATTTTCTTTTTTTTTCTTTTTGATATTTAATTACTAATTAGTTATTAATCAAGTTATTAATCATTTCTGTATGGGACAAACAATGCTATCATATAAAACGATGTGATGATAATTACTATAAATGTTTAAATGAGCGAAAGGATGAAGAAAGTAAACTCTAACAATTACCCAAAATCTAACTCAGAACTCGTGTTTGTATTGGTCAGGCGCTAGCATGATCCCCGAGCATTGTTGATTATCTAGAACCCTAGTTTATTATTAGCGCTCTCCAGGTTTAAGAGCACAGATTGTCACAGAAAAGCGCAGCTTCAATGGCAGCGAAAAAGATCGGCGATCTAAGGCTAAATGATAATTATGACATCACATTGTGGGAACCACAATCAAGTGTTTTTTAATTGCAGGACATACTTTTGACACCTTGTTTTTCATAGTTCTATTATTCTTTTTGCATTGAATATAGGCTCATTCGAAAGCCAAGACTTTGATGTACTGAAATAAATGATAAAAGTACTTATGTAATTGATGTGCTTTAAGAATAAATTATAGTTCACTCTGATGACACTGTTATAGAACTGTAGACTATTATTTTGCTTTTATAATTCTCTTATACAGCTAGGTATACTTTGATTTAGATAATTCTTTCAAAATTTAATTTTTTAATCATACTTTTATGCTTTGTAAGATAAGCTTTAGCTCTTTACTCTGCTGAGACAATCTAGTCTTTAATTAAATTACAACAATCTACAATGTTACACAGAATAATTGTTATTGTTAAACCTATATTACCTGGTCAAAAACATAATATAATCAAGATAATAGATACAAGGAAGCTGAGGAGTACTCGAGCAAACAACACAAATGCGAAATTTTTGCCACAATGGCTCATTTTTCTTGATGGTTGAGGTAGCTATTTATGGTTCAGTTGGTGGTTTGTATGTTAAGCAGACCTCAAAAATGTGATGGCACTATTTTTAAATAAAGCAACAGCAAGCTCGCAAATTTTGGGGTATTAAAATTTGCTGTTTTTGACTACAGCAAACATAAGCATGTGATATGGATAATGTGAATTCAATTGATGCATATAATATTGTCTCATATCAGATTTAACATTTAGGCGGTTGATTAATCAATTAGATATGTGCATGTTCTATAGTAATTGAAACATTAGTGACAAGCAAAATGACGTTGAAATAACATTGAACGGCCTTGAAAAACACAAGTCGTGAACGACCTTATAACAATGTAGTTTTAAAATTGTTGCTTTAGCGTCCAGTTTGAGTAGTTGATGCACCAAAAGGAGAAAAAATTAACCTTAACTTACAGTCAACATAAGCTTAATAAGTAGAAAATCGTTGTTATATATTCATACTGTAACACGTTCAGGAATAAAGAACCACAGGCTAAATAGACTACTAGAAGTTATAGCTACTGGAAGCTACGGCTTAGACGGCTATTAGGCTACGGCTTAGACGTCTAGGAGACACGTGACCCCCCATCGCTACATAGTGACTGGAGACCAAGCTGACGGCCTCTTGTGATCAGGAGTTCACGGTGAGTGCTTTATTGCTCCCCCAGCAATATAACATGGCGTCGTAGGCAGGATTGTTCGGGGAGAATTGTGATCGGTGGTACGTTATTATATTGTGGTGTAGTAGTGAATAACTGGTGATATCGGCCATCGATAGTGGTGATACAGTGGTTAGTGATTTCCGTGGGGTATTTTCTGTGATAAGTGGGAGACACTATACAAGGTGAGTGGTGATTACATTGTTATAGAAGTTCCGAAGGGTGTTCGGAGGTAAGTTTAAGCTATTTCTGAATATGGCTAAAAATTTGAACTTTAATGACTTTCCGAAACTAGTAATTAATAGCGACGATGTTGGTGGATCATGGAAAAATTGGTTAAATGAGTTTGATCTAAGCGTTGAAATGATCACACTGAGATTAGGTGAAGAAAAAGTTACAATAGATGTCGAGGAAGAAACTGTTGATGTATTTAGAGGTAGAATGAAATTAGTATCTTTATTGAATGCCGTGGGGAAGGCAGGCAGAGCAGCTTTGACATCTTTAGGTTTTGATCAAAAAAGTGCAGCTTCTACATACGAGGGAGCCATGGAACTTTTGAAAACTGTTTATGAATCTGAAGAAACTGTTTATGGTAAAACAATGAAATTTGTAACCGCTAGTCAGGCTATAAGAGAAAATGAAAATGACTATTTATTACGAATTGAAGATTTAAGTAGAAAAATGACTTTTGGAACTGAACATGATGCTTTGAGACAAGAATTTGCTTTAGCTATTGCAGTTAATGGGTTGAGAGAATCTTCTCTTCGATCCCAGCTGATGCAACAAAATGACTTGAATTGGACTAAGTTTTCAGGTATCTTGAGAGCTAAAAAATAGCTAGAGATTTAGAAAGAGCTATGGAAACTGTTAAAGCAGGCAATTTTAATGTGAAATTGGAAGTAGATGCAGTAGAAAACAAATCAGAGGGCAAAGATAGTCAATTTAAATTTGACTCTGATTCGGATAATGAGAAAGAAATGAATAGAGTATCTTCTAGAGACAAATATAAATCTAGAGGGTATGGTAAGGATAGGAAGTCAAGTAAATACGATAAAGACTATAGTAAAGTTAGAAGCTCTAGAGACTATAGTAGTTCATCTAGGGATTCTGTTAGAGAGAGACTACTTGAATGGCGTAGGAGAAGTAGATACAGGTATTCCCCGAGGAGATATGATGATAGATCTAGCAAAAATTCTAGACGGTATCCATCTCCAGGGGCAGATAAATGCTATGGTTGTGGGGCGAGAGGACATGAAATCAGATTTTGTCCAGAGGTAAGATGCTTTTTTGTGCTACCAAAGGGCACACAATTAAGGACTGCAAGGTACGTAGGAGTCAAAGGAGAGATAGGTACGAAAGTAGTGGAAGTAGTGAAGGTAGAAGAAGTCCTACTCCCAGAGTAAGGTTTTCTGAGTCTAGTAATAGCAGCTGACTAGACAAGAAAATTGTCAGAAATTTATCTGTAAATGGTAAGGATATGGAATTTACTTTTGACACAGGAGCTGATGTGTCCACTATGACTGAGAAAGCTAGTAGAAAGCTTGGTTTGAATTTAAAAGAACCCGAGCAAATTTTGAATGGAGCTGATGGAAATAGATTGAATGTTTTAGGAGTAGCTGATGTAGCTATTAAAAGTACTTACAGAGCTATTGATACTTCTGTTTACATACTTAAAGGTTCTAGAAGAAATCTTTTAGGTATGCTCGAGATTAAGAAGTTGAATTTGTTAGCAGTTATTAATGCTTTGTGTGCTAATGAATTTGACCCATTGAAGGAATTTCCTAAGACATTCGAGGGACTAGGAACAATGCCTGGTATTTTTAGTATTGACATAAATAGGAATGCTGAACCAGTTAGATTGTACGCGCCTAGGCCTATTGCAGCAGGCTTGCGTGAGAAAGCTAAAAAAGAAATTGATAAAATGTTGGAAAGTAAGGTTATAGAACCTATAGAAAAAGCAACTGATTGGTGTTCTGGTCTTACTATTGCTCCAAAACAAGGTGGTAAGATTAGAATGTGTGTAGATTTGACCAATTTGAATAAATGTGTTAGAAGGGAACTATATCCTTTACCTAGGATATCAGACATGTTGAGTAAATTGGCAAAAAGAGTTATGTTTTCCAAACTTGATGCTAACTCTGGATTTTGTCAAGTTAGACTTGATAAGAAATGCAAAGAATTGACAACTTTTGTAACTCCATGGGGTAGATTTTGTTTTAAGAGAATGCCTTTTGGGATATCTTCAGCACCTGAATTTTTTCAGAGGGAAATGGAAAAGATATTGAAAGGCTTAGACGGAATTATATGTTTGATGGACGACATTTTAGTTTACGGTAAAACTGTAACCGAACATTGGCAACGTTTACATAAAGTTTTAAATAGAATTGAGAAGTCTGGAATGACTTTGAGGAAAGAAAAATGTGAATTTGGATGTACCGAGGTGAAGTTTTTAGGACATTTGGTTAGCAGTGCTGGTATTAAACCAGACCCAGGTAAAATAAAAGCTATAGTTGAAATGAAGCCTCCGAGGAGCAAAAAGGAGGCCAGGAGATTTACCGGAATGGTTAATTATTTGATGAAGTTTAATAAAAGGTTAGCTGGTTTATGTACTGCGATTTATGGAGTAACGGGTAGTAAATCGGAATGGTATTGGGGTCCTGACCAACAAGAAGCTTTTGAAACTGTTAAGAAAGAAATTTCTAATAGTCCAGTATTATGTACTTTCGAGATAAATGCTAAACATAGAGTTTCTGCTGATGCTAGTAAAAATGCACTAGGTGCAGTTTTGCTGCGGTATAACGAGGAAGGTGCGTGGCAACCTGTAGAATACGCTTCTAGAAAAATGACTGAAACTGAAGGTAGATATGCCATGGTCGAAAAGGAAGCTTTAGCTACGACATGGGCATGTGAAAAGTTTGATTACTATTTAGTTGGTAGAAAATTTGAAATAGAGACGGACCATAAGCCTTTAATTGCGATTTTAGGTGAAAAGGATTTGTCTAAACTACCTGTAAGATTACAACGTTTCAAGTTAAGACTAATGAGATATGATTATGATATTTTCCACACTCCTGGGAAAGATATGTTCATTGCTGATTTGCTTAGCCGTCCGAACATTGGTGCTGTTTGTGATGAGGTAAGTAAAGCTGTTTGTAATAAGGTAGAAGCTTATGTTAACTCGATAGTTTCCTCTTCTGCATATGGAGACGTTAAAGAAGAGAAACTAAGAGAAGAGGTTAGTAAAGATTCAGATGCTCTCAAGTGTATAGAGTATTTATACTCTGGTTGGCCATCTGAAATGGATGGTTCTAGTAAAGAACTGATAGGTTTATATGGATCTAGAGAGAGATTAGGTATTTATAATAATATATTGTTATATGACTCTAGGATGTATATTCCCAAATCATTAAGACTGCAGTATTTGGAAATTTGTCATGAAGGTCATCAAGGCATAACGAAATGTCGCAGACGAGCTCAGCGTCATTTTTGGTGGCCTGGTTACAGTAAGGAGATTGCAGATTATATAAGTAGATGTAATGTTTGCATTATGCATGGTCAAGTTAAACACCAGCCCATGTATGAAGCAGAAATGCCTTCTAAACCATGGGAGGTGATAGGTTCGGATATACTTGTGTTTGATAACGAATATTATCTGATAGCTATAGACTATTATTCGAAATGGATAGAATGTCTGCATATAGAATCTCAAACTGCAAGAGAGATAATTCGAGTACTCAAGTATCTGTTTTCTCGATTTGGTATACCCAACGTTATCAGGTCTGATAATGGAACTTGTTATGCTAGTAAAGAATTTAGAAACTTTGGAGAGAAAATGGGCTTCATTCTAACTACTAGTAGCCCCCGGTATCCTTGTTCTAATGGTTTAGCAGAAAGCGCCGTAAAAATTGTTAAATGATTATGGGAGAAAAGCCGAGATAAAGATGTGGCTTTGTCTGCATATAGGACTACACCTTTGGCTTCAGGATATATGCCAAGTGATCTGATTTTTGGTCGAGCTATTAGATCAAACTTGGGCTTCCCATATGAAAGTGATGTAGACTATGAACTGTTTGAAGAAAATGAAATTAGACGTAAAAAGAAAATTAAGAAACGGTGGGATAAAAAGTATAGAGTTTCAAAGTTAGACAAGTTAAAACCTGGTCAAATGGTTATGTAAAAGCTCCTACTGATGTAGGTTCAAGAGGCATAGTTTTGAGAAAGGATAAATCCCCGGAAAGTTACTGGGTCAATGTAGGCATGAGTGAAAAACGCAGAAATAGAAAACATTTGTTTTTGTTGAATTCTGATGACGAGAACACATCGTCTGACTCTTCTGAGGAAAATTGTCTTTCCTTGGATAGCTACTCCTCAAAAGAGGGCAACTCTGAAATAGTAAAAAATGCCAACGGTTTATCTGAAAGTCAGGAGAACATGATCCCTGATTTAGAGATCCTTGAACAAGGGGAGGAAACTCCTGGTGTGGCTGAGCACGTTTAGGAAACTCCTGGCATCAGTGAACATGAGGAGGAAACCTCTGTTGTTGAGAATAGACTCGTTCCAGGAAATAGTAATGATTTGCCTAGAAGAAATTCTAGAAGTAAATCTGTGCCTCTTGGTAGAAAACCTGTTGTCACTAGCTCAGGTCGAGTTAGTAAACCACCTAAGAAATATGGTATGGAATATTATAAATGACCTTGTTTATAGTTTCAGATTGATATCAGACCAATCTTACTTCTCTATCACTTATGAAGAGTGCTGGCGATTCGCCGGTGGTGGTGCCGAGAGCGGCCGTGCAGGTAGAGGCAGGGGTGGAGGTGTGAAGGTGACGAGGGATTCAGAAGGTAACACAGTGTTTAGTAAGCAGAAGGGGAGTGAGTCGGGTAAGAACGAGAGCGAAGGTAAGAAAGAAGTGTACGGTAAGCCAGGTAACATTAAGTGTGTTGTCTGCAAAAGCTTTAGAGACCACTATGCTGCTCAGTTTCCTGGATTTATTTGTTATAATTGTAAAGATCAAGGACATTTTGCGGTAGATTGCAAGAAGACATTGTGTAGATTTTGTGGGAAGTTAGACCATGGACTTGAAGGATGTACTCTTGGTGGGTCTTCCTATAGAGATATTGCAGCGGGTATTAAGCGTAGGGTAGAGGAGAGTAACAATAGGGGACCGGATTCTAAGTTGAAAAAGCCTAGTTCGAGTTTACCCTTTGTTGCTAAGATGGATAGTTTTGTAGAAGAGATGGAGTCGGAGTCTGTTTCGATCGAGGCTGCCATCAAGCAGAGGAAAGCTATGCTCTTGCATAGGAGGAGACAAGTAGAGGAGCAGTACAAGCGCGCATGGTCTGCTATAGAGAAGGACGAGAGAGAGTTGGAGGAGGAAATTGAGAGTGAGAAGGAGTATAGAGAGGCTCTGTTGCACTTGGCTGCTGTAAAGCAAAAGAGGGCTCAGAGGAGGGGTGCAAGGAGCGCGAGTTCCGTAACGACTACTAGAAAGGAGAGTAAGGTTGAGGAATCCAAAGAGGAGATTCAACCTGAAACCTCCGTTGTGAGAGTAGTCCCTAGCAGAGATGCTAGTTGTGAGGAGAGTAAGGTTGAGGAACCCAAAGAGGAGGTCCAACCTGAAAGCTCCGAAAAGAGTGGCAATGACGACCAGCTTGCTGGTTCTGAGCCAAAAGTTCATAGTGGCAACGACGACCAGCTTGCTGGTTCTGAGCCAAAAGTTCAGAGTGGCAATGACGACCAGCTTGCTGGTTCTGAGCCAAAAGTTCAGAGTGGCAATGATGACCAGCTTGCTGGTTCTGAGCCAAAAGTTTCAGATAACCTGGTGGCAATGGAGGAGGAACATGAGAAGGCCGATTGGTATGGGGATACTGCCAGCATGGAGGAAGGTGATTTGCTAAATGGAGATGAGGTAGATTGAGATGGATTGGGGTGCGATTAAAACTGTTAAATTTGCGATAACTGATGACTGAAGGAAAGACGAGTAAGTAAACAGAATATTGGGTGAGTAGAGAGATATTTATCTCATCTTCGAAACGGTAACTATGATTTGAAGCTTTTGTGATTATCTAACCTGCTTGGCTTGATAACCCTGCTTCATTGAATTTAACGCTCCTCTTGAGAGATTTTTTGTTCTGCTAATAGTGGTTGCACTTGGGTAAATTTGAGTGTATTGGAATTAGAGTTCGTATTTGGATTTTAGATTAAGCGGTGTAGTCTTGAAAAAAAGGGCATGTTATATATTCATACTGTAACACGTTCAGGAATAAAGAACCACAGGCTAAATATACTACTAGAAGTTATAGCTACTGGAAGCTACGGCTTAGACGGCTATTTGGCTACGGCTTAGACGTCTAGGAGACACGTGACCCCCATCGCTATATAGTGACTGGAGACCAAGCTGACGGCCTCTTGTGATCAGGAGTTCACGGTGAGTGCTTTATCGTTAGCATAAAATACGCAAACATAATCTTTAACGTTGGGCGTTAATGTTACAAGGCGAAATAAAAAATGAGCTATTTATAAATAAAATGTGTTTACCAAATTGGAATTTATTTAATTCAACTTACTTCAAACGTGACAAATATACTACCTAATTAAATTCTTCAACACCAGCCAGTTCGTATACCAAAACTGCTTAAAATTTATGCACCTCATTAGCTACATGAGATTGAATAATTTAGATAAAGTGCCTAACATAAAAGACATTCGATCAGTAATTCATAATATTTACGGGTTAAATGGACTAAATCTGTCCGATAAAATAGACTTGAAACCAAATCTAGAGTAGTACGTACATATTTTATCAAAATATGTACATGTACGTACTACTCTAGATTTCGTTTTAAGTCTATTTTAGCGAACAGTTCTAATTGCAAATCGCTATCATTTCTTCGCGACACCCCTAAGCACTTTCTTTTTGCTGTTCTCGACCAAGGTCACGGTTAACACGCCTTCAACCTTTCGTCTAAATTGTACGCTTTGACTGCCTTTTTATTTAGTTCTTCGCAAACCTCATACTTTTACTAACCTTCTGTGATTGAAAATTTAATGGTATTTATTTTGGAACTGGCAATGAAATTAGATTTGTTGCAAACCTCATTAAACAAAAGGGGGCTATTTGTGTAAGTAAATGAAGTCGAGTATTACGCAAAGGGTAATATCGGGGGAATATCTTGAACTGGGCTGCTCTACATCCTATTTAATAAAACTTGTAGTTGTAAAAATTTAAAGTAGTATCATCCTGTATTTTATTCAAACAAAAGGAGAATAGTCTGGCGACAAATTTGTGCAATCGCCTATTGTTAATGTATATTAACAAAATGTCAACCAACACGGTTTTAGAAAAGGGTTTTTGCACACTCAAATTGTGACTTTTCTAAATGGCCTGTAGCAGTCTCGAGACAACGAAACAACTGTACATACCGCTATCTTAGAATTCTCAAATCGTTTTATATAATAGATCAAGACAAATTAATATTTGAGCGACAATCTCAATACGACATAAATCCTAAGCTTTAGCTGTGGGTACAATATTATCTGTCCAAAAGGTTGTGGTGAATGGTTGACTTTCAGAAATGTTGCTAGTTACATTTGGAGTTCATCAAGCTTCTTTCTATGTGCAGCGTTGTTTATCCTATACATAAATCACATAGTTAATAGGATTAAGCATTAAAAAATCAGGCTTTATGCCGATGATGTCTTTCTTTAATGTGATGTTAAGTCAAACCGGGACTGCATAAAATTTCAGGATGACATTAATACAGGGCAGATAAATGTGAGATGCAGTTAAATCCTGTAAAATTACTTGTTTCAGCGTTTGGACAAAATATGCTTGCAATAACAAAAACAATAAACAGGGAAACAATAAAACAATAAAGTATTAAGGTGTGAATATCGGTAGAGATATTAAATGGGATGTGCATATTGAAACAGTGTGTTAAAAAGCAACTAGGATGTTTGGATTGATAGATCTTATACTATTTCAAGCTCCCCCAAAGTGAAGTATGTAGCATACCTCTTCTCGTGTAGGGTGTTGCTGGAATATGCAATGAAAACTTGGGATTCCCCCAGGGTAAAGCACACAAATATGCTTAATCATGCTGATTCCCAGTGATTAGTTGTGTGGTAGTGAAGAGCAGCTTGACATTTGCTACGTGTGCTTTAAGCTTACCTGCGTGACCTTGCATTACGACAACGCAACTATTACACTTTGCCTTCAAACCTTTGCCTTCTGCTGTTCGAGTGAAAAACTGCCAAATGGGATTCTTTTTTTGCGAGGCATGTTGGAAATTTAAGGCACTGCTTTTTTTCAAACACAAAAACTTGATGAACTGAATTCTGACAATCCAAATATGTTGGCTTGAACCCACTAAATGAAATATTAGTTTGCAAACAGGTTTTTTTGGCTGGTTTAAACCGCTTGGTTTTTGCCGAGGCAACCCTGCCAAATAGCTAACATTTTTTTTGCTTACTGACTGCCTATTCTTGCCAATGCCATAATTTTTTAATAGACTTTTCAGAGCCATTTAGGTATGACAAGAATGATTGCACATGGCTTCTTTACAAGTTATGATAATTTTTGTTATGTCATAAGATGTCTCAGATTGCTGTCATAGGTTTGGTAACTTACGACTTTTTTTAGGTTGAAAATTTCATCTTCGAAGAACTACTAATGCTACATACACTTGATGTAAGCTCTAAAGATAACAGATGCAGAAGTTAAAGATAACCTTGTCAAAGTTTTTTGAAAATGTCTTGGATTCTAGTTCTCTGGTGAGTATCTGATAAAAAGTTTAATCTAGCAATTATCTTCTCTTGATATTAAATGGTGTAAGGCATTCAACATGCATCACTGTCAAAATTTCATAGTTTAAATGCATTAGCTAAATAATGTTCCAGTTCAGAACTAGAATAAGGTGAACCTTTTACACGTCTTGGAAGCGGACTGCAACATGTAATCTGGAACCAAAATTGCTTATAATATATTTGGTAAAACTTAAGTTGTCTAGTATACATTTGAGCACACAGTGCAGCTAATGAGATATTAGTAAAGTACAATTATACCTTGACTTTCAAACGTTTCTGATATCATCCAAATAGGATTTCCACCAGAAAATTCGAGATCCTTCACACCTTAAACTTTGACAAAAATGTCACCTTTGGATCGAACCAAAAGCTGAATGAACCTGAATACCTTTAGTATTCAACCTCTATTGTGAGCAGTTGTAATTGTGATTCGTGTCGAAAAAACATTTTTAGATGGGCCATTTTAGACGCACAATCTTTGATACAATGCTTACCTATATCCTTTTCTTAACGTTTCTACAATTTTTTCTGATTATTATGTTACCTCGTACCATAGCATGGATTATGTTGCTACCTTAATTGTTTTGATGTTAGGATTGGCAGAAATGTAACGTTTCTGTTGTGCTGTTTTATGTCACACACTCCTTCATTGAATGTGTTATATCTGCAACCTGAGCATAGGCGAGCTTTCACTACTTTGTAGTTTATATAAAAATTGCTAAAAACGAAATGAAGGGAATGTTGATGTATTGTTTATGATCTAATATAGGAAATTTTTTCTTAAAATAAATGGCAGTCTGTTTCTATATTTTTTATTTACGGTAAATAGTTGACAAGACTTTGAGTAAACGAGGGTGAGGTATGACCGGCTACAGATACAGCAGTATGGTACATTCCACAATCTGTTCTAGTCTATTAATATATTTTCATGAGATGATCATTGTATTTCACATATGACCAGCTTTCTTATTACATGCGTACAGTTTATATAGTTTAAATCATAAAAATTGTTTGAAAAAGCTATTTTCTAGATTTGTAATGGTTTAAAATTATTTCACATTGGTTATATTGGGAATGTAGTTTTCAATTTAAATAACTGGATTTTGAACAAATCACTTTTTAAACAGCCTTTTGGAAAGGATTACAGTAAAAATCTGAAGTTTTACTGTATGTCTCCTGCCACTTGTAAAACTACATCCGTAGACCATAATATAATAGTCTTTTAATAACGCCCTTACGCTATTTTGTTTAGCATGTGGATAAAAAGATACAAAAAACCATATTAGTAATTGATACTCACCTAGTACTGTATATTAGTATTTTATGTGTTGCTTGTACTATTCACATGAAGCTTGGTTTGGACGTGGGCATATTTATTATTTATATTGAGGATACATTGACACCTCGAGGATATTTCTTTAAGCCAATCATTATTTCTGATATATCCATAATTTTAATCACTAGAATGATGTTTTCAAAGAAATGCTCACACTACAGTCTGATCATCACTACAGTCTGATCATCACTACAGTCTGATCATCACTACAGTCTGATCATCACTACAGTCTGATCATCACTACAGTCTGATCATCACTACAGTCTGATCATCACTACAGTCTGATCATCACTACAGTCTGATCATCACTACAGTCTGATCATCACTACAGTCTGATCATCACTACAGTCTGATCATCACTACAGTCTGATCATCACTACAGTCTGATCATCACTACAGTCTGATCATCACTACAGTCTGATCATCACTACAGTGATCAGCGTAATGCAAGTTTTATCTCTTACAGTTATAAACTTTAGGAGATAAAACTTGCCTTTAAACTTACAAGGTCTTGCAATAGTGTCAAATTGAAACCTGGCGTAATACGTCTAACTTTGTGGTGTATTTAAAGGTTTCCATTTCTTATATTATTTCTAATTAGTTGAAATGGCTGTTTATATTATTATTATTATTGTATCAATTATAATATTTGATAAGATTTTAATGGGAGGAACAGACTTTGCTAATCTTCAACCTTGCAGCTTAAATTTGATGGAACTGAATAATTTAGGCATGACAATCCTGTCATGTGTTGGCAATACAATGTATTATGACTAACAAGTGCATAACAGCGTACTAAACTAACTTTTTCTCTAAATTCCTGTAGTTTCATGTGGAAATCTTTACAAATCTATAGGTTAATATAGCGTTTGTCTTATTCATACACATAAACTTTGTTGGCCATGATATAAGTTCAGCCTGTTGAACTTATATCATGGGTATTAGGTTATTGCTTGTTAATTTATGGTAAGCAACACTTATAGTGCTTGACACGAGGAGGCAACTACCTGTATTTTATGCTGAAAAGCTTGGAATGAGTTTGTTTACACGGACTTTGTGTCATAATTCATTCTCCTTTTCAGTTGCAAGAAGACGCAAACAAATCCAAATCAGCCAATCAGAGAGGGCGTTTGCTGGAACAGGTATCATATTAAGTAGTTTTAATACTTGCCATTCATTTTGATATACATTTAATATTACACAAAATGAGAAGTATCGCTAGTAAGTGTGGTTTATGAATAATTCGGTATATAATTATTTCTAGTGATTTATAATGCCTGACTATTTCAAAAACTACAAACATAGTATATGTATGGAGTTAAATTAGCTTAGATTTTAGACAAGTGAATCCTATTCTTCATAGTTGTCATTTGCTCACGAAAGTTTGCATTTGGCTGGTTCTTGTATTGAAACTAAAGGTTCACCATTGTAAGCAAATACATAAGTTATATGTTTTTGTGAAGATTTTGTTAATGTCTGAGTAGTAGTAGATGGAGTTATCTTCACCAACAAAACATGATAGGGCAACTCCTACAATACACTATATCGAGTACACAGACTACAATAAAATGTTTCTAATGTTAACAATTCGACAGAGGGTCAAAAAGAGAATGTAGTTTATGCAGTTGTTTATGTAGTCACATCTACTACACGAAAACTTATATTGTTATAAACTTATATCTGTTATACTTATGATATCAGAATCTAAGATCCTTGAAGCTGCACTCCATACTAAACAGGTGTATGTGAGTTGGGAGTACTAACTTATTACTTATAATAGTAGATATAGCATATATTATATATATTTTATATGATTAGTATTAAATAATATATATTGTATCATGACTATAATTGTAGAATCGAATTGATGGCCTTTTAAAAAAATCAACATTGGTGACAATTTCTAGTGATTCAACACTGTCATATGCCTTCACTAGAGCTCACTATTGAAAAGTATATACGCAGTGACATGATGCGGAGTAGTCAGGTGTTATGTCACTACTTTGTGCTGTTAATGGTACACTCTACATTTAGCATATACCATTTGCAGATTAGGAGGCCAAGTCCATACTATAGCGATATCAAGATATTTGATGCACAAGAGGGTGTTGAGTGTATCTTGGTGATAGACAATCGCAGGTAAATATTTTGTTTGTTTGTTTTATTTCATTGAAAATAATTACATGGCAGCGAGAAACAGAACAAAAATTGTGCAATGAGGACCCACATGCTCATTAGGATAGCTAGTAATGCCGCTGGGCCCTGGTTACCAGTTAGTTGATTTATTTATATGGTAAAAACGTACACATTCACTATTCGAGTAAATCAATGGGGTGTTGCTTGATGTCTGATTTGAAGCGATTGCAGTATTTGAATATTGCAATCACTTCAAAAATCAATAAAGTGTGTTGAATCAATGAAATGCTATGTTTTCACCTTACGGTTACTTGGACTCCTTCACTCAACAGAACCTTCCTATGTGAGGGGCTCTAGTTCAGCTGCCAGGTGGGCACTTTTCTCGTTGTTTGTTTTGTTTTCTGTGAAAAGCATAGATATAGTAAACCCCTACTATATCTATGGTTTATGGTTTACTATATCTATGGTTTATGGTTTACTATATCTATGGTTTATTGTTTACTGTATCTATGGTTTATGGCTTACTATATCTATGGTTTATGGTTTACTATATTTATGGTTTATGGTTTACTGTATCTATGGTTTATTGTTTACTATATCTATGGTTTATGGTTTACTGTATCTATGGTTTATGGTTTACTATATCTATGGTTTATTGTTTACTATATCTACGGTTTATGGTTTACTATATCTATGGTTTATGGTTTACTATATCTATGGTTTATGGTTTACTGTATCTATGGTTTATGGTTTACTATATCTATGGTTGATGGTTTACTATATCTATGGTTTATGGTTTATGGTTTACTGTATCTATGGTTTATGGTTTACTATATCTATGGTTTACTATATTTATGGTTTATGGTTTACTGTATCTATGGTTTATTGTTTACTATATCTATGGTTTATGGTTTACTGTATCTATGGTTTATGGTTTACTATATCTATGGTTTATTGTTTACTATATCTATGGTTTATGGTTTACTGTATCTATGGTTTATGGTTTACTGTATCTATGGTTTATGGTTTACTGTATCTATGGTTTATGGTTTACTATATCTATGGTTTATGGTTTACTATATTTATGGTTTATGGTTTACTATATCTATGGTTTATGGTTTACTATATCTATGGTTTATGGTTTACTATATCTATGGTTTATGGTTTACTATATCTATGGTTTATGGTTTACTGTATCTATGGTTTATGGTTTACTATATCTATGGTTTATGGTTTACTATATCTATGGTTTATGGTTTACTATATCTATGGTTTATGGTTTACTGTATCTATGGTTTATGGTTTACTATATCCATGGTTTATGGTTTACTATATCTATGGTTTATGGTTTACTATATCTATGGTTTATTGTTTACTATATCTATGGTTTATGGTTTACTATATCTATGGTTTATGGTTTACTGTATCTATGGTTTATGGTTTACTATATCTATGGTTTATGGTTTACTATATCTATGGTTTATGGTTTACTATATCTATGGTTTATGGTTTACTATATCTATGGTTTATGGTTTACTATATCTATGGTTTATTGTTTACTATATCTATGGTTTATGGTTTACTGTATCTATGGTTTATGGTTTACTATATCTATGGTTTATGGTTTACTATATCTATGGTTTATGGTTTACTATATCTATGGTTTATGGTTTACTATATCTATGGTTTACTGTATCTATGGTTTATGGTTTACTGTATCTATGGTTTATGGTTTACTATATCTATGGTTTATGGTTTACTATATCTATGGTTTATGGTTTACTATATCTATGGTTTATGGTTTACTATATCTATGGTTTATGGTTTACTGTATCTATGGTTTATGGTTTACTATATCTATGGTACTATGCTTTACTATATCTATGGTTTATTGTTTACTATATCTATGGTTTATGGTTTACTGTATTTATGGTTTATGGTTTACTATATCTATGGTTTATGGTTTACTGTATCTATGGTTTATGGTTTACTGTATCTATGGTTTATGGTTTACTATATCTATGGTTTATGGTTTACTATATCTATGGTTTATGGTTTACTATATCTATGGTTTATGGTTTACTATATCTATGGTTTATTGTTTACTATATCTATGGTTTATTGTTTACTATATCTATGGTTTATGGTTTACTATATCCATGGTTTATGGTTTACTATATCTATGGTTTACTGTATCTATGGTTTATTGTTTACTATATCTACGGTTTATGGTTTACTATATCTATGGTATATGGTTTACTATATCTACGGTTTATGGTTTACTGTATCTATGGTTTATTGTTTACTATATCTATGGTTTATGGTTTACTGTATCTATGGTTTATGGTTTACTATTTGTATGGTTTATGGTTTACTATTTGTATGGTTTATGGTTTACTATATCTATGGTTTATGGTTTACTATATCTATGGTTTATGGTTTACTATATCTATGGTTTATGGTTTACTATATCTATGGTTTATGGTTTACTGTATCTATGGTTTATGGTTTACTCTATCTATGGTTTATGGTTTACTGTATCTATGGTTTATGGTTTACTGTATCTATGGTTTATGGTTTACTATATCTATGGTTTATGGTTTACTATATCTATGGTTTATGGTTTACTATATCTATGGTTTATGGTTTACTATATCTATGGTTTATGGTTTACTGTATCTATGGTTTATGGTTTACTATATCTATGGTTTATGGTTTACTGTATCTATGGTTTATGGTTTACTATATCTATGGTTTATGGTTTACTATATCTATGGGTTATTGTTTACTGTATCTATGGTTTATGGTTTACTATATCTATGGTTTATGGTTTACTATATCTATGGTTTATGGTTTACTATATTTACGGTTTATGGTTTACTGTATCTATGGTTTATGGTTTACTATATCTATGGTTTATGGTTTACTATATCTATGGTTTATGGTTTACTATATCTATGGTTTATTGTTTACTATATCTATGGTTTATGGTTTACTATATCTGCGGTTTATTGTTTACTATATCTATGGTTTATGGTTTACTATATCTATGGTTTATGGTTTACTGTATCTATGGTTTATGGTTTACTATATCTATGGTTTATTGTTTACTATATCTATGTTTTATGGTTTACTATATCTATGGTTTATGGTTTACTATATCTATGGTTTATGGTTTACTGTATCTATGGTTTATGGTTTACTATATCTATGGTTTATTGTTTACTATATCTATGGTTTATGGTTTACTATATCTATGGTTTATGGTTTACTATATCTATGGGTTATTGTTTACTGTATCTATGGTTTATGGTTTACTATATCTATGGTTTATGGTTTACTATATCTATGGTTTATGGTTTACTATATTTACGGTTTATGGTTTACTGTATCTATGGTTTATGGTTTACTATATCTATGGTTTATGGTTTACTATATTTACGGTTTATGGTTTACTATATTTACGGTTTATGGTTTACTATATCTATGGTTTATGGTTTACTATATCTATGGTTTATGGTTTACTGTATCTATGGTTTATGGTTTACTATATCTATGGTTTATGGTTTACTATATCTATGGTTTATGGTTTACTATATCTATGGTTTATGGTTTACTATATCTATGGTTTATTGTTTACTATATCTATGGTTTATGGTTTACTATATCTATGGTTTATGGTTTACTGTATCTATGGTTTATGGTTTACTATATCTATGGTTTATGGTTTACTATATCTATGGTTTATGGTTTACTATATCTATAGTTTATGGTTTACTATATCTATGGTTTATGGTTTACTATATCTATGGTTTATTGTTTACTATATCTATGGTTTATGGTTTACTGTATCTATGGTTTATGGTTTACTATATCTATGGTTTATGGTTTACTATATCTATGGTTTATGGTTTACTATATCTATGGTTTATGGTTTACTATATCTATGGTTTACTGTATCTATGGTTTATGGTTTACTATATCTATGGTTTATGGTTTACTATATCTATGGTTTATGGTTTACTATATCTATGGTTTATTGTTTACTATATCTATGATTTATGGTTTACTATATCTATGGTTTATGGTTTACTGTATCTATGGTTTATGGTTTACTATATCTATGGTTTATGGTTTACTATATCTATGGTTTATGGTTTACTATATCTATGGTTTATGGTTTACTATATCTATGGTTTATGGTTTACTATATCTATGGTTTATTGTTTACTATATCTATGGTTTATGGTTTACTGTATCTATGGTTTATGGTTTACTATATCTATGGTTTATGGTTTACTATATCTATGGTTTATGGTTTACTATATCTATGGTTTATGGTTTACTATATCTATGGTTTACTGTATCTATGGTTTATGGTTTACTGTATCTATGGTTTATGGTTTACTATATCTATGGTTTATGGTTTACTATATCTATGGTTTATGGTTTACTATATCTATGGTTTATGGTTTACTATATCTATGGTCTATGGTTTACTATATCTATGGTTTATGGTTTACTGTATTTATGGTTTATGGTTTACTATATCTATGGTTTATGGTTTACTGTATCTATGGTTTATGGTTTACTGTATCTATGGTTTATGGTTTACTATATCTATGGTTTATGGTTTACTATATCTATGGTTTATGGTTTACTATATCTATGGTTTATGGTTTACTATATCTATGGTTTATGGTTTACTATATCTATGGTTTATTGTTTACTATATCTATGGTTTATGGTTTACTATATCCATGGTTTATGGTTTACTATATCTATGGTTTACTGTATCTATGGTTTATTGTTTACTATATCTACGGTTTATGGTTTACTATATCTATGGTATATGGTTTACTATATCTACGGTTTATGGTTTACTGTATCTATGGTTTATTGTTTACTATATCTATGGTTTATGGTTTACTGTATCTATGGTTTATGGTTTACTATTTGTATGGTTTATGGTTTACTATATCTATGGTTTATGGTTTACTATTTGTATGGTTTATGGTTTACTATATCTATGGTTTATGGTTTACTATATCTATGGTTTATGGTTTACTATATCTATGGTTTATGGTTTACTGTATCTATGGTTTATGGTTTACTGTATCTATGGTTTATGGTTTACTATATCTATGGTTTATGGTTTACTGTATCTATGGTTTATGGTTTACTATATCTATGGTTTATGGTTTACTATATCTATGGTTTATTGTTTACTATATCTATGGTTTATGGTTTACTGTATCTATGGTTTATGGTTTACTATATCTATGGTTTATGGTTTACTATATCTATGGTTTATGGTTTACTATATCTATGGTTTATGGTTTACTATATCTATGGTTTACTGTATCTATGGTTTATGGTTTACTGTATCTATGGTTTATGGTTTACTATATCTATGGTTTATGGTTTACTATATCTATGGTTTATGGTTTACTATATCTATGGTTTATGGTTTACTATATCTATGGTTTATGGTTTACTGTATTTATGGTTTATGGTTTACTATATCTATGGTTTATGGTTTACTGTATCTATGGTTTATGGTTTACTGTATCTATGGTTTATGGTTTACTGTATCTATGGTTTATGGTTTACTATATCTATGGTTTATGGTTTACTATATCTATGGTTTATGGTTTACTATATCTATGGTTTATGGTTTACTATATCTATGGTTTATTGTTTACTATATCTATGGTTTATGGTTTACTATATCTATGGTTTATGGTTTACTATATCTATGGTTTACTGTATCTATGGTTTATTGTTTACTATATCTACGGTTTATGGTTTACTATATCTATGGTATATGGTTTACTATATCTACGGTTTATGGTTTACTGTATCTATGGTTTATTGTTTACTATATCTATGGTTTATGGTTTACTGTATCTATGGTTTATGGTTTACTATTTGTATGGTTTATGGTTTACTATTTGTATGGTTTATGGTTTACTATATCTATGGTTTATGGTTTACTATATCTATGGTTTATGGTTTACTATATCTATGGTTTATGGTTTACTATATCTATGGTTTATGGTTTACTGTATCTATGGTTTATGGTTTACTCTATCTATGGTTTATGGTTTACTGTATCTATGGTTTATGGTTTACTGTATCTATGGTTTATGGTTTACTATATCTATGGTTTATGGTTTACTATATCTATGGTTTATGGTTTACTGTATCTATGGTTTATGGTTTACTATATCTATGGTTTATGGTTTACTATATCTATGGTTTATGGTTTACTATATCTATGGTTTATTGTTTACTATATCTATGGTTTATGGTTTACTATATCTATGGTTTATGGTTTACTGTATCTATGGTTTATGGTTTACTATATCTATGGTTTATGGTTTACTATATCTATGGTTTATGGTTTACTATATCTATGATTTATGGTTTACTATATCTATGGTTTATGGTTTACTATATCTATGGTTTATTGTTTACTATATCTATGGTTTATGGTTTACTGTATCTATGGTTTATGGTTTACTATATCTATGGTTTATGGTTTACTATATCTATGGTTTATGGTTTACTATATCTATGGTTTATGGTTTACTATATCTATGGTTTATGGTTTACTATATCTATGGTTTACTGTATCTATGGTTTATGGTTTACTGTATCTATGGTTTATGGTTTACTATATCTATGGTTTATGGTTTACTATATCTATGGTTTATGGTTTACTATATCTATGGTTTATGGTTTACTATATCTATGGTTTATGGTTTACTATATCTATGGTTTATGGTTTACTGTATTTATGGTTTATGGTTTACTATATCTATGGTTTATGGTTTACTGTATCTATGGTTTATGGTTTACTGTATCTATGGTTTATGGTTTACTATATCTATGGTTTATGGTTTACTATATCTATGGTTTATGGTTTACTATATCTATGGTTTATGGTTTACTATATCTATGGTTTATTGTTTACTATATCTATGGTTTATGGTTTACTATATCCATGGTTTATGGTTTACTATATCTATGGTTTACTGTATCTATGGTTTATTGTTTACTATATCTACGGTTTATGGTTTACTATATCTATGGTATATGGTTTACTATATCTACGGTTTATGGTTTACTGTATCTATGGTTTATTGTTTACTATATCTATGGTTTATGGTTTACTGTATCTATGGTTTATGGTTTACTATTTGTATGGTTTATGGTTTACTATTTGTATGGTTTATGGTTTACTATATCTATGGTTTATGGTTTACTATATCTATGGTTTATGGTTTACTATATCTATGGTTTATGGTTTACTATATCTATGGTTTATGGTTTACTATATCTATGGTTTATGGTTTACTATATCTATGGTTTATGGTTTACTATATCTATGGTTTATGGTTTACTATATCTATGGTTTATGGTTTACTGTATCTATGGTTTATGGTTTACTCTATCTATGGTTTATGGTTTACTATATCTATGGTTTATGGTTTACTATATCTATGGTTTATGGTTTACTATATCTATGGTTTATGGTTTACTATATCTATGGTTTATGGTTTACTGTATCTATGGTTTATGGTTTACTATATCTATGGTTTATGGTTTACTGTATCTATGGTTTATGGTTTACTATATCTATGGTTTATGGTTTACTATATCTATGGTTTATGGTTTACTATATCTATGGTTTATGGTTTACTATATCTATGGTTTATGGTTTACTATATCTATGGTTTATTGTTTACTATATCTATGGTTTATGGTTTACTGTATCTATGGTTTATGGTTTACTATATCTATGGTTTATGGTTTACTATATCTATGGTTTATGGTTTACTATATCTATGGTTTATGGTTTACTATATCTATGGTTTACTGTATCTATGGTTTATGGTTTACTGTATCTATGGTTTATGGTTTACTATATCTATGGTTTATGGTTTACTATATCTATGGTTTATGGTTTACTATATCTATGGTTTATGGTTTACTATATCTATGGTTTATGGTTTACTATATCTATGGTTTATGGTTTACTGTATTTATGGTTTATGGTTTACTATATCTATGGTTTATGGTTCACTGTATCTATGGTTTATGGTTTACTGTATCTATGGTTTATGGTTTACTATATCTATGGTTTATGGTTTACTATATCTATGGTTTATGGTTTACTATATCTATGGTTTATGGTTTACTGTATCTATGGTTTATGGTTTACTATATCTATGGTTTATGGTTTACTATATCTATGGTTTATGGTTTACTATATCTATGGTTTATGGTTTACTATATCTATGGTTTACTGTATCTATGGTTTATGGTTTACTGTATCTATGGTTTATGGTTTACTATATCTATGGTTTATGGTTTACTATATCTATGGTTTATGGTTTACTATATCTATGGTTTATGGTTTACTATATCTATGGTTTATGGTTTACTATATCTATGGTTTATGGTTTACTGTATTTATGGTTTATGGTTTACTATATCTATGGTTTATGGTTCACTGTATCTATGGTTTATGGTTTACTGTATCTATGGTTTATGGTTTACTATATCTATGGTTTATGGTTTACTATATCTATGGTTTATGGTTTACTATATCTATGGTTTATGGTTTACTATATCTATGGTTTATTGTTTACTATATCTATGGTTTATGGTTTACTATATCCATGGTTTATGGTTTACTATATCTATGGTTTACTGTATCTATGGTTTATTGTTTACTATATCTACGGTTTATGGTTTACTATATCTATGGTATATGGTTTACTATATCTACGGTTTATGGTTTACTGTATCTATGGTTTATTGTTTACTATATCTATGGTTTATGGTTTACTGTATCTATGGTTTATGGTTTACTATTTGTATGGTTTATGGTTTACTATTTGTATGGTTTATGGTTTACTATATCTATGGTTTATGGTTTACTATATCTATGGTTTATGGTTTACTATATCTATGGTTTATGGTTTACTATATCTATGGTTTATGGTTTACTGTATCTATGGTTTATGGTTTACTCTATCTATGGTTTATGGTTTACTGTATCTATGGTTTATGGTTTACTGTATCTATGGTTTATGGTTTACTATATCTATGGTTTATGGTTTACTATATCTATGGTTTATGGTTTACTGTATCTATGGTTTATGGTTTACTATATCTATGGTTTATGGTTTACTATATCTATGGTTTATGGTTTACTATATCTATGGTTTATTGTTTACTATATCTATGGTTTATGGTTTACTATATCTATGGTTTATGGTTTACTGTATCTATGGTTTATGGTTTACTATATCTATGGTTTATGGTTTACTATATCTATGGTTTATGGTTTACTATATCTATGGTTTATGGTTTACTATATCTATGGTTTATGGTTTACTATATCTATGGTTTATTGTTTACTATATCTATGGTTTATGGTTTACTGTATCTATGGTTTATGGTTTACTATATCTATGGTTTATGGTTTACTATATCTATGGTTTATGGTTTACTATATCTATGGTTTATGGTTTACTATATCTATGGTTTATGGTTTACTATATCTATGGTTTACTGTATCTATGGTTTATGGTTTACTGTATCTATGGTTTATGGTTTACTATATCTATGGTTTATGGTTTACTATATCTATGGTTTATGGTTTACTATATCTATGGTTTATGGTTTACTATATCTATGGTTTATGGTTTACTATATCTATGGTTTATGGTTTACTGTATTTATGGTTTATGGTTTACTATATCTATGGTTTATGGTTTACTGTATCTATGGTTTATGGTTTACTGTATCTATGGTTTATGGTTTACTATATCTATGGTTTATGGTTTACTATATCTATGGTTTATGGTTTACTATATCTATGGTTTATGGTTTACTATATCTATGGTTTATTGTTTACTATATCTATGGTTTATGGTTTACTATATCCATGGTTTATGGTTTACTATATCTATGGTTTACTGTATCTATGGTTTATTGTTTACTATATCTACGGTTTATGGTTTACTATATCTATGGTATATGGTTTACTATATCTACGGTTTATGGTTTACTGTATCTATGGTTTATTGTTTACTATATCTATGGTTTATGGTTTACTGTATCTATGGTTTATGGTTTACTATTTGTATGGTTTATGGTTTACTATTTGTATGGTTTATGGTTTACTATATCTATGGTTTATGGTTTACTATATCTATGGTTTATGGTTTACTATATCTATGGTTTATGGTTTACTATATCTATGGTTTATGGTTTACTATATCTATGGTTTATGGTTTACTATATCTATGGTTTATGGTTTACTATATCTATGGTTTATGGTTTACTGTATCTATGGTTTATGGTTTACTCTATCTATGGTTTATGGTTTACTATATCTATGGTTTATGGTTTACTATATCTATGGTTTATGGTTTACTATATCTATGGTTTATGGTTTACTATATCTATGGTTTATGGTTTACTGTATCTATGGTTTATGGTTTACTATATCTATGGTTTATGGTTTACTGTATCTATGGTTTATGGTTTACTATATCTATGGTTTATGGTTTACTATATCTATGGTTTATGGTTTACTATATCTATGGTTTATGGTTTACTATATCTATGGTTTATGGTTTACTATATCTATGGTTTATTGTTTACTATATCTATGGTTTATTGTTTACTATATCTATGGTTTATGGTTTACTGTATCTATGGTTTATGGTTTACTATATCTATGGTTTATGGTTTACTATATCTATGGTTTATGGTTTACTATATCTATGGTTTATGGTTTACTATATCTATGGTTTACTGTATCTATGGTTTATGGTTTACTATATCTATGGTTTATGGTTTACTATATCTATGGTTTATGGTTTACTATATCTATGGTTTATGGTTTACTATATCTATGGTTTATGGTTTACTATATCTATGGTTTATGGTTTACTATATCTATGGTTTATGGTTTACTATATCTATGGTTTATGGTTTACTGTATTTATGGTTTATGGTTTACTATATCTATGGTTTATGGTTCACTGTATCTATGGTTTATGGTTTACTGTATCTATGGTTTATGGTTTACTATATCTATGGTTTATGGTTTACTATATCTATGGTTTATGGTTTACTATATCTATGGTTTATGGTTTACTGTATCTATGGTTTATGGTTTACTATATCTATGGTTTATGGTTTACTATATCTATGGTTTATGGTTTACTATATCTATGGTTTATGGTTTACTATATCTATGGTTTACTGTATCTATGGTTTATGGTTTACTGTATCTATGGTTTATGGTTTACTATATCTATGGTTTATGGTTTACTATATCTATGGTTTATGGTTTACTATATCTATGGTTTATGGTTTACTATATCTATGGTTTATGGTTTACTATATCTATGGTTTATGGTTTACTGTATTTATGGTTTATGGTTTACTATATCTATGGTTTATGGTTCACTGTATCTATGGTTTATGGTTTACTGTATCTATGGTTTATGGTTTACTATATCTATGGTTTATGGTTTACTATATCTATGGTTTATGGTTTACTATATCTATGGTTTATGGTTTACTATATCTATGGTTTATTGTTTACTATATCTATGGTTTATGGTTTACTATATCCATGGTTTATGGTTTACTATATCTATGGTTTACTGTATCTATGGTTTATTGTTTACTATATCTACGGTTTATGGTTTACTATATCTATGGTATATGGTTTACTATATCTACGGTTTATGGTTTACTGTATCTATGGTTTATTGTTTACTATATCTATGGTTTATGGTTTACTGTATCTATGGTTTATGGTTTACTATTTGTATGGTTTATGGTTTACTATTTGTATGGTTTATGGTTTACTATATCTATGGTTTATGGTTTACTATATCTATGGTTTATGGTTTACTATATCTATGGTTTATGGTTTACTATATCTATGGTTTATGGTTTACTGTATCTATGGTTTATGGTTTACTCTATCTATGGTTTATGGTTTACTGTATCTATGGTTTATGGTTTACTGTATCTATGGTTTATGGTTTACTATATCTATGGTTTATGGTTTACTATATCTATGGTTTATGGTTTACTATATCTATGGTTTATGGTTTACTATATCTATGGTTTATGGTTTACTGTATCTATGGTTTATGGTTTACTATATCTATGGTTTATGGTTTACTGTATCTATGGTTTATGGTTTACTATATCTATGGTTTATGGTTTACTATATCTATGGGTTATTGTTTACTGTATCTATGGTTTATGGTTTACTATATCTATGGTTTATGGTTTACTATATTTACGGTTTATGGTTTACTGTATCTATGGTTTATGGTTTACTATATCTATGGTTTATGGTTTACTATATCTATGGTTTATGGTTTACTATATCTATGGTTTATTGTTTACTATATCTATGGTTTATGGTTTACTATATCTGTGGTTTATTGTTTACTATATCTATGGTTTATGGTTTACTATATCTATGGTTTATGGTTTACTGTATCTATGGTTTATGGTTTACTATATCTATGGTTTATTGTTTACTATATCTATGTTTTATGGTTTACTATATCTATGGTTTATGGTTTACTATATCTATGGTTTATGGTTTACTGTATCTATGGTTTATGGTTTACTATATCTATGGTTTATTGTTTACTATATCTATGGTTTATGGTTTACTATATCTATGGTTTATGGTTTACTATATCTATGGGTTATTGTTTACTGTATCTATGGTTTATGGTTTACTATATCTATGGTTTATGGTTTACTATATCTATGGTTTATGGTTTACTATATTTACGGTTTATGGTTTACTGTATCTATGGTTTATGGTTTACTATATCTATGGTTTATGGTTTACTATATTTACGGTTTATGGTTTACTTATTTACGGTTTATGGTTTACTATATCTATGGTTTATGGTTTACTATATCTATGGTTTATGGTTTACTGTATCTATGGTTTATGGTTTACTATATCTATGGTTTATGGTTTACTATATCTATGGTTTATGGTTTACTATATCTTATGGTTTATGGTTTACTATATCTATGGTTTATTGTTTTACTATATCTATGGTTTATTGTTTACTATATCTAGGTTTATGGTTTACTATATCTATGGTTTATTGTTTACTATATCTATGGTTTATGGTTTACTATATCTATGGTTTATGGTTTACTGTATCTATGGTTTATGGTTTACTATATCTATGGTTTATGGTTTACTATATCTATGGTTTATGGTTTACTATATCTATGGTTTATGGTTTACTATATCTATGGTTTATGGTTTACTATATCTATGGTTTATGGTTTACTATATCTATGGTTTATTGTTTACTATATCTATGGTTTATGGTTTACTGTATCTATGGTTTATGGTTTACTATATCTATGGTTTATGGTTTACTATATCTATGGTTTATGGTTTACTATATCTATGGTTTATGGTTTACTATATCTATGGTTTACTGTATCTATGGTTTATGGTTTACTATATCTATGGTTTATGGTTTACTATATCTATGGTTTATGGTTTACTATATCTATGGTTTATTGTTTACTATATCTATGGTTTATGGTTTACTATATCTATGGTTTATGGTTTACTGTATCTATGGTTTATGGTTTACTATATCTATGGTTTATGGTTTACTATATCTATGGTTTATGGTTTACTATATCTATGGTTTATTGTTTACTATATCTATGGTTTATGGTTTACTGTATCTATGGTTTATGGTTTACTATATCTATGGTTTATGGTTTACTATATCTATGGTTTATGGTTTACTATATCTATGGTTTATGGCTTACTATATCTATGGTTTACTGTATCTATGGTTTATGGTTTACTGTATCTATGGTTTATGGTTTACTATATCTATGGTTTATGGTTTACTATATCTATGGTTTATGGTTTACTATATCTATGGTTTATGGTTTACTATATCTATGGTTTATGGTTTACTATATCTATGGTTTATGGTTTACGGTATTTATGGTTTATGGTTTACTATATCTATGGTTTATGGTTTACTGTATCTATGGTTTATGGTTTACTGTATCTATGGCTTATGGTTTACTATATCTATGGTTTATGGTTTACTATATCTATGATTTATGGTTTACTATATCTATGGTTTATGGTTTACTATATCTATGGTTTATGGTTTACTATATCTATGGTTTATTGTTTACTATATCTATGGTTTATGGTTTACTATATCCATGGTTTATGGTTTACTATATCTATGGTTTACTGTATCTATGGTTTATTGTTTACTATATCTACGGTTTATGGTTTACTATATCTATGGTATATGGTTTACTATATCTACGGTTTATGGTTTACTGTATCTATGGTTTATTGTTTACTATATCTATGGTTTATGGTTTACTGTATCTATGGTTTATGGTTTACTATTTGTATGGTTTATGGTTTACTATTTGTATGGTTTATGGTTTACTATATCTATGGTTTATGGTTTACTATATCTATGGTTTATGGTTTACTATATCTATGGTTTATGGTTTACTGTATCTATGGTTTATGGTTTACTATATCTATGGTTTATTGTTTACTATATCTATGGTTTATGGTTTACTGTATCTATGGTTTATGGTTTACTATATCTATGGTTTATGGTTTACTATATCTATGGTTTATGGTTTACTATATCTATGGTTTACTGTATCTATGGTTTATGGTTTACTGTATCTATGGTTTATGGTTTACTATATCTATGGTTTATGGTTTACTATATCTATGGTTTATGGTTTACTATATCTATGGTTTATGGTTTACTATATCTATGGTTTATGGTTTACTATATCTATGGTTTATGGTTTACTGTATTTATGGTTTATGGTTTACTATATCTATGGTTTATGGTTTACTGTATCTATGGTTTATGGTTTACTGTATCTATGGTTTATGGTTTACTATATCTATGGTTTATGGTTTACTATATCTATGGTTTATGGTTTACTATATCTATGGTTTTTGGTTTACTATATCTATGGTTTATTGTTTACTATATCTATGGTTTATGGTTTACTATATCCATGGTTTATGGTTTACTATATCTCTGGTTTACTGTATCTATGGTTTATTGTTTACTATATCTACGGTTTATGGTTTACTATATCTATGGTATATGGTTTACTATATCTACGGTTTATGGTTTACTGTATCTATGGTTTATTGTTTACTATATCTATGGTTTATGGTTTACTGTATCTATGGTTTATGGTTTACTATTTGTATGGTTTATGGTTTACTATTTGTATGGTTTATGGTTTACTATATCTATGGTTTATGGTTTACTATATCTATGGTTTATGGTTTACTATATCTATGGTTTATGGTTTACTGTATCTATGGTTTATGGTTTACTCTATCTATGGTTTATGGTTTACTGTATCTATGGTTTATGGTTTACTATATCTATGGTTTATGGTTTACTGTATCTATGGTTTATGGTTTACTATTTGTATGGTTTATGGTTTACTATTTGTATGGTTTATGGTTTACTATATCTATGGTTTATGGTTTACTATATCTATGGTTTATGGTTTACTATATCTATGGTTTATGGTTTACTATATCTATGGTTTATGGTTTACTATATCTATGGTTTATGGTTTACTATATCTATGGTTTATGGTTTACTGTATCTATGGTTTATGGTTTACTCTATCTATGGTTTATGGTTTACTGTATCTATGGTTTATGGTTTACTGTATCTATGGTTTATGGTTTACTATATCTATGGTTTATGGTTTACTATATCTATGGTTTATGGTTTACTATATCTATGGTTTATGGTTTACTATATCTATGGTTTATGGTTTACTGTATCTATGGTTTATGGTTTACTATATCTATGGTTTATGGTTTACTGTATCTATGGTTTATGGTTTACTATATCTATGGTTTATGGTTTACTATATCTATGGGTTATTGTTTACTGTATCTATGGTTTATGGTTTACTATATCTATGGTTTATGGTTTACTATATCTATGGTTTATGGTTTACTATATTTACGGTTTATGGTTTACTGTATCTATGGTTTATGGTTTACTATATCTATGGTTTATGGTTTACTATATCTATGGTTTATGGTTTACTATATCTATGGTTTATTGTTTACTATATCTATGGTTTATGGTTTACTATATCTGTGGTTTATTGTTTACTATATCTATGGTTTATGGTTTACTATATCTATGGTTTATGGTTTACTGTATCTATGGTTTATGGTTTACTATATCTATGGTTTATTGTTTACTATATCTATGTTTTATGGTTTACTATATCTATGGTTTATGGTTTACTATATCTATGGTTTATGGTTTACTGTATCTATGGTTTATGGTTTACTATATCTATGGTTTATTGTTTACTATATCTATGGTTTATGGTTCACTATATCTATGGTTTATGGTTTACTATATCTATGGGTTATTGTTTACTGTATCTATGGTTTATGGTTTACTATATCTATGGTTTATGGTTTACTATATCTATGGTTTATGGTTTACTATATCTATGGTTTATGGTTTACTATATTTACGGTTTATGGTTTACTGTATCTATGGTTTATGGTTTACTATATCTATGGTTTATGGTTTACTATATTTACGGTTTATGGTTTACTATATTTACGGTTTATGGTTTACTATATCTATGGTTTATGGTTTACTATATCTATGGTTTATGGTTTACTATATCTATGGTTTATGGTTTACTATATCTATGGTTTATGGTTTACTATATCTATGGTTTATGGTTTACTGTATCTATGGTTTATGGTTTACTATATCTATGGTTTATGGTTTACTATATCTATGGTTTATGGTTTACTATATCTATGGTTTATTGTTTACTATATCTATGGTTTATGGTTTACTATATCTATGGTTTATGGTTTACTGTATCTATGGTTTATGGTTTACTATATCTATGGTTTATGGTTTACTATATCTATGGTTTATGGTTTACTATATCTATGGTTTATGGTTTACTATATCTATGGTTTATGGTTTACTATATCTATGGTTTATGGTTTACTATATCTATGGTTTATTGTTTACTATATCTATGGTTTATGGTTTACTGTATCTATGGTTTATGGTTTACTATATCTATGGTTTATGGTTTACTATATCTATGGTTTATGGTTTACTATATCTATGGTTTATGGTTTACTATATCTATGGTTTACTGTATCTATGGTTTATGGTTTACTATATCTATGGTTTATGGTTTACTATATCTATGGTTTATGGTTTACTATATCTATGGTTTATTGTTTACTATATCTATGGTTTATGGTTTACTATATCTATGGTTTATGGTTTACTGTATCTATGGTTTATGGTTTACTATATCTATGGTTTATGGTTTACTATATCTATGGTTTATGGTTTACTATATCTATGGTTTATTGTTTACTATATCTATGGTTTATGGTTTACTGTATCTATGGTTTATGGTTTACTATATCTATGGTTTATGGTTTACTATATCTATGGTTTATGGTTTACTATATCTATGGTTTATGGCTTACTATATCTATGGTTTACTGTATCTATGGTTTATGGTTTACTGTATCTATGGTTTATGGTTTACTATATCTATGGTTTATGGTTTACTATATCTATGGTTTATGGTTTACTATATCTATGGTTTATGGTTTACTATATCTATGGTTTATGGTTTACTATATCTATGGTTTATGGTTTACGGTATTTATGGTTTATGGTTTACTATATCTATGGTTTATGGTTTACTGTATCTATGGTTTATGGTTTACTGTATCTATGGCTTATGGTTTACTATATCTATGGTTTATGGTTTACTATATCTATGATTTATGGTTTACTATATCTATGGTTTATGGTTTACTATATCTATGGTTTATGGTTTACTATATCTATGGTTTATTGTTTACTATATCTATGGTTTATGGTTTACTATATCCATGGTTTATGGTTTACTATATCTATGGTTTACTGTATCTATGGTTTATTGTTTACTATATCTACGGTTTATGGTTTACTATATCTATGGTATATGGTTTACTATATCTACGGTTTATGGTTTACTGTATCTATGGTTTATTGTTTACTATATCTATTGTTTATGGTTTACTGTATCTATGGTTTATGGTTTACTATTTGTATGGTTTATGGTTTACTATTTGTATGGTTTATGGTTTACTATATCTATGGTTTATGGTTTACTATATCTATGGTTTATGGTTTACTATATCTATGGTTTATGGTTTACTGTATCTATGGTTTATGGTTTACTCTATCTATGGTTTATGGTTTACTGTATCTATGGTTTATGGTTTACTGTATCTATGGTTTATGGTTTACTATATCTATGGTTTATGGTTTACTATATCTATGGTTTATGGTTTACTATATCTATGGTTTATGGTTTACTGTATCTATGGTTTATGGTTTACTCTATCTATGGTTTATGGTTTACTGTATCTATGGTTTATGGTTTACTGTATCTATGGTTTATGGTTTACTATATCTATGGTTTATGGTTTACTATATCTATGGTTTATGGTTTACTATATCTATGGTTTATGGTTTACTATATCTATGGTTTATGGTTTACTGTATCTATGGTTTATGGTTTACTATATCTATGGTTTATGGTTTACTGTATCTATGGTTTATGGTTTACTATATCTATGGTTTATGGTTTACTATATCTATGGGTTATTGTTTACTGTATCTATGGTTTATGGTTTACTATATCTATGGTTTATGGTTTACTATATCTATGGTTTATGGTTTACTATATTTACGGTTTATGGTTTACTGTATCTATAGTTTATGGTTTACTATATCTATGGTTTATGGTTTACTATATCTATGGTTTATGGTTTACTATATCTATGGTTTATTGTTTACTATATCTATGGTTTATGGTTTACTATATCTATGGTTTATGGTTTACTGTATCTATGGTTTATGGTTTACTATATCTATGGTTTATGGTTTACTATATCTATGGTTTATGGTTTACTATATCTATGGTTTATTGTTTACTATATCTATGGTTTATGGTTTACTATATCTATGGTTTATGGTTTACTGTATCTATGGTTTATGGTTTACTATATCTATGGTTTATGGTTTACTATATCTATGGTTTATGGTTTACTATATCTATGGTTTATGGTTTACTATATCTATGGTTTATGGTTTACTATATCTATGGTTTATTGTTTACTATATCTATGGTTTATGGTTTACTGTATCTATGGTTTACGGTTTACTATATCTATGGTTTATGGTTTACTATATCTATGGTTTATGGTTTACTATATCTATGGTTTATGGTTTACTATATCTATGGTTTATGGTTTACTATATCTATGGTTTACTGTATCTATGGTTTATGGTTTACTGTATCTATGGTTTATGGTTTACTATATCTATGGTTTATGGTTTACTATATCTATGGTTTATGGTTTACTATATCTATGGTTTATGGTTTACTATATCTATGGTTTATGGTTTACTATATCTATGGTTTATGGTTTACTGTATTTATGGTTTATGGTTTACTATATCTATGGTTTATGGTTTACTGTATCTATGGTTTATGGTTTACTGTATCTATGGTTTATGGTTTACTATATCTATGGTTTATGGTTTAATATATCTATGGTTTATGGTTTACTATATCTATGGTTTATGGTTTACTATATCTATGGTTTATTGTTTACTATATCTATGGTTTATGGTTTACTATATCCATGGTTTATGGTTTACTATATCTATGGTTTACTGTATCTATGGTTTATTGTTTACTATATTTACGGTTTATGGTTTACTATATCTTTGATATATGGTTTACTATATCTACGGTTTATGGTTTACTGTATCTATGGTTTATTGTTTACTATATCTATGGTTTATGGTTTACTGTATCTATGGTTTATGGTTTACTATTTGTATGGTTTATGGTTTACTATTTGTATGGTTTATGGTTTACTATATCTATGGTTTATGGTTTACTATATCTATGGTTTATGGTTTACTATATCTATGGTTTATGGTTTACTATATCTATGGTTTATGGTTTACTATATCTATGGTTTATGGTTTACTGTATCTATGGTTTATGGTTTACTCTATCTATGGTTTATGGTTTACTGTATCTATGGTTTATGGTTTACTGTATCTATGGTTTATGGTTTACTATATCTATGGTTTATGGTTTACTATATCTATGGTTTATGGTTTACTGTATCTATGGTTTATGGTTTACTATATCTATGGTTTATGGTTTACTGTATCTATGGTTTATGGTTTACTATATCTATGGTTTATGGTTTACTATATCTATGGGTTATTGTTTACTGTATCTATGGTTTATGGTTTACTATATCTATGGTTTATGGTTTACTATATTTACGGTTTATGGTTTACTGTATCTATGGTTTATGGTTTACTATATCTATGGTTTATGGTTTACTATATCTATGGTTTATGGTTTACTATATCTATGGTTTATTGTTTACTATATCTATGGTTTATGGTTTACTATATCTGTGGTTTATTGTTTACTATATCTATGGTTTATGGTTTACTATATCTATGGTTTATGGTTTACTGTATCTATGGTTTATGGTTTACTATATCTATGGTTTATTGTTTACTATATCTATGTTTTATGGTTTACTATATCTATGGTTTATGGTTTACTATATCTATGGTTTATGGTTTACTGTATCTATGGTTTATGGTTTACTATATCTATGGTTTATTGTTTACTATATCTATGGTTTATGGTTTACTATATCTATGGTTTATGGTTTACTATATCTATGGGTTATTGTTTACTGTATCTATGGTTTATGGTTTACTATATCTATGGTTTATGGTTTACTATATCTATGGTTTATGGTTTACTATATCTATGGTTTATGGTTTACTATATTTACGGTTTATGGTTTACTGTATCTATGGTTTATGGTTTACTATATCTATGGTTTATGGTTTACTATATTTACGGTTTATGGTTTACTATATTTACGGTTTATGGTTTACTATATCTATGGTTTATGGTTTACTATATCTATGGTTTATGGTTTACTATATCTATGGTTTATGGTTTACTATATCTATGGTTTATGGTTTACTATATCTATGGTTTATGGTTTACTGTATCTATGGTTTATGGTTTACTATATCTATGGTTTATGGTTTACTATATCTATGGTTTATGGTTTACTATATCTATGGTGTATTGTTTACTATATCTATGGTTTATGGTTTACTATATCTATGGTTTATGGTTTACTGTATCTATGGTTTATGGTTTACTATATCTATGGTTTATGGTTTACTATATCTATGGTTTATGGTTTACTATATCTATGGTTTATGGTTTACTATATCTATGGTTTATGGTTTACTATATCTATGGTTTATGGTTTACTATATCTATGGTTTATTGTTTACTATATCTATGGTTTATGGTTTACTGTATCTATGGTTTATGGTTTACTATATCTATGGTTTATGGTTTACTATATCTATGGTTTATGGTTTACTATATCTATGGTTTATGGTTTACTATATCTATGGTTTACTGTATCTATGGTTTATGGTTTACTATATCTATGGTTTATGGTTTACTATATCTATGGTTTATGGTTTACTATATCTATGGTTTATTGTTTACTATATCTATGGTTTATGGTTTACTATATCTATGGTTTATGGTTTACTGTATCTATGGTTTATGGTTTACTATATCTATGGTTTATGGTTTACTATATCTATGGTTTATGGTTTACTATATCTATGGTTTATTGTTTACTATCTCTATGGTTTATGGTTTACTGTATCTATGGTTTATGGTTTACTATATCTATGGTTTATGGTTTACTATATCTATGGTTTATGGTTTACTATATCTATGGTTTATGGTTTACTATATCTATGGTTTACTGTATCTATGGTTTATGGTTTACTGTATCTATGGTTTATGGTTTACTATATCTATGGTATATGGTTTACTATATCTATGGTTTATGGTTTACTATATCTATGGTTTATGGTTTACTATATCTATGGTTTATGGTTTACTATATCTATGGTTTATGGTTTACTGTATTTATGGTTTATGGTTTACTATATCTATGGTTTATGGTTTACTGTATCTATGGTTTATGGTTTACTGTATCTATGGTTTATGGTTTACTATATCTATGGTTTATGGTTTACTATATCTATGATTTATGGTTTACTATATCTATGGTTTATGGTTTACTATATCTATGGTTTATGGTTTACTATATCTATGGTTTATTGTTTACTATATCTATGGTTTATGGTTTACTATATCCATGGTTTATGGTTTACTATATCTATGGTTTACTGTATCTATGGTTTATTGTTTACTATATCTACGGTTTATGGTTTACTATATCTATGGTATATGGTTTACTATATCTACGGTTTATGGTTTACTGTATCTATGGTTTATTGTTTACTATATCTATGGTTTATGGTTTACTGTATCTATGGTTTATGGTTTACTATTTGTATGGTTTATGGTTTACTATTTGTATGGTTTATGGTTTACTATATCTATGGTTTATGGTTTACTATATCTATGGTTTATGGTTTACTATATCTATGGTTTATGGTTTACTGTATCTATGGTTTATGGTTTACTCTATCTATGGTTTATGGTTTACTGTATCTATGGTTTATGGTTTACTGTATCTATGGTTTATGGTTTACTATATCTATGGTTTATGGTTTACTATATCTATGGTTTATGGTTTACTATATCTATGGTTTATGGTTTACTGTATCTATGGTTTATGGTTTACTCTATCTATGGTTTATGGTTTACTGTATCTATGGTTTATGGTTTACTGTATCTATGGTTTATGGTTTACTATATCTATGGTTTATGGTTTACTATATCTATGGTTTATGGTTTACTATATCTATGGTTTATGGTTTACTGTATCTATGGTTTATGGTTTACTATATCTATGGTTTATGGTTTACTGTATCTATGGTTTATGGTTTACTATATCTATGGTTTATGGTTTACTATATCTATGGGTTATTGTTTACTGTATCTATGGTTTATGGTTTACTATATCTATGGTTTATGGTTTACTATATCTATGGTTTATGGTTTACTATATTTACGGTTTATGGTTTACTGTATCTATGGTTTATGGTTTACTATATCTATGGTTTATGGTTTACTATATCTATGGTTTATGGTTTACTATATCTATGGTTTATGGTTTACTATATCTATGGTTTATTGTTTACTATATCTATGGTTTATGGTTTACTATATCTATGGTTTATTGTTTACTATATCTATGGTTTATGGTTTACTATATCTATGGTTTATGGTTACTGTATCTATGGTTTATGGTTTACTATATCTATGGTTTATTGTTTACTATATCTATGTTTTATGGTTTACTATATCTATGGTTTATGGTTTACTATATCTATGGTTTATGGTTTACTGTATCTATGGTTTATGGTTTACTATATCTATGGTTTATTGTTTACTATATCTATGGTTTATGGTTTACTATATCTATGGTTTATGGTTTACTATATCTATGGGTTATTGCTTACTGTATCTATAGTTTATGGTTTACTATATCTATGGTTTATGGTTTACTATATCTATGGTTTATGGTTTACTATATCTATGGTTTATGGTTTACTATATTTACGGTTTATGGTTTACTGTATCTATGGTTTATGGTTTACTATATCTATGGTTTATGGTTTACTATATTTACGGTTTATGGTTTACTATATTTACGGTTTATGGTTTACTATATCTATGGTTTATGGTTTACTATATCTATGGTTCATGGTTTACTATATCTATGGTTTATGGTTTACTATATCTATGGTTTATGTTTTACTATATCTATGGTTTATGGTTTACTATATTTATGGTTTATTGTTTACTATATCTATGGTTTATGGTTTACTATATCTATGGTTTATGGTTTACTATATCTACGGTTTATGGTTTACTGTATCTATGGTTTATGGTTTACTATATCTATGGTTTATAGTTTACTATATCTATAGTAAACAGTATCATAGGCTGTGTTGTACAGTGTTGTATTAATGTACTTAATACACAAAATCTTGTTTCTAGAATCTGTTAGGTTTAAACAAAGCAATGCTTCTCTTTGCACTTGTTTGATTATCAATATGAAAACTCTGGGATGTACTTTGGGATTGGTTTTCTAGAACATTCTTTATGGCTTATCTTTATTGTTCATCATTCCTTATTGTCTACTGCCTTCAGTGTATAAATTTTGTTCCATATCTGAGGGGCAAGAGGTTGGTATGCTGTTAAAAATTTCCTGCCACTGTTTGTAGTCGATCTTGTGTTAGCAATATCAGCAAGTTTGCATACGCATCATTTTGCCACTTACCCTGATGCCAAGGCAAGCCTCCTTGATCATTGATACACATGTAAATTACTACATGGTGTTTATATTAAAATAATTAGTATACTTACCAGTCTCATGTGCTATGAGAGATCATCATGAGTAATCAATATGTGCGTAATTATCCCATGAAGTGGTTAGGTGACTGAGTGGGGTAGTGGTAGCATGCTCGCTTTTTAATCCTATGCCTGCGGTTTGATTCCTGTGTGAGGTGATCTTTTTTATAATGCTTTTAGTGTGATGTCGGATAGACAGAAATTATTATAGTAAAGATTGTGTAAAAAATGGTTAAACATCACCATAGTTATCACTGCTCATGTAGCATGATCACTACTAGAGGTTAGAGGATCACACTAGGAGTCAGTTAGATAAGTTATTCTGATATAATCTCTATGAGTTGTTCAAAATGTTTGACTGATTATTTGTGTGACTACTATGCGATGAAAGGGAAATTTAATATTCATACAAATTTAATTATTGAATCTCTCAAGGTACTAAACACCATTTATTATATCAATATTTACAAAGGTTGCTACTAATAATGCATGGCTTTACTGTGTAGTATTTTCACAAATGGTTAGCCATCGGTCGGCTTTTTTCTAATTGTAGGCTTGCTGCAGGACTTTTATCTGGAAAAGTGGTTGTTTGGGATATTCTGGTATGTAATTGCATTAAGGCTGATATCTTGTATGTTTACAGTTAACCCTTTGACCAGGTATAAGCCCCCCCAAAAACAACCGAAATTCATGTAATTTATTTTCGAAAATTCAATAAAATCGATATTTTATGAACATGCATAGCTCAAATTTTAAATTTATTTCTATGAACAAAATTTTTTGTACATATACATTCATTCACATATCTACTACTCAAAAAATATTACAACCATGTGCAATTGTCCCTGTATGAAATGCTTGGAAGCATTTTTTTCGGTAGAGTCAAACGCTATAACGTAGCCGTGCGAGCCACCATAACGATCATTTTCTCTGCATATTCCAAGCATATTAAAAGTCCAAAAAGTTTACATCACTTCTTTCATTTGAATTATTTTTATTCTGATCAGACAAAAAATCACTAACGATCACAGGATAAAATAATCTTTTATTTTACCGCCTCTCAGATAATCGTTTCATATTGTAAATCATCGATTGATATCTTGTTGATGATATTTAAAACTTACTAGTGCTCATATCCTTTTGTTTAACGTTACTAGGCGACAGCTTTATAAACATCTACCGAAATAGACATAAATCTCGTTTCCCCACGCAACCGGTAAACGACATTCTGGTCGTTTCCCCAGCCAAAGGGTTAAGAAAGCTTTAGTTATGGGTAATTTAAAGATATCATATGTGAACATTGTAGGCTGGAAAGGAGTTAGCCATCCTCTACAACCATCAAGTTTCCATAAGTTTATTAAAATCTATTAATTTCCCTGGGCAGTGCACCAAACTGATCAGCATTGATAAAGATGGTCTCATTACCATATCCTTTATTTACCTCTAACTTATGTTTTACTTTTGTTGACCATATTTCCCTTTAAATACCCTCCCTTCCCTTTAATTACTCTCCCTTCCCTTTAAATACCCTCCCTTCCCTTTAAATATCCTTCCTTCCCTTTAAATACCCTCCCTTCCCTTTAAATACTTTCCCTTCCCTTTAAATACCCTCCCTTCTCTTTAAATACCCTCTCTTCCCTTTAAATACCCTTCCTTCCCTTTAAATACCCTTCCTTTCCTTTAAATACTTTCCCTTCCCTTTAAATACCCTCCCTTCTCTTTAAACCATAACTGTCACGAACAACTTTTATCGTATTTACTAGGTAAATCAGACACGCTGATTCCGATTTTGTACTCAAAATAAAGATTAGTCCACTAACCTTCAAAGTCATTGAGGATTTTTTAAAGCGTTTCAATGTCCGTTTCGAAAACAACACAATCGGCATTACAAGCTCCGCCCATAAATATGTGACGAAACCTAGCTTTTTCAGAAACGGAAGTTTGGAATGTTTAGTCCGATTTAGAATAATGGAGATAGGTGTCTTAAAACCCATTAATATCTAAATCCAGCCTGGAAAATAATTTCAGTTTTTTATGAAAGGGATATAAACTATTTAAAATTGCTTGCAGCTTGTTACATGACGTTTAAATGGGCTGGACGCCGAGAAAAAATGAGCTCAAAAAGCGTGGTTTTTCATGAGCTAGCGTTGTTATCGCGCTTTTTAAAAATGCAATGCTAAATAGCTTATCTACCTTTCTGAAAAGACTGATATTATTTTTAAGGCTGAATTTAGATATTAATGGGTTTTAAAACACCCATCTCTATTATTCTAAATCGGTCTAAACGTACCTACGTAACTTCTGTTCCTAAAAAAGCTAGGTTACGTCACGTATTTTTGGGCGGAGCTTGTTATGCCGATCATGTTGTTTTCGAGACCGATATTAAAACGCTATAAAAAATCCTTCATTACTATGAAAGTTAGTGGCCTAATCTATATTTTGATTACAAAATCGGAATCGGCGTGTCTGATTTACTTAGTAAGTACGATAAAAGTTGTTCGTGGCAGTTATGGTTTAAATACCCTCTCTTCCCTTTAAATACCCTTCCTTCCTTTTAAATACCCTTCCTTCCCTTTAAATACTTTCCCTCCCTTTAAATATTTTCCCTTCCCTTTAAATACCCTCACTTCTCTTTAAATACCCTCTCTTCCCTTTAAATACCCTTCCTTCCCGTTAAATACCCTTCTTTCCCTTTAAATACCCTTCCTTTCCTTTAAATACTTTCCCTTCCCTTTAAATACCCTCCCTTCTCTTTAAATACCCTCTCTTCCCTTTAAATACTTTCCCTTCTCTTTAAATACCGTCCCTTCCCTTTAAATACCCTTCCTTCCCTTTAAATACCTTTCCTTCCGTTTAAATACCCTCTCTTCTCTTTAAATACTCTTCCTTCCCTTTAAATACCCTTCTTTTCCTTTAAATACTTTCCCTTCCCTTTAAATACCCTCCCTTCTATTTAAATACCCTCTCTTCCCTTTAAATATCCTTCCTTCTCTTTAAATACCCTTCCTTCCCTTTAAATACCCTTCCTTCCCTTTAAATACTTTCCCTTCTCTTTAAATACCCTTCCTTCCCTTTAAATACCCTTCCTTCCCTTTAAATACCCTTCCTTCCCTTTAAATATCCTTCCTTCTCTTTAAATACCCTTCCTTCCCTTTAAATACTTTCCCTTCTCTTTAAATACCCTTCCTTCCCTTTAAATACCCTTCCTTTCCCTTTAAATACCCTTCCTTCCCTTTAAATACCCTTCCTTTCCCTTTATATACCTTTCCTTCCCTTTAAATACCCGCCCTTCCTTTTAAATACCTTCCCTACCCTTTAAATACCTTCTCTTTAAATACCCTTCCTTCCCTTTAAATACCCTTCCTTCCCTTTAAATACCTTCCCTTCCCTTTAAATACCTTCTCTTTAAATACCCTTCCTTCCCTTTAAATACCTTTCCTTCCCTTTAAATACCCTCCCTTCCCTTTAAATACCCTCCCTTCTCTTTAAATACCCTTCCTTCCCTTTAAATACCCTTCTTTCCCTTTAAATACCCTTCCCTTTAAATACCTTTCCTTCCCTTTAAATACCTTTCCTTCCCTTTAAATACCCTCCTTTCTCTTTAAATACCCTTCCTTCCCTTTAAATACCCTTCCTTCCCTTTAAATACCCTTCCTTCCCTTTAAATACCCTCCCTTTCCTTTAAATACCCTCCCTTCTCTTTATATTCCATTCCTTCTCTTTAAATACCCTTCCGTCCCTTTAAATACCCGCCCTTCCCTTTAAATACCTTCCCTACCCTTTAAATACCTTCCCTTTAAATACCCTTCCCTTTAAATACCCTTCCTTCTCTTTAAATACTTTTCCTTTCCTTTAAATACCCTCCCTTCCCTTTAAATACCCTCCTTTCTCTTTATATTCCATTCCTTCTCTTTAAATACCCTTCCTTCCCTTTAAATACTTTCCCTTCTCTTTAAATACCCTTCCTTCCCTTTAAATACCCTTCCTTCCCTTTAAATACCCTTCCTTCCCTTTAAATACCCTCCCTTCTCTTTAAATACCCTTCCTTCCCTTTAAATACCCTTCCTTTCCCTTTAAATACCCTTCCTTCCCTTTAAATACCCTTCCTTTCCCTTTATATACCTTTCCTTCCCTTTAAATACCTTCCCTACCCTTTAAATACCTTCCCTACCCTTTAAATACCTTCTCTTTAAATACCCTTCCTTCCCTTTAAATACCCTTCCTTCCCTTTAAAAACCCTCCCTTCCCTTTAAATACCCTCCCTTCTCTTTAAATACCCTTCCTTCCCTTTAAATACCCTTCTTTCCCTTTAAATACCCTTCCCTTTAAATACCTTTCCTTCCCTTTAAATACCTTTCCTTCCCTTTAAATACCCTCCTTTCTCTTTAAATACCCTTCCTTCCCTTTAAATACCCTTCCTTCCCTTTAAATACCCTTCCTTTCCCTTTAAATACCCTTCCTTCCCTTTAAATACCCTTCCTTTCCCTTTATATACCTTTCCTTCCCTTTAAATACCCGCCCTTCCTTTTAAATACCTTCTCTACCCTTTAAATACCTTCTCTTTAAATACCCTTCCTTCCCTTTAAATACCCTTCCTTCCCTTTAAATACCCTCCCTTCCCTTTAAATACCTTCTCTTTAAATACCCTTCCTTCCCTTTAAATACCTTTCCTTCCCTTTAAATACCCTCCCTTCCCTTTAAATACCCTCCCTTCTCTTTAAATACCCTCCCTTTCCTTTAAATACCCTTTTTTCCCTTTACATACCCTCCCTTCCCTTTAAATACCCTTCCTTCCCTTTAAATACTTTTCCTTCCCTTTAAATACCCTCCCTTCTCTTTAAATACCCTTCCTTCCCTTTAAATACTTTTCCTTTCCTTTAAATACCCTTCCTTCCCTTTAAATACTTTTCGTTTCCTTTAAATACCCTCCCTTCCCTTTAAATACCCTTCCTTCCCTTTAAATACCCTCCCTTCCCTTTAAATACCCTTCCTTCCCTTTAAATACCCTCCCTTCCCTTTATATACTTTTCCTTCTCTTTAAATACCCTTCCTTCCCTTTAAATACTTTTCGTTTCCTTTAAATACCCTCCCTTCCCTTTAAATACCCTCCCTTCCCTTTAAATACCCTTCTTTCCCTTTACATACCCTCCCTTCCCTTTAAATACCCTTCCTTCCTTTTAAATACTTTTTCTTCCCTTTAAATACCCTCCCTTCTCTTTAAATACCCTTCCTTCCCTTTAAATACTTTTCATTTCCTTTAAATACCCTCCCTTCCCTTTAAATACCCTTCCTTCCTTTTAAATACTTTTCCTTCCCTTTAAATACCCTTCCTTCTCTTTAAATACCCTTCCTTCCCTTTAAATACTTTTCGTTTCCTTTAAATACCCTCCCTTCCCTTTAAATACCCTTCCTTCCCTTTAAATACCCTCCCTTCCCTTTAAATACCCTTTCTTCCCTTTAAATACCCTCCTTTCCCTTTATATACTTTTCCTTCTCTTTAAATACCCTTCCTTCCCTTTAAATACTTTTCGTTTCCTTTAAATACCCTCCCTTCCCTTTAAATACCCTCCCTTCCCTTTAAATACCCTTCTTTCCCTTTACATACCCTCCCTTCCCTTTAAATACCCTTCCTTCCTTTTAAATACTTTTCCTTCCTTTTAAATACCCTTCCTTCTCTTTAAATACTCTTCCTTCCCTTTAAATACTTTTTCTTTCCCTTTCCTTTAAATACCCTCCCTTCCCTTTAAATACTTTTCCTTCTCTTTAAATACCCTTCCTTCCCTTTAAATACTTTTCGTTTCCTTTAAATACCCTCCCTTCCCTTTGAATACCCTCCCTTCCCTTTACCCTTGTATTCTTTGTGGCATCACCTTTACCCTTATATTCTCTGTGGCATCACCTTTAGCCTTGTATTCTCTGTGGCATCACCTTTAGCCTTTTATTCTCTGTGGCATCACCTTTACCCTTGTATTCTCTGTGGCATCGTCACCTTTACCCTGGTATTCTTTGTGACATCACCTTTAGCATTATATTCTCTGTGGCATCACCATTAGCCTTATATTCTCTGTGGCATCACCATTAGCCTTATATTCTCTGTGGCATCACCTTTACCCTTGTATTCTATGTGGCATCACCTTTACCCTTATATTCTCTGTGGCATCACCTTTACCCTTGTATTTTCTGTGGCATCATCTTTAGCCTTGTATTCTCTGTGGCATCACCTTTAGCCTTTTATTCTCTGTGACATCACCTTTACCCTTGTATTCTCTGTGGCATCACCTTTACCCTTGCATTCTCTGTGGCATCACCTCTAGTAATCAACATCAACAACATTGGTTTGAAAATAGAAAATATTCGTCTAATACTCATGACATTATAACTTTCTGTATCCTTTGCTGTGGGACTCTCGTAATCTTTCTGTTTGTTGCTACTTATTTGCTGTTTGGTGAACATTTCTTAACCACCACTACACATCTGGGACTTGGAAAGTAGAGAGATGCTGAAGTGTTTTATGCTAAGTGAAGATATATCTGTGAGGTTAGTGTATGACACCTTTTAAATGATGGCTTGTGTTCGTCAAACAGGTCTAGCTTATTGCACTCACATTTGCCTCTACTTGGCGCTTTTAAGCTTTCAGTTATTGTCCTTATTGGATTCATGATGATCTAATTATTGACAGGATTATTTGATTTCTGTCAGCGAAATAAATCTCTAAAGTTACTCGGCGAATTTTTATACCAAAATTAACTTTTTATGCAGGTGATATTTAGTTTGCGCGATCAGCAGCCATTACCTTTTGCAAATACAAAACGTAGCATAGCCAGTTTTAGGTTTTTCCAGCTTGTTTAGCGACAGCTATTAGCAATAATTTTTAGATTTTTTAAATAAAGTAAAGATGTCCGTTTATATGTTAAGACAAAAAAATTTCGAGTTTTTCAACAAACTAAATTTTGCATAAATCTAGAAAACAAAGTAATTATACAGTCAGACTTTAAAAGTTCTGTCCGGTACCGCTGATCTAATTATCACTGGAGAATATCTCCTTGCAATACCTGGAGTTTTACCTGACAATACCTTGAGTGTTGCCTGGTGATACTTTGAGTGTTACTTGGTGATGCCTCAAGTGTCTCCTGTTCATGTTTTAAGTGTCTGCTGGTCGTGTCCTGAGTATCTTCTGATATTATCCTTGTTTGATCTTTGACAGGCTGAGAGTAAATGAAGGTATTGAAATGTTTATTTGTGGTCTGCTCTCATCCCGATGCTAACCACAAGATTATATACTTATAACAGTAGGTGGTGCTGTCAGTTTTTCTATGAGATGGATTATATACTTATAACAGTAGGTGGTGCTCTCAGTGTTTCTATGAGATGGATTATATAATTATAACAGTAGGTGATGCTCTCAGTGTTTCTATGAAATGGATTATATAATTATAACAGTAGGTGGCGCTCTCAGTGTTTCTATGAGATGGATTATATACTTATAACAGTAGGTGGTGCTTTCTGTGTTTCTATGAGATGGATTATATACTTATAACAGAAGGTGGTGCTCTCAGTGTTTCTATGAGATGGATTATATACTTATAACAGTAGGTGGTGCCCTCAGTGTTTCTATCAGATGGATTATATACTTATAACAGTAGGTGATGCTCTCAGTGTTTCTATAAGATGGATTATATACTTATAACAGTAGGTGATGCTCTCAGTGTTTCTATAAGATGGATTATATACTTATAACAGTAGGTGATGCTCTCAGTGTTTCTATAAGATGGATTATATACTTATAACAGTAGGTGGTGCTCTGAGTGTTTCTATGAGATGGAGTATATACTTATAACAGTAGGTGGTGCTCTGAGTGTTTCTATGAGATGGAGTATATACTTATAACAGTAGGTGGTGCTCTGAGTGTTTCTATGAGATGGATTATATACTTATAACAGTAGGTGGTGCTCTCAGTGTTTCTATGAGATGGATTATATACTTATAACATTAGGTGGTGCTCACAGTGTTTCTATGAGATGGATTATATACTTATAACAGTAGGTGGTGCTCTCAGTGTTTCTATGAGATGGATTATATACTTATAACAGAAGGTGGTGCTCTCAGTTTTTCTATGAGATGGATTATATACTTATAACAGTAGGTGATGCTCTCAGTGTTTCTATAAGATGGATTATATACTTATAACAGTAGGTGGTGCTCTGAGTGTTTCTATGAGATGGATTATATACTTATAACAGTAGGTGGCGCCCTCAGTGTTTCTATGAGATGGATTATATACTTATAACAGTAGGTGGTGCTCACAGTGTTTCTATGAGATGGATTATATACTTATAACATTAGGTGGTGCTCACAGTGTTTCTATGAGATGGAGTATATACTTATAACAGTAGGTGGTGCTCACAGTGTTTCTATGAGATGGATTATATACTTATAACATTAGGTGGTGCTCACAGTGTTTCTATGAGATGGAGTATATACTTATAACAGTAGGTGGTGCTCACAGTGTTTCTATGAGATGGATTATATACTTATAACATTAGGTGGTGCTCACAGTGTTTCTATGAGATGGATTATATACTTATAACAGTAGGTGGTGCTCTCAGTGTTTCTATCAGATAGATTATATACTTATAACAGTAGGTGGTGCTCTCAGTGTTTCTATCAGATAGATTATATACTTATAACAGTAGGTAGTGTTCTCAGTGTTTCTATGAGATGGATTATATACTTATAACAGTAGGTGGTGCCCTCAGTGTTTCTATGAGATGGATTATATAATTATAACAGTAGGTGGCGCTCTCAGTGTTTCTATGAGATGGATTATATACTTATAACAGAAGGTGGTGCTCTCAGTGTTTCTATGAGATGGATTATATACTTATAACAGTAGGTGGTGCTCTCAGTGTTTCTATCAGATGGATTATATACTTATAACAGTAGGTGGTGCTCTCAGTGTTTCTATGAGATGGATTATATACTTATAACAGTAGGTGGTGCTCTGAGTGTTTTTATGAGATGGATTATATACTTATAACAGTAGGTGGCGCCCTCAGTGTTTCTATGAGATGGATTATATACTTATAACAGTAGGTGGTGCTCACAGTGTTTCTATGAGATGGATTATATACTTATAAGATTAGGTGGTGCTCACAGTGTTTCTATCAGATAGATTATATACTTATAACAGTAGGTGGTGCTCACAGTGTTTCTATGAGATGGATTATATACTTTTAACATTAGGTGGTGCTCACAGTGTTTTTATGAGATGTAGTATATACTTATAACAGTAGGTGGTCCTCTCAGTGTTTCTATGAGATGGATTATATACTTATAACAGTAGGTGGTGTTCTCAGTGTTTCTATCAGATAGATTATATACTTATAACAGTAGGTGGTGCTCTCAGTGTTTCTATCAGATAGATTATATACTTATAACAGTAGGTGGTGCTCACAGTGTTTCTATGAGATGGATTATATACTTATAACATTAGGTGGTGCTCACAGTGTTTCTATGAGATGGAGTATATACTTATAACAGTAGGTGGCCCTCTCAGTGTTTCTATGAGATGGATTATATACTTATAACAGTAGGTGGTGCTCCCAGTGTTTCTATGAGATGGAGTATATACTTATAACAGTAGGTGGCCCTCTCAGTGTTTCTATGATATGGATTATATACTTATAACAGTAGGTGGTGTTCTCAGTGTTTCTATCAGATAGATTATATACTTATAACAGTAGGTGGTGCTCTCAGTGTTTCTATTAGATAGATTATATACTTATAACAGTAGGTGGTGCTCACAGTGTTTCTATGAGATGGATTATATACTTATAACATTAGGTGGTGCTCACAGTGTTCTATGAGATGGAGTATATACTTATAACATTAGGTGGTGCTCACAGTGTTCTATGAGATGGAGTATATACTTATAACAGTAGGTGGTCCTCTCAGTGTTTCTATGAGATGGATTATATACTTATAACAGTAGGTGGTGTTCTCAGTGTTTCTATCAGATAGATTATATACTTATAACAGTAGGTGGTGCTCTCAGTGTTTCTTTCAGATAGATTATATACTTATAACAGTAGGTGGTGCTCTCAGTGTTTCTATCAGATAGATTATATACTTATAACAGTAGGTGGTGCTCACAGTGTTTCTATGAGATGGATTATATACTTATAACATTAGGTGGTGCTCACAGTGTTTCTATGAGATGGAGTATATACTTATAACAGTAGGTGGTCCTCTCAGTGTTTCTATGAGATGGATTATATACTTATAACAGTAGGTGGTGTTCTCAGTGTTTCTATCAGATAGATTATATACTTATAACAGTAGGTGGTGCTCTCAGTGTTTCTATGAGATGGATTATTTATATAACAGTAGGTGATGCTCTCAGTGTTTCTATCAGATGGATTATATACTTATAACAGTACGTGGTGCTCACAGTGTTTCTATGAGAAGGATTATATACTTATAACAGTAGGTGGTGCTCTCAGTGTTTCTATGAGATGGATTATTTATATAACAGTAGGTGATGCTCTCAGTGTTTCCATCAGATGGATTATATACTTATAACAGTAGGTGGTGCTCTCAGTGTTTTTATGAGATGGATTATATACTTATAACAGTAGGTGGTGCTCTGATTGTTTCTATGAGATGGATTATATATTTATAACAGTAGGTGGTGCTCTCAGTGTTTGTATGAGATGGATTATATACATATAACAGTAGGTGGTGCTCCCAGTAATTCTATGATATGGATTATATACTTATAACAGTAGGTGGTGCTTTCAGTGTTTCTATGAGATGGATTATATACTTATAACAGTAGGTGGTACTCTCAGTGTTTCTATGAGATGGATTATATACTTATAACAGTAGGTGGTGCTCTCAGTGTTTCTATGAGATGGATTATATACTTATAACAGTAGGTGGTGCTCTCAGTGTTTCTATGAGATGGATTACATTCTTATAACAGTAGGTGGTGCTCTCAGTGTTTCTATGAGATGGATTACATTCTTATAACAGTAGGTGGTGCTCCCAGTGTTTCTATGAGATGGATTATATACTTATAACAGTAGGTGGTGCTCCCAGTGTTTCTATGAGATGGATTATATACTTATAACAGTAGGTGGTGCTTTCTGTGTTTCTACGAGATGGATTATATACTTATAACAGTAGGTGGTACTCTCAGTGTTTCTATCAGATGGATTATATACTTATAACAGTAGGTGGTGCTCTCAGTGTTTCTATGAGATGGATTATATACTTATAACAGTAGGTCGTGCTCTCAGTGTTTCTATGAGATGAATTATATACTTATAACAGTAGGTGGTGCTCTCAGTGTTTTTATGAGATGGATTATATACTTATAACAGTAGGTGGTGCTCTGATTGTTTCTATGAGATGGATTATATATTTATAACAGTAGGTGGTGCTCTCAGTGTTTCTATGAGATGGATTATATACATATAACAGTAGGTGGTGCTCCCAGTGTTTCTATGAGATGGATTATATACTTATAACAGTAGGTGGTGCTTTCAGTGTTTCTATGAGATGGATTATATACTTACATGTATAACATTAGGTGGGGCTCTCAGTGTTTCTATGATATGGATTATATACTTATACTAGCTGTGCTTCCCGGCGTTGCCTGGGTATTAAAAATCAGCTCGTAAATAATGAGAAGTAATGAGAGTTGCCTGCCACTTGCTATTAGCCTGGCACCTTGCCAATTGGAAATTTGAGTAAGCTTACTAATGAGAGCTATTCGCCTCCGTGGCGTTACGCAATCACCCTGTGTAGTGGGCGAAACCGTTGGGTATTTGCCCTCATATAGCGAAATATGTCAGCTAGCTAACAGATCAATATCTGTGGCCTAATTGGTACGGGGTCGGACTGGCAAAGGGGAGGGTCCGAGATCAAATCTTCTTCGGTACGGATTCGTCATTCCAAGATTCTAATGATAGCTAAAGCTGGACATACTGAAAACAGACGACATAAAACAGATGACAAACTTTGAGAAATGTATATATATATAGATTGTAACCATCATTAATCATTTTGCCACCATTATATATATGCCATATATGGCATTAAGTAAATTATCATAACTTTCAAGCCACACAGTCTATAAAAATGTTTTGAAATCAAATTTGTCAGCATTAAATTTTACACCAGTTTGCGCCATAAAAATTCCACAACAATTCCAATGTTGCAAGATGAGCTTGGTCACTTTTTTGACTATTTTCAATACAACCATGATCACATCCACGTCAGACAATTTACCAACATTATTGCAGCTTACAGCATTATTATTTCTAAAATAAAAATACTCCCAGCAGTGTTATTGCTCAATAAAAATCACCGAAAGTCTTTAAATCTAAAATTAGTGCAACCCTTGTAAGCACAAAGTTGCAATGGAGAATACAGTCTTTGCAAAATGAAACTACGCCCGGGATGGGTTGAAAACATTTTCTATTTACCTAACACATGCCTATGTATGTTTAATTTTGTTCCAGCACAGATACAATAGTCTAATTAATCAACTACTCACTAATCAGAAAGGTTTGTATGAAGCTTACTAAAGCCGCACCATGCGCATCTTGGCCATGCGCAAACGCTTTGCCGAGCCGTACTGGGCTGCTTGTGGTAGTGAAGGAGTTGAACAACTGATAAACGATTAATATTTACTACTAGCGTAATAATGTTGATAGTTGATAGTGTTCATAATGTACATATTCTTATCAGCTGTATTTGGAGCAATGACGGTTAGTGACTGTTTGTTTTTATAGACATATATGAGAAGCAATGGGATACCAATGGTAGACTTACACTACAGCATGTAGATATTCTAGCTCGACCTGATGAGAAGTCACTTTTCTGTTCTGCTACCAAACTATCAGGTGTTTGTTACACACTTTGTTTTACACCATCTTCTTCCACTCTCCAGATTATGTAGCCTTGTTTGAATACACAAAAATGCAGGTAAAGCGATGGAGTTGAGCATTTTACAGACATTTGTTTCCTATCGATAAGTTCTCTCTGGTGCTGCTCCTGCTTTAAACTTTCCATTCTATTAAATAATCCATATTCCTGCCAATATCTTATCTCTACTTCATATTCACTTGATAATCTATCTTTGCTCTTGACTGTATTTAGTCTGAATTGTTTTTAGAGGATAATTTTGCAGTCGGCACATTATCAGGAGAAGTGTTAGTATGTAAAATTTATCACCGGATGGAACCAACTGAATATCCTGCCTTCTCAGATTCTCCTGTAAACTGCCTTTTGAAGCTGCATGGCGTAAGTCAGTTTTTACCTTCATTTGTGTGTTTTATTATTGGCTGAATTAGTTGCGTGTGTGTGTGTGCGCGCGTGTGACCCTCACTTAACAAGGTCATTTTTTTGTAAAGTCAACTATATGGTGAGGTAAACAAATGAAGAGAACCTGCTGACTACATTTGATAAGTTAATAAGCTAATCCGCAACACATTAGTAGAGATGCCCCGATTCTAATTTCACCAGCCGATTCAGATACCGACCGATACACCGGTTCTTATTGAAAAATAATCCGGTTCAGATACCGATTCAGATCTCCTGTGTTGCATAGATATTTGTTGATTTTATTATGCAAATATAATGCAAAGAAACTATAAATATTGATGTATTTGTTTGTATTCATGGAAAAAAATATACATGTATATATAGTCACATACTGACATTATGACTTACCATGCATCTAGTAACAAAACAGTCCATGTATCTTGTAATCTGCTATTAATAATGGTAGTTACTGTTAGTGGTACAGCTTTTTTGGTGATATTGATGTCTCTCTTCTACTGCTGAACGAACTGCTGCGCCTGTACAAGTTTAGAGCAAATAAATGTTTCTCTTAATTACCGTTAGTGATTTAATTATCTCAGCGAAACGTCTTTATCTTCCATCGCTATCGATGTAGCCAGTCGTACTGAAAAATGACTCACTTGCCACAGATGGTGGAGGACAGGCTAAATACCGATAGGCTACTGAGGTTATTTTATGCGCCGCAAACGATACATTATATCATTAGGATCAAGAGAGTTAGATAATTTTATGCATCGAATGCTCAAATTACTTTCGTGATGCTAGTACATAGAAATATTACACCGCATTCTTGTTTCCCATAATTTTTTTTTTCTTGATTGGCTGCAATAAATCATATCACTGTAATTGGGAAATACCGCACTTGGTGATTACGTCCTGACTAAAGCCAAAAGATTCCTCTGCTGTGTTGATGTTTATTAAGCTATAGACATGAAATAGATTGTGTGACAGGCCTGGAATTCATTAGGTAAAAGTAGGAAACTTGCAGCTGAAGATCTTTTATATATATAGTATACCAGGCTAAAATATGGTTTTCTGCTAAATAATTGATCTATAAAAAGTATCTGAAATTTCCAATTTTTTAAGAAAAGATCGGCTGATACCGATTCAGATACTTAACACCCATTTCGATACCGATATTAAAATCGGGACAACTCTACACATTAGTGATTATATTGCTGACGTATTACCATTGAGTGTGGTAGCGGTAGGCCTGTTCAAACAGAGTAACACCCTGATTGGTTTGTTTCTTGCTCTTTTAATCCTGTCATTTCCTGTTACACGCGCATGGAAACCCCAATTTTATTTCTTTAAATACATCAGTTTGTTTTTGTTTACTGCAAGCGCAAGCTCTGTTCTATGTCTATCTCTCTATGTATGATTTACGCCAAGCTTTCAGACCTCATACAATATTTCTTGTATGGAAGTTCAGCGTTGATATGTCACATGGGGACATCTCGACATTCTTCTAGTCTAATTGTTGATGTGAGCCATATATGTTTAAAACACGATAGTGTTTTTTACCATAAGAACTGACTGGAACGTAGGAGCAAGTTTTGACTTATCTGAAGAGTAGTTTGAAATTAGTTCTGTTATAAAGCTTTTCTATTTACTGTGCTCATGACTGGTATCTAATTGTCCAAAACATGTTCATAGAATAATCTCTATAAAACCCTTTTGGGAAGGCGTAACCTACTCTTGAGCGGAAACTGGTAGAGCAGGCGTCAGGCCATTTCCATTGTGTACATAAGTTGTCTAGGGAAAATCTATTGTTCCATCAGTTTCTCAGTTGTGTTCTATACCAAGCTTGCTCAACCGTTGGTACCTGTATTATTATACTTAATTCATTTGGTTGTGTCTGGCAAGCTGGCTGGCATGGGATGGATCGCTGTCTGAGCATTAATTACAGTTCCTATGTTTGCACAGGACTTGCTGCTGGTTGCCTATGAGAAAAGCCTCCACGTCGTCTCCTTGCTATCTGGAAAGTGTGAATATGCACAGACATTCTCTTCCTCCCTTGGCCTTGTATACTATGTTCCAACAAGGTATCATTGAGTTTCTGTCTAGTCTTAACTCTTCAAAGTCAGCAAGCTGACTTTCTGACATTGCACAGTTCATTTGCTTGTTGCATGGCAACCACTAACAGTAGCTAAATAGTTTTTTATTTGTATCTCCACAAATTTTCTACAAGATACAACCTATTTGAAACCCTATATTGTCAAAGTGAGTGTTTTTTTATTTTTCCAAAGTTGGTAATCAAAAACGAAGGCAAATCTTCAGAGCCAAGTATCCCATTTAATTTTTTTCATTGCTATGACATGATCAACACAATAGACGTGAATTTTATTATGTAAAATCTCTAGGAGTTTATGATTCTGTTTCAACCAATTAAAAGCGTTGAGTTTTTTTTTAAATAGTCTAGAAACCCAAGTCAACGTTTTTATTTTGTCCAAACTATCAAAGAACTTCGCAATTTTAAGCTTCAAAGAACACAAAACAGTGTTAATCACGCAACTTCTACAATCCCAGTTATAACTCCTCGTTGTGCTCGATGAAAACTTTTCCTCTGTAGTGCAAAATAAAAAAGCTATCGTGATGAAAAGGTTTCAGCGCTGCTCACTATGATGGTAACGACAAATATAAGAGGTTACAGGTCACAAAGGATGTGTAACACTACATTTTTGTTCTTATACCAATAATTTCCTGCACTTTAGGTGCGATTTGGAAATTATTTCTTAAACTATTTTTTCATATTTTTATAGAAAGAAAAATTTAGTAAAGCTAGCTATTTCATGTATCATTATGAAGGACATTTTATTTTGAATAAGATGCAGTTTTCAGTTTGAAAAAATACCAACTACTTCTCAAGGTGTGAAAGATTATATATGGCCATGTCAGCTTTTACAATAATAAAAAAGATTCATTCCGACTTGATGAGTTAAGATGACCTAGTCATATAACATACTACCAGATGACTGTAGGGTGTGAACATCCAGTATTTTTACTTTTTCAATAGGTTTGTATATCACCTGATGAACCTGATAGCCAAACAACACTTCGTTTATATTGTTTAGTATTTGCTTTTACCAGAACTTACATGCTGCAGTACACCCATAGTGTGTAACTTACATGCTGCAGTACACCCATAGTATATAACTTACATGCTGCAGTACACCCATAGTATGTAACTTACACGCTACAGTACACCCATAGTATGTAACTTACATGCTGCAGTACACCCATAGTTTGTAACTTACATGCTGCAGTATACACATTTTATGTAACTTACATGCTACAGTACACCCATATTATGTAACTTGCATGCTACAGTATACCCATAGTTTGTAACTTACATGCTGCAGTATACCCATTATATGTAACTTACATGCTACAGTACACCCATATTATGTAACTTACATGCTACAGTATACCCATAGTATGTAACTTACATGCTACAGTATACCCGTAGTATGTAACTTGCATGCTACAGTACACCCATAGTATGTAACTTACAGGCTACAGTATACCCATAGTATGTAACTTACATGCTACGGTACACCCGTAGTATGTAACTTACATGCTACAGTACACCCACAGTATGTAACGTACATGCTGCAGTACACCCACAGTGTGTAACTTACTTGCTACAGTACACCCGTGGTATGTAACTTACATGCTACAGTACACCCACAATATGTAACTTACATGCTGCAGTACACCCACAGTATGTAACTTACATGCTACATTACACCCATCGTATGTAACTTACATGCTGCAGTACACCCATAGTATGTAACTTCCATGCTACAGTACACCCACAGTATGCAACTTACATGCTGCAGTACACCCACAGTGTGTAACTTACATGTTACAGTACATCCGTAGTATGTAACTTACATGCTGCAGTACACCCATAGTGTGTAACTTACATGCTACAGTACACCCATATTATGTAATGTACATGCTACAGTACACCCATACTATGTAACTTCCATGCTACAGTACACCCACAGTATGTAACTTACATGCTGCAGTACACCCACAGTATGTAACATACATGCTACAGTACACCCATAGTATGTAACTTACATGCTACAGTACAACCATAGTTTGTAACTTACATGCTGCAGTACACCCATATTATGTAACGTACATGCTACAGTACACCCACAGTATGTAACATGCATGCTGCAGTACACCCACAGTGTGTAACTTACATGCTACAGTACACCCATAGTATGTAACTTACATGCTGCAGTACACCCATAGTGTGTAACTTACATGCTACAGTACACCCATAGTATGTAACTTACATGCTACAGTACACCCATAGTATGTAACTTACATGCTGCAGTACACCCACAGTGTGTAACTTACATGCTAAAGTACACCCATAGTATGTAACTTACATGCTGAAGTACACCGACAGTTCTACAGTACACCCAAAGTACACCCGAAGTTCCAGACTGAGATCACTCTATTGATGTGATCTTGTGGACATTTTTTTACTGATGACTTTCTACTATGGGTTTGTAAAGATCACAAAATTTCAAAGTGGCAGTCAACTCGTATTTAAAGCGCTCTATTTAAAGATGATGCTCTATTTTTAACCTTTCTCCTATAGTGGGGTTCTATTAAAGGTAGCGTTCGAAGAAAGCCGGTGTTCAAATAGAGGTTTTGATGTCCGTTGATTGTTAATCAATTCAGGCATCTGGCAGACACTTCTGTGTTGCAAATCATTGATTCTTGGACTGTTGTTTGCTGCTGGGTTGTGTGAGTCGGGTATTCGCTGTGAGAGTATGATATGAGTTGCAAGGGTATGATATGAGTTGCAAAGGTATGATATGAGTTACAATGGTATGATATGAGTTGCAAAGGTATGATATGAGTTACAATGGTATGATATGAGTTGCAAGGGTATGATATGAGTTGCAAGGGTATGATATGAGTTGCAAGGGTATGATATGAGTTGCAAGGGTATGATATGAGTTGCAAGGGTATGATATGAGTTGCAACGGTATGTTATGAGTTGAAAGGGTATGATATGAGTTGCAAGGGTATGATAGAAGTTGCAAGGGTATGATATGAGTTGAAAGGGTATGATATGGGTTGCAAGGGTATGTTATGAGTTGAAAGGGTATGATATGAGTTGCAAGGGTATGATAGGAGTTGCAAAGGTGTGATATGAGTTGCAAGGGTATCATATGAATTGCAAGGGTATGGTATGAGTTGCGAGGGTATCATACGAGTTGCAACGATTTGATATGAGTTGCAAGAGTATGACACGAGTTGCAAGGGTAGGGTATGAGTTGCAAGAGGAGGATATGAGTTGAAAGGGTAGGGTGTGAGTTACAAGGGTATGATACGAGTTACCAGTGTATGATATGAGTTGAAAGGGTATGATATGAGTTGCAAGGGTATGATATGAGTTGCAAAGGTATGATATGAGTTACAATGGTATGATATGAGTTGCAAGGGTATGATATGAGTTGCAAGGGTATGATATGAGTTGCAAGGGTATGATATGAGTTGCAAGGGTATGATATGAGTTGCAAGGGTATGATATGAGTTGCAACGGTATGTTATGAGTTGAAAGGGTATGATATGAGTTGCAAGGGTATGATAGAAGTTGCAAGGGTATGATATGAGTTGAAAGGGTATGATATGGGTTGCAAGGGTATGTTATGAGTTGAAAGGGTATGATATGAGTTGCAAGGGTATGATAGGAGTTGCAAAGGTGTGATATGAGTTGCAAGGGTATCATATGAATTGCAAGGGTACGGTATGAGTTGCGAGGGTATCATACGAGTTGCAACGATTTGATATGAGTTGCAAGAGTATGACACGAGTTGCAAGGGTAGGGTATGAGTTGCAAGAGGAGGATATGAGTTGAAAGGGTAGGGTGTGAGTTACAAGGGTATGATACGAGTTACCAGTGTATGATATGAGTTGAAAGGGTATGATATGAATTGTAGGAGTAAGATATGAATTGTATGATATGAGTTGTATAAGTGTGATTTGGGCTGTAGAAGTAGCATTTGGGCACAGTGAGTAAGGTACAGTAGAGGCTCCTACAACATAAATAATCTGTTCCAGAAAATTTTACGTTAAAGGAAATTTATGTTATACTTACAGTAAAATACATGTGAATTACCTACCTAATTCATTCCATGATCCTTACGAAGTGATTTGATCTTTCATGAATGAAAAAAACTACCTTAATTTAGTATTTATTACTACTGTAACTAGTATTTTTGGTTTGTGTTGACAACTTTTCTTATTTTTATTTCATCAATTTTGCTCAGTTTTTGGTCCAATATTGCTGTAATTTTACAATAAGTTAAAAGGAGTGCACACCTACAACGCCAATTTACAACACTTGTTCATTTTTTGCAGACTGCGAAGTTTATCCTGCAATAGAAAAATAAGAAAAATATTTTATACGTCCACACTAAAGCAAAACAAATAAATATTTTACTCTAAATAGAGCAGTGACTATCTGTCCGTCTGTCTATTCGTCACCAGGGTTTAAGGTTATGCTACAAGATAACTTTCGCCGATTCTCCAACTCGTGATAGGATTAGTAGTGCGACACTCTAACATCTGTATCGATCGTCTCAATTATTGCTGACGATTATAAGATTATATACGCCTACTGATTCCCTGTGCTTTATCGACCATCTGATGGACCAGACAGCTATGGTACTTGTATATATAATAGAGACATCGTTGTTTTCTTTCTCTCAAGTGCGGAACGAAAGAAAGCAATATTTTTGTGAAAAATTTTGCCGACTTAACAGGTCATGTGATATGGAATTTTTACGAAGTGTGAAGCAAAAACTTTGCATAAATGTTTTACGTTATCTCAAATTGTCAGCGGTACATCCAAGAGTTGTCTTCTTTCCTTTTTTGTTATCATATAATCGACAATTCCATTTTTTTCTCATAGGGTGTAGAGTTGTGCTGCCATGGCCTGATAACTTACTCAGATGAGTCTCTAGTCATTATTTGGAAGGTAGGAAATATTTATTGCTTGTTATCTGCTCAGTTCACTTAATAAATATTTAATTAAATATGAGCTTTCACAAAATCTTAGTAGATTCTAAAGTATCAGTATTTTTATTATTTGCTATGGTTTTCAATGTTTGAGGTGATCTGACTGCCAGGATGTTTCAAGATTAAAATCAACAAAACTTGATCGCAGTTAAAACACATTTCACATGTATTTTTCACCCAGGTGTTTGAACCGCAATCAAGTTTTGTCTATTTTAATCTTGAAACATGCTGGCCGTCGAATCACCGCAATTAACCAAGTGCTACGTACTTCACCATCAAGTACTACAACTAATAAAGGGCTGCATACTTCACCATCAAGTACTGCAACTAACTGAGTACTACATACTTCACCATCAAGTACTACAACTAACAAAGTACTACATACTTCACCATCAAGTACTACAACTAACAAAGTACTGCATACTTTACCACCACGTACTACAACTGACAAAGTACTGCATACTTCACCATCAAGTACTGCAACTAACTGAGTACTACATACTTCACCATCAAGTACTATGGCTAACAAAGTACTTTAGTCATGGTTCTCATTTAATAATTGTCACTTGGATTGGTTTGATTGCGACATGAATCTTGGTTTCTGCATGACAATGTTGTAAGGAAATTATTTATGATATCATTAAACAGATTGTACACCTCAAGCTTGAATCTTGAGTTCCTTAGGTTTTTACATGCACTGATTATGTTTTGTAAGTTAATTCATTAGCTACTGAAAAATGATGAACATTACATCTTACTAGCTAGTTTTGTAAATTTTATTTACTCTGTGTCTTTCAGTTGTAACTTACTTCTTAACTGTGCCTCCGGCCGCTTGTCATCAACTGCCACTTGTCATCATTTGCCACTTGTCATCATTTGCCACTTGTCATCAACTGCCACTTGTCATTATCTGCCACTCTTATATATTTTGTTACAGAACAAAGATGAGGAGGTGATCAGGCTTATCAATGCCATCAACCAGACAAGCACCATCTCCTAGCTCATTTCTTGCTCAAGTAGTTATATTCATATTTCAACAACTTTACAATCGATATGGTGCTTTTTCCAAACAGTTGAGTTTTTCTATAAGTTTCAACCTTTTGATTTTAGAAAAAATGTCAAACAGTTGTTTGCAGTTAATTATGTAATTCTTTAAGATTTTATAGCCCTCAATAATTGTGGTGTATTTGATGAGTGTATGTCTAATATAATGTTCTGTTTGAATTACGGCCTGCCATTATACGTATACACATGTTAACAAACTGGGCACAACATGGTTTCCAGCCTCTTTTTCATAATTCGTGTGAATATGCCACACCAAATAATACCACATCGAGAATACACACCTATTCAATGTTAATCATAATAATCATATAATTTTCTAGATCCAGATCCCTTCCTGAGCCATTGTACGCACCAGAACTAGAACTTGACATTGGTCTGTATCTAAAACTACAAATGGACCTCAATAAACCTCATAGTCCCCATATTGGGTGGTTTGCTAATTCTGCCATATATTGTCACCCGACCATTCCTTGCACCTTGAGCGCTTATGGGTTGCTCGCCTTCTACTTGCATCCCATTTTTTGTTGGTATAACATTCCCAACCTGCTGCTCATGCCTGGATTACTTGCCAATTACTGACTCCACGTTCCCAAGTGGCATCACATTCTCAACCTGTTGTTTGTGCCTCGAAAGAAAGATTTTAGTTCTGGTACCTCTGAGAGTAGCTGGTGGCTGGTCCTCTCCTCCATCCATGTCACAGCCACCAGACAAATCAGGGTATGACTCAAAAAAGTTTCTCTTGTTTATCTGGATCTCACTCCACCCTAATATAGTAACTATAAGGAGAGGTATTCTTATTCAGCACGGTACCCTCAGTTCCAATGTCAGTAGGAGACCTAACGTGTACAACCTGCCCCAGTAAACTTTTCAGGAGTTGTTTTGCCCTGTATTTCCTATTACCATCAAATTTACTTTCATGTGTTCTCTGGTATCTTTGAACTGACCATAGTCTACATCCCTCTCATAAGGTACGCATAAGGTTGACCTTATTGGTCGGTCAAACATGAGTTTACTAGGGGAATATCCTCACGGCAATGGAGTTGTTCTACAGGCTGACAACCTGACATCTTTATTGGGGGTCTTGTACCATATGATAAATCTGGCATAAATATTTTCTACCTATGACACCATGTTAGATTTTACAGATCAGTTACCACTAAGAAAAGTCAAGAGGACCTAGAGGCTTGATAATTCTGTATATATAGCCTTTGCATCATGTGACATCTTAATCTGGTACCCGGCGAGTCACACACAGCTTCGAAGCTGTGTGTGATATATATTCGAGTAGACTTCGGCTGCTCTCTTTACTTCCAATTCTATCAAGGTTAGGCAACAATCTACTACTACATGTCTGCAAAGGTTTACTTAAATGTACCCCAGAAGTTCTACTCTTAATTTACATCATAGTTGTATTAGAATGTGTCATACTTTAATTTTGTCTTGTCTATTGTCCAATTTCATAGCTACATGTATTAATGTTAGTTTTACCCAAGAAGTTTTACACTTAATTTACATCATGCTGACTCTTTTTAAATTAGTTTTAGTGCCAAGCAGTTGTACAAAACCTCTTTGCACTAATAGAGACTCAGAGTTTACTTTCCATCAGTTTCCAAAGGCTGACTTACTACGGAATCAATGGCTGATAAATATGAAGTGTCTCTCCTCTTTCAACTTTGGTAAAGGAAACAAACTGTGGCAGCCCACTAGCTCATCATGTTTATGATCAGCAAGTTGTAACATTTCATAAAGAGGCTAAGTTTAGTATAAAGTACTAAGTACAAAAGACCACATATTTAATGAGTCTTAACAATAATGCTGCTAGTAAAAGTAGAAGCTGATACTTAGTGTAAAGGAATCTTCTACAGATCTAAGAATTCATAAGTTTGAGGAAAATATTAGTCTCTGTAGACAACTCATGTCATCGCCCATTATGCCACTTCAACTGGTTTGTTTGTTTGTGGGTTGGTTAGGTTTATCATTCTTGTTCGGTGCTATATTTTCAGCACATTGCACATACTTTTCTAGGTAGGTCTATTGTAATGAAAATATGTTAGTATTACTTCTGTTAATGTTACTTAATATGTATATCTCTGACTTGATTTTTATTTCAGCGTGCTTTACTGATAACTGATATTCAAAAGTGAGAGGCGTAAAGATCTTTAAGAAATATGCAGTTCCCACAGTGTTTTATTTTGCACCTTCAAATTCACAGCCAAAGAGAAAAGCGCACTTTGATTTATCAAATTCATCAATTTGCAAAATGTACCACCAGCAACAAAAGGGCCATAGTTAAATAAGTGGACGGTGTCTCGGTCTTTCTATCATACTGTGAAAATTGTAAAATTAACATTTTAACTCATAATTTATTAAATTAATGTCTTGTTGTTATTTCTGCTGCAAATCTGCCAATGAAGCCAAAGCAAAAAAAGTAGAAACATCTCCAACTTATAAGGTCAAAGTAATTCTCAAAATGTTTGCAATTTATTTATTCAAAAACGGATTTACCAATTATCTGATAGACAATTCTAGAGTTATCTTTTCAAACATTTAGGAAAGGACAACTGCCAATACATAAAGTTATCAACAGAGTAAAGAACGGAAAAACGGAATCGTTGTAGGTGAATAACCCTAGCTACTTTTTGAGGTAAGTTTTGGAGGGGAAACGTTAGTGCCTCAGTAATATGTTATCATTTGGAGGCGTAGCATTTCCGTAGCAACCAACTATGGCGTCTTGTCTAAAGTTTCGTGCCGTAATCGTAATCTCAGAAAACGCCCCATCTAGACTTGTTTTAAATGAAGTTTGGCTTGACTTGCCTAAATAATCTTTGTGCAATGGCATCACTTTAAAGCTTAAGTTGATCGTTGAAGATTCTCAAATACATGCTATTGCTACTAAAAGCAAACAATTATTTAGGAACTCTTTCCTGCAGTATGAGGTGCAACATTTCACTCGTTTTTTTAGCAGTATTGTTGTATTGGTGATTGATAGAACTGGATGATCGTACCAGTTCCCTACAGAGTTTTGGGAATGGCTCAGTTTATTTATCGACCACAGATGTGCTGCTGTAGGTAGTTATTGCTAATAGCTCCTTGGTAAGGTCTGATCTTGATTAGTGGATATTTTAATCGATTTAACTTGTTTATTAATGTACGTAAGATTTGGCAGTTGACCTTTCCAAATACTGCAATTTAAGACTGCAGTTTTATAGTTTCTCATGACCCTATGTTTATTATAAGAATGCTATACAGATATACTAGTTATACCGTAAGACTAGATTATAAGAGATGAAAAGTAAATGTCTGAAACTTGAGATGACGCCACTCTCTTGCCCTCTCGATAATCAATTCTTCGGCTTGTTCTACTGATGCGTCTGACTGCTATGAAGAAGCTGTGCTAAAAGAGTGAAGAGTATGATTAAATATTCGTCTTTTTATTTTGAATAAAAGTTAGCCTTAGTGTCCAGGAGTGAAACTATATGTTTCAGGTCTTCAATTGGGAATCTTGTAGTTTTTGAATGTTTTTGCCTACTTCTTTTTGTTTTCCATCAGCAGAGATTATATCATACGTAATCTCTAATTATAAACTTTTGGTTTGGTGTAGATTGGTACCAGATGCGGATTTTGATATACTGCATGATGCAAGTTGCTATTGTCTGGCCACTGTACCTGTTAAGGAATCTGGTTAGCCGCTTATCTTAAAATGCACTATTTAGAAGCTAATCCTTGGTTTTAATTTGGGCTCTAACCTTCAAGGTTTTGGTTGTTATCTATAGTTTTTATGTAAAGTTTCCAATGTTCTATTTGTGGATGGAAATCTGGGAGTTGGCTTGTAATGATGATTATCCCATCTCTGGAATTTGTAGATGCTATATCTGTGGCAATTTGCTATGAAATTTGCAACGCTGCTGTACATGGTGCTGTCTATCTGTACATGGCTGATATCAGACATAACGGTATAACACACTATAGCGCTTACTTTTTATGATTGAAAGTACTGTCATAAATTTGTTTAAGATAATATATGTATGTTATATCGGATTTTAACTGATATTTGATACCAACAGCTCTGTGAATTAACATGTTATGGAGATATGTGTGGATTCTCAATTACTCGAGTTAACCAATTATTAATAATATTATTAATAATAATAATGCTAATATTGCTAGAAATTCCACTGTCATACAGCCCACGACCAAAGAGATATTGGAAAAAAAGAAAGGGTACTGATGGTTGAGAAATGCAATATTAGCAGTCAAATGGCACTGCAGTGCAATAGGATAACTGCAATGGTAGTTGTAATGTACTGGGTGTGGGTGTTATTATATACAACAATTAGCAATAATGAGAGGAAAAGATTATGTTTATATCTCTCCGCCTGCAATAGGAGAAATGCAATATTGGCCAATATTAGAAGTAAAATGCACTGATTTTATTAGAATAACCAATATTATTAATATTGTAATAATATAAGGCCAATACACAATTTTGTTTACATTTAAAAACATCATAGTTTTTCTAATCTCATAAGTATAATCTCATAATCTTAAAACAACTCATGAGAATCGTTAGAAAAAAATATCATCGTCATTTCCTTTACTTACACTGCGTTGTACATCAGCTAGAATACCGAAGTACTCAAGAGTCTAAAATGTCAGTTACTTTGAAATCGGCAAAAATGAAACGATTTCAGTACTCTTATGTTAATTACAGAATCCTTCGACAGTGCTAATGACTGGTGAAATATGCACGTTATGTTTTCGTGAAATGCGCACAACTTTATCGTTCTATTCTCTGTCGCTCGGCGTTTCAATTTCCGGTCTTAACTTTTAATAAACCAAGCTTTTCAAGCGTTTTGTGGTGATTTTCGTCCAAATTAATCTGTCTGTTTGTGTATAATCCGATCAGATGGGTTAGTTTTAGGAATTTGCGGTAACCTTTCAAAGGCTTGATAACAAATTTAAATAGGTTTATATGCATTTTGTATCATTATTATACTTAAACGACTTTACTGAAAAATAGTTAAATTTGTTGACTGGAATTCATTGCAAGGGTTTGGTGACGGCCGTTAACGGATAACTTTTCGGGAGTCGTGTGCACATGTGCATTTAACATAAATCTCCTAATCAATCGCTTCCCTCTTGTTTGGTTGTTGGATAATTAATATGAATAATATTAATAATAATTACTAATATTATTATTAATAGTAGTCCTAATATTAGTAATAACAGTTACTAAAATTAGAACTTGCAGCCAGAGTTTATTCGTTTGTTAGTTTATTTTTAACTCCAAGACAGTAATGATCATTTTTTTAATTGAAGAAATATTCACAGGGACGATTATATCATGATTACAAGTATTATTAAACTTAAGGAAAGTGAAATTATGCAGGAATCAGTAATAGCCTACTCATTTTATGAAGAGATCACTCAGCGAGTTGGGCGCTCCTTGGATGTACGGAACCCGCCACGAGAAGCATGTATTTTGGTTGTTGAGACAGTCAACAATAGGATCTCACGTTCATTTACCAGGCATTGAAGAGAGATAAACGCAGAAATGGGGTCTTCGCGAACTTCAGTAAGAGTGACAGGAGCACTCACTGCTCACAATTAAGGGTGGGACGGTATCAGTAATTACCTATCAAAATAGAACTTGGCTATCATAATTGACCCGGATCTGTTGGCATCATTCCATTGACTAAGGAAAAACTGTACCACTTTTAAGCCAATTTGAACGTCAATTGCGATGTGAGACGCTAGGTACCAATGCTGGAACACAGCCCTCGTGAGGCAAAGTAACCTGGTGAATGCATAATGTGTTAAGAGTTATCCAAAGCAAGATGACAACTCCAAGTTTTAAATAATAGTTTAAAGCGACCGAAACCGGACACAGTGAACCCTGGGGATATCATGTTTCCCTGTTATACGATTTTTTTGGCTCACAAAATGCACTGGGATAAGGCCGTTTTTGGCAATATTGTGACGCGCCGGTCATTTGAGTGCTTCCTCGCATACTTCTCAGCTCAGATGCGTAATTCTGGTATTATTCATACTTTTTTAGAAAGCACTTGACATCAACCATCCCTGAATGAGATTTCATCTTTGTCATGCAACGCATTAACAAATTATGAACCATTAAAGCTGGTGTGACACGCGGAACCATAATTTGACATGAAAAACTAAATTTTGATCAATTGGAAAATCTTCTGAAATTTGGACTCATAACATTATTATTTCACGAGCTGAAAGCTCTATTGTTCTCCTATTAGGAATACATAACATTTTGTTTCCAGGCGAAATTTTAATGATTCTGCAAGGTTTGAAAGAATACTGCCACCTGTGACACGCGGGACTGTGACGCGTGGGACAAAAATAACATTATGAAAATTAAGCATTTTTCTATGTTTTCTAGTTGTTAGACCACAAATTGTTATGGGTTGTAGTTGCAACATCGCATATACTGGTGCTAAACCAAACAATAGTTTAAAATTACCATATATTGTATTTATTTTATTTAAACATAAAACACATATAACCTGAAGGCTGTCAGACTTTTATGCAGTAAACCATTTTTTCTTAAGAACATATTCTGCCATTATTATTGCCTAATTTCCTAGTACAAAGTATCTCAGTGACCTGGTAGTTGCTGCTGGTACAACAACTAGGCATACTTTAAGAAGCAAATTTTTGTGGGTGGATCTTATGTCGTTGGGGTTTGGTCACTTGAGCTGCTTGTGTGCACGGTGTATGTACTTTACAGTGTAACTACTTTCATTTGCTTCGATTGTGAGAATTTCTCCAAAGCTGACTTCAGAGTCATAGGCCACTGTGACCAACGTTTGGGGTAAGAGCTGGGTCAGTGTTTGTGAAGTATCTCCTATGGTTGCCTTTTGATTCGGTTCGCTGCTCGGTGTGGATGAAACTGGCTGATAAGTGGAATCACACCATTCCATCAGAGTAACATCGCCATCTTCCTTACTTGCTATGTAATGGCAAGATCGAATGCCACGATTTGGAGGTGCAGTGGACCAGCGTTCTTTGCAGCTCCTTGCCGTTTTAGTGATCATATTTTTTGAGATGTATAAAATATTCTTTGGTTTTACTGATTTGAAAGTTACTATTGTTGCAGCTTTTGCAAATAATTTTGCCGAGTTTACGACATATCAACCTCGATATTCTGCCATTAGAACCTGTTAATTGATGCTTCTCTCAACACCATCTACTGAGCCTTTGCGATGCAATGTCTAAAAAAAAACTCCAGTCAGCCGCCTTACCCATTTCTCCCTTATAGCCAATCAAGTTCTGAACTGTGAAACAATTTTTGATTTGCGATGCGGATCCATCACTTACATAATGAATATGTTGCAAGTTAATATTGTCTGCTTTCAGAAATTTCACAAGTTCTCCATTAAACGTGTAAACAGCATCTTTCGTGTGTTTTAGGCTATCACTAACTATTGCACACTATTTTTGGGCTAGGACTCCATTCAGCCCACAATGAATCATGACAGTGGTTACTGTCACCCCTATCGTGGTGTAGCAGGTGCTTTGGATTTCAGTTGCTTACAGTTAAAGTTCTCACTAAAGTCTTTGTGAATGATCACTGCCCCATTTTTCAAATTCTGTTTGAGGTAAATGATTGATTTGTGTTGACCTTTGAAAGCGTACAAACAAAGGAAAAGTGATGTCAGTTGGTATTTCAGCAGCACAAGCAAGTCAGATGATGGCATCTGACCTTCGAGCTTGTTTAGGGAGCCGTTTTCACCATCTCTCCAATGATAGAAATTCACATGTTCTTCAACGCTAACAACCAAACTATTGATTGCATCAGCGCCACAAGAGTCACAATCCCTCTTTACACATGAATAATTTTCCATGTTACACACAGTTATTTTCAAAAGCTGGTGGACAGTAGTGGGCATTTCCAAAAAACGAACAGAGGGTAGAGTCCCAGTAGAGTTAACTCCGCATTTTCGCAGTATTTGCAAGCAGACAATTTGATCATGTCTAGACACTGGCTTGCAATTTACTTGACCCAACTCTTTAAATTTACTAAGGCTCATTTTGATGACCGGATATTCTTCATTGAAAATCCACTGTTGTATTGATTATAAAATAAAAGCAAAATTTATTTCAGAATGAATTGCAAAGTTTGAGAGGAATTATCAATTGTCCCATACAGGAAAAACCTACTTGCATGCCCAATATTTTCATGAGAGAAGATTTCATTATGAAAACTTTTGTGTTTTCACACATCTGAACATGTTTTCTTGCTAATTAACTAAAAATTATGGTTGCAAAAGGCAGAGAAAAATTTGCCTTTGTTTGTGACACCATGCTTGGCCTTGCCTAGGTTACTGCGATAGTTTTTCGTCCTCGCCAGACGAATTTTACTTCGCCATACGAATTTTACTTCGCCAGACGAATTCTACTTCGCCATACGAATTTTACTTCGCCAGACGAATTCTACTTCGCCATACGAATTTTACTTCGCCAGACGAATTCTACTTCGCCATACGAATTCTACTTCGCCATACGAATTCTACTTTGTCATACGAATTCTACTTTGCCATACGAATTCTACTTCGCCATACGAATTCTACTTCGCCATATGAATTCTATTTCGCCATACGAATTCTATTTCGCCGTACGAATTCTACTTCGCCATACGAATTCTACTTCGCCAAACAAATTATACTTCGCAATATGAATTCTACTTTGCCATACAAATTCTAGCTTGCCATATGAATTCTACTTCGCTATACGAATTCTACTTCGCCATACGCATTTTACTTCGCCGTATGAATTTTACTTTGTCATATGAATTCTATTTCGCCATACGAATTCTATTTTGCTGTACGAATTCTATTTCGCCATACAAATTCTACTTTGCCATACGGATTGTACTTCGCCATACGAATTCTACTTCGCCATACAAATTCTACTTCGCCATACGAATTCTATTTCTCCATACAAATTCAGTCAGGTATTTTGCTCAAAATTCAAATTTGGCAGTCGATTTGGTTATTACGCCGAAATAACAAAGAGGCCGATATTTTGTCAGCTGAAAACCTTTTCACAATGCCTGAAAGAGGTACGATGACCCATTTCTCTCAACTCAGCATTCCTTGAGCGAAAAACGATAATTTTTCTCCTTTGAAACTATTAACAAAGTTTGAGTTGCGAACCCTTCGAACAGGGCATCTGGAATCAAAAAACTTTCCTTAACCTGCTAACAAAACCCACTTCATTACATATTAAACAGAAAATTTTTGAGAACAGCATTGCTTGAGCTTTCTTGTCAACTTCGGTTGAAAAGGGTTTTTATAAGGTCTTCTTATAGTGAAGGTGAAAAGGAAGTCGGAAATTTATTGGTATAGGTGATAAAATTTTAGCAATAAAAAAGTTAAGTTCTCTTAAATAGATGACAATACATATTAAAGCTCAGCTTTAAGTGCTTGTTTAGTAATCTAAATTCAGTTAAATTCAAAGTAATTTCAAAGTAATTCAAAGTAATTTACGTAATACCTCTGTCTCGAAGGTACATTGTAATGTTACATTTTATATCATATCGTAATCACTAAATAAATTGAAGTTGCTGGATGTAACTATAGTTACTAGGGCTAACATACTAGCTTGTTAATCATTTTTAATATGTACAGTACTTATATAATATTTTGATAATTTTTACCAGGGGATGTTTACGTTAGATAATTGCTATGGGTTTGTATACCCGTTTATACGATGTTTTTGCCGTACGATGCCAAGTCTGGAGTGGACACAAAATTGCATGGCAAGGGTGCACTGTATCTGCAAATAAATAAAAAAACTTTAACATTCATATTGCGAAGGACCATTATTATGCGTGTTTGTTAAGGTGATACTGGAATGTTTATATTGCATTTATAAAAACTGAGTTTCCTTTGAACGTTCATATTCTATAATTTGACTTAGCAGAGCATATTCATGAACGTTACTCTTTTATAAAGCCTTTCCAACATTTTCTTCCCGAGACTTTACTTATACATGAGTATATATGGTAATAACGTTCTTTTTTTTCAGTTAAAAACTATAACACAAAGCTTTTCATGTACAGAATTCATCAAATGACTTTTGGCTGGGATGAATTCAATCAAATTGCATGTTAATTTGTGAAGGATTTTGCTGTGACCTTTTACGGCTCCACAAGAAACCAAACCAATTTGATTATATAATGAAGAGTATGCATTTTTACAAATATATAACGAATACAGTTGAGAGTGCACATACAATCAACTGTATGTAGCGAGACTTTCCCATGCTCTGGCTTGCTTGGCTCATTTGGGCTCCTTTTATACGATTTTATATGTGTGTATGTCCAGCTATAGTTATTGTATTGCTGTAGCTGCACATACACCCAACAGACTATGAGATTTATATACATAGATGAAACCAGCGTCTGCAGTAGTTACACCATTCAATTGTAAGACATTTTCATAGCTTTCTTATGAGGTACATGAAACTGGTTTCTGAACCCAAATTACTTTAAGTAAAGGCTCCGCACCTTCTCCAAAAGGGCTTACTCAGTATTAGTTTGAACTTTCATTTGTCGGCTCAGTGGTAGATCAGTTTCAGAATTGCCGATTCGGTAGCTGGTCGCTCTCTCATTTGCTGACTCGGTGGTAGGTTGGTCTCTCAATTGCCGATTCGGTGGTAGATCCATCTCTCAATCTTTAACTCGGTGGTCACTCAGTTATTCCCTATTGGCCAGTGATTGGCTATCTGTTTTTTTGGCCGTGTCGAGTGCCGACTTAGTCTTTTCTGTTCGGTTCTCTGTAATTTCGCTGAGGCCGAGTCTTCTAGCTTTAGAGCGGTTGGCTGGACACGATGGCTAATGGGATAATAATGTCAGCCGTGATGGCTCTGCCATTATGACTGACATTATTTTCCTCTGCCATATCAGATTGATATACCTGCTTGACCTGAAAAAATTAGATTTTGCTCTGATAATAAGAAATAAATATCACCAGCCGTTGTCGTAAGAAGTAAACACTTGTGCTACTGTTTAGGTCAAAAAGTGTGCCTTTTACTACTTTCATCAGTGGACATGTAAAATGACGGGCCTAACAAAATATCAAAATTCTATGTAGGAAATGAAAATTTAAAATTGTGTAATTTCGGTAGGTAAATTTTTACAGATCAAATTTTTCTTTAGCTTATGGAGAAATCATGTATGTTCATTAAAGCTGTAATGTATACATCATTATTCCTATACACATTTAGCAGTTACTTTCTTTTCATAATGTTACACATAACTAGTGGCTATCTACTCTTACAATAACCAAATCACTTATCAACACACGCTCATATTGACCTCTACACATGCTCATGAACTGTAATAATTATACATGTAAACAAAGTGGCAAATCAAACCACCAATTCTGCTAATTGACACTAAAGTAACCTTATGACTACTTGGTTAACATTCCTTTACTGTACTTCAAGGGCCTTGTGTGCACACTATTTATGACACTGCTGTAATTACTATCACATAGGCCGTGTATCTATCACAACGGGTAATAAGATAACAACTGGCAACGAGTATGGGATTCACTTGATTGCGCAGAACGTCATAAATTATACATGCATGTCAACAAACGGAGGCTTTTGTTGACAGTCATGTATACTTGTATACTTTGCATACCAAATGTAAAATTACACCAACTATCAATTATAACTATAACTATAATTTATCATCCTATCACACTTTTTAGTCATCTATTTTTTTTTGAAACAAGCTCAACAAGCAAAAAACATTAATTTTTTTCTCCATTCTCTGGAACCAAGATGATGACTATTTGGAAACATTCACTCTTTATTTTGAATGGCTTGAAATATTCACCATAATAAATGGCTGTCAAAATATACTGTCAAAAACAGTCTTTTTTATAGTCTCACAGCTCCTGATATATAAAAAAAAGGTCTTCCAGCATGTACACAATTTTTAAGTGAACAATTATTTCTAGCCCTTGATGATTGTAGAAACTTTCTATTTTCGCAAAAAATACAGCTACCAGATAAAACTGTGACCCTGTTTCTAGCACAACTCAAAGCAATTTCGGAACACTGTAATGCCTGTGCCAATTTTAGACCATGAGTATTGCGAGTTCGGTTTGTATGCAACATTTCATCTGAGAGCACACGTCGTAAACTACTCTCAGGAGCAAAACTGACACTAGATGAAGCCTTAGAAATAGCTAAGGGTATGGAGCAAACCAATAAAGATGTTCAAAGTATGACTAGAGAATCTTAAAAGTATCTTCATTAAATTCAAATATTGTGGGTGTACCATTTCTCTCCAAGAACACAGGCACCTAAATGATTCTAAGACCTTGTCACACCTGTGGTAGTATTGAATGCATAAAAAAGAACTGTCGACACCTGCAACCATTGTTCTTCAACCTTTGCCTAACAGGAACACCGACAGACTGTCTGCTTGTGGAGGACAGCTATTCCAAAATCAAATCAAAAGGCTTGAAGCAGAACGCAATTTAAACAAACCTGCAGAACTCACACTCTCTAAGCTACAACTAGTGTCTTCTAAAATAAAGATGAATAATCTGCTGAGGTCTGTGGAGAGAACCAGTGATAATGTGTCGCGCTCTCATAAATGGCCATGAAGTAAAAACGAAACTGGACACGGGAACTGGGATGTCAACCATTGTTTTAATACTATGATATGTTGAATCATATGTATGTATGTATTACATGCATATTACATTATATGTAACATATATGTATGTTACACATGATGTAATAAAGGAAGATATGCCACATATGTAGTATTTCTAAAGCTGGTTAGTTTGGTGTGCCTGTTATGTTCTCATCAGTCCTGGAAGTAGCTCATCCCAAATGCCATGACATACACTTAGCAACAGGACTCTCAAAGAGTTTACTAGCCCTCTGTTATTTTCCTCTACTATCCCATTAATGGATGAATGATAAGGTGCGGTGAGTGAGTCCGACTTGTTTCTTTTTTACCGTTGGCTGAGCTCATTCATCATCTGCTCTCAAAAAGGGTTTCCCTAATCAATTTAGATCTGCTCAGGTAAACCAAAGTAGTTAAACGCCCAAATGTATTCAGTGCTTTTACCATCTTGCCATCTCATGAAAAGGTCAGAGAGTACCAGATGGTCAGAGTAGAGAGATCTTGTGCAGTATCTTGAGCTTTTAGCCGCCCAGCTCTAGCTGCCCTGGAATTACCTTCGTTTCATTGCTGACAACTTCCATTATAGAGTGGCAACGAGTCTGCCCAAACGGCCCAGACTAGGTAAGCTTTTCCAGGTATCTCGCGTTGTTACTCGAGCAAGGTCAAGAGGTGCCAGGGTGGTTTTGGCCTGCCCTGGTTCAATTTCTACATCTGCCACTTTCAAGTCAGGAAGTTGTCCTAAATGGCAGGCCGTCTTGCGGGGTCCTGACGATTAGTGACAAGGTTTTGGTGTCTCACTTTGATTCCTCCGTCTCGTCCCAGCCTTCACGAGCCAGCTCCCACTTAGTTAGCTCTCTATACTAGTTTTTGTGAGCTCACACTGTCGGCTGTCCTCCTGGGTTTGCTGGCTGAGCCCATCTGCATTTTTTGTGCCTTTAGCCGGTGTGATGCTCCACAATGTAACAGAACCTGGCCTTGATGTGTCAGCTGGTAGAAAAGTTCCTTCTATTGATTCCAGGACTGGTTGAACGGAAATCCCGGCTATAAAGGTAGGATCTGGAGTGATTTGGCGCTTTTATGGCTACTAGCAGCTCTTTTCACATGAGCAGTAGTTTTTTTTCTTGGCGAGTGACAAGGTTTTGCTATGGTACACCAATACCTATTCCATCTATCTTGCTCCTGTCACGGCACTGTTTACACCTTGTGTTTGCTAGCATGTGAGTCCAATATGTATACCCTCTGATATTTCAGACATCCCAGTGCAGGGGTTATGTAGCTGATTTTAAGCTGGTTGAATGCTGACTGCTCTTCTCAGGACCAGATCCATGATTTTTTTGTTCTGACCAGCCTGTAGTGAGGGCTCATCATTGTGACACACCTCTCAGCTAGGACTGACACAGGCTTCATCTGGTTATCTTTCTTTTGTTTTAGAAAAACTGGCAAATTTTGCAAAGGCAGTGCCAAACGCCCTCACTGAAAAAATGATTTAAGTTTGCTAGTGTTGGTGTGTGCATGGCCAGAAGATGTCTCTGTAGCAGGGGGTAGTTCAAGGAGTTGCAAAACATCTTGGCTATTGTTGGCAGGTATTGCCCCAACAAGTCTGCATACGTAATAAAGATTAGTCTTTCGACCTCTACATCGTGTCCTTACGGTGAGATCGGGTTGCTTTTCACGGCATTCAGCTCGATTTTGGTTTACCTTGTGGAGAGTTCGAAATTTGTCTGCATTGAGGGCATCAAATTCTGCTTATATTTCATTGGGTTGCCCACGACCTTCAACTTCTTCTTTGAGCTTTTTTCGGAAGTGTAATATGAATGCCCCGGCTGTTCACTAAAGGGCATTTTCCACTTCCAGTGGCTGATAAATATTCAGCATACCCTATAATGCCATTCTAGATGGTGGTTTTCATTGATATACCTGGTCAGAGTCTCGGTCCAGACATCAGCACCTTTAGAGCTTTGAGGTTTGATCAGTACAATAGTTAAGTTTCCAGGCATAACCTCTTTCAAGATATAGAGACAAATTTTGATGCTTTTTATATAATTCATAAGAATGCATTTCATATATTTTAATGCACCTTTTTGGCAGCAAACAGTAAGTTTTTGAAAAAATCTGCTTCATCTAATCATAATTTGAATTAAAAACAAGTTTTGATTGTCAAGTATTTATAAACGCAAACATTAATTTGCACATAAATGTCTCCATGTATACTTTTACCAATGAACAAGTACCTATCCATACTTTTACCGATGTACAAGTACCTACGCATACTTTTTTCGATGAACAAGTACTTATGCATACATGCATTAATGCATATATGTACACATTGATATTTGCAGTGTCATGGAGACTCATGTGTGTAGAAAGTCTGCAAGATTCCTTTACAACACAACACCAAAATCAGATCAACTCGGCAGTAGTGGAAAAGTATTTATGGATGTGTTTGTATATAAGAAATATATGATAAAGCCCATATGTGGAGAAAGCGCAAAAGTGCTCTGTTCATTGCTTGCGTTGTTTCATTTTCATACAAACTGTGGCGAAGCAAACTTCACTTTGCATGACCTAGTTTTATTTAGTTGAACGCAATCAAGTTGAACCAAGTCAAGAGCTGGCCTGTCCACAGGGCCCATTGGATCTGACCTCGAATGTACCATTCTCTAATTAGAATTTAAGTGGAAGAGCCAGCTGAGCCCAGGCTCCCAACAGCTGATTTCTTCTATTATCACCCCTTGCTTGGTGGAGCTAGTGTCACTGTTAGCGGCAATACCTGGCATAGTCATGTCTGCATCAGCTCAGGCTTCCCCATGCTGGTGGAGCTGGCTGATTCTTCTGACAGAAGTTGTCAACCACCAGTTCTTTTTATTTCTTCTTTGGTATCTTTTTTGGCTACTCGTATGTGTATATGATATCACTTCCAGTTTTTCAGCTGTCTTTAGTAGCTGAAAAAGTATGTCTCCTTTTGCATTACACCTTCTTCTGGGTTTGAGGATGACTGCAGCATGATTTTTCTCCTCCAGACATGAGTGAAAAGGTTTCAGACTTTCGCTCATGGTGGAGGATTTCCCTTGCCTTTTTGCCAAGTACAGTTGATTGGCCCATGCTTTTATGACCTGGTATTACCTACCCTATGTATTTGGTGAGCAGTTTTGTTTGTTCTCTTTTTTCTGTTATTATTGTAATTGTCTGATTGTAAACTGTTTGTAATTATTGATTCAGTATCCATTCATTTTTTATTGTAAGCATTGGAGTAGAACATACTTTCTAATCATTACTTACTAAATAGTTCACAACTAAACATCTTCGATGTTGATTCATTTTCTCTCAAAATCTATTGACACTGTTCAAAACACTCTTTTATAATATACAGTTTTAGAGCGTTTATATTTTTATTTTCACATAATAAACTTTGTGTGCAGCAATCAAATTCTTCAGATATTACAAATTATATAAACTTTCCATGGTTGATATACCTGCAGGGAATAACAACACCCTAAAAATGAAACATGCGCTGTCTATTTTCTAGGTGGTCAAATATAAAGATCAAATATATTAATAAAACAATAGAAATGAGAAAAACTTTATTATATATTTTTTGGCAGGTTTAGACTAGATTAAGTTACTCAAATACTTTAATAATCATTCAACGTATTCATTAAAAGTCAATAGCTTTAAATACCTTAGCATCACACAGCATATGATGCATGTTATATAACACTAGTCAAATATCAATCATCGGCATTTTATCTCCTAATTGTTTTAACAGAACTTCACTGCCCATGCAGTAACTTTATGACGAAACTTAACTTTGACCAGCTGTTCTGAAAGAAGGAAAATGGACAAAGATTTTGGTCAGAAAAGTGGAGCTTCTGGTAGCAAGGCTAATGCCACCAGTGAAAAAGGGACAAAGAGTAATTACTATGAGGAGCATGGGGATTTCAGGAAACCTGGTGAGTAAAGCAGTTGCCTTTTAGTGTGATTTAAACAAATGAAAACGGAAACCTAGAGTATGTATTTATTATTCAATGAATTATAATATGAAGTCAAATGTCTGACATACAATAAAATCACAATGAATGAAATGACGCTAGTATTACCAGAAGAGTTACATGTTCAAATACACCCCCAGTTGGTTATTTTATCAATGAATATTTGGTAAATTGATGTCTATTGTTAGTATATAGATGGTTTTTATTATATGAAAGCTAGGCTAGATTTTCATAATTTGACCAAGTTACCTGAACTCAATGTTCATTATGCATATTTCATTAAAATTAAATCATGCTGACCTCATGTTATAAAAAATATATAGTGCTCCTTCAAGATATGATTACCCTGATGTACGATTTTTTCACCTTACCAAGGGAAACATGATGATTTTTTCACCATGCCATACAAATCTCATTTCACAAATTCAACAAAATTTTTGCCCAAGTTCAAATTTGGCAGTCAGGGTGCTTATTGTGTGCATGAAAATAGCAAATTCACCGAAATGCTGTTCGACAAAACTATTTTCACAATGCTTTAAAGAGACACGATGACTGATTTCTCTCAGTTCAGCAATTCATATGCGAAGTGGTAATATTTTTTCATCAAAATCAGTAGCAAATTTGGATTTTCGATCTCTTCAAAGAGGTCAGTGATCAGGCAACCTCTTCTAACCTCCTAACAAAATTCCACTTCATTATGAAAACAGCATCGGGTGGGTGGGTGCGTGCGTGTGTTTAGTAAGCTAAATTTTGAGGTGAATTCAAAGTTTATGTTATATGTGCATTAGTCTTGAAAGCAAGAACTCTCTATGGTGCATTACAATGTTACATTTCATTGCAGATCATAACCATAAACTTACTACAAGGTTACCATACTATTATGCTAGTTTTTAATATGCGCATCACTTATATAAAACTTTGACAATTTTCACCAGGGGATGTTTGCATTATATAATTACTAGGGTTTCTATACTCCTGCATATGATTTTTTCACTATATTATACCAACCTTGGAATGGATCAAAATTGCATCCTGTGAGTGCACTGCACTGCCCATCAAAATGTTTTCTAAAAATATTTTTCACCCTTTCGCAGAAAATTTTTCAAGATTATATCAGACCCCAGCGGGTGAATTAATTTACTGCAAAATAACTTTTTTTAAAAAGATTTTATGACTGCTCGCTATCTCTTGGTAATCTGGCTCTCACAAATGATCTTGAGTCAAAGTGGATCTCAACTTGATTGATCTTGAACTTGATCTTGATCTCAAATGATCAAATGATGTTGATCTCAAATGATCTTGATCTCAAATGATCTTGATCTCAAATGATATTGATCTCAAATGATCTTGAACTCAAATGATCTTGATCTCAAATGATCTCAAATGATCAAATGATCTTGATCTCAAATGATCTTGATCTCAAATGATCTTGATCTCAAATGATCAAATGATGTTGATCTCAAATGATCTTGATCTCAAATGACCTTGATCTCAAATGATCAAATGATTTTGATCTCAAATGATCTTGATCTCAAATGATCTTGATCTCAAATGATCTTAAACTCAAATGATCAAATGATCTTGATCTCAAATGATCTTGATCTCAAATGATCTAGATCTCAAATGATCTTGATCTCAAATGATCTTGATCTCAAATGATATTGATCTCAAATGATCTTGAACTCAAATGATCTCAAATGATCAAATGATCTTGATCTCAAATGATCTTGATCTCAAATGATCTTGATCTCAAATGATCAAATGATCTTGATCTCAAATGATCTTGATCTCAAATGACCTTGATCTCAAATGATCAAATGATTTTGATCTCAAATGATCTTGATCTCAAATGATCTTGATCTCAAATGATCTTGAACTCAAATGATCAAATGATCTTGATATCAAATGATCTTGATCTCAAATGATCTAGATCTCAAATGATCTTGATCTCAAATGATCTTGATCTCAAATGATCTTGATCTCAAATGATTTTGAACTCAAATGCTGATTTACACGCACGCGCATGTACACACACGTACACACGTACACATATGCATATTTTCCAATACTTAGCCATCTGATGTTATTGTATGTTAGTAAATCTTAACAATTGCCATTGCTTTTTATGAACTTCCTTGAGTTTCTGTATCTGAGAGCTGATTGACTTCTGAAAAAGTTGATCATCTTCATAGCCTCACCTCACACATTAGTTGTTGAAATAGATTATTTGGTTTTCTGCATAAAATAGTTTGGTGAATGATGCAATAAAATGCTAGCACTGATGCCATATCATTCTTCAATCTAGCTATGACACTGCTCTCTTCCAACCACGGCTTTTGCACCATCTGTTGTTACAGATATACATTTGTGGAGAGGTATATTCATATTATCAAGTCCTTTAATTAGTGCATCATAGATAGCTGGGTGGTGATTTCTCCTTCTAATCCAACCAAAGTAAGAAGCCCTCTTTTATTTATTCACCATCAAAGAATCACCGACACAGGGTACAAGAATAGAACATAATACTATGCTTTATAGAGAAACATGCTGATGCTTTATAAATAAGCGTGTAGTATAAATGTTTGGATTAGTCACTTTGAACCAAAAATCATAAAATAAGTGCATCATTTTCCACTTGGAGTTGTGTTCTCCTTCAACTGTCTCCTAAAATGCACTTGTATGACTTCAGTTTGCAACTACAGTGCACCCTCGAGATACGATGGTAATCCGTTCCAAGGCTGGCATCGTATGGCGAAAAAATTGTATATCCGGGTATAGGAACCATTGTAATTATACAACGAAAAAAAATGGTAAAAATCGTCTGAAATAATAAAAAATGTTGTACATATTGAAAATTAGTAATAAAATAGTATGTTAACTTTAGTAACTATAGTTACCTACAGTATCTGCGTTGTATTAAGCGCACCTAATGATTAAAATCTGCAATACTGTAAAACTATAGTCTGTGTACTAAATGCAGATCGTACGGTAACAAGTTCTTACCTTCAAAAGGTACGCGTAACATAAACGTTGAATTTACTTCAAATAAGTTTAGCTTGCCAAACTCACCCTTAAAACCTAGTTTTATTATGTATTTTGAAGTATTTTAATGAATTTCAACTTTTTATCACGAAATATTATATTTCATAAGTTTGTCTTCACTTTCATTATAAAATTTAGCGTGTCTAGTTGAAACATTTTTCGACCAGAATTCAATAAGAAAGGCCGAGCGATGCAGTTATCGAAAGCGGCCTTTCACACACCTGACCATTTAATGGCTACAGAAAATTTTTTATTTTATTTATTATACAGGACGTACATACCTTTGGAGTAACGTGACTTTAGCTGGTATATTGTAGCGAATAAAGCAGAGAGGAGGAAAAAAGATATCAATGCTAATTATGTTGCTGTACACTTGGAGATTAATTTAATACGTAATAAAATGGAATTTTTAGCAAGCTAAAGAAGATTGTCTAGTCCTGTCCAATTTTTCTTCTGGTTTAAAAAAAATGCTGGAGCAATGCAGAAAACTGTTAGCTAGCTAAAGCTTGTAGAATGATCCAGAGAAGGTGCTACAGTAGTTTTTCTTGTATGAAATGTGCGCAGGAATCAATGTAACTATACGTACAAAGTTTATACGTATTTATACCCTAGAGGAAAGGGCTTTAACAAGTTTCCGAAAGTAATGTAAATGTGTCAACTATCATGAGTAGCTAGTTATATGAATTACATACATACAATGAATTGTATTCACATAGGAGATAACAAGCCCACCTGCAAAGACATGGTTAAACAAGAAAATAAAATATAAAATCAAAAGGAAAAAAAATAGAATGAATAAAATATGAAAAATGTACCACAAGAAACAAATAATATATATTATACATGCATTGTTTTAATGTACCAGTCCACATCAGTAAATTAAACACTTGAAATATTTCTGTGAATGTTGGGTTTTCTGTATCTTCTACTTCCTCGCCTTTACTGAATGGTTGCTCCTTTTCAATGCTGATCGCGTGCACGACCTAGCTCATTCAAATCTTCAGTCGGAAGCTTTTTCTTGTGCTTGCTTTAATTGAGCTCTTGTTTTAATAATAATTGCAAATGCTGATTGGTTGCGATCATATTCCTTGACAACGTTAATAATATGGGTGCTTTTTTCTTATTTACGACATCCAACTTTGTTGACATAGAAATCATTTTTCCTTCGTTTTGTAACATTTGTGTCGGTCTCAGATTCCATAGCTAACAAATTAAATGTAGATATTTGCAGTTATATACGTATGCCGACTTAAAATTTTATAGTAAAAGCTATAATAACGCTACAAATGAATATTTGCTTTCGCTTGTGTATTTTACACAAAATTTCCGGATGAGTATAACTGGAGTGGCTCAGAACCTGGTCACTTGACGGGGGAATTTTCTGTTTTTGTCACATGTCTTGCACATGCTCAGTTGCATTCAATCATGTATCATGATTAATATTAGACACTTGCCACAATGCTATATTCTATCACAGCAATAGTGCAATAACCCACTACTAATAACCCAATATTGTTAAGAAATATAAGATATTATGCAAAAATGTGCATAAATAGTTGCAGAATCTTGCATAAGATTATTGTACACAGAGAGGTACATGTTTGGAAAATGTATAGAAAAATAGAGAAATGTATGGCAAAATTTAAATGTAGAAAAAATTGGTAAGATTTGGCATGAGATATTAAATATTAGACAAAAACAGAAAATTCCCTCATCATGTGATCAGGTTCTGAGCCACTCCAGTTATACTCGTCCAAATTTTCCATGCAGAATGCTGACATGAGAGAAATCGATCATCGTGTCGCTTCTAAACGTTCTGAGAATGTTTTCGGCAAACTATATTTCAGTGTATTTTTTATTTCGACGTGCGTTATGAGCACACCGACCGCCAAATTTTACCTCGGGCAAAACTTTTCTCAAAATTTTATGGTGAAATAAAATTTGTATAGCGAGGTGAAGATATCACAGTGTTTGACTTCGTAAGATGCTCAGGCGACCTTCAATGCTTTATAAAGAAGCATGTAGTATAAATGTTTGGCTTAGTCACTTTGAACCAAGAATCGTAAAAAAGTGCATCATTTTTACTTGGAGTGGTGTCCTCCTTCAACTGTTTCCTAAAATGCACTTGTATGACTTCAGCTTGCAACCACATTATAAAAATATCATTACCAGTTGATAGTGTACACACAGTAGCCTATATGCCTTACAAAGACTGCTAATTGAGTAGTAAGCCATTATATCAGTAGGCTCATCAATAGCGATTGAAACGTAATCTACTTGGTCTATATGGGTTAGCAAAGTCAAGCTAATCATTAATGGTTTCAATTCTACCAGTGGAATTTTTCCCAAAAGGTCGTATAGCCTTGAATTTATGAATCATATCATGCTTATCTGGAAAAATTGTTTGCATAGCCTCAACCATGCATTATTTACAATCTCAGTATGAGAATAAGGAAGCATTGCTTTTGTAAGAGTCTTTGACACTCGTAGAAAAGCTTGTGTAGCTTGTCTATCAGCAGCTGTGAAATGAGCTGAGAAATGTGTTGCTGAGAAATTTTCCTGCAGAATGAAATTTTTTCCTCCAGACAACTTGCAAAAACTGCAACTAGAGATCCAAATATACGCAGTTATGATTTTTGTTGTCTGATTTTTATACATTTCTTGAAACTAGATTTATGTAACAATTTCGCATACAAATTTATCAGGCAGAAAAACAAGATAGAACCGGTTGCATATCATGGCAAAAACATTTTCTAACTTGAACAATTTATTTCCAGCAGGGTCTTCAAAATTGTCAGTAAAGTGTAAACTTGCGTTTAATTTTCTTTCTACTTTCAATTTAATTAAAAATCAGCGTAGATAATAAAAGAATGTGGACCAGTAAGACAGCAGAGTAGGCTTTTTGAGAATACCTATATGCAAAACTAAACAAATAACTAGCCAAATATATTTATAATCAACAGGCTCCGAAGCATCGCAATGTTTTTGAAGGCCATATTTAGTCGTTTCGTTAAGTATAACATTTATAATGGACAATGTTATAAAAAGCTTTAGATAATGAAAAAACACTTACCTGTTTAAGAATTCGAACTTCTACTCTTGCCCAGCTGTCATCAAAATGTAATTATTTTGGTTTTAAATCAGCTCCTCTTTGATATCCGTCATTATTCATTTTTTCATTTCAGTCTCACTTTCGCAATCCAATTCACTCTGTTGATCTTCTTTTTTCACTTTCATCGTCTTCCTCACATTCTTCTGCCCTAAAATCATCTTCTTTACTTTCAAACCAGTCGATATCTTCCTGTAAACAAATCTTTTTAGCAGCGCTTGAACAATCGCTTCCGTTCATAATGATTAGCTTTCCGTAAAGGACGATCAACATTTTGCAACGTGTTCTTGTCGCACACGCGTTCAAGGGACTAATTATAGCCTCAAACTAGTAGTATGATGTCTTTTATAACTTCTTAAATTATTAATTAAATTTTTGTGTGATTTAAAATGATTTGTGGGTGCATGACTTCCTCTGTCTTTACATACCATGTTGTACATCTCATGTTCCTTCAGCCTTTCAAATTGTTTAGGCACTCCGCATCAGGATACTTAGAAACTAACAAACTGTTAAAATTTCATTTTCTTCTGATAACTTTTTGAATGTTGCTTGGAAGTGACATGACATCTAGTGAAATTAGCAGAAAAAAAATTCAATTAGCTACCAAACGTATTATGGTAGCGCCGGTAGTTTTAATATTTCACTCTCAATAGACCTGCTTTTATAAGCTCTGCAACCTTCTGCCCTTTTGCAAAACACTTAGATCAACTTGAGAAACATAATGGCACATATCATGGTTCGTGTAGCACTCATTCATTTCCCTCTTTCCTCATTCATAGCAGTTTCCACACTGACATCACTGCTGCACTGGTGGCGCCACTTAAACATTCCATAATCAATACAACAATGTGATGAATAGATGTCATTAATAAATATGTTGTTCTGTAAGTTTAAGTGTTAAATTACAAAATGAACAAATTTTTAACAAAATCATTCCAAGCCAACAGTTTGAAGCTTTTTGTGTGGGAGTTGAAGGTGCGAATTGATCAATCTATTTTCCTCACTTCCTACAAGTGAAAAGTAAAGATAAATTCTAATCATGAACCTGATTTACTAGCTAAAGCTGCTATAGAAAATTTGACGCAAATTTTATTGCGAGGTGGACATCCAAATATTTATGAAACGATGATTGGTTATAGCAAAGAAGTATAATTTTGTTAATTAGTAAATGTATCCATGACTAGTAAAATTATTACTTTTAGTTTAGTATATTATATATATATATATATATATATATATGAGAGACTCAAAGTTCAAGATCGACTTACCTCCATTATCCTAGCTTCCTCTGCAGCATAACACTGCTGATGCCTGTCAGCTCTAACTATAGGCTGTCTGCCCCAATCATTGACAACCTGGTGCTCGGAAAAGTCCGAGTCACTTTCGCTGAGGATTTGAAGCATTGTAAAAGTTCTGTTGTTCATCAAAAAAAGGTGTCGATTCAGCGTGCATTATTCAGTAGTTTGATACATTTCCTAACGATGAAATTCTTCAAAATCACAGACAACAGGTTTGCTAGCAATAACATTTATTATGACCACCTTAAATTTTTGTGCTGATTGATGGCTAAGAAAATCGTATATTTGAATGAATTTAATGGTTTAATCACATCTTTAAACATATCTTTATTATATTTATAATTGCTCTTTTTATCATTTCCAGTGACCACACTGGGCTACAGACACTCTGGGGAGCCAGAATGGAATTGTGAGCTTAGAGACCTCGTGTGTAAACATAGAGATGACGAGCAAGAAATTAAAACAGATATTGGAGAGAATCATATAACTCACCTAACAATTGATGGAGATTGTCACCTGTCACTAGTTGACATTGCCCCGCATGTGACGCATTTACATCTGCGAAACACTTCTGCAGTAGAAAGGTAAGAACTTGGAGATGTGCAATAAAAGGCCTTTATACTTGTTGGTATAGCTTATGTTCACAGTGTTTTCACCAGTTTAAATGGATGTTTGTAATGTATTTTAGTCTGAAAACATTCACCACCCTCAAAAAGTTAGAACTTTGCCGGATTGACCTCTCACTAGAATGGCCAAGCTTGCCTGCAAACTCTCTTGAAGAACTTCGTGTGATTGACTGCAAGATGAAAACTCTTCCTAGCTGGTAATTCAGTTGATTTATTTAGTATGATTCCACTACGATGCATTAGATACAGAATAATGGTAAACATTGCATTACTATATTTTAAGAATATTATTTACTAAAGGTTTGAAGTTAGTCAGATGCTACCAGAAGGTTGTGACAGATGTGAGTTTACCTTATCATAGATAATCCTTGCTATAATAAGAACTGTGCTTGTCAGTTTGTCTGTCTGAAGTCACACCAACAGTGTTAGTGAAAATATTGGACTGAACATGATATGATCTCTATTTAACCTTCATAAATTATTGCCTTATTTGTAGACCTAATTATATTACCTAAATCAATTGTTCTCTAGATTCTTTATTTCCATTATAATAATGTCACATTAAAATTGTTAACTAAGTAGTAATTACCATATTACAATTTTTTACTAGTTGTTTGTCCAAAAATCTAGCGGTTTGTAAGTTGCTTAAATTATATTTTTAACTGGAAACAAAGTCGCTCTCAGTTTAGTTATAACATAATTTTTTAACTCTGGTATGTAAATGCATGTGATTAGTTTATGGGACAGCTATGCTCACATTTAAAGATTGAAAAATATTGTTTGATTGTGATTCATGTTTTTCAAGTGACTGACAGCAAAAATATTGTTAATATAAAGGATGGTGTGCCTAAAATGGAATCTGAAGGTGGTTAATTCACATTAGAACTACTTGTGTGCGCTTCAAAAGTTGTTTGAACAGCATTTAGCTTTTTCACAGTTTAGGAACTCGCCAGCTTCATGTAATTTCACCGTGTAAAATAGGGAATATGATGCAGTCTATGGACAACACCATGAATAAATAATAGTCTCACTATTGATACCTGCACTAAAGAGGTATTGTTCTTACATATTCTATAAAAACTAAGAGATTTAATGATTTGTATATTTTCTAATTGCGGAATGAAAATACAGAAACAGTTTGTTGTCATTTTAACAGCTCACACCAATGTCACTGATTTGAACTGGCTAGACTGTGATATGATAGAAATAACATGAAAGTATTTGTTTATAATATAATATATAGATGAATAGGTGACTAGAACTAAATATTTTAACAGAGGTTGAAACAATAATTATTTTATATTTTCGAATGTTTTGAATGTAGTGAATATAATTGAGATAAAAATGGATTCATTGTATATAAAGCAGATCTGATGACAAATCTATTAGTCAAGTCTTTACTTGGTGCAGCAGCCAACTGCTCTGAGGTGTTTTAAGAGAAAATATACTAAAAATCAAGTCAGTATAGAAGAGTGAATATATTATTTATTGAACTGCTTTTCAATATATTCTTATTATTTATATTATCTGATTTCAGGTTTGAAAAGCTAAAAAGGCTAAAGGTATTGAGAATATCATGCTCTGAAGAACATGGTAGATCCCTTCAATTTGTTCCTGAGGTAGTGACCAAACTTACTTCATTGGAAGTACTTGATTTGTCTAACAATGGCGTGAGACAAATCCCAGACAGGTATCAAATACATATTGAAATCACTTCCATATTTGATACGCTTACTCTGTCAAAGCCTTACCGCATCTGACTGTTGCAAATTTAGCTACATAAAAAATATTCATAGAATGTATTTTGATATTTCACCTCATAATGATAATGGCTGGTTATTTATTATAATAAAATTTATCAGTAGAGCTGCTCTGCTTTTGGTATCGGAAACGGTATCTTACTGAATTATCAAGTAAACTATACTGTTATTCTTGTTACTTGGAATGTTGTCAAAGCTTGAGAAAATCTTTTTTTTCTTCAGACCATTAGATGAACCAAAACAAATTATTGTATGCTTTTGCCTAATTTTGTTTGTAAAGTTAATCAATATTGTTTTGGATTCAGTTATTTTTTTATTGTCACAGAATAAATAAGCATCTGATTGTGAGGAGTTCTTTGGTACCCTAGGACACTTATGTATTCGCGTCATCTAATTTTCGCATTTTTGCGGTGTCATCCTCTCGCAAAGATTTTGTGAGCGAAACTAAACTATCATAACAAATGAGCGAGAACGCGAAGTTAAATGGCTTTAATCATTGATATGCAGGTAATTGTCGTGTGTGGTTGGAATCAATGGGAAATTTTTGGTAAACTCATTATAGCAAATACACCGACTGAGCAGCATGGCAAAGCAAATTAAGATGATATCAGTTTAGTCACCGAAGTTGTATCTGATGAAGATGAAAGTCTGGTAGGTGAAGTCATAAAATTGAATAATAATTATTGTAGTGATGAATTTTATTGTAGTGGCGAACTGAACCTGAGGAATATAATCTGTGTTTTCCGCTGCATTTATTTTCACACCACTATATTTTCGCACTCATCAGAGCCGCGAAATTAAGTTGCGGCGAAATTTTACTCTGTGTGCAACTCACGAAACTAAATACTAGCGAAATATAAGTGTCCTAGGGTAAGTAATTTGTATGCAAAATATTTTCGCATGGGTGATCTTTAGTTTTTAGATCTTAGGTGCTGGTACTGTCAGTGTACTATCATTAATATACCTCTGAGACATCACTTTTATTTCAAGGTCCACATGCTAATTTAATTCAGCTTCCTTTAGTAATCAGAGATAAATTCATCAGAATAATTCAGCATCCTTCATTGCTCAAACACAGTTTAAAATTAAGGCATAATGTTGGAAACCTTATATGGTTATAACTTGTTGGTAGACATTTGTAGCTCATTTCTATGATATTTTAAATAAAAGATGATGGGTATAAATTGATGGGTTAAAAATAAGTTATCAACGTATAGCTGTGTATCACTGCTATGTTTAAAGTAAATTTGTATCTTTCAGCAAATTTAATATAATTAAGGCAAAAGATATGAACATTTCATGAGAGAAAAATCTGTTTAATATAATTCATTGGCAGCTTGGGCTCTCTGACATTGCTGAGAGAGTTGAATCTCTCTAGAAATCCTATTGAAGTGCTTCCTGAATCTATCACTTTATTGAGTTCACTAGAAGAGCTATACCTGTCACATTGCAAGATAAGTCAACTCCCAGAGAGGTAAATATACCCATAGCATATGGAATCCTTCTATATTGAACAACTTTTACTACTCATTGATGAGCAGCCATGATAAAGTTGCTGGTGATTAAATATTGAGTATTATAAGTGGTTACTTTACCCTAAAACTGTGTTAAAATAGAATTAAACTTTAGTAATTATCAACAAATTTTATGAAGTTTTATTATTTTTCTCATGAGCACCTTTCTTAATCTAATGTATTATATTATCACTATTATTAATCTTAAGTATTAATATTGTTATTGCTGTATTATTCAGATTACTTAAACCTTGAGTAGTCTGAACCAATTTTTTGGCTTTTTCAGTGGCTTTTCAACTTTTTAAATGTTTTTTTTTGGCAGTTTTTCAGTTCAAAACACTATTTGTGTTTATTTTGTATATTTGAGTATTAATTGTGCAAAATCTTTTAGCATGAAAAATCTTTAGCTTTACTATAGTGAAAGCTGTGTTCGTCGCCTCGCTAAAAGCTTCAGAAAGAAGTTTCGCCCTGCCCATGAATCAAATCTGAATATTTGGATTCCAACTAAGCATGATTCCATCTGCACCATTCAACCTCCTCTCCATATCTAACAATAACTGTAGAAATAGTTATTACACATGACAATCTCTAACGGTACAAGGGGCTGCTAGTGTACTAGCATTATTATAATTCTCAGACATAATTTTTATTTCATGGTTCTCACGCTAATTTAGTTCAGCTTTCTTTAGTGCCCAAACACAGTTTTGAAAAGTAAAATGTCCGCAACCTTTGATAGTTTAGCAATTGGTAGACATTTAGCTCATTTATATGGTCTTTTAAATAAAAAGTTGATGATAAAGAATTGATAGGTTAAAAAAATGTTCTTACTGCATAGCTGTGTATTACTGCTGTGTTTAAAGCAAACTTGTATTTTTCAGCAAATTTAATAAAACCTAGGTTAATGATATAAACATTACACAAGAGAAAATCTTGTTTAATATAATTCGTTTGCAGCTTGGGCTCTCTGGAATCGCTGAGAAAGTTGGATCTCTCTGGTAATCCTATTGAAGTGCTTCCTGAATATATCACTTCATTGAGTTCACTAGAGGAGCTGTACCTGTTAGAATGCAAGATAAGTCAACTCCCAGAGAGGTAAATATATCCATAGCATATACACTCCTTCTATATTGAACAACTTTTACTACTTATTGATGAGCAGCCATGATAAAGTTGCTGGTGATTAAATATTGAATATTATAGGTGGGTTACTTTACCCTAAAACTGTTAAAATAGAATTAAAGTTTAGTAATTATCAACAAATTTTATGAAGTTTTATTATTTTTCTCATGAGCACCTTTCTTAACCTACTGTATTATATTATTACTATTATCAATCTAAAGTATTATTATTGTTATTGTTGTATTATTTACATAACTTAAACCTTAAATAGTCTGAACCAATTTTAATCTGCACTGGGTTTTCATCAAAATCACTGTTAGTGGTTAAAGATGGACTTCTCTAAACTCATCAAGCTGTAACTGGCAGCCAGAAAAAGTGTGAAATTTTCTTACGAAGATTTAATTATTATTAGGTAAGAATATTGAATATGTTAATGCTCACCATTAAACTTTCTGATAGCAGCAGACCAAAAATTGTTTACTTTCCTACAGCAGTGGCCCAACCTTTTTCTAAATTTCTGACAGCAATATTTAAAGTTCTTCCAAACCTATCCCACAGCTGAGTTCTTTATACATACTAAAAAAGAGAGTGGACCAACAGAACATAAATTTACAATTATCTTAAACATTTTCATAAAGGAGCTAATCAATAATTGCCTGTCTTGTATTGACATATACTAATATGTAATACATATACCTTCATATGTAGAATATATTTATTTTCGACTGACCTGAATAAACAAAAACATCATTCTCAAAAATAGCTGTTCGTCAGCTAGAAGGCCTTTAGCCCGAAGGAAAATTATATTACACTACGCTTATGTTACATGTATTTATCCAATGATTTTCAAAAGATGGCCGGATGGAACTTAAAAGTGGTTCTTCAACTTTTCAAATTTTTTTTCGTTCATTTCTTGGTTCAAGAAACTATTTGTGCTACTTTACTCTGTAAATATTATCTGTGAAATCATATAAAACAGTATTTTTATTTCACTCCAAACTAATGATGTGCAGTAGCCTCTGTAAGAATTGCAGTCAATACATAGTATGTTGGAGTGCATCACATAATCTCATGTTATCTTATCATCTCATGAAGTAAATGCACTATACAGTTTCACTAATCTTTGCTTTTTAATGCCACCTAAATTTAGTCAAGAATCCTCAATAAAATATGGATCACTCTTAATATAAATGTTGAATGGAGTTAGGACATCAGTCGGCGCAGAGTATGATTTCAATTATGGTTCAATTTAAACTACTGTTTTCGTGTCAGGTCAAAACTATACAAATGTTGAAGCTCCGTTCTAAACTAAAATTTCAGCAACCATATTCAATAATGACTCTACTTGTATACTGTTAGATCACTCAATACTCTTATCTCATCATTTGAATTTGACCAGTAAACCATATTAAACTGGTAGATATATGGTATTTTACATACACTATTGTTTAAAATTAAGTATTTTAAGCTTTATTACGCATCACAGTGTTAAAAATAAAAATAATAATGTAAAAGCGTGTTAGAAAAATATAGTATGAAAAACCAACAAATGATGTCTAAGCTCTAGTAGTTCATATATTGTGTAGTTTATGCTAGAGTTAATTATAATATGTCTTTCTATTGCCTCTATCAGAGAGATACCAATTTACCTCCATGTATTTTCTTATATACTTTCAATAATACAAGTATGATGTAGTGTTGTATTATTGTACATAATGATGTATGCTCTTTAGTAGTTCATATATTGTGTAGTTTATGCTAGAGTTAATTATAATATGTATTTGTATTGCCTCTATCAGAGAGATACCAGTTTACATCTAAATATCCATGTATTTTCTTATATACTTTCAATAACACAAGTATGATGTAGTGCTGTATTATTGTACACAATGATGTATAAGCTCCAGTAGTTCATATACTGTGTAGTTTATGCTAGAGTTAATTATAATATGTATTTGTATAGCCTCTATCAGAGAGATACCAGTTTACATCTACATATCCATGTATTTTCATATATACTTTCAATGGGTCTTTTATCCCATGTGTGATGATTTTTAATCGTATATTAAAGTTACATATGAAACATTGGAAGGGACCAGCAAAAGTAAAAATGCTACTGTGTATTCCATAAAGCTTATGCAACTAGATGTAATGATTTTAACACCTTGTGTTCAAGTTGTTTATATGTATCAGTAACTACTGGTCCTCAGAAATTGTGCGGGACTTTAATATGGCATTTGATCTATTAGTACTTATACCTCCCCTGATGAATTTCTAATTTTTGTAATAAATTAAACATTCTGTCTAGTAGTGTATAAATACTTGTGTTTTTCGCACCAATAATAAAGTTTCTAGAGACATATATTATTATATGATGTATACAATATATCATACTTGTAATACAAAAACACAAAGATAGGATTGGGGGTGTTTTTGGCAGTAACACAAACAGTTTTACAAATCGGAATGGCTAATTATTACGTTGCTGAACAAAACTCATAATAAATGTAAGTATATTGTGAAGAGTTTTGCCCAATAAAAAAAAATGTGAACCAAAAAGAAATCGGTATTAAGCTCAATATTTTTAATACAATTCACAAACTTTGCATTCCAAAGATGGTCATCAAGACTCACTATATTATAGAGAAAGGGTTCTGGCACTTGTTTATAACTATATTCAGACACCACTGCTTGACTTCTTCTACATGTATTCAACTGCGCACTTGAACAAGTTCATTGATCAATTCTTTGAAATGAATTGACTCCAAATAATGGAGTTAATAAATAGTAGTTGTTTATTTATGGGATCTTACATATCTAACTGACTCTACTACATACTTTGTCTTCCTCTAGAATGTAGGCTTCCTTATAAATGATAAAGGCGGCAAATGTCAGCCGAGATTCGCACTAGCTGGCCGGTGTAGCCAGTGAGGTTGATATGTTGATTTGGTATTTGATATGATTTGGCTGGTACTGATGTTTTGGTGGCTCAGCAGATATTAGAGACGCCTAAAATAGGTATCATAACATTTACTGAATATTAATTAACAAATAGGAAGCCTTTTTAAAACACTAACAGGACTGACTGTACCAAAATCCTGGACAGCTGTGCTAAATATTTGTTAAGCAAAGATGATTGTTGATACCTTAATATATAGAAGAAATCTGGCACTATTATACTTACGTTTTAAACTGTATGTAAAAGTAAACTCTATTGATTGAAATTTATTGCAGTAAAACAAATTCTTGCTCTCAATACATAAAATATAATCTTTGTAACTTTTATGTGTATGTATTTTTCAAAAACCTTAATTTGCATTAGTTTATTGGATCAAAAACTTTGTTTAAATTTTGTGTGTCAAAAACTAATGTTGCTTTTTGGTTAATAATATTATATAAAAACTATTACATTATTTATATAAAAATATCTGTCAAATAAGTTGAATGTTACATTTGCTAATATAAAAAACCTTGTTATATAATATTTAGGCTACTGTTTGACACATGTATACAAATAAATTATACTGATTAAAAACAGTGGCAATAAATTAAACTCTTTGCCTCAATGCATGAGAGTTAATCCTTGTAAGTTTTCTATTGATCCATTTCTACCAAAAAATTACAGCCAAAACCAACCCAAAAACAGAGAAGGGTGTCTGTGCATACAATAATTACATATGTTAGAAGGTTGCTATACCGCTTTAGACAGCCTTCTCGCTTTACAGTGCCAACACAAAACAAATTAAAAACATGATACGAAACAAAACTTTATACGAAACAATTTTTCATGGTTATCGAAGCAAACCAGACATTATTTGGCTAATAATCGCTAACTAATTCACAGTTCCATTTACTTTTTAAACACCTTTACACTTGCTTTATTTTTTTCTTTCAACTTACATGTATTTCAACTGCACACAGAAATTTGTTTATGATAGGAAATTTAATAGTTATAATAATAACTATTTTTGTGTGTTAACCTAAGATAACTTTTCTGTGCAAGGACCTTTTATTATTCGAACAACATCGGTCATTCACCTAGGTTTGAATGACACAAAAACGAAACAAAAGGCTTTTTCGTGAACAAGAACAAAGTATTTTTGACCAAATTGCTCCTATTGAGGCACCAACTTGTTGCAAGACCAAAAACTTTAAAAACCTTTGGAGGACTAAAAACCTAATTTGGATACAAAAGAAAGACTTCTTATTTGACAAGTACAGAGCTTACTCATTTAGTCCTAAATTAAAAAAGAACTACATAAAAGCTAAAAATAAAGTTTAATTCCCATATCGAAGTAGCAAAAACTGATTACTATTCTCATGACATACTAAAAATTAATGACTATTGAAATTTAATAAATAATCATTGTGGACGAAACCAAGGTAAAACCCAAAAATTTACTGAGCTTTTAGACTCTACCTCTAAAGATATAACTGATGACAAACAAATAGTTACATAATTTAACACTTATTTACAGAAATATGAACCAGACTTGTGTAAGCTTTTTCTAATACAAATATAAAGCATCAAGTGTCAGGGATAAATACATTCCAAGACTATTTTTGTAGACGTTCATGAGTGTATTGTTCAGAGAGTTATTCAGAGAGTTATTGGGAATCTAAATGAACACAAAGCAGAAGGCATGATTAGAATTTCGGCGAAGTTAGTGAAAGCTTGTTCACATGAGCTATCAAAATATTTGGCCTACTATTCAACATGAGCATAAAACAATGTGTTTTCTCACAAAATTGAAATGTGCTAGTTTTACCCATGGTTAAAACCGAGGAGAATGAGCTGTTATCTAACAACTCTAGCTGTGCTACCAGAAGTTGCCCGAGTAATAAATAAGTCTTTGGACAGAAAATTTATTTGTATTTAACATATTACAACATTTTCCACTCTAACCTTCAAACTACATATCATGAAAAAAGTGCTTTGTGTAATTGAAATAAATTAAGAGAGAAAATAAAAACACCTGTAAAAGATTTCAAACAGTTGTAACTTTCAAACTTTGTGACATGAGAAAAAGGTTTTCAAACCACTGTAAATTTAAAAGTTCATAACTTTTTACAACATATAGCTTTTAATAACGTACAGTGAAACCAATTCTAGCGGAACTGTTCTAGCGTTGCTAACTGATTTCTTCGAGATCCGAAACAATTTTTCCCATTAAAATAAAGTTATGTAGATGTTAATCCGTTCCAAGATGAGAAAACTTGGGTAAATTCGGAGTATACTTCGGTAAAGTATTTTTCTCAACATTTTATACCATAAGCTGTACTGTATACTGCATACTATAAATAGAAACGGGTATATTTGTATTGTGTTTAAATTTAATAAGATGTTTATATTTATGATGATGGAAAATAAGAAAGCAAAAGTAAACATTTCGTATGTTTGGCTTTTAAAACATCTGAAGCATGAAATGTTAAAATACAATACTAAAAGTTAGAAAAATAAATAATGAAACAGCAAAGAATGCAACAGATAATTACATCAAAATTCGAAGCAAAAAGGAAATAAAAACAGCAAAGGCCTGCTTACTTTACATTTTTAAAGAAAATCATCCTCCAAAACAATTTAGGGTAACTCGACTGGAACTGTTATCTCCCTAGCAAATTTATTTGGTAGAAGAGGCGTCGTCCCACATGGTTTCTCCCTTTTCGTAAAGAACTTATGACGCGTAAAATGCTAATCCATTTCCGAGCGTTCCCGGAGCTTTGCTAATTGCAACGCGCATGCTCCAGTTTAGTCAAGAACCGAATTTATGTTCAAGCTCCACAGCAAACAAATCTCAAAATCTTTGGTGGAAAACTTAAGGCTAAAATAATTAGCGCGCGCATGCCGTATATTTTATATGAAAACGTATCTGATCACTATGGCGTTCTAGCTCAGTGGTAGAGCATCCAGATAAAACACTTGTCGATGCAAAATTCCTCGTGACTCCAAATCCATCAGAATGCGGAATATCAAGATTTTAAGATCTACAGCCGGAAAACCGACATATATACGTTCATGACAACACCCGGATATACTTTGAGAAATATATATATATATAGATCTATTTCTATTTTTTCTATCTATCAATTTTTATTCAATGTTCCGTTGGTTAGTTTTGGCAGTTGTATGATGAATTTTTTTGGGCACACTATCGCATGACCACCACTACAGCAATAACAAAAGTGTTATTGTTATTGATGTGGTTGAGTCAATATTAAAACCGTTTTGTGAACACTGATCACTTAATATTATGGGTTAATAAATATCAGTTAATGTCAGAGTGATAATCAAATAAAGGTGGTGTTCAATAAAAATATTGAGCTGTATTTTTCAATTCTTGTTTTATAGTGGCCTTCCAATAGTTTAAAATAATTAAATTTCTCTTTCATTCCTTTACACTTATTTCATCCGAAGTTAAAGCATAACATAAAGTGTAAAAATTTGAATGTAGCAGTAGTTTTTATAGTTAGTGAAGCGGCTAACTACCCTGAAAGTTGATAGAACATGGTTAATTAGATATTAGGTATGCAATTCTCAGCTCTCAATTAAACACCTGTTTTTGCCTTATGCTTGGCATGGACGATCAGTAGAATCAGATTTCTGTCATTTAAATTTACTCATGTTTTACTATTATAGTTTTATACAACTTCAAAAGCTAAAGGTTCTGAGGATCACTGGCTATTACAAGCAACCAATACCTTATGGCCTTCAAACTGTTCCTGATGTGGTGACCAAATTGACTTCATTAGAAGAACTTGATTTGTCTGACAACCGGATCAATGAACTCCCTGACAGGTGAGAAATAACAGCTGCTCTCCGGTGCCGTAGTAGCTATTTCCTTGTATCAATTTGATGATTTCTGTTTAAATTCAAAGGTTTAACATACATTTATATGAAATACATTTCACTTCACAGAGATCAGATTCACAACATATCTTTACTGGTTGTTATGAAGGCTTTTGCCAAGTTTTAATACTGTTTTTTTATTGGTGGTAACTAGAATAAGCCATTAAATTTTAACTCTTCAATTTTACGACAAATTGCTTTGACAAGATCAAAACATCGTTTGGTTGTTTTTGTGTAATTAAAATACAGTCAGTCATTTATTTTTTAAAACTTTTAAATTTCATTATGTAACTTTTTTAAATTGTATGTTGGAAAAATTTTTGAACTGGTTTTTAACCAGATAAGTTTAAGGTTTAATTCAGTAAAATAATTTATTTCTTAAGATAAGTCCAAATGGTTTCATGTGTTGTATCTGAAGGTAACATTACTATTTGTTATCAAAGTTTAGTTGGTAGTGTAAAGTAAGAATAAAATATCATATCCTTGTTTGTATGAAGAGTAAATCTACTAAAACTGCATTTAATTTTGCAATTAAATTTATAGCCTGAAACATAATTAATGACATTTCCTTACACACTTCAACTTGTCACTATACTGTTTAGAGTGGTGTCATAGTTTGTAGAAGTCTGGTGTCAAGTTGTGTGAATTTCAATGTCATGTATAATTGAACTTATATCTTGTAATTATGCTTTCTATTATTGGAGAATTTGCATTTGTGTGCTCTGCTGGGTATCTGAATCGATGTGTGTTTCAAAATTAACCTGAATTAACAAAACGATTCTACTTTGTGTTGGTTTTCAGCCCTTTATGGAATTGAATTACATGTACATAAATGTTGCTACAAACGTTTCATTTTAATTGTAGTTCCTTGAACTGCTAAAAGTTTCCAAGTTTCCGGTTCTTTTAAATTTCTTCAAAAATCAGAAATGATAAGATGATGGTCATAAAACTGTTTATGTTTAACTATTATGTTCCTGAAAAAAGCTTGTAATAAATGTAAGTTTTTTGTGAAGAGTTTTGTCTCATAAAGAAAAATTGTGGAGCGGACAGAAACCATGTAAATTGTCTCATTAATGAAGCATGATATCTTTGGACGTCTCAGAAGATTTCCAGGTATTTTAAAACATTGCTTAAATAGTAAAGTCATTTTAGTTTCCTTCTTGCCAGCTATTTATAGATTACATACAAAATGATATTCTCAGATTTTTGAATTTCTTGACTACATGAAAATTAGTTACCGATATTAAAATGGTTCTCTGTCAATGTCGATGTTCTGAAAACTAAAAGAATTTGCATGTTAACTTGCTTTAAACCTCTTCACGAGTTTGACATATCAAAAGTGAGGCAGCAGAACTTTTTATATTTAATGAAAATTTTATCAAAAAAAAGATAAAAATAAAAGTGACAAATGATATTTTCACCTTTTGCTGACCTGTAATAAATCGATAATAAAATTGTCAAAACCATGACCATTGTCAGCTAGAGCCCTTCTAACTTCAAACACTTTTTGTCATGTTTTAATTATACTATTTGTAATTACTTCATGATTCTCCATTAAATAACTGTAAGGAATCTAAAGGTTATTACACAACTTTTCGAGTCTTGTTTTTATGTTTTTGTTTTTTTAAGAAACTTGAAAAGGTTCTTTGTGTTAATCTATATATAAATATTATTTCTAATAAATGCATAGAAATCAATTTATTAATTTATTTTACTCTACATTGATGATGAACAGTAGAAATTGCAAGCAATTTGGTTAAGGCATATTATGTTAGAGTAAAATAGGTAATCACCTTATCATTTTATGAAGTAAATGCCCCAACACAGTTTTACTAATGTTAACTTTTTAATATCACATACATTTTGTAAATGTAGTCAATAATCTAATTCCAGCCCTATTTTATGTTGTTGACTTTAAAATGGATATCAAGCTCAATATTTTATACCTATCACATACCAACATAAACTTACATATACTACATACATAAGGGAGAAAATTATTAATCTTATCAATAAGTTTTGTCAAATAAGTAGTACTGCTTTGTCCTGTATATGCGGATGACTGTTTTTAGAATTTATCTAACAATAAACAATGCAAACCATATAACATAGAATATTTACCAAAATAATTTTTGTTTCCAGTGATCATCAGGTAAAAAGTACCACACAGTTACATTCACAATGGTCCACAAGCATTGACAACAACTTTTATGTTAGTTACACAGTTCTTTCATTATTAAATGAAGGTTCAGATTTGATAAAATGATTTGAATTTCACTTTAACATAAGTTCATTCTGAAACTTTAGTGAATATATCATTGTCAATTTGTCGTATAAATATAGATTATGCTATTTATTACTAAACAAATTTCCTACACTCCACATTAAAAGAAGATTCAACATAAAATAAAAGATAAAGGACAGAAAATAGAAACATATGAAGGAATCATATCGGGCTGAAAAATTTAAAATTTTTTTATTTAAAGTTGAATACTGTTAGAATTTACTGTGATGATAACTCAGTCAACCAGTATTTGTAAAGTGGGAATCAAAACTGAATATGGAAGCTTTCATTCAACTTTCATGAAATTTGGATTTTTTTTAATGTCGTGATCAAACTTTATTAGCTACAGTTTTCCACTAGTTGTGTGCAAAAAGTTGATGTCATACTTTATGAATTTCCTATCTGGAAGACTTATTATGGTAAAACTACTGAATTAATAGGAAGCCTATTCATAACACTAAAATATCTGACTTTACTAAAATCCTGGACAGCAGTTCTAACATATGTTAAGCAAAAATGATTGTTTATATGTTAGCACATAAAAAATTTGGCACTGTAATAATTAGGTTTTGAACTCTGTATAATAGTTAAATCTATTGATTGAAATTTATAACAATAAAACGAACTATTGCTCTCAATACATAAAATATAATCCTTGTAACTTTTAAGTTGATTATTTTCTAGAAAACCTTTATTTGTATTTATTTATTGACTCATCAACTTTGTTTAAATATGGAATGGCAAAACTAATATAGTTTTTTGTTTCAGGTTTTTTTATATAAATTAGAACATCATTTATCTTTCACAAAAAACTATTTTTAACAAATCTTTTTACATAAATTATAAGATAGTACCTGGCATTTAATCTTTGTAGCTTTTTTGGTTCATTTCTAGAAAACCTTCATTTGCATTAGTTTATTGAATGAACAACAAAAGGCATAAATGCAATTCCCGTGAAATTAGTGTAAACTCGTTCGCATTAATAGAGCGTCGATAGAGTTTACAATTGATGCTCTTGCTGCTTTAAACAATATTCTTATTGTTTCAGTTGTACTCATTGACTTCTCAAAGTCTTTTGATACGATAGATCTCTCTATTTTGAACAATAAGCTTGAGCAAAAAGTTTTTTCATTCAAGTTTAGAATTAATTCAAAATTATCTTTCAAATCATTTTCAAAGTGTTAGAATAACACAGAAAATATCCCAACCTCCATTAATTAAATGTGGAGTAACACAAGAATCCATCCTTAGACCAACATGATTTTTGTTATATATAATTGATCATGTAAAGAGTACTGATAAATTTAGAACGATTTTGTTTGCCGAAAATACCAAGTTATTTTATACCGCTACAAACTTGAATAAAGATAGAGCAATAATTAACAAAGATTTAAATTTGATAAAAAATTAGTGTGACCAAAACTAACATTGAATGTTGTGGAGAAAAAATTCATAGTTATTTATAATCCACAAAATAAATTCCGATTTTCAAAAACATTTCGAACTGGACAAATCATACAAATGACGGATAGTATAAATTTTTAGCGGTTACAATGGTTAGTGCCTTAAACTGGTCAAGACACGTGGAGCTATTGAGACAACAAATATGACAAAGCTCAGGGCTAATTTACCAGGCCTCATTGATTTTTACAGAAATGCCTGTTTTACTTTTATATAATACTCTAATTAATAGTAAATTAGTCTATTGCTTGGAATCATGGTGAAATGCTCTGAGCTACTTAAACATAGTTTTTGTCATCAAGAATCGATTGCTTATAATAACATATCCTGAAAACTCTTATTTTCCATCAACTCATTTGTTAAAAAACTCTCGTGTTTTGCCTACACAACGACTATATCAACTAAGAATATGTATTTTAGCCTTCACACAATTTAAATATCAACTAATTTGTCAACACATTACAACACTCGTCATTCCTTATTTGCTTTATATTTTCCACCCTCTATCTTTTTCACCCTTTTAAAAGAAAGTATTTATTTGGTTTATCAGTTGATATGTTGTTTGTTGTGTTAGGTAATCTCATTGTCAAGATATTTAAAGATTAAAATCAAAAAATCTGATCGAGGTGAAAACGCTCAGGCTAAAAAAACATGCCCAGACTTGCCCAAAATGATGTCTCCATCTCTCGTATTCACATCGGCTAATGCGATAAAAGTCTAGTCCTACGCGGCTCTGTTAGCTTATATTTTATTCTGTATTTGCTCGTGTTGTATAGAATAAAGTTTTAAGTTCAGCTACAGATACATTATTATGAATGTTTCAAACGCTTCAAATAAGGTAAATTGAAAACCTGTCATGTTAACTTCATTTAAATGCTGTGTAAACATTCGAGTACCGACTACCAATTCTACCGATCTACGGTATTTAGGTCGTCGAGTTAGCTTATTTCATCCCGGCCTTTGTATCAGCTTAATTCTCAGTTGCTACACGCACACTGGAAACTACATGTAGTTACTAAATAAAATAGGCATGCCACCATCTTTGGAAAAAATATGTTTGAATATGTGGCGAAACCAACTACATCCCAAAAAGTCATGTATAGCCAATGTTATCTAGTCATCATTAGTATCAATATGTAGAAAACTTTACTGGTCCCATTTGATTGGTTAATTCAAGTACAATACAAATGGTTTTATGAGTTGAACGCAATAGTGAAATCATTACAACGTCAAGTTCGTTGCAATCAATTAACCCACTGATTCTGGCAAAGGGTTAATAAAACCATTATTGCACCTGTTTGTCTGTTTGTGGATTAGGCTGTTTTCATAAGTTTTGTGCAAATACTTTTTCATGACTCGGGCAACGCCCTTGCACAAGTGCAGCTTATGGTGTAAAACAACAACTACAAGTACAAGCTTAACAAGTACAGCTTATGGTGTAAAATTTTGAAAAAATACTTAACCAAAGTTGTTTTCTCGCCTTGAAGAAGACTAAAATTTGCACAATTTTATTGGGAAAAATTGTTTCGGATCTTGAACAACTCGGTTTTCCAACTACCTCCTGGAACTGATTATGTTCAAGAACTGAGGCTCCACTGTATGTTATCAAAATATATGGGTTGCTGAAAGATATGAAATTTTAAATTTACACTGGTTTGAAAACCTTTACGGTTGTTTTATTTATTTTTAAATCAGTTGTCTTGCACAAACCTTTTTCCTCATGATATGAAGTTTGAAAGTTGTGATTGTTTGGAAAAGTTTCAAAACCTTGACAGTTGTTTTATTTTCTCTCTTAATTTATTTCAACTACAGAAAACACTTCTCGCATAATTTGTAGTTTGAAAGTTAGATTGGCAAATGTTGTTATATGTTAAATACAAATCAATTTTCTGCCCATAGACTTTTTTACTACCCAGGCAAGGCCGGGTAGCACAGCTAGTGGTAACTGTTTTTGTGTGTTAACCTAAGATAACTTTTCTGTGTAAGGACTTTTATTATCAGAGCAACATCGGTCATTCATCTAAGTTTGAATGACACAAGAATAAAACAAAACGCTTTTTCGTTATAATGCTCCTATAGAGGAACCAACTTGTTGCAAGCTCAAAAGCTTTAAAAATCTTTGGAGGACTAAAAAGCTTAATTTGGATATACAAAAGAAAGACCTCTTATTTGACAAGTACAGAGCTTACTCATTTAGTCCTAAATTAAAAAAGAACTACATAAAAGCTAAAAATAAAGTTTCATCTCATAGCAGAAAAAAAGAACAGCTGATTACTATTCTTATGAAATAATAAAATTAATGACCCTTGAAATATAATAAATAATCATTGGGGATGAAACCAAGGTAAAACCCAAGAATTTACTGAGCTTTTAGACTCTAACTCTGAAGATTTAACTGATGACATACAAATGGTTACATCATTTTACACTTATTTTACAGAAATATGAACCAGACTTGCGTAAGCTTTTTCTAATACAAATAAAAAGCATCAAGTGTCAAAGATAAATACATTCCAAGATTAATTTTGTAGACGTTCATGAGTGTATTGTTCAGAGAGTTCTTGTGAATCTAAATGAACACAAAGCAGAAGGCATGAATGGAATTTCCGCGAAATTAGTGAAAGCTTGTTCACATGAGCTATCAAAATATTTGGCCTACCTATTCAACATGAGCGTAAAACAATGTGTTTTTCCACAAAAATGAAATGTGCTAAAGTTTTACCCATATTTAAAACCGAGGAGAATAAGCTGTTATTTAACAGCTACTAGCTGTGCTACCCGGCGTTGCCCGAGTAATAAAACAGTTTTTGGACAGAAAATTGATTTGTATTTAACATAAAACAACATTTGCCACTCTAACCTTCAAACTACTTATCATGAAAAAAGTGCTTTGTGTAATTGAAATAATTTAAGAGCGAAAATAAAAACAACTGCAAAAGTTTTAAAACAGTTGTAACATCAAGTGTCAGGGATAAATACATTCCAAGATTAATTTTGTAGACGTTCATGAGTGTATTGTTCAGAGAGTTATTGGGAATCTAAATGAACACAAAGCAGAAGGCATGATTAGAATTTCGGCGAAGTTAGTGAAAGCTTGTTCACATGAGCTATCAAAATATTTGGCCTACTATTCAACATGAGCATAAAACAATGTGTTTTCTCACAAAATTGAAATGTGCTAGTTTTACCATGGTTAAAACCGAGGAGAATGAGCTGTTATCTAACAACTCTAGCTGTGCTACCAGAAGTGGCCCGAGTAATAAAAAAGTCTTTGGACAGAAAATTTATTTGTATTTAACATATTACAACATTTTCCACTCTAACCTTCAAACTACATATCATGAAAAAAGTGCTTTGTGTAATTGAAATAAATTAAGAGAGAAAATAAAAACACCTGTAAAAGATTTCAAACAGTTGTAACTTTCAAACTTTGTGACATGAGAAAAAGGTTTTCAAACCACTGTAAATTTAAAAGTTCATAACTTTTTACGACATATAGCTTTTAATAACGTACAGTGAAACCTATTCTAGCGGAACTGTTCTAGCGTTGCTAACTGATTTCTTCGAGATCCGAAACAATTTTTCCCATTAAAATAAAAATATGTAGATGTTAATCCGTTCCAAGATGAGAAAACTTGGGTAAATTCGGAGTATACTTCGGTAAAGTATTTTTTTCAACATTTTATACCATAAGCTGTACTGTATACTGCATGCTATAAATAGAAACGGGTATATTTGTATTGTGTTTAAATTTAATAAGATGTTTATATTTATGATGATGGAAAATAAGAAAGCAAAAGTAAACATTTTGTATGTTTGTCTTTTAAAACATCTGAAGCATGAAATGTTAAAATACAAAACTAAAAGTTAGAAAAATAAATAATGAAACAGCAAAGAATGCAACAAATAATTACATCAAAATTCGAAGCAAAAAGGAAATAAAAACAGCAAAGGCCTGCTTACTTTTCATTTTTAAAGAAAATCATCCTCCAAAACAATTTAGGGTAACTCGACTGGAACTGTTATCTCCCTAGCAAATTTATCCGGTAAAGAAGGCTTCGTTCCACATGCTTTCTCCCTTTTTGTAAATTATTTAGACGCGTAAAATGTTAATCCATTTTCAAGTGTTTCCAGAGCTTTGCTAAGTGCAATGCGCATGCTCCAGTTTAGTCAAGAACCGCATTTACGTTCAAGCTCCAAAGCAAACAAATTTCAAAATCTTTGTTGGAAAACCTGAGGCTAAAATAATTAGCGCGCGCATGTCGTATATTTTATATGAAAACGTATCCGATCACTAGGGCGTTCTAGCTCAGTGGTGGAGCATCCGGATAAAACACTCGTCGATGCGAAAATTGTCATGAGTCCAAATCCATCAGAATTCAGAATATCGAGATTTTAAGATCTATAGCCGGAAAACTGACAGATATACGTTACACGACAACACTTGGACATACTTTGAGAAATATATATATATAGATCTATTTCTATTTTTTCTATCAATTTTCATTCGATGTTCCATTGGTTAGTTCTGGCGGTTTTATGATGAATATTTTTGGGTACCCTATTGCAGAAACCATGGCCACCACTACAGCAACAACAAAATTATTATTGCCATTGATGCAATTGAGTCAATGTTATTACTGTTTTGTGAACAGTGATCACCTATTATTATGGGTTGATAAATACCAATTAATGTCAAAGTGATGATCAAATAAATTTGATGTTCAATAAAATGATCGAGCTGTATGTTTCAATCATTGTCTTATAGTGGCCTCGCAATAGTTTAAAATAACTAGAAGTTCTACTGTCATACAGCCCTCGACCAAAGAGATATTGGAAAAAAGAAATGGTAATGATGGTTGAGAATTGCAATATTAGCAGTCAAATGGCACTGCAGTGCAATAGGATAACTGCAATGGTAGCTGCAATGGTAGCTGTAATGTGCTGGGTGTTATTATATACAACAAATAGCAACAATGAAAGGAAAATATTATATGTTTATATCTCTCCCCCTGCAATAGGAGAAATGCAATATTGGCCAATATTAGATGTAAAATGCACTGATATTATTAGAATAACAGATATTATTAATATAGTAATAATATAAAAGCAATGCACAATTTTGTTGACATTTCAAAACGTCATCGCTAGCAATATCAAGAAGTTGTGATATTTATATAGATTGTTCGAAAATCTGTACTACGTCGTCATTTTTCTGTAGTCATCAAACTTATAATTAAATATTGTAATAGCCTCATGAAGATCGTTAGAAAAAAAATCATCATCATTTGCTTTACTTACACCGCGTTGGACATCAGTTAGAATACCAAAGTACTCAAATGTGTCTAAAATGTCAGTTACTTTGAAATCGGTATAAAATGAAACGATTTCAGTACTCCTACGTTAATTACAGAAACCTTCGGCAGATCGACCATGCTATAGACTGGTGAAATATGCACGTTATTTTTCCGTGAAATGCGCACGACTTAATCGCTCTAATCTCTGTCGCTCGGCGTTTCAATTTCCGGTCTTAACTTTTATTAAACCAAGCTTGTAAAGCGTTTTGCGAAGAGTTTCAGCCAAATTAATTTGTCTATTTGTGTATAATCCCTTCAGATGGGTAAGTTTTAAGATACTGTTGACACTTTTCAAAGACTTGGTAATATATTTGAATAGGTTTATATGTGTTTTGAATCGTTATTATACTTAATCGACTCTACAAAACAATGGTTAAATTTGTTGATGAGATTTTGAAATGAGTGTTTGCGACGTTGTTGATTAATAAATTTCGCAAGTTGTGTGCACATGCATTTATCATAAAAACTCTCAAACTTCGCTCCGCTCAATTGGTCGTGGAATTAAATTTCTCTTTCATTATTTTACACTTAATTCATCCGAAGTTAAAGCATAACATGAAGTGTAAAATGTTGAATGTAGCAGTAATTTTTATAGTTACTTGAGCGGCCAGCTACCCTGAAAGTTGGTAGAACGTGGTTAATTAGATATAATGCAATTCTAAGCTCTAAATTAAACTCCTGGTTTTGGCCTTGGGTTGACATGGATGATCAGTTGAAACAGATTTATGTCATTTAAATCTACTCATGTTTTCATATTTTAGTTTTATACAACTTCAAAAGCTAAAGGTTCTGAGGATCACTGGCTATTCCAACCAATTAATACCTTATAGCCTTCAAACTGTTCCTGAGGTAGTGACCAAATTGACTTCATTACAAGAACTTGATTTGTCCAGCAACCGGATCAATGAACTACCTGACAGGTAATAAATAACAGTTGCTCTCCAGTGCTGTGGCAGCTGTTTCCTTGTATCAATGTGGTGATTTCTATTTAGGTTCAAAGGTTTAAAAGACATTTGTACAAAATACATTACACTACCCACTGTTCAGATTTACAACAATTCTTTACTGGTTTATTATGAAGGCTTTTGCCATGTTTAATACTGTTTCTTATTGGTGGTAACTAGAATAAGGCATTAAATTTAAACTTAATGTTTAGAGTTAATTTTAGTTTAAAGTAAGAATAAAATATTATATCCTTGTTCATGAAGAGTAAATCTGCTAAAGCTGCAATTAATTTTACAATTAAATTTATAGCCTGAAACATAATTAATGACATTTCCTTACACACTTCAACTTGTCACTATATACTGTTTAGAGTGGTGTGATAGTTTGTAGAAGTCTGGTGTCAAGTTGTGTGAATTACAATTTCATGTATAATTGAACTTATATATTCTAATTATGTTTTCTATTATTGGAGATTTGTCTTTTGTGTGCTTTGCTGGGTATCTGAATTGATGCGTGTTTCAAAATTAACCTGAATTAACAAAACGATTTAACTATGTGTTGGTTTTAAGCCCTTTATTTAATTGAAATACATAAATGTTGCCACAAATGATCCATTTTAATTGTAATTTCCTGAGCTGCTAAAAGTTTTCAAGTTTCCGGTTCTTTTAAATCTCTTCAAAAATCAGAAATGATAAGATGATGGCCATCAAAACTGTTTATGTTTAATTATTATGTTCCTGTAAACAAACTTGTATTAAATGTAAGTTTATTGTGAAGAGTTTTGTCTAATAAAGATAAATTGTGGCTCGAGTAGGAGCCGGGTAAATTGTCGATAGACCTGTTTCTATTCTGCCGGTTTTTTCACAAGTTTTTGAGCATCTCAAAAACCAGCAAATGCAAAATTAGGCTATTAAATAAATATTACAAGTCTCGACTTGGATTTCAGAAAGGGTAATGAACTCACAAAGCATCAATAGAGTTTACAATTGATGCTCTTGCTGCTTTAAACAATATTATTATTGTTTCAGTTGTACTCATTGACTTCTCAAAGGCTTTTGATATGATAGATCTCTCTATTTTGATTAGTAAGCTTGAAGAAATAAATTTTCTTATTCAAGTTCAGAATTAATTCAAAATTATCTTTCAAATCATTTTCAAAGTGTTATAATAACACAGACAATATCCCAACCTCCATTAATTAAATGTGGAGTAACACAAGAATCCATCCTTAGACCAACATGATTTTTGTTATATATAATTGATCATGTAAAGAGTACTGATAAATTGAAAAACTATTTTGTTTGCCGATAATACAAAGTTATTTTATACCGCTAAAAACTTGAATAAAGATAGAGCAATAATTAACAAAGAATTAAATGTGATAACAAATTAGTGTGACCAAAACTAACATTGAATGTTGTCGAAAAAAAATTCATAGTTATTCATAATCCACAAAATAATTTTGGATTTATAAAGAAACATATCCAGAACTAGACAAATCATACAAATGACGGATAGTACGAAACTTTTAGCCGTTACAATGAATAGTTTGAGAATTGAGAAAACAAATACGACAAAGCTTAGGGCTAATTTGCCAGGTCTCATTAATTTTTACAAAATGCCTCTTTTAATTTTATATAATACTCTAATTAATAGCATATCGGTATATTGCTTGGAATCATGGCGAAATGCTCTGATGAGCTACTTAAACTAAATTTTGGTCATCTAGAATCGATTGCTTAGAATTATATATCATGAAAACTCTTATTTTCCATCAACTCATTTGTTAAAAAAATCTGATGTTTTGCCTACACAACAACTATATCAACTAAGAATATGTCTTTTAGCCTTCACATAGTTTAAATATCAACTAATTTGTCAACGCATTACAACACTCGTCATTCCTTATTTGCTTTATCTTTTCCACCCTCCTCTTCTACTGGTTGCTATAGACGGGTTGCCCATTGTGTGTCATAGCATGGAGTTCCTTGCCAACTCGCTTAGGGAAATTGATAGTCATGACAATTTTAGGTCTGCTTTGAAGCGGTATATGCTGGACTCTCTGGAATAGATTTGTTCTGACTTAGTTTGCTTAGACAAACGCATTTTTTTATTAACAATTTCATCTGTAAACGCAGCCTCTGTGCCTCGAATTGGCATGCTACTGCGCATATCAGCCCTCATTGCACCTTAATTTTTCTATCATTTTTTATATTATTTATTTAATGTTAATAAAGCAAACAAACTGCCAAACATTAACATGTAAAGCGTTATTGAGCGTTATTTAAAACAGCAGATACATTTGATGAGAAATAGAATCTTCATATAAGGATATTTTTATATAATATTTTTTATATATTCTATCGTACGAATAATCTGCAAAATATAATTAAACGAAAGCAGGTGTTTTTTGAAAATAGTACAAATGGTTTTAAAAATTTGAAAAAGTTTTTTGAAATCTCATTATGCATGCTAATTTAAATTATTTTAATTTTTACCGAAGGACATTATCAACAGATTTTTAAAGTTCTTGCAATTATCGCACCAGTTCAAATAAATTAATATTTAATGCTAGGCAATGCAAGATAAACAAATATTTTATATTTAAAGATAGCTCACATAATAATGTTGGGAAAATATGTGGTTGCATCAAATTTGAGTTGATTTTAAAATAAAGTATTTATTTTGATTATCAGGTGATATGTTGTTTTTTAAGTTAGGCAATCTCATTGTCAAGATATTTGAAGAATTAAATCGAAAATACTTATTGCGGTGAAAACGCTCAGGCTAAAAAACATGCCCAGGCTTGCCCAAAATGATGTCTCAACCTCTCGTATTCACATCGGCTAACGTGATAAAAGTTTAGTCCTACGCGGCTCTATTGGCATATATTTTATTTTGTATTTGCTCATGTTGGATAGAATAAAATTTCAAGTCCAGCTAAAGATACATTATTATGAATGTTTCAAACGCCTCAAATACGGGAAATTGAAAACTTGCTTTATTACCTTCCTTTAAATGCTGTATAAACATTTGAGTACCGATTGCCAATTCTACTGGTCTACGGTATTTAGGTCATCGAATTAGCTTATTTCATTATGGGTTTTGTATCAGCTAAATTCTCAGTTGCTACACGCACATCGGAAACTAGCTACTAAATAAAATAGGCACGCTGCCATTTTTGGACAAATATGTTCGAATGTGTGGCGAAACCAACTACAACTTTTTATTATTCGAGCAACATCGGTCAATCACCTAGGCTTGAATGACACAAAAATGAAACAGAAGGCTTTTTCGTGAACAAGAACAAAATATTTTTACCAAATTGCTCCTATAGAGGAACCAACTTGTTGCAAGCCCAAAAGCTTTAAAAACCTTTGGAGGACTAAAAACCCTAATTTGGATACAATAGAAAGACGTCTTATTCGACAATTACAGAGCTTACTCATTTAGTCCTAAATTATACAAGAACTATACCTAAAAGCTAAAAATAAAGTTTAATCCCATATCAAAGGAGCAAAAGCTGATTATTATTCTCATGAATTATTAAAAATTATTGACCCTTGAAATATAATAAATAATTATTGTGGACGAAACCAAGGTAAAACCCAATAATTTACTGAGCTTTGAGACTCTAACTCTAAAGATATAACTGATGACAAACAAAAAGCGACATAATATAACACTTACTTTACAGAAATATGAACCAGACTTGCGTAAGCCTTTTTAATGCAAATATAAAGCATCAAGTGTCAGGGATAAATACATTCCAAGATTAATTTTGTAGATGTTCATGAGTGTATTGTTCAGAGAGTTATTGCGAATCTAAATGAACACAAAGCAGAAGGCATGAGTGGAATTTCCGAAAAATTAGTGAAAGTTTGTTCACATGAGCTATTAACATATTTGGCCTACCTATTCAACATGAGCATAAAACAATGTGTTTTCCCACAAAAATGAAATGTGCTAAAGTTTTACCCATATTTAAAACCGAAGGGAATAAGCTGTTATCTAACAACTACTAGCTGTGTTACCCGGCGATGCCCGGGTAATAAAAGATTTTTTGGACCGAAAATTGATTTATATTTAACATATAACAACATTTGCCACTCTAACCTTCAAACTACATATCATGAAAAAAGTGCTTTGTGTAATTGAAATAAATTAGGAGAGAACATAAAAACAATTGTAAAAGTTTTCAATCTTTTTCAAACAGCTGTTACTTTCAAGCTTCATATCATGAGGATAATATGGCGCCTTACAGTGCCTCGCCTTGCGCGTTCACAACTCGAGTTGTACAACTCGAGTTGCACAACTCGAGTTGTGAACGCGCAACGCGACTTTTCAAAAGTAAGGTGCAATATATCAGTATTACGGTAGCATAACCGTAGATCTAGTTATATTAACAATGGTACATCAATAGGCACCCGTTAGCTAATATAAATTAAACTGTATGTACTGTAAACTAGAGCTAATAGCGAATTATTTGAATTATACTGTGCCGAGTTTGCAACTCGAGTTGTACAACTCGAGTTGTGCAACTCGAGTTGTGAACGCGCAACGCGACTTTTCAAAAGTAAGGTGCAATATATCAGTATTACGGTAGCATAACCGTAGATCTAGTTATATTAACAATGGTACATCAATAGGCACCCGTTAGCTAATATAAATTAAACTGTATGTACTGTAAACTAGAGCTAATAGCGAATTATTTGAATTATACTGTGCCGAGTTTGCAACTCGAGTTGTACAACTCGAGTTGTGCAACTCGAGTTGTGCAACTCGAGTTGTACAACTCGAGTTATATTTACAAACTCGAGTTGTATAACTCGAGTTGTGCAACTCGAATTGTACAACTCGAGTTGCAAACTCGGCACAGTATAATTCTAATAATTTGCTATTAGCTTTAGTTTTACAGTACATACATATAGTCTGGTGGCCACAGGGCATTTTTGTGTCGTTTTTTGCCAAGGTGGCACGACAATGGGGTATAACGAATCTTAGATTTATTGGATGGAATAAAACATCTCCTAACTTTTTCATTATACCTACCAGAATTATTCTTGTCAAGCAGTGATTATTTGCCATTAAAAGATGGGTAGAAATGCATAAATGAGATTTCCCTTGCGCCATGCGCAATTAGTCAAATCAGCCAATCAGCTAGGTAAAAATAAATCTATGCATTTGTTTAATACGGAGCGTATTTGCATTCACCGATAACATTTGTGCCCTTAGTCTGTTTCCGCTGTTCCGTGTTAGAAACTGCCGTATACATCGATTAGTAGTAGCGCAAATTTAGTATCTTCTATTTAAATTGATTACCACAGCTAGCTATTATCAGTTACATAATTCATTATAATCAAGTTTTACATGCTAAGAAGTCAACAAAGTTTTACTAACGGAAAAAAGCGATAATCCAAAGTTTTTATGAGATGTAGAGCACCATCTACAAACAGTCAGATTGCAGCTTGTCCAGCTACAGATAAATTAATGTGAAGGTTTCAAACGCCTCAAATAACGGAAATTGAAAACTTGCAATATTAACTTCCCTCAAATGCTGTATAAACATTTGAGTACCGACTACCCATTCTACCGGTGTACGGTATTCGGGTCGTCGAATTAGCTTATTTCATTATGGGCTTTGTATCAGCTAAGTTCTCAGTTGCTACATGCATACCAGCAACTATAGCTACTAAATAAAAGAGGCAGGCTGCCATCTTTGGAACAAATATATTCGAATGTATGGCAAAACCAACTACATCCCAAAAAGTCATGTATAGTCAACTTTATCTAGTCATTATTAGTATCAATATGTAGAAAATTTCACTGGTCCTATTTGAGTGATTAATTCAAGTACAATACAAATGGTTTTATGAGTTGAACGCAATAGTGAACTCAAAACACCGTCAAGTTTGTTGCAATCAATTAACCCACCGATTCCGGCAAAGAGTTAATAAAACCATTCTTGCACCCGGTTGGCGGTTTGCGGATTAAGCTGTTTTCATAATTTTCTGTGCAATAACTTTTTTATTACCCGGGCAACGCCCTGGTACAGGTGCAGCTTTTAGTGTAAAATGGCAAATACAAGTACAAGCTTAGTAAGTAGGGCCTACAGCTTATGGTGTAAAATGTTGAAGAAATACTTAACCAAAGTTGTTTTATTGCCTTGGATCGGATTAAAATTTACATAATTTTATTTTAATGAGGGAAATGGTTTCGGATCTCGAACTAGTCGGTTTTCGAACTACTTTCTGAAACTGATTATGTTCGATAACTGAGGTTCCACTATAGGGTTATCAAAATATATAGGTCGCTTAAAGTTATGAAATTTTAAATTTACATTGGTTTGAAAACCTTTACAGTAGTTTTAGTTATTTTTAACTCAGTTGTCCTGCACAAAACCTTTTCCTCATGATATGAAGTTTGAAAGTTGTAGTTGTTTGAAAAAGTTTGAAAACCTAGACAGTTGTTTTATTTTCTCTCTTAATGTATTTCAACTACACAAAACACTTCTTGCATGATATGTAGTTAGAAAGTTAGAAAGGTAAATGTTGTTATATGTTAACTAAAAGCCAATTTTCTGTCCAAAGACTTTTTTTATTACCCAGGCAATGCCGGTTAGCACAATTAGTGGTAACTATTTTTGTTGATTAACCATAAGGTAACTTTTCTGTGCAAGGACTTTTATTATTCGAGCAACATCGGTCATTCGCCTCGGCTTGAATGACACAAAAATGAAACAAAAAGCTGTTTTGTGAACAAGATTAAAATATTTTTGACCAAATTGCTCCTGTAGAGGAACCAACAGCCCAAAAGCTTTAAAAACCTTTGGAGGACTAAAAAGCTTCTTTTGGATACACAAAAGAAAGGCATCTTATTTGACAAGTACAGAGCTTACTCATTTAGTCCTAAATTAAAAAAGAATTACATAAAAGCTACAAATAAAGTTTAATCCCCTATCAAAGAAGCAAAAGCTGATTACTACTCTCATGAAATACTAAAAATTAATGACCCTTGAAATTAATTAAATAATTATCGTGGACGAAACCAAGGTAAATCCCAAGAATTTACTGAGCTTTTAGACTCTAATTCTAAAGATATAACTGATGACTAACAAATAGCTACTTAATTTAACAGTTATTTTACAGAAATATGAACCAGACTTGTGTAAGCTTTTTCTAATACAAATATAAAGCATCAAGTGTCAGGGATAAATACATTCCAAGATTAATTTGGTAGACGTTCATGAGTGTATTGTTCAGAGAGTTCTTGTGAATCTAAATGAACACAAAGCAGAAGGCATGAATGGAATTTCCGCAAAATTAGTGAAAGTTTGTTCACATGAGCTATGAAATTATTTGGCCTACGTATTCAACATGAGCATAAAACAATGTGTTTTCCACAACATGTGTTTTCCTGTATAACATACAGTAGAACTTGTTCTAGTGGAACTGTTTTAGCGTTGCTAACCGAGTTCTTCGAGATCCGCATCAATTTTTCTCATTTAAATAAAATTATGTAGATTTTAATCTGTTCCAAGATGAGTAAACTTGGGTAAATTTGGAGTATGCTTCAGTAAAGTATTTTTTCAACATTTTTTACCATAAGATGTACTGTATACTGCATACTATAAATAGAAACGGGTAAATATAGATCATGTTTAATTTTAATAAATGTTTTATATTTATGATGATGGAAAAAGAAAGCAAAAGTAAACATTTGGTATGTTTGGCTTTTAAAGCATCCGAAGCATGAAAAGTTAAAGTACAATAGTAAAATAAATACAATAGATAATTACATCCAAAATCGAAGCAAAAAGAAAATATAAACAACAAAGGCCTGTTTACTTTACATCTTTAAAGGAGACTCATCCTCCAAAACAATTTAGGGTAACTTAACTGGAACTGTTATCTCCCTAGCAAATATATTTGGTAGATGAGGCGTTGTTCCACATGGTTTCTCCCTTTTGTAAAGAGTTTATGAAGCGTAAAATGCTAATCCATTTCGGGAGCTTTGCTAATTGCAATACGCATGCTCCAGCGTAGTCAAGAACTAAATTTATGTTCAAGTTCCGAGGCAAACAAATTTCAAAATCTTTAGTGGAACACCTAAGGCTAAAATAATTAGCATGCATGCCGTATATTTTTTATGAAACTGTATCTGATCACTATGGCGTTCTAGCTGAGTGGTAGAGCATCCGGATAAAAGACTCGTCGATGCAAAAATTGTTGGGAGCCCAAATCCATCAAAATGTAGAATATCAAGATTTTAAAATCTATAGCTGGAAAAATATCCCACAGATATATTGTAAAGGATCTGACTCCGGTAGCTGGGTCAGCTTTACTTCCTAACAAGGGAGTCGCAACCTGGGCTACTGGCTAACTTTGTCCGAGGCCTGATTGACCTGCCTGTGGCGGTCAAGTCAGTCCAAGGCAAGAACCTAGTAGTCAGGCTTGCTCTGAAAACCAAGCCCCCGGCCTGCCTCTGGATCTCTATCTCAGGCTAGTCCGGATCCACTAATGGCTGGTCTTATGACTGGATCTCTAGTGCCATGGCACACCCGATCGAGTCTTAGACAAGGCCGTGGATCGCCTCCTAGCCTTCTTAGAGTCACCCTGGCAGTTCCGTCTGTTGGTTGTACTGAGCCTGCTTGCACAATCGGTGAGCCAACCAGGCAGGCGTCAAAATAGAGGCAGTTCGTATGAGTATATAGCAGTTTATTATCGATATCTTTAATACAAGTATGCACGAGTATGAGTGAAATCAAGCACACCTTGCCTGTCTATCGCGCTGGCTTATATAGCCAGCGCCTATCGTTTAACTCCGCCTACTGACCTATTTATATCACAAAGGAAACAACATGATGGTTATGTAACAAAAAGGCAGTTCAGTAATACAAGGCAGTTCAGTGATACAGTTATATAATAATGAAAGGCAGTTCAGTAATACAAGGGCAGTTCAGTGATACAGTTATATAATAATGAAAGGGCAGTTCAAGCATGCAATACGGGAAGTTCGAGAGGTTCGGTTAAATGATAGTGCGGATATATATATGAGTGTAGTAAATAGTACATAGGCTTGTCCCGGTCCTCCACACTCTCCCCCCCAATTGTTTGGCCAGGGGTGAACAATTAAGTGATCTCAGTGGAAACGCCGCGCTTGTGTTCTCAACCTCTGAGCTTCTACCCGGCATTCCTCGGCCATCCGGATATGACGTCGGTATTGGTCCTCTTCTCTTCCCGCTCTACGGTTGTACTCTTCTCGCCGGGCCCGTGTGTTCTCGATGGCCCTAGTTACCCTGTTGCTGGTAGGTTCCTTGGTCTTGCCATCGGCTTCGGCGTATACCCCAGCGATGTCGTCCGCATTGACGTGGATCTCCAGGGCAGTCTCGCTTTCTCCCGCTATCTCCGTCTCAGCTCCCTTAGGCGATATGTTTATTTCCGGATTGATGAGTCTTGTTTCCCTCTGTTTTACCCTTGGGATTACGTACCCTTGGGGAAAAGGCCTTTGGACCCGCTCCTCTCTTCTTCCGGTGGCTCGGCATCGGTTTAAATGGACGCGGAGGTCGGTTGGTCCGTCTCTCCTGTTGTCCTGGAGGGTCTCCGGTTCATTACACCCCTTTTCTTCTGGTGACTCTGTCCTGGGTCGTTTTTGCCCCATCCTTCTACCTCGTACCCACCCGTTCCCATCCTTTATGGGAAGGCAGGTTCCGAACGGGGGGTACTCTGTCCATTTCATGTACGTGCAAAAATCGGTGTACCACTCCTGATCTACTTGGTATACAATAGTAGGGTGTAGTCCGGAGTCCTTGGCTTTCTTTTGGTGCTTATATATACTAAAGAATGATGATGAATTTTTCTGACATTTGCACCAGTAGCGCCAAAAGTGTTGTCGAATATGTCTCCTTACTACCCTACCGTCCTTGTTTTTGAAACCACAGAGTCTGCATTCTCCCTTCTGGCGGTCTTCCGCGGCCTCCATCCTTGCGTAGGAAGTGGGGGAGTACCAGATATCCTCGGCTACTCCGTCGAGGGTCTCTCGGCTTTTTCTTCTCTCGGGCGGTCCGTTCACTTTTTTCTGATCGACCGGAATCGTTGTTCGGTTTATCGAGCAGGCTTGTACTGGTCCTGGTCGCGTTTGAGTATCCAGTCGGTGCCTCTGGCTAGTCTCTAGCGGAGGGCCACCCTGGAGTGGTTTACCTCCGCTCCTGACTTGGAAACTCTGGCCCTCAGAAGTTTGCCTGGCCTGTTTTGGCTTGGCTTTGTCCTGGGACGCCCTGTTCCCTATCATTTGCACCATCCTAGTAGTGGTTATCGCCGGTTCTACTGGCCTCGCTCCCTTATAGGCAATGGGTGCGATATTTTCCTTGGCTATAATATTCTCAGGTAGTTTTACCTGATCGACGTCTTGGTTCCCTGCCGTTATCTCAGTTCCCTCCAAGATCTCGTCCAATTCTGTTAATAATACCTGCAGATCTGGATCCTCGATGGCGTTGGTTTCATCTGGAGTTGGTCTCATATTCGTGATATAGGTTTGTGGAGAGAGCTGGTTCTTCGTTAGTGCGCAACGGTTGAAGTGACTGGAGGCTGTCTCAGTTTCATAAGATGGCCGCTTTCCGGTCCTGTCGTGCTCTTGTTCCCGAATTATTCTATCGTTCGGAGTCTGCTGTCGAAGGCCTTCATTGCCGAATGATTCTTCTCCTGTTTGGTTTTCTTCGTCTGCCTCCGTCTCTGTCTCCTTTCCCGGGATATTTCGGTCAGGTATGAATGTATCTGGTTGCCCTCCTCTATGGCGGCTTGCGGCCATCATTTCTTCTAGTTCGGCAACCGACTCTTTTAGAATTGTATATTGAGACATTAGTTCTAAGTTCGTCCTCAGACCTTCCCTCTCGATCAAGGTCTCCAGTTGTTCCACCATAGCTTTGGTAGCCTGATACCGTTCCCGGAGTTCGGCCTGTCTTTCTCTGGCTTCCGGTCCTTCTTCTTCAGGGTCGATTTGGTGGCACACAGTCTCGCCGTATCTGATAGGGGGACCCACCATTCGCCGTGGTCTCCCGTCTCGTCTTTCTCCCATACCATTTTCTGTTCTCCTGGGTTCTGTGTTCATTAGCACCTCTTCTTCCGCTGGTGCTGGTGTAGAAACTTCGGGTTGGGGTGGATCCCTTTGTTCGGTGACCCCGGAGTCGGAGGCCTCCTCGACTGCGGTGTCGTCTGTCTCTCCTTCTGTCAACTCTTGTCCGGGGGGCTCCATCGGGGGTTCGGAACAGGGCTCGAGACTTGGTTCCTCTGGTTCCGCGTTGGTTATACCGGTTTGCTCTGTTGCCTCCCTAACCCCTCCGTTGGAATCGTGACTGCCCGAGGCAGTCTCTCTTTCTCTGGCCAGGACCTCCAGAAGTCGTCTCCTGAACGTGTCACTGTCCATATCCGGGGGTGGTTCCATCCTCTCCTGCCGTGTTGGCGGGGGGGGCTCCCTTCCAGTGTACTCTACTGCGGGCAGCATCTCCCCCAACTCTTCCAGCCTCCTCTCTCTTCGTCCCGTGGCACCCCTCATGTTCGGCCTCCTGGAGGGTTCCTTAGTGGCCGGGGCCCGCCCATCGGCCTCTGGGCACGCGTAGTATGGTTTTAACCTCTCTTCGTTCTGTACTGAGATTTGCCCTTGTCTCTCTACTTGGTACGTATGGTTGGGATTGCACCTAGTGACTGTATAGGGTCCCACATATTTGGGCTGTAACTTGGGGTTTTCCCCACGTCTACGTCTCTTGTTGACCAGCAACACCAAGTCGCCGATCCCGAACGATGGGGGCTCTTCGTCGTCCTCCACTCGGATTTTCATTTGGCGGTCAAGATCGTGAGTGGCTTGGCAATAGTGGCATAATCCCGCAGGTACTGTCGGTAGTACCCTGTGGTTCCCAGGAAGGCCTGTAGTTCTTTTATATTTCGAGGAGTTTGCCATTCGGCCACTGCTTTCACCTTTTCTGGGTCCGTGGACACTCCTTCCGGGCTCACCACATGGCCAAGGTACCTCACTTTCCTCTGAAGAAGCTCGCATTTAGAGGGCTTCAGTTTTAGCTGCGCGGCGGCGAGTCTCTGGAAGACCTCTCCCAAACGGGCTAAGTGGGTCTCGAAGTCTGGAGCAATTACGATGATGTCGTCCAAGTACAACAAGAGTGTTTTCCAATGGAGCCCGTGGAGTACAGACTCCATCAGTCTTTGGAAGGTGGCGGGGGCCGACGTCAATCCGAAGGGCAGTACCTTCCATTTCCACAGCCCGCTTCTCGTGGCAAAGGCGGATTTCTCTTGAGCGTCCGGATCTAGCGGTACTTGCCAGTATCCACTGGTCAGATCCAACGTACTAAAAAATCGGCTTCCTGCCAGGGCGTCCAGGCTTTCATCAATCCTAGGGATAGGGTACGCATCCTGTTGGGTGACCGCATTCAGCTGTCGATAATCAATACAAAATCTCCATCCGCCATCCTTCTTCCTCACCATGACGACCGGGGAACTCCATGCCCCGTTGGCAGGCTCGATCAAACCTTTTTCCAGTAGTTCCTGTACTTGTTTGTCCGCTTCCGCCTCCTTGAGGGGTCCCAACCGGTGGGGGGGTTGTCTGATCGGCCTGGCACCTTCCATCAGAGGTATGCTGTGGGCAACTCGGTCGGTCCTTCCCACGTCACCATCATACTTGCTGAACACGTCCTGGTATCTGGTCAGAAGATGGGCCAGGCTCTGCTTCTCTCCTTCGTGTCGGCATCCTGGGAGGGCCTGCCGATATAGCTCAACCAGGTGACCCGGGACGGCTTCCCCCGTCCTTACAGTGGCACACCCCACTCCTGGTTCGTCGGGGCTCCCGTGTTCCGGCCCAGACCAGAGATCCGTCTGTATGTCTTCTTCTTCCACGGCCGTGTACGAGCCAATGACGTGTCCGGCGCCCAACTCGATCGGTTGACGTCCGGGGTTCAGGCATCGTATAGTGACATCACCCCTCTCCCCAGGCCTGCTCAGGCTGCATGCCACGGGTATGTGTGGATCCGAGCCCTCTATCAATCCCATCGGGACGTAATTTCGGGCGGAGATCTTCCCCGTCACTCTTACCTCCGACAAGGGGGGGATAATAACTTTTTTCCAGGCGTGAACGTTGGACACCATTATCCTTCCGTATTTGTCGGTGCAAGTAAGTTGCCTATCCCCTAGGGAAATGACGGGTCGGTCGAACTCAATCTGACACTTGTGGGAGATCAAGAAAGGCATACCCAGAATAGCGTCTTCGCTGATCTGGCTTACGAGGAAGTTCTCCTCTATGGCCACATCCCTGATCCTTCCGGTTAGCCTTATCAGTCCATAAAACTGGAGCTTGCTACCATCTGCCATGAGTCCGTACCGGTCGTTCTCTTCTAACTGCACCCTCACTCGCTCCGGCATTCTGTCGAACACCTTTTTGGAGAGTAGGTTAGTGTTGCAGCCGGTGTCTATGAGGAACAGGAGGTCTTGCCTCTCTACCTTCCCCGGTAGGAAGTAGCTCGACCTATGGGGTTTTTCCAAGGCTCCAACCCTTGGCCACCCTTCCTCCGTTGCGGCGGTATCAAGCATCTCTTCCGATTTTTTCTTCCTCGGACGTCCCCTAGGCCTGTCCGGTGGTGGACTCTTTTCGAGCTGGTCCTCCAGGCTTTCCTCGGGAGTAGCTGGCCTTGTGCTCTCCCCGTACCGGCCTGTCGGACCCGACACCGGACTCGTGGGTTGGCCTAGGTTCCCCCCTCGGAGATGGCCGCCTTGGGTCGACCCTCGTCTCGGGGGTTCGGCTTCATTCCAGCCCCTGTCGTCTCTGGGTCTATGGTACTCCGGTCTCTGGAGATGCTCCGCCATTGCTGGGTCCTCGTTCCATCCTGATCCGGTTGATACGGATCTCCTGAACGGATCAGCGCCGGTGGGGCCATCTCTCTCTGACCTAACCTGCCTAGGCTTACGGCGGGGTTCCCTCTGGGTCGCAAGCTCCCTTCTTCCTGATCTGTACAGCGTTGGTCTCTCGAGAGCTTCAGTTACCCCTGAATCCGCTCTCTGTCCCGACCCTTGCTGTCCAGATCGCTCGGGGTGCTCGGCCCTAGGGGGACCTCCCTTCCGCCCTGGCCTCTCGGGTTCTCTGGTACGTCCATAAACTCTTCGTTTCTCGTCCAGTCTCTGGATCTGGTGGAGGTACTGCCGCTGCGCCTGTTTGGCCGCCCGCGGTGAGTTCCGGGGGCTCGCCTCGCATCCCTCTTCCTCCTCGTCCAGTTCCCCTAGACTTTGGTATGGGTTGTCGGTGGGAATCGTTTCTACCGGGGGTCTCTTGACCGGTGCCGCCGTTTTAGTCGGATGCTGCCAACCCTCCGGATCAACTCCAGATTCCCTTCGACTTGTATTGTTACGTTGTCTGTGTTTTTCGTGTCCGGGTGCCCTTGTGCAGCCAGCAGGTAGACCTACTGCTGCGGGCCGTAGGCGTTTCCCTGGTCCTGCTTATAGGGTGTCCTCTGATTCGCCTGCCTCCGCGGACAACTTCTCCTCTGGTGGCCTTCCTGGTTGCACCCCCAGCATCTCGCCATTTCCTTTTTCTTCGTCCCGCTTTCCGTAATAGACTGCGGTCGATGGATATACAATTTTAACTTGGCCACTTCTTTGGCTAGGTCCGTCACCGAGGTCAACAGAAGCTCAAGGGTATTCGGGGTAGTTCTAGCCACCACAATCGGCTCTTCGGGGCCCCGTCCTCCCTCGCCCTGTCCTGTCTCATCTGGCTGGACTGCCCTGACGTCCGACCTGAAAGGTTGGGCTTGGTGAGACGCTATACTAGGTCGAACCTGTAAGTACTCGTTCCCTGCTCTCACGGCTGCCTCCAACGTAGGAGTAGGCACCGCTAGCAGATGTCGCTGTAAATAAACATTGCCCAGCGTACCACAGAACGTGTCCACGGCCATCTCCTCTTTCAGGCGGTCTGACATTTCCCCAAACGCGATATCAGTCAGTTTCTCTATTTGGGTGGCGTGCTCAAATAGTGTTGCTTGCTGGTCCTTTTTTAGGCCCTGCAGTTTGGCTCTGGCTTCTTTGGGCGTCAGTCCAAACCTGGCCCGGAGGTTGTTAAATACGCCGTGTATGGTCTGCCCGTGTCCACAGTCCTTAGCCTGCCCTCGCAGTCTCTCCCGGATGTGTAACAGTGCGGACCCTGGCCCCCAGTCATTTGCAACGGCTACATCGTTGAACTGCCGGATGAAGGCCTCTACGTCACTATCCCCGTCATATTCTGGGGCTCTGAATGTTTCTCTTGGCGCAGGGGGTCCCTGCGTTCCCTGGTTGATGAGCAGTCTTTCCAAGACACCTGTCAGTCGCTCTAGACCTCCTAGTCCCTCCGTTCGGAGAGCTTCCGGTCTTTCCGCGCTGCGAGTCCGTCTGGTCATACCTGCGTCGTCTTTTTAGTCCCTGTTAGTCGTCCTGTTGTGGGTTAAGCAAATCCCACTGCTGCCACCAGTGTAAAGGATCTGACTCCGGTAGCTGGGTCAGCTTTACTTCCTAACAAGGGAGTCGCAACCTGGGCTACTGGCTAACTTTGTCCGAGGCCTGATTGACCTGCCTGTGGCGGTCAAGTCAGTCCAAGGCAAGAACCTAGTAGTCAGGCTTGCTCTGAAAACCAAGCCCCCGGCCTGCCTCTGGATCTCTATCTCAGGCTAGTCCGGATCCACTAATGGCTGGTCTTATGACTGGATCTCTAGTGCCATGGCACACCCGATCGAGTCTTAGACAAGGCCGTGGATCGCCTCCTAGCCTTCTTAGAGTCACCCTGGCAGTTCCGTCTGTTGGTTGTACTGAGCCTGCTTGCACAATCGGTGAGCCAACCAGGCAGGCGTCAAAATAGAGGCAGTTCGTATGAGTATATAGCAGTTTATTATCGATATCTTTAATACAAGTATGCACGAGTATGAGTGAAATCAAGCACACCTTGCCTGTCTATCGCGCTGGCTTATATAGCCAGCGCCTATCGTTTAACTCCGCCTACTGACCTATTTATATCACAAAGGAAACAACATGATGGTTATGTAACAAAAAGGCAGTTCAGTAATACAAGGCAGTTCAGTGATACAGTTATATAATAATGAAAGGCAGTTCAGTAATACAAGGGCAGTTCAGTGATACAGTTATATAATAATGAAAGGGCAGTTCAAGCATGCAATACGGGAAGTTCGAGAGGTTCGGTTAAATGATAGTGCGGATATATATATGAGTGTAGTAAATAGTACATAGGCTTGTCCCGGTCCTCCACAATATGATACACGACGACACACAGACATGCTTTGAGAAATATGTATATATATATATATACATATATTTATATATATACATGTTGTTTTAACGCGTATCTACTGAGTTGAAGATGAGCATTGATCAATCGATTTCTCTCACTTTTAACAAGTGAGAGATGAACATAAATTCTAATCATGAAACTACTTTGCTAGCTAAAATGGCAAATAAAATGTTATAGTTAGGTGAAACGATTAAAAAGATATGCAAAGATGATTTGTGATAGCAAAAAGTTATATAATTTTACTTATTAGTAGATGTATTCATGAGTACTAAAATTATTACCGTTACTTTATAATATATGTATAAGATACTCAAAGTTATAGATAAAATTACCTCCATTCTCCTATCTTCCTCTGCAGCATAACGCTGCTGACGCCTGTCTGCTGTCAAAATTAAGCACCGCGACAAATAATCAAACTATAAATATATTACTCACATGTTTTCTATTTGGCAACTGTTGGTTTTCCCACAACCAAACACGGACAATGGTTTGGGAGATTTAGGATAAATGCATATTTACACACGACTCACAAATATTTTAAAGGAGACTCATCTTCCAAAACAATTTAGGGTAACTCGACTGGAACCGTTATCTCTCTAGCAAATTTATTTGGTAGAGATGGCGTCGTTCCACATGGTTTCTCCCTTTTTGTAAAGAATTTATGAAGCGTAATATGCTAATCCATTTGCTAATTGCAATGCGCATGCTCCAGTGTAGTCAAGAACTAAATTTATGTTCAAGCTCCGAGGCAAACAAATTTCAAAACCTTCGGTGGAAAACCTAAGGCTAAAATAATTTGCGTGCATGCCGTATATGTTTTATGAAACTGTATCGGATCACTATGGCGTTCTAGCTGAGTGCTAGAGCATCCAGATAAAAGACTTGTCGATGCAAAAATTGTTGGGAGCCCGAATCCATCAAAATGTAGAATATCAAGATTTTAAGATCTATAGCTGGAAAAATATCCCACAGATATATGATACACGACGACACACAGACATGCTTTGAGAAATATGTATATATATATATATATACATATATACATATTTCTCAAAGCATATATACATATATATATTTTTCTTATATATATATGTATATATATATATATATACATATATATATATATGTATATATATATATATATGTATATATATATATATATATATACATAATAGATAAGTGGTCAGGCCTACTGCTAACAGCACTCTACGCTCTAAAAAGTGCGGAGTGTTATAACTAACTAGAGTGTGGAATAGGTTAATTTTACTTATCTTTATTCCAGATTGATGTTTTATTCTGGTCACCCCAGAATAAAACATCAATCTGGAATAAAGATAAGTAAAATTAACCTATTCCACACTCTAGTTAGTTATATATATACATATATATATATATATATATATATATATATATGTTGTTTTAACGCGTATCTACTAAGTTGAAGATGAGCATTGATCAATCGATTTCTCTCACTTTTAACAAATGAGAAATGAACATAAATTCTAATCATGAAACTAATTTGCTAGCTAAAATGGCAAATAAAATGTTATAGCTAGGTGAAACAATTAAAAAAATATGCAACAATCATTTGTGGTAGCAAAAAGTTATATAATTTTACTTATTAGTAGATGTATTCATGAATACTAAATTTATTACCGTTACTTTGGAATATATGTATAGGATGCTCAAGGTTAAAGATAAAATTACCTCCATTCTCATATCTTCCTCTGCAGCATAATGCTGCTGACGCCTGTCAGCTGTCAAAATTAAGCACCGTGACAAATAATCAAACTATAAATATATTACTCACATGTTTTCTATTTGGCAACTGTTGGTTTTCCCACAACCAAACACGAACGATGGTTTGGGAGATTTAGGATAAATGCATATGCGCACACAACTCACGAAAATTTTTCATCAAGGGCCGCCGCAAACCCTTGTACCGAAATCTCATCAACAATTTAACCATTTTTCAATGGAGTCGTTTAAGTATAATAACGATACAAACACATAAACCTATTTAAATATGTTACCAACTCTTTATTATTTTTCCAATATTTTCTAAACCTTTCCCATCTGATCGCATTATACAGAAATAGACAGATTAATTTGGCCTAAAATCATTATTAAAACTGGCCAAGCCTTATTTTTATCAAAATTAAGACCAGCAAACGAAACGCCAAGTGACAGAGAATACAACCATTAAGTCGTGCGCATTTCACGAAAAAAACCGTGCACATTTCAACAGTCTACAGCATTGTCCAATTGCTGAAGGTTTCTGTAATTAACGTAAACGTGCTGAAAAGTAATCATTCCTTTTTTTGCCAATTTTAACGTAACTGACATTTTGGACACTTATAAGTACTTTGGTACTGATGTCCAAAGCAGTAAAAGTAAAGGGAATGACGATGATATTTTTTTCTAACAATTCTTATGAGATTATTACGATATTTAATTATAAGAGTAATCATTCGATTTTATAAGATTTAATTATAAGAATAATTATTCGATTTTATAAGGCCTAATTATAAGAATAATTATTCGATTTTGTAAGATTTAATTATAAGAATAAGAGTTCGAATTTACAAGATTGAAGTATATAGTGACAGATGTTGGGCAATATTTTACTTTCATTATTTTTTCTAAATAGTTTTGTTAAATAGATTTTTTTAAAAATCTATATAAATATCACAAATTCTTGATATTGTTAGCTATGATGTTTTGAAATGTAAACAAAATTTCGCATTGTTTTTTTACTATTACTGTATTACTATATTAATAACATTGGTTGTTCTAATAATACCAGTGCATTTTAATTCTAATATTGCATTTCCCCTATTGCAGGGAGAGATATAAACATATAATCTTTTCTTTTCATTATTGCTGTTGTACATAATAACACTCAGTACATAACAGCTAACATTGCAGTTATCCTATTGCACTGCAGTGCCTTTTGACAAAATATTGGAGCATGGATAATCTCTAGTTTTGCTATAATGAGAGTTGTGTCTGGTCACCCCACTAAAAGCTTTAGGTTTAAAAATGTTTCTTACTGTATTGTGAGACATTTCATGAGAGATAAATCTGATTATTATATTTTATTTGCAGTTTGGGCTCTCTGACATCGATGAGAAAGCTGGATCTCTATTTTAACCCTATTGAAGTGCTACCTGAGTCTATCACAGCATTGAGTTCACTAGAAGAGCTGCACCTGTCATATTGCGACATAAACCAACTCCCAGAGAGGTAAATATACACATAGTTTGTATGAACTGTGATGAAGTGTTTATCAGCAGCCTTGATAAACTTGCTGCTGAATAAATATTGGATATTATAAGTGGGTTGCATTATTTTGAAACTTTGTTAAAATATAATCTAACTGGAGGAGTTTTTCAAAATCTTTTTAAAGTTTTATTATTTTTCTGATTAGCACTTTTCTCAATCTAAAGTAATATATTATTACTATTATTAATCTAAAGTATTATATTATTACTATTATCAGTCTAAAGTATTAGTATTGTTATTACCATATTATTCAGATTAATTTAACCTTGTGTAGTCTAAACTAATTTTAATCTGCACTGAGTTTTCATCAAAACCGCTGTTAGTGATTAAAGACAGACTTCTCTAAACTGATCAAACTGTAACTGGCAGACACATAAAAGTGCTAAATTTTTAATGAACATTTAATTTCGGTTAGTTGTAAATATTAAATATGCTAATGCTCACCATAAAACTTTCTAAAAGCAGAAAAAAAAGATTTGTTTACTTTCTTACAGCAGTGATCCAACCTTCTTCTAAATTTCTGACAGCAATATTTAAACTTCTTCCAAACCTATCACACAGCTGAGTTCTCTATATTTATTAAAGATAGAGTTGAGCAACGAAATCTATTAATATCAGTAATGAATTTGGAAATAAAATAAGGGAAATTGATAACTTGCCATATTAACTTCCTTTAAATGCAGTGTAAACATTTGAGTACTGACTACCAATTCTACCGATCTGTGGTATTTAAGTCGTCAAGTTAGCTTACTTCAATATGAGTTTTGTATCAGCTAAGTTCTCAGTTGCTGCAGGCACACCGGAAACTAGCTACTACCTAAAATAGGCCCGCCGCCATCTTTGGAAAAAATATGTTCGAATGAATAGCGAAACCAACTACCTCTCAAAAAGTCATGTATTATTAGTCAACTAGTCATTTTCTAGTCATTATTAGTATCAATATGTAGAAAATTTTACTGGCCCCATTTGATTGGTTAATTTGAGTGCACAACAAATGGTTTTATGAGTTGAACGCGATACTGAACTCAAAACATTGTCAAGTTCATTGCAATCAATTAACCCACCGATTTTGGCCATGGGTTAATAAAACCACTCTTGCACCCGGTTGGCGGTTTGTGGATTAATTTGTTTTCATAATTTTCTGTGCAAGGACTTTTTTATTACCCGAGCAACGCCGGGTACAAGTACAGCTTGTAGTGTAAAATATCAACTACAAGTACAATCTTAGCAAGTACAGCTTACGGTAGAAAATGTTGAAAAAATACTTAACCAAATGTGTTTTCTCGCCTTAGATCAGATTAAAATTTACATAATTTTATTTTAATGGGAAAAATTGTTTCGGATCTTGAACAACGCGGTTTTCGAACTACCTCCTGGAGCTGATTATGTTCGAGAACCGAGGTTCCACTATACGTTATCAAAATATATAGGTCGCTGAAAGTTATGAAATTTTAATATTAAATTGGGTTGAAAACCTTTACAGATGTTATATTTATTTTTAAATCAGTGGTCCTGCACAAACCTTTTCCTCATGATATGAAGTTTGAAAGTTGTAGTTGTTTGAAAAAGTTTGAAAACCTAGACAGTTGTTTTATTTTCTGTCTTAATGTATTTCAACTACACAAAACACTTCTTGCATGATATGTAGTTAGAAAGTTAGAATGGTAAATGTTGTTATATGTTAACTAAAAACCAATTTTCTGTCCAAAGACCTTTTTTAACTACTGGGGCAATGCCGGGTAGCACAGCTAAATGGTAAATATTTTTGTGTGCTAAGATAAGATAAATTTTCTGTGGAATGACTTTTTTTATTTTCCGAGCAATTCATTCAGGAGGTCATTCACCTAGGCGTAAAATCCCAAAAATGAAACAAAAGGCTTTTTCATGAACAAGAACAATATATTTTTGACCGAATTGCTCCTATAGAGGAACCAACTTGTTGCAAGCTCAAAGCTTTAAAAACCTTTGGAGGACTAAAAAGCCTAATTTGGATACAAAAGAAAGACGTCTTATTTGACAAGTACTGAGCTTACTCATTTAGTCCTAAATTAAAAAAGAACTACATAAAAGCTACAAATAAAGTTTAATCCCATAGTAAAGGAGCAAAGCTGATTACTATTCTCATGAAATACTAAAAATTAATGATGCTTGAAATATAATAAATAATCATTGTCAACAAAACCAAGGTAAAACCCAAGAATTTACTGAGCTTTTGAACTCTAACTCTAAAGATATAACTGATGACTAACAAATAGCTACATAATTTAACGCTTAATTTACAGAAATATGAACCTGACTTGCGTAAACTTTTTTAATACAAATATAAAGCATCGAGTGTCAGGGATAAATACATTCCAAGATTAATTTTGTAGATATGCATGAGTGTATTGTTCAGAGAGTTATTGCAAATCTAAATTAACACAAATCAGAAGGCATGAATGGAATTTCCTCAAAATTATTGAAAGCTTGTTCATATGAAATATCAAAACATTTGGCCTACCTATTCAACATGAGCATAAAACAATGTGTTTTCCCACAAAAATGGAATGTGCTAAAGTTTTACCCATATTTAAAACCGAAGGGAATAAGCTGTTATCTAACGACTACTAGATGTGTTACTCGGTTAATAAAAAAGTCTTTGGACAAAAAATTGATTTGTATTTAACATAATAACAACATTTGCGACTCTAACCTTCAAACTACATATCATGAAACAAGTGCTTTGTGTAATTGAAATAAATTAGGAAAGAAAATAAAAACAACTGTAAAAAGTTTTCAAACTTTTTCAAACAGCTGTAACTTTCAAACTTCATATCGTGAGGATAAGGTTTTTAAACCACTGTAAATTTAAAAGTTCTTTTGAATTTTTTGAATGAAATCAAGCTTGTTGCTAATGATACAGACCAATCAACAGGCCTCTCACTAATAGCTTCTTGATTATCAAACAGAAAGTTTTCCAAAATATTGTTTAGCAAAATATTGTTGGTAAAGTTTGTAAAAGTTTTTACCATTTTAACTTAAGTTAATTTAATATGTTTTCCATTTCCTAATAATGTATCTTAATTTAAAAAATTTTTTTTAAAAAATCAAATGGATATTCTCATTCTTTCTCAAGTTATAACAAAATTATGGACGTTATGTCAACATTTGTGTGAATAGAAAAATTAAATTGGATAGATCTAGAAATAAAGTCAGTAGCGAAATTGTTAAAAGAGCGGTGGATTTCAGGCTAATCTGCATTTCTGTTTGGTTACATAGAACAATGCTTGGCTATATACTAAACAATATTGTATTAAGGACTACGAACATGTTTATAAACAGCTGAAGCAGGTTAAATGTTCTTTTAAAGCAATCTGTTGGTTAGAGAGGAATCATAAACTGTGTCTAAATATAACTTCACTTGAGACATGTTTGCTTGTTTTGCTTATTACTTATTTGTAATAATTCAACTTCTACTTAATTTTACAATGTTTTATTAAGTTTAATATACAAATTATTAAGCCAGAAGGTGTAATTTAGAATATGTAGAATAAAATTTTATCTGCACCATTCAACTTCCTATCCATATCTAAGAATAACTGTAGAAATCGTTATTACACATGACAATCTCTAACGGTACAAGGGGCTGCCAGTCTACTAGCTTTAATATAATTCTCAGACATAACTTTGTTTCATGGTTCTCACGCTAATTTAGTTCAGCTTTCTTTAGTGCCCAAACACAGTTTTGAAAAGTAAAACGTCTGCAACCTTTGATAGTTTGGCAATTGGTAGACATTCGTAGCTCATTTATATGGTCTTTTAAATAAAAAGTTGATAAAGAATTGATAGGTTAAAAAAAAGTTCTTACTGTATAGCTGTATGTCTCTACTGTGTTTAAAGCAAATTTGTATCTTTCAGCAAATTTAATAAAACCTAGGTTAATATATAAACATATCACAAGAGAAAAATTTGTTTAATATAATTCGTTTGCAGCTTGGGCTCTCTGAAATCGCTGAGAAAGTTGGATCTCTCTGGTAATCCTATTGAAGTGCTTCCTGAATCTATCACTTCTTTGAGTTCACTAGAAGTGCTGTACCTGTCAGAATGCAATATAAGTCAACTCCCAGAGAGGTAAATATACCCATAGCATATGGACTCCTTCTATGAACAACTTTTACTACTTATTGATGAGCAGCCATGATATAGTTGCTGGTTATTAAATATTGAATATTATAAGTAGTTACTTTACCCTAAAACTATGGTAAAATATAATTAAAGTTTAGTAATTATCAACATATTTTATGAAGTTTTATTATTTTTCTCATGAGCACCTTTCTTAATCTAACGTATTATATTATTACTATTATTAATCTAAAGTATTATTATTGTTATTGTTGTATTATTCACATAACTTAAACCATAAGTAGTCTGAACCAATTTTAATCTGCACTGGGTTTTCATCAAAATCACTGTTAGTGGTTACAGATGGACCTCTCTAAACTCATCAAACTGTAACTGGCAGCCAGAAAAAGTGCGAAATTTTCTTACGAAGATTTAATTATTGTTAGTTAATGGGGGTCCTACCACACAAAGCTGTCGTCAGAATAGTCACTTTTAAAATCACTGTCGTCACTTTTAAAATCACTGTCGTCACTTTTAAAATCACTGTCAACCTTTTTCAAATTGGTAACCAAAACAACCTCTTTTTTCACATTCGTTATTTTAATACAAATATCTATACTGGTGGCACTGGGTTGCGTTAAAAATCTGAAACTTGCCAGGTTGGAACTTCTGCTAACCAAAAGCATGGCTCAACCAGCGACCTTCACAAACATATTAGTGATGTTTGGGAGCGTTGCTGATTACTCCGCGAAGAGTGACAGCCGTCTTAGGTTTTTAGAGCTATATTTCTTGTACGGAAAATAGACCGAGATTGCCTTTAATAATCACTGTCAGTCACAGACTTGGAAACGGATTTGCTGTCAATGTCGTGGCATTTCATTGCTTTAATTATTTGGCAGTCTATAAATGCTGGGCCAGATGCTTCAAACCAAAACTAGTGAAGTTTCGGTTGACCGTGGTGATTTATGAACAAATAATAAGTTGGCCTAAGTTAGTAACAGTACGGCAACACGTAACAAAATTTCCGTTGGTTCTAACCGAAATCACGAAATGATTGAAACACACAGAATTATTCTGCGCTGCTAGAATCGTGCTAACGAGCACGATCTCAGCAGCTTTTGCAATTAGTATAGTCAAAGAGACGTATAATGACACACAATAGTAAAAGTATAAGTGCAAATCAACATAGTACACACGATGCAATTACTTAAATTGCGTTATTGAATGTATTTATTGTTTGGACACTATAGCTACAATTTGTTTATTTTTTAATTATATTTCCTTTTTAGCAGCAATTGTTTTGCGTTAGAGAATGTCGACATATCTAGCGCAAACAAGTCAGTTGCATCGTATTTACTATGATAACTTTCTGTAATAATTTTCTTGTGTGTCGCATTATGTTTTCGGACTACGTATATCTTAAAATTTGCTAGTCGTGTTTGCTAACTAATAATAGCGCGACTTAGACAGTTACATCGTGTGTTCTATGTTGAAATGCTTCCGTATTTTTATTGTGTGTCACGGTACATGTCTTGGACTATACTAATTGCTAAAGCTGCTAGAATCGTGCTCGCTAATAATTTGTTTAATCTGTTAAAAGCGTTTCGTCGACGAACAGCTCAAATAATTCTGTGAATTTTGACCGATTAATTCTGCGTTTTTCGTGATTTCGGCCAGAACTCCGAACCAACGAAAAATTCGTTACGTGCAGCCGTACCTTTAGTAATCCTATTTACGCAATCCTCGTCACCTACATTGGTAAATGGTCGTCTCGTCTGTCACTTTTTAAATATCCCTGTCGTCGGGTCGTCAGAATCGTCACAAAACATGGGAGGACCCCCGTTAATCATATTGAATATTTTAATGCTCACCATTAAACTTTCTGATAGCAGCAGACCAAAATTTGTTTACTTTCCTACAGCAGTGGCCCAATCTTTTTCTAAATTTCTGACAGCAATATTTAAAGTTCTTCCAAACCTATCCCACAGCTGAGTTCTTTATACATACTAAAGAGAGAGTGGACCAACAGAACATAAATATACAATTATCTTAAACATTTTCATAGAGGAGCTAATCAATAATTGCCTGTCTTGTATTGACATATACTAATATGTAATACAAATACCTTCACATGTAGAATATATTTAAACAATATAAACAAATACATCATTCTCAAAAACAGCTGTCTGTCAGCTAGAAGGCCTTTAGCTTGAAGGAAAATTATATCACACTACGCTTATGTTACATGTATTTATCCAATGATTTTCAAAAGATGGCCGGATGGAACTTAAAAGTGGTTTTTCAACTTTTCAAATTTTTTTTCGTTCATTTCTTGGTTCAAGAAACTATTTGTGCTACTTTACTCTGTAAACATTATCTGTGAAATCATATAAAACAATATTTTTATTTTACTCCAAACTAATGATGTGCAGTAGCATCTGTAATCATTGCATTCAATGCATAGTATGCTGGAGTGCATCACATAATCTTATGTTATATTATCATCTCATGAAGTAAATGCATCATACAGTTTCTATAATCTTTGCTTTTTAATACCACCTAAATTTACTCAAGCAGCCATAATAAAATATGAGTCCTTTTTAATATAAAGGTTGAATGGAAATAGGATCTTGGTCCGCACAGCGTATGATTTCAATTGTAGTTCACTTGAAACTACTGTTTTTGTGACAAGTCACACCATAGACACGTTGAAGCTCACTTCTTAACTAAAGTTTCAGCAACCATATGTGACCCCGGCCGTCAGAATGTCCAATCGCGCGGTAATTAGATTGTTCACAATAACACGATAAGCGTGCTTTACGCTATTGTATGACTCAACGTCACTATTTTAGTAAACCATGGTTTATAGTGCATTCACCCTGCTCTTTCACATGGTCTTGTTTATTTTTGTGTCTGACGAATCATAAAGCCAGAATTGCCATTTAGCTATACCCTGTGTCGTATAGTTTCACAGAGTCCCGCGACCAACAGAAGCATATACGGAAGCTCGCTCGATTCCAAACAAACAGGCCACGCCTACTATTTTTATATAAGTTATAATGGAGAAGCCGCAACATTAATCAACAAAAACTACTCTCATTAACAGTCACCTTAAAATTGATTGTTGTATTATGAACCATTTGAAAGAAAACAAAATTTCCTACAAAAATCTGCTAATAACGTTTCTGTAAAAACGTAAAGTAAATGCAAAAAAGAGCGTTATTGACAGCGAGGTATGAATATTCCATTAGAGATCAGTATGTCGATCAGGTTTGTTTGGAATCAAGCGTTGTTGTTTCCGGCTTTTGGTCACGGGACTCTGTGAAACTATACGGCTCTGACTATACCCATATCGGTGGTTGCTATAGAAATTCTCACAACCCAAGATCATAAATATAGGCTCTAACTGTGGGTGCGTGCATGTATGTGGCTATTTCCCGTTTTGATGCTTTAAGCTAGAACAAAATAAAACAATCGCAAAAATTACGGCTAGTTGTTGCTATTAATTTAGATGAGTATTTCTACTTAGAATCTGAGTCAGCTGCTTCAGATCATAGTGAAAGCGATGATGAGGGAGGGTTGTGATAATAGAGCAACATTAGAAATACAGCTGTTTGCGCAATATGAGGCTGCTAACGATAATGCGAGTAATAACGATCATTCTAATGAATTAAATCAAATTACCGCCTACCCTAGGACACTTATATTTCGCTAATATTTAGTTTCGTAAGTAGCACACTGAGTAAATTTTTGCTGCAACTTAATTTCGCGGCTCTGATGAGTGCGAAAATATAGTGATGTGAAAACAAACAAAGTGGAAAAAACATTACATTCCTCAGGTCCAGTTCAATAATAAGAAAAAAAATCAATTTGAGAATAGTTCGTATTTGTAAACCACAGGTTGAAATGTGTGGGTGAGATCGACAATTCAATTTGATCACTTGCTGCCATTTGTTTCTTAAACTATCAATGACGTCTAGGTCCCTCCCTTAAACTATCAATGACGTCTAGGTCCCTCCCGCCGTGTTTTTCACACTCGAATCCCAAGAAGAAGAAAATAGATAGATAACAACCAACTTCACAACCTCATCTGTATAACCCTTACGCTGCCAAAAAACACATTTATGTGTTTTCTAGGGGCCACTGCCATAAACGCATTTTGGGACTTTCTCAGCAATTGTGGGGTAACCTGATTTTATTATGAGACTTTTTGAGAGTTTTATGAAATTGACTGTGTTGTCCGAAGATTTCTCTATAAAATCAGCCTAAACAACGAAGCAATTTTAAACTTTTGTTTGAGAATTTCTAATCGAAAAACGAACATTTTTCTGTGAGTTCATTAACTACCCCGCGCAAGTCATAAAACAGGTAATTAGTTGTTGATGACTTAATAGCCAATTTAGATTTTTTATACAGATAATTAAAGTAGAACTTGAAAAAATACTGTATACATATCATGAAGCTATATCGGAAGTTTCGGTAAAATGGCCGGCACTAGGCCGGTAACGAATTTGTACATGGTTGGCAGTGAAAGAGATAATGTGGTTGGACCTGATGAGGGTCGATATTGTTTTTAGATGGTAATAAAATTCATCACTACAATAATTATTCTTCAATTTTATGACTTCACCTACCAGACTGTCATCCTCATCAGTTACAAATTCCGTGACTAAACTGATATAATCTTAATTTGCTTGGCCATGCTGCTCAGTCGGTGTATTAGCTATAATGAGTTTACCAGAAATTTCCCACTTATCCAACCACAGACGAAAATTGCTTGCATTTCTAAGATGACGACTTTATTGTGGATATCAATGAACAAAGCTATTTAACTTCGCGTTTTCGCTCGTTCGTTATGATAGTTTAGTTTCGCTCATTAAATTTTCGCGAGAGGATGACACCGCGAAAACGCGAAAGTTAGGCGCCGCGAATACATAAGTGTCCTAGGGTATCAAAGATCAGCCTATCACTGCTGATAACATTCCTATTTTAGCTGTTGACATCAAACTAATAAGTGGGTGCAAATGTAGGGAATTATGCGCTAGTTTTATGTAGTCTGAACAATTAAGCCTCATTAGAACTGTGTATCAAGGATTACCGAAGGAAACATCAGATATGGTTGTGTTGGGACCAATTGCCACTAGCATAACAAACAAACCCCTCCAATGCACTACAATAAATCTCTGCAGTGTACTCGTGTTACACTGTGTGAATGTTAAACTACATAAAAAGCGCTCTAGATTGAATGGTCACTTGATGAGTTGGGTTGATGTTTTCGCATCCTGATGCCCCCTTTTGTCACTTTTCCTTGACCTTACCATGACCTTCTGTATTGGTGGACAATTTTGAATGCACTTCCAACACCTTGCTAAGTCGTTGGACTGTCATTATATGCAGTCATAGCAATATAGCTTGATGAGAAGTGCCAAGTTTGAAGCATACCCTTTTAATGAAAAACTCCAGGAAGGTGAGCTTTTAGCCACATATAGTGTTAACCTTACCATGACCTTTGAGAGGTCAACCGTCAATTGAATTGGAATAAAAATGCAATCATCATCTTTTTCAGGGTTTTATTGTAGATAATGCCAGGTTTCATCAAAATAGGTTGAGATTAAGTGGTCGGTTGCTATAGCATTTTGATTTGTAAACAAATACCATGATTTACAGTTCATGAATCACCAACTTTATCCTGCTTAAACTCAAAACAACAGTTTTAGTTCATCACGAGACCTTCTCTACTAAATCTTGCATAACCTGGGTTTAAACTATCCAATTTAAAAAATTAAAAATGCATTAAAATCCTCTGAATTTGCTGATTTTAATTATTTAAATAACTAAAAATTTGGTCTTAGCACGATTGTACATTCTGACTGCCTGGGTCACATATTTTATAATGACTCTACTTGTATACTATTGGATCACTGCATACTCTTGTCTCATCATTTGAATTTGACCAATAAATCATATTAAACTGGAATATTATACATGTTAATTTACATACAAAATTATTTTAAAATTTAATTTTTAACATTCAAGAAGTATCACAGTATTTAAAATGAAAATGATAATGTAAAAAACTATCAGAAAGATATAGTATGAAAGACCGACGAATCATGTATAAGCTCTAGTAGTTCAGATGTTGGGTAGTTTATGCTAGAGTATATTATAAGATGCCCATCCATAATCTCTATCAGGTAGATACTTATTTACCTCTACATCTCCATGCATTTTCTTAAATACTACTTTCAATGGGTCTTTTAGCCAATGCGTGATGATTTTTGATCATATATTAAAGTTATTTATGACGAAATGTGCAGGGACCCGCAAAAATATAATTATTACTGTGTATTTCATAAAACATATGCAACTCATTGGGACGATTCTAACACATTGTGTCTATGTTGCTTACTTGTATCAGTAACTACTGGACCTCAACACTTTTTGGAGACTTTAATAGGACATTGATGTACTTTTGCTCATATCTCGTCTGATGAGCTTACAATTTGTGTAATCAATTGAAGATTCCCATATAGTAGTGTATAAATAATTGTGTTCTTCTGATCAATAAAGACATGTATTTCTGGAAACTTAGATTCTTAAATGGTGTATTCAATATATCATACTTGTAATATACAAATACATGTACTAACACGAGAATTGGGGTGGTTTTTGGCAATAGGACCAACAGTTCTTCAAATCGGAAAAGGTTGCTTAAATAATTAATGTACACACTCACTTCAATTATTTTAACATATAAAAATGTTAAAATGTTTAAAAATAATCTGCAAATCATAAAATATTGATTCATAAATCATAAATAGTTGGTTCATACTATTCTTCAGGAACAAAAAAGTGAAGACCTAGTTAGCTACTTTCTCAGCTTGTTATGTCATAGGCTTACCATCTTCATTGAGTTTTAGTTGGTTTCAAGACATGTATATGAATATTCCAGTACAAATTTTCTAATCTTACTACAGTTCATAGACCTATGAACTATACTATAGGTAATAGGTCTATGCTACAGTGATTTAAACTTGGTTTCACTCAAACAGTACCCTGATTACAGTGTAGGGTGTGTGAGTTTACATTTTGATATTTTTCTAGAGCAGCCAAGCTAATCCATTAACTTTGCCAGCACAGCACCCTGTTTAGTATTTAAAATATCAAATCTTTAGTTATATCATCTGATTCATTGCGGGAAGCCGAGCCTAGAAGCAGCAATTTTTTGTTGCTAGGCAAAAGATACCTGTATTACTTTAATTAACCTTTTTTAGAGTTTTGCAGGAAAACGGTTAAGTTCAGCAGTAAACATTATTTTTTATTGAAAATATTATGTGAAAAGGTTAAATTTTTATTTGACTATAAGATACAAACATAAATGACGCTAGAACTTCAGTTGTCACACAAAAACAACAGCAGTTTTCGATATTAACAAAATGTTTGTTTCTAACACTAGTTATAGCATAAGTATGCTGTTAATAATATAGCATATATGACCTCCTTTTATTGCTTTATTATCTTCGTTTCCATAAGTGGAGACGCAGCAAACCTTTATGTAGGTGTGAATATTGGCTCTTCCTATGATTTTGGATAAGTGAGCCAGGTACAACTTTTTGTACTTCTGCGCTAGACTAGCCATTTCACAGGTTTTAGTCCAGCTGGTCTGCTAGTGATCAAGCTGGCTTATACAATTTTCCTCAATTGATACTTGGGAAGTGTAGTAGTTTGGGTGGGAGCCCCTGCTCCATATTTCAATTATGACACCTCATGTTACAGTTTCTTTCTCCGCCATGCCTGCGTTCTAGTCATAAGCTATCTCCTTGGCTGCACTTCAGTGTTGGTTCACACATATAAATCTTACCCAACTGTTATTATTGTTGCTGCTCCTTTTTTAATTATGTGACTAGCTGGAATACATCTTAAGTCTTTGTTGAAGGTTCCTTAGGCTTCAGGTTCAACATCTGCCAGCTGGTCTGTTGGGTTTTGTTGTAATTTCTCAACTGGATACCATATAGTTAGCTTTGTATGAGTGTTTTCCAAATTTGGTTGATGTTGTGTTTTTTGATCTGTAGAAATGTTTCTATGTGCAAGGTAAACAGCTGCAAAACATGGTAAGATGTGGTGGCCTCTTTTGTTACTTTTAATATAATTACATATACCATACCAGTCTATCCGGTGGTTCAAGCCTATTACCACCTTTCCCACATTTTCTGTGATGAAGTACCTAATGATTAGATTTGCCCTATTCTAACTGTTTTCTTGTATTGTTTAAACATCCACATGTTTTTATTCCCATCTAAAGCTTTCGACTGATGGTATTTTTATTTGGATCTTTCGAGGCTTGGGGTAGCACAGAAAGACATTGTATGTTCTTACTCAGGATAGCTGTTCTGACATACGTCAACATTTTGCCTAGGTGACTCGGAAGCCATGCTTTTCAGGTAGTCAATTCCTTTTAAAGTGAGTGAGCACAAAATCTTCCCAGTCACTGGTCCTTCCTTCTAGTTGAGCCCAGTATTTAACTTGTAGCCAACGCAGCTGGAACAGATTTTTTCGACACGGCCTGTGAACTTTCTGTCTGATAATCAGTGAGCTGCTAGTGATAGGTCTGCTGATTAGTTTAGTCAATATCGTTAGAAACCAGCTTGTTTTTTATGAAGACTAGATCTATTAGTTCATCTGATGCGAAAGCTGAGTAATTATGAATAAACTAACGCACTGTTTAAAAGTCGGTGTATCGGCTTCGAGCCACAAAGAGGAGATAACCCGAGCTGATACATTGGCTTGCGGTAGGGAAATAATTAATGTTTTAGTTTATGTGAGTAATTGTCCTTCCAGTCGATATGCATTCATCAATTAACAAATTAATAAACACAGTCACACATGGTTTCAACATCTCCCAATACGTAACAGTCCAAACACTTTTAAATATGCTAAAGTGAGATAAAGTACCAGTATATTCTCAGCTGTAATTTATTGTCCTCTATGATTATATTATATATACAATATTTAATAACATATCATATAATGAACAAATAAAACTAAGTCATTTATGTTAGCAGAACTGTATAATTTATATGATGTAGAATGTCATTTAGTTTTACGTTGTGAAACCTAATAGAAGTGGAGGTTATATTGGTTCATACCAGAATAAATAAATATTTTTGGCCTACAAAACTTTGTGTTAGCACCATTTAGCCACATTTTCTTACAAAGAAACCATATTAGAAAGATAATTTGCTTTGATAAACTTTCTGATTGGAGATGGGCATACGGTAAATTGATACAATTTCTTTAGCATTTCTTCAATTGAAAAGGGGTCATAAAAGTAAAAAAAATAGCACAAAAACATTGAGACAAGTTAAGCAAATGTGTACATCTCTTGTTATCATAATATTTAAGTATAGTTGAATTCCTACCTACTTGTCTGATCATTCAGTTTTGTAATACTTGGCAAAAACATGTAAAAAGATTTCACTTGAAAAACAAACATTTTTAGCATAGAGCCTAATTGTTTTCAAAAAGCTTCACAGTTTAACCCGTTTAACCCTGGCCATTTTTTTAATGTGTGTCAATACCCCTGAACAATTTGTTCAAAGATCCGAAGTTTTTAAATTTTTGCGCTCATAATACAATGATAGTAGTTAAAACACTAGTAAAAAGTCGGGCAACTCCATCAAATTTCATCAAACAGAATAAAACAGTATTTCACCAATATTCAGGCTAAAACTATAAAAGTTTGTACGATTTTAAAAACTTGTAAAACCATTTACATTAGTGTCATATTTATCGAGCACATGTTAATCATCATTTCTTTATTCAAAATATACTGGAAAATTATTGTTAATATCATAAAACTATTTATTTGCATCACAATCATTTATTACCTATCAACGAACTAGCGGTCTCGATTTTTTCGCGATATCGTCCTAATAAAGATTTGTTATTATAATGAAGGAAGTAGATAAAGATATTTGAAAACTGTTACAAATGGAAGAGAAATTTTTTGTTTAATATCCTGTGCAAGAATTAATTTGATTAGTTTACGCTTTCACTTCGAAACGGTTTTTGTAAACAGAGCCATGTGAATGCCGGAATTCGGGCCGTTAGGGATTTTGACACACCCGTGGCGATGCCGGAAAACCGGCTGTTAAGGTTCAAAAAGTTAAAACTTGATAGTATATTTAAACAGTTTTAAATTTATTTAAGATGCCAGAAATATAAAATGCAAAAGACTGATGAATTATATGTAAGTTATAGTAGCCAAAATCTTATTCAGTTGAAGTGAGAGTAAATTATACCATATATAATTATCACCAACACTACTTTTATTTCTTACATTTCCTAAACCTATATTACTAGTCTCAACTCAATATATTTATATAATAGTTAATATTCAGTAAATCTTACCAACAATTGGATGAAATGGTTGCTAAATTTTGCTACAGTACTTCATTTGACCAGCAAGCTATGATTTATATTATTGTTAAATGCTAATTTTTTTAGGAATAAACATTTACAACTTGGTTTTCACAATTACATGTAGTAGTTAGAAATATAAAAATAGCATGTCAAGTAGGAATTCGTTGTCTAATGTTACTCATTTGAAGTTTCCATAAAAAAATATCCAAGTACTATTAACAGTGATTCTTAAAATAATAGTTTGTGTTGAATTTATACCCTCCAAAATTACTTTATAACTGTCAGTGTTTTTGAGTGAAACTATGAATTAATATTTTATTATGGTGTTCAAAATATTTCTTATAAAATTCAATGTAAATAGATTTTGATAGCTCAGTAAGCACTGTTACAACTCTAAATTTGCTATTAGAATCTCAAAAATAATAACAATTTAAAAAATAAACATTATTATTTGTATCAAAAAGTACTTATTGTAAAATAGGTACAACATAGCATCTGTTTAATTTAATGCATATGCATAGTCTCGAAATGTTTTTCATCTGCGAGTGTGAGCAATAGGTAAATAGAAAATTGAAAATTTTTAAAAGAATTATAATTAAACAATTTTAAATTCTCAAAACATAATTTTTTGAGCAGGAGTTGCTTGTAGTTGTTATTATAGCCTTGTAATTCTAACATATTCATAAGGGTGTCAGGTCACAACTGCTGATTGTTCATTGTACTACTACCTCTTCTCTATTAATAGATTATACATGATTTATTTTTCATCTATCAAAACATCATAAAAACTACGGAATTTATTTTATAATTTGCGTAGATATGCAAATAGAATCTAATGTTTTTCTGCAATTTTAATCACTTACCTTGAACATGATCAACTTTGAACTCTCGTTTTCAGAACATTTTCTACAACAATATAATTAGAGCTTTTGTAACAATTTCCAACTTTCAACAAGTGACTCCTTAGTATTTTTAGTATGTGTTATGTGAATAGCTCATAAATAGGTGTACAAGTTTGCATTATAAATTCAGAGTTCTGTTTTTACTTCATGCCTTTTGAATTTTGCGCTTTAACAATAACTAACTCTTTCGCTAACGCAAGCTGATCGGCTCGGATTACCATATATTTGTTGCTGGAAGCCGATACATCAGCTTTTACACAATGTGCTAGTTTATCTATGATTATTCAGTTTTCGCTTCAAATAGACCAATAAGAATCGGTCACCATGAAATCAAGCTTGTTGCTAATGATACAGACCAATCAACAGGCCTCTCACTAACAGCTTCTTGATTATCAAACAGAAAGTTTACCACTGAAAATCCACTGACAAAAAATAATACCCAATAATTTAAGCTGTATAGGTTTCTAACATTCTTTGCTATTGGGTCTTCAGTCACTCTATATCAAGTGATTCTGTTTTTTCAGTGCATGTATTTCATTTGAAAAACTGTAATAGTGACCGAATATTATGAAGACAGTAAAAATACAACTATAGAAATCGCAGGCAAAATATTGTTGGTAAAGTTTGTAAAAGTTTGTAAAAGTTTTTACCATTTTAACTAAAGTTAATTTAATATGTTTTCCATTTCCTAATAATGTATCTTATTTTGAACGACCTTTTTTTAAAAATTAAATGGATATTTTCATTCTTTCTCAAGTTATAAGAAAATTATGGAGGTTATGTCAACAGCTGTGTGAATAGAAAAATTAAATTGGATAGATCTAAAAATAAAGTCGGTAGTGAAATTGTTAACAGAGCAGTGAATTTCAGGCTAATCTGCAATTCTGTTTCAACAGAACAATGCTTGGCTATATACTAAACAATATTGTATTAAAAACTACGAACATGTTTATAAACAGCTGAGGCAGGTTAAATGTTCTTTTAAAGCAATATGTTGGCTAGAGAGGAATCATAAACTGTTTCTAAATATAACTTCACTTGAGACAAGTTTGCTTGTTTTGCTTATTACTTATTGGTAATAGTTCAACTTATACTTAATTGTACAATGTTTTATTAAGTTTAATAGACAAATTACTTAGCCAAAAGGTGTAATTTAGAATATGTAGAAGAAAATTCCATCTGCACCATTCAACCTCCTCTCCATATCTAAGAATAACTGTAGAAATCGTTATTACACATGACAATCTCTAACGGTACAAGGGGCTGCTAGTGTACTAGTATTAATATACTTCACAGACATCACTCTGTTTTATGGTTCTCACGCTCATATAATTCAGCTTTCCTCAGTGCCCAAACACAGTTAAAAAAAGTAAAATGTCCGCAACCTTTGATAGTTTAGCAATTGGTAGACATTCGTAGCTCATTTATATGGTCTTTTAAATAAAAAGTTGATGATTAAGAATTGATAGGTTAAAGAAAAGTTCTTACTGCATAGCTGTGTATTTCTGCTGTGTTTAAAGCAAATTTGTATCTTTCAGCAAATTAAATAAAACCAGGTTAATGATATAAACACATCACAAAAGAAAAAACTGTTCAATATAATTCGTTTGCAGCTTGGGCTCTCTGAAATCGCTGAGGAAGTTGTATCTCTCTGATAATCCTATTGAAATGCTTCCTGAATCTATCACTTCATTGAGTTCACTAGAAAAGCTGGACCTGTCATCGTGCGAGATAAGCCAACTCCCAGAGAGGTAAATATACCCACAGCATATGGACTCCTTCTATGAACAACTTTTACTACTTATTGATGAGCGGCCATGATAAAGTTGCTGGTGATTAAATATTGAATATTATAAGTGGTTACTTTTCCCTAAAACAATTGTAAAATAGAATCAAAGTGTAGTAATTATCAACAAATTTTATGAAGTTTTATTATTTTTCTCATGAGCACCTTTCTTAGTCTAATATATTATATTATTACTATTATTAATCTAAAGTATTATTATTGTTATTGTTGTATTATTCACATAACTTAAACCTTAAGTAGCCTGAACCAATTTTAATCTGCACTGGGTTTTCATCAAACTCACTGTTAGTGGTTAGAGAGAGTGGACCAACAGAACATAAATATACAATTATCTTAAACATTTTCATAGAGGAGGTAATCAAGAATTGCCTGTCTTGTATTGACATATACTAATATATAATACAAATACCTTCATATGTAGAATATATTTATTTTCGACTGACCTGAATAAACAAAAACATCATTCTCAAAAACAGCTGTCTGTCAGCTAGAAGGCCTTTAGCTCGAAGGTAAATTATATCACACTACGCTTAGGTTACATGTATTTATCCAATGATTTTCAAAAGATGGCCGGATGGAATTTAAACGTGGTTCTTCAACTTTTCAAATGTTTTTTCGTTCATTTCTCGGTTCAAGAAACTATTTGTGCTACATTACTCTGTAAATATTTTCTGTGAAATCATATAAAACAATATTTTTATTTTACTCCAAACTAATGATGTGCAGTAGCATCTGTAATCATTGCATTCAATGCATAGTATGCTGGAGTGCATCACATAATCTTATGTTATATTATCATCTCATGAAGTAAATGCATCATACAGTTTCTATAATCTTTGCTTTTTAATACCACCTAAATTTACTCAAGCAGTCATAATAAATTATGAATCATTTTTAATATAAATGTTCAATGAAAATAGGATCTTGGTCCGCACAGAGTATGATTTCAATTGTAGTTCACTTGAAACTAATGTTTTTGTGATTAATCACACCATAGACACGTTGAAGCTCTCTTCTTAACTTAAGTTTCAGCAACCATATGTGTGCCCGGCCGTCAGAATGTCCAATCGTGCGGTAATTAGATTGTTCACAACAGCACGATAAGCGTGCTTTACGCTATTGTATGACTCACCGTCACTACTTTAGTAAACAGTGGTTTATAGTGCATCCAACCCTGCTCTTTCACATGGTCTTGTTTACTTTTGTGTCTGACCAATCATAAAGCCAGAATTGCCATTTAACTATACCCAGTGTCGTATAGTTTCACAGAGTCCTGCGACCAACAGAAGCCTATACTGGAGCTTGCTCGATTCCAAACAAAGAGGCCGCGCCTACTATTTTTATATAAGTTATAATGGAGAAGCCGCAACATCAATCAACAAAAACTACTCCCATTAGCAGTCACTTTAAAATCGATTGTTGTATTATGAACCATTTGAAAAAAAAAAATTTCCTACAAAAAGCTGCTAATAATGTTTTTGTAAAAGCGTAAAGTAAATGCAAAAAAGAGCGTTATTGACAGCGAGGTATGAATATTCCATTTGAGATCAGTATGTCGATCAGGTTTGTTTGGAATCAAGCGTTGTTGTTTCCGGCTTTTGGTCACGGGACTCTGTGAAACTATACGGCTCTGACTATACTCATATCGGTGGTTGCTATGGAAATTCTCATAACCCAAGATCATAAATATAGGCTCTAACTGCGGGTGCGGGCATGTATGTGGCTATTTCCTGTTTCGATGCTTTAAGCTGGAACAAAATAAAACAATCGCAAAAATCACGGCTAGTTGTTGCTATTAATTTAGATGAGTATTTCTACTTAGAATCTGAGTCAGCTGCCTCAGATCATAATGAAAGCGATGATGAGGGAGGGTTGTGATAATAGGGCAACCTTATAAATACAGCTGCTTGCACAATATGAGGCTGCTAATGATAATGCGAGTAATAACGATCATTCTAATGAATTAAATCAAATTACCGCCTACCATAGGACACTTATATTTTGCTAATATTTAGTTTCGTGAGTAGCACACAGAGTAAAATTTCGCTGCAACTTAATTTCGCGGCTCTGATGAGCGCGAAAATATAGTGATGTGAAAATAAATGAAGTGGAAAAAAACATTACATTCCTCAGGTCCAGTTCAATAATAAGAAAAAAATTCATTTTGGGAATAGTTCGTATTTGTAAACCACAGGTTGAAATGTGTGGGTGAGATCGACAATTCAATTTGATCACTTGCTGCCATTTGTTTCTTTGACTGTCAATGACGTCTAGGTCCCTCCCGCCGTGTTTTTCACACTCGAATCCCAAGAAGAAGAAAATAGATAGGTAAAAACCAACTTCACAACCTAAACTGTATAACCCTTGCGCTGCCATAAACACATTTATGCGTTTTCTAGGGGCCACTGCCATAAACACATTTTTGGACTTTCTCAGCAATTGTGTGGTAACCTGATTTTATTATTTTTTGACCACATAACCCACGGTCTTTAAGAGTTTTATGAAATTGACTGTGTTGTGCGAAGATTTCTCTATAAAATCAACCTAAAACAACGAAGCAATTTTAAACTTTTGTTTGAGAATTTCTAATATAAAAACGAACATTTTTCTGTGAGTACATTAACTACCCCGCGCGAGTCATAAAACCGGTAATTAGTTGTTGATGACTTAATAGCCTATTTAGATTTTTTATACAGATAATTAAAGTAGAACTTGAAAAAATACTGTATACATATCATGAAGCTATATCGGAAATTTTGGTAAATTGGCTGGCACTAGGCCGGTAACGAATTTGTACATGGTTGGCAGTGAAAGAGATAATGTGGTTGGACCTGATGAGGGTTGATATTGTTTTTGGATGGTAATAAAATTCATCACTACAATAATTATTCTTCAATTTTATGACTTCACCTACCAGACTTTCATCCTCATCAGTTACAAATTCTGTGACTAAACTGATATAATCTTTATTTGCTTTGCCATGCTGCTCAGTCGGTGTATTAGCTATAATGAGTTTACCAGATTTTTCCCATTTATCCCAACCACAGACGAAAATTGCCTGCATTTCTAAGATGACGATTTTATTGTGGATATCAATGAACAAAGCTATTTAATTTCACGGTTTTCGCTCGTTCGTTATGATAGTTCAGTTTCGCTCATTAAACGCGAAAGTTAGGTGCCGCGAATACATAAGTGTCCTAGGATGTCAAAGATCAGCCTATCACTGCTGATAACATTTCTATTTTAGCTGTTGACATCAAACTAATAAGTGGGTGCAAATGTAGGGAATTATGCGCTAGTTTTATGTAGTCTGAACAATTAAGCCTCATTGGAACTGTGTATCAAGGATTACCAAAGGAAACATCGGATACGGTTGTGTTGGGACAAATTGCCACTAGCATAACAAACAAACCCCTCCAATGCACTACGATAAATTTCTGCAGCGTATTCATGCTACACTGTGTGAATGTTAAACTACATGAAAAGAGCTCTAGATTGAATGGTCACTTGATGAGTTGTGTTGATATTTTCGCATCCTGATGCCCCCTTTTGTCACTTTTCCTTGACCTTATCATGACCTTCTGTATAGTTGGGCATTTCTGAATGCACTTCCAACACTTTGCTAAGTCGTTGGACTGTCATTATAATTATGCAGTCATAGCAAGTGAGAAGAAGTAGCTTGATGAGAAGTGCCAAGTTTGAAGCATACCCTTTTAATGAAAAACTCCAGGAAGGTGAGCTTTTAGCCACAGATAGTGTTAACCTTACCATAACTTTTGAGAGGTCAACCGTCAATCGAATTAAAATAAAAATGCAACCATCATATTTTTCACGGTTTTATTGTAGATAATGCCAGGTTTCATCAAAATAAGTTGAGATTAAGTGGTCGGTTGCTATGGCATTTTGATTTGTAAACAAATACCATGATTTACAGTTCATGAATCACCAACTTTATCCTGCTTAATCTCAAAACAACAGTTTTAGTTCATCACGAGACCTTCTCTACTAAATCTTGCATAACCTGGGCTTAAACTATCCAATTTAACAAATCAAATATGCATTAAATTCTCTGAATTTGCTGATTTTAATTATTTATATAACTCAAAAATTTGGTTTTAGCACGATTGTACATTCTGACTGCCTGGGTCACATATTTAATAATGACTCTATTTGTATACTGTTAGATCACTGCATACTCTTGTCTCCATCATTTGAATTTGACCAATAAATCATATTAAACTGGTATATTATACAGTTTAATTTACATACAAAATTATTTTAAAAGTTAATTTTTAACCCTTAAGAAGTATCACAGTTATTAAAATGAAAAGGATAATCCCACGACCAAACAAGAGTGAAACGATTTATTGGGAGAATTATGATAAATGCACATGTGCACACAACTCCCGAAAAATTATCTGTTAACGGCCGTCACCAAACCCTTGCAACGAAATCCTATCAACAAATTTAACTATTTTTCAGTAAAGTCGTTTAAGTATAATAATGATACAAAACGCATATAAACCTATTTCAATATGTTACCAAGCCTTTGAAAGGTTGACGCAAATTCCTGAAACTAACCCATCTGATCGGATTATACATAAATAGACAGATTTATTATGACGAAAATCGTCACAAAACGCTTGAAAAGCTTCGTTTAATAAAAGTTAAGACCGGAAATTGAAACGCCGAGCGACAGAGAATAGAACGATAAAGTCTTGCCACAAGTCGCCACAAAACGCTTGAACACCTTGGTTTATTAATAGTTTAGACCGACCTACGAAACGCCAGTAAAGCCGTGCGACAGATAGTAGAAGTGTTTACTGTGTACTGTTTGTCTACTGTTTGAGGCGTAGACCGATTTACAGGTACGAAAATGTGGTACACAGTTTATCAGCCTACGTTTTTGTCCAATTACCGAAGGTTTTTCAAATTATCTAGAACATCAGCCAGATTTCTTTACATCTTATCTACAAGGTAGGGCGTTACTACAACGCCCTTTTATGACAAGAATATTTCTTTATTTCACTCAAGTTTGCATAAAACTTCCAGACGCGTAAATGCCAACGCTTGCTCTCTCTTACATATCGCTGTCAAAACCATTCTACATTCATCACAACACAACCAACTTTCAAACTGTATATTACACATCAGTTTGTCGTTTAACGTTTAATATTGCATTTCAGAGATATAATAAACATATTTCTTTATTGTTGGCATTGTTGTTGTTAGTTAAATTACGTACAGTAGGTTAGGTCTACAGCTTGAATTAATGTTTATTTTATTATTGTAAAACACAAGTTTGAGATAGTTAAATATTTATTTTATTAATATTTATTTCTGTTACATATCGCTGTCAAAACCGTTCTACATTCAACACAACCAACTTTCAAACTGTATATTACAATATATTTTACTTTTAACATTGCATTTCAGATATATAATAAACATATTTGATTATTGCTGTTGTTAGTTTAATTACTTACAGTAATTTAGGTCTACAGCTTGAATTAATATTTATTTTAACCAACAAACAACTTTCAAGTTGTATATTACACGGCAGCTTGCCATTTACTTTTAATATTGCATTTCAATATAATAAGAGATATAATAAACATATATCATTATTGCTGTTGTTATTTAAATTACGTACAGTAGTTTAGGTCTACAGCTTGAATTAATATTTATTTTATTATTGTAAAACATAAGCTTTAGATAGTTAATTATTTATTTTATTAATATTTATTTCTGTTACATTTCTGTTATTTCTGTTGCGCCTTTTTAGAGTCGTACTCCCTCAAATTTATTTTATATCATCTGAAACAAGTCTCATTTACATTATACTCTGTCAATTCCTGCTGAGAACTACTTTTTCGACAACTAACAGTACCCTTTCTTTTTTCCATTACTACTTTGGTCGTGGGCTGTATGACAGTGGAATTTCTAGTGTAAAAAACTGTCAGAAAAATATAGTATGAAAGACCGACGAATCATGTATAAGCTCTAGTAGTTCAGATGTTGCTTAGCTTATGCTTGAGTATATTATAAGATGCCCATCCATCCTCTCTATCAGGTAGATACTTATTTACCTCTACATCTCCATGCATTTTCTTAAATACTACTTTCAATGGGTCTTCTAGCCAATGTGGGATGATTTTTGATCATATATTAAAGTTATTTATGACGAAATGTGCAGGGACCCGCAAAAATATAATTATTACTGTGTATTTCATAAAACATACGCAAATCATTGGGACGATTCTAACACCTTGTGTCTATGTTGCTTATTTGTATCAGTACCTACTGGACCACAACACTTTTTGGAGACTTTAATAGGACATTGATGTACTTTTGCTCATATCTCGCCCGATGAGCTTACAATTTGTGTAATCAATTGAAGATTCCCATATAGTAGTGTATAAATAATTGTGTTCTTCTGACCAATAAAGACCTTTCTGGAAACTTAGATTCTTAAATGATGTATTCAATATATAATACTTGTAATATACAAATACTAACAAAATAATTGGGGTGGTTTTTGGCAATAGGACCAACAGTTCTTCAAATCGGAAAAGGTTGCTTAAATAATTAATGTACACGCTCACATCAATTATTTTAACATTTAAAATGTTAAAATGTTTAAAAATGTTAAAATGTTTAAAAGCAATCTGCAAATCATAAAATATTGATTCATAAATCATAAATAGTTGGTTCATACTATTCTTCGGGAACAAAAAAGTGAAGACCTACTAATCTACTTTCTCAGCTTGTTATGTCATAGGCTTACCATCTTCATTGAGTTTTAGTTGGTTTCAAGACATGTATATGAATATTCCAGTACAAATTTCCTAATCTTACTACAGCTCATAGACCTATGAACTATACCATAGTTAATAGGTCTATTAATAATATATATATGCATGGATTGTGTAAATCATACTGTTTGAGATTGTTCTGTCACATGGTCATAACAAGATAATCATTGCTAAATAAAAGCCTGAATGGCAATGATTATTAGGCCTGTTACATTCATCGCAAACACAAATTATTCATTCAAAATGAATCGTTCTTCTTCTTTGATAGATTCTGGCATCTTACATCTTTTTAGCCATGTTGAGCAGACAGCTGGTTTCCGTAGAGAGTCACTGATTGGGTGCGGTATTATTGTTGGTATGTCTTCATCTTTATAAGCAAGTTTCTGTTTAGCAGCCCTACATATCCTAATTCGATCACAATGAACCCTCGCCATATAGTTTAATTCCTTCCAGTGCTGGTACTCCTATAGTGGTGCACTATACAAGGATAAAAGTAATATGTACTTTTATTCTTGTTGTAGTGCGCCAGCTAACTTGACACCAAGACAGACCGCTTGTATTCGAATGACACAATAGTAGGTATGGCATAACGAATGACGTGACGTAACCACTAGGTAATAAACACAGAGACAGCAATCAATCAGACAGCAATACTTGTACACAGAAATGAGTAATTGTATTACATGCAGTACAGAAGGATAAATGATATAGGCATATAAAATAATACATGCACACATACATGTAGGTTACCATATACATGTATACATAGACTACACCTCCCCCTGATCTCCGAGAGCAATTGAAACCAGCTACATAAAAGTCTGGGGTTTCATAGCCCTAGCTGGTCCAGTGGCATTATTAGCTGCAGTTGAATAATTGTTGTGACTGTCTTTAACAACAGGTGGAGTTTCAACGTTTACTAAACCCTCAGTTGACTCGTTAGTATTAGTATTAGTTATGTGTAACTCACAGTCTAAAGGAGCTGGCTGTTTATCAACTCTCTAACAAAATCTTATGTCTCCTATATGGCGAGTCATGTCATCCACTTTAACTGCTGTGTTGGAGATCAAGGAAGTTACCTTCCTAGTTTTCCACACTGATCTGCACTTGGCATTACCTGGTTTTACGTATACCTGGTTGCCCACTTTGTAAGGGTTGCAACTAATGTGTCGTTTAGCTGATATTCTGGTAGTTTATTGTTTCTGAGGAAAGTAATTAAACAATCTCCTAAATGGCATTAGGAGAATTGTTGTATCAATATAGCATGTTATTGACAGTGCCACTGGAGCGGACAAGCATGTGCTTAATAGTACGATGATTGCGTTCTATCAATCTATTGTCAGAAGCTCTATAAGCACAGCTGTAGATATGATTTACACCCCATTTGTCAAGAAGAGGCTTGAACGATCTATAGCAAGGTCCATTATCTGACAATATTTCTTCTGGAGACCCGCGCTCACAAAACATTTGGCCTAACTTTTCTATGACAGCGGGAGAAGTTCCGTTTCTTAACTTTCTCCGAATCGCAAACCTGCTTGGTCCACAGTCAATAACAGCCAAGTACCGGATTCCTTGGTAATGTGTTATGTCAGTTGCTAAACGATACTAATACTTTCCACATCTACTTGACCAGTTTCCCAATGAGCTGGTGTGGGATTGACTCGTTTGCACACATGACAGTGCTTCACTACTTCTTCAATGTCTTTTTTACAGTAGGCCCTCACATTTCTGGGGCTAGATACCATGTACGATCAACACCTAGGGGATGATATTTATGTAGATCACGCAGTTTCACTTCTATACTGTCAGAAGTTGTTACATTGACAGCACACACTCGTTTCTCCAACCATTTGCGGGGAACTTTAGTCAGTTCATCAGCTTTATTGTCTTCAGAATTTATGATAGTTATTGGTAAGACCAACTGATACTCACTGATTAGAACATTTAGTAGATTGAGACATCATAAGAAGCAACAGCTAATTACTATTGCCATAAAATACTAAAAATTATTGACCCCAGAAAGCTTTGGAATTTAATAAATAATCATTGTGGACGAAACCAAGGAAAAACTCAACAAATTACTGAGCTTTTAGACTCTAACTCTAAAGATATAACTGATGACAAACAAATAGCTACATAATTTTACACTTACTTTACAGAAATATGAACCAGACTTGCGTAAGCTATTTCTGATAAAAAATATAAAGCATCAAGTGTCAGGAATAAATATATTCCAAGATTGATTTTGTAGATGTTCATGAGTGTATTGTTCAGAGAGTTATTGCGATTCTAAATGAACACAAAGCAGAAGGCATGAATGGAATTTTCGCGAAATTAGTGAAAGAGTGTTCATGTGAGCTATCAAAATATTTGACCTATGTGTTCAACGTGAACATAAAACAATGCGTTTTCCCACAAAAATGAAATGTGCTAAAGTTTTACCCATGTTTAAAACTGAGGAGAATAAGCTGTTGTCTAACAACTACTATAGCTGTGCTACCCGGTGTTGTCCGAGTGATAAAAAAGTCTTTGGACAGAAAATTGATTTGTAATTAGTATATAACAGCATTTGCCACTCTAACCTTCAAACTACTTATCATTAGAAAAGTGTTTGTGTAATTGAAATAATTTAAGAAAGAAAATGGAAACAACTGTAAAAGTTTTCAAACTTTTTCAAACAACTGTAACTTTCAAACTTCATATCATGAGGAAAAGGTTTTAAAACCACTGTAAATTTAAAACTTCATAACTTTTTGCAACGTATAGCTTTTAATAATTTACAATGGAACCTATTCTAGCGGAACTGTTCTAGCGTTGCTAACCGAGTTCTTCGAGATCCGAAACAATTTTCCCAATAAAATAAAATAATGTAAATTTTAATCCGTTCCAAGATCAGAAAACCTGAGTAAATGTGGAGTATAATACTTCGGTAACATTTTTTTTTCAACATTTTCTACCATAAGCTGTACTGTATAATTCATACTATAATTAGAAACGGGTATAAATAGATCGTGTTTAATTTTAATAAAATGTTTTGATTTTATGATGATGGAAAAAGAAAGCAAAAGTAAACATTTCATACGTTCAGCTTTTATAACATCCAAAGCATTAAAGGTTAAAATACAATACTAAAAATTATAAAAATAGACTATGAAACAGCAAAAAATGCAACTTTATTTTTAGAGTTACCACCGTGCGAGAAAATAAATTTCAAAACATTGCTTGTTATGTTTTTTGTCAATTTCTTAAAATCATAACTCAAATACCATTTTCTGATTTTTATGATTAATAAATAAAAACTATCAAGAAACAACTATCTGCAAAATGATACACATATTGACTTAATTTTATTATTATAAATTCACTTTTTGTGTAATAAAGATCTCTTAAGAAAAATAGCTATTTTTTACGTTAATTATGTTTGTCATGACTCAAAAACCTTTCTTTGTTCTTTGTGAACTAATCATTATGCAACTAGAAAAGAACTATATATAAAACTGGCTGCATTACCTATGTTTGAGAACAGATTTACGCAAAGCAATAGTTTCATTGAGAGTTGTCTTTCATACTGTAAAACAACTCCAAATATGCAAGTTTTATTGAGAGTTGTCTTTCATACTGTAAAACAACTCCAAATATGCAATCTACTGATATTTTTGCGCTGATCTGACTGCATACACATATGCAGTTGTATATGTCAATAACGTTGAAAACCAATGGAAATATGTGATGTGTTTTACAGCTAGTCTACAATGCATCAGTCTCGAACCACTCAAATCGGAATTGTTCTAATTTTGTACACGGAACTGATAATGAAATTGACATTGCTAGGCAAACTGACGTTCTTCAAACTGGCAGTATGGAAAGGTTTTACCTATTTTAAGAAAATCTAGAAAATATTTTCCTTATGCACTGCTTAGCTATCACCAGCTTTTATTGAATTGAGACTTCTGCATGCTTGAAACACTAATCATGACTCACCAGTGCTTCGTCTATAGCCTGTGTTTTAATATGGTAGGCCTATATACAAACTGTGCAGCAGTAATGTGGTCGTGTTGATAAATTTTATTATCAATAAAATCTACTATATAAACTACATATACGGCCTCTCGCCTTTCCAACGTAAGGCATTACATCTGGAGCATTTTTGGACATTTGTCCCATAAAAAAATTCAACTCTATACTGTGTTGCAGGACTGTAGTCAAGTGCGAAGTCTTCTGTCCATACACGGCGCCTGGTAGCAGCTGCTGTAGTTAGTGCATCTCGCTGTGGTCGCCGTTTCATCTGCTCAGAAAATTCAGCTCACCGAGCAGGTGTTGTAGCTAGTGCATCATGTTCTTGTCGCGCCTGCATCTGCTTGGAGGTTTCTGCACGTCTGGCCGATGTAGCGGCTGCTCTGAGCCGTTTGAGTCGCTGTTGGGTCGGTTCAGTAGTATCTGCACTTCTAGCGGCTGCAGCATCTATTCTGGCCTGCTCTTGATGTACCTGTGTTCGTTCAGCGGTTTCTGCTCTTTTAGCAGCTGCTATTCTGTGTCGTTGTAGGCGTAGCTGTGTTTGCTCTGCAGTTTCTGCACTTCTAGCAGATGCAGTAGCAGTTCCGCTTCGTTGTGGGCGTAGCTGCGTTTGCTCTGCAGTTTCTGCTCGTCTAGCTGCTGCTTTGCGAATTCGGTCCTTTTCTCTACGGGAATCAATCTGTTCTTGCGTTTGGGCAGTAGGCTTTTTGGAAGGCATTGCACTGCTTAAAACATTTCTAAAATTGAATGAGATTGTGTGCTTTTTTGTAATATACACTGCTCGCTTTCTTCTCACCGTCGCCTGTCGCAACGCTAGGAGTGCCCGTGCAAGTTCTGTAGTAGCTGTAGATCTGTAGTACTTGTAGCTGGAAAATAAGTAAAACTAACTCAGCTGCGAAAAGAAATTAACACGTTTACTATCACAAACAGTGGCAAATCCAACGTTTTTAACCCTTTCACCGAAGTAGACTCATTTATGCGTTTTCTATGGTCGACCGCCGTATACGCAATATTTGCGACTTTCCCAGCAATTGCTAGCAACTGAATTTTATTATTCGTTGATAACATAACCAACGATCTTTAGGACTTATATAGTAGTGACAGTGTTGTCCAAAGATTTATCTATAACATTAGCCTAAAATTTAATTTTGATTCTTCGTTTGAGAATTTCCAACTTAAAAACGAAGATTTTTTGTGCGAGTTCATTAAATGCATTCGAGTTAAAAAACAAATAATTACTTATGTTGATGAAATTATAGCTATATCAAATTTTGTGATTACACAGATAATTAAAATGCACAAATTATAGACACAACGAATTTTCTGTATAGCAGTGCTTGTTAACATGTTGGCAAAATGAAGTATATAACCAAAACAAACGTTCTAGATCGAAATTGAAAAAAATAATGTATACATATTAAGCAATATCGGCAAAATGGCTGGCAGTATGCCGATAGCTAAATTTGTACATGGACGCGAGTGAAAGGGTTATGTAGTGGAAGTGTGGCAATTCATATAAAATACAACATTGATTAAGAAATACTTACCTTTTTTTATGTAGAAATTTAGTAGGAGAGAACTGCGTTTTCCAGTGACCGCAAGAAACCAACGTTCGCGTGACCTTCTCGGTACACGTTGGCAGTAAAAATTAATTGCATGTAAATTACTACTCATTAATTTATTTTTTTTTAATGAGTAGTACATTTGTATAGCTGTATAGGCTGCCGAACTCAGGACGGTGCTTTATAACACGGCAGCAAATTTACTGTTTCAAACGCGCCGATGTCGTTGGGCGCCGTAAAAAGGGACACGCTAACTGAAGGTGATGTGATTTTTTGTAAAACCAATGAATAGGTAGGTTATTAACCGTCGATTCCCGTTAACGCGACCTAAATACCTAGTAACGGGCAATAGTCCAAAAAGTATGGTACTCTATAAGGCGGACACTCAATCACACAGATACACAGACAACGATTGCCGTTTAAATAGTACTAACATACTAATAAAAAATATTGGACAAAATAAATGAAAATTCCCCCGGTTTTGGTTGACATGATGATAGTCGAATTTCAGAGTTATAACAACTACAGCTTCAAGAAAATATCCAAGGCATAAATCCGATCTTCAGTCTTCGACTTCATTTATGACTTTGGCCACATTGGGATTGGTAACCCTAACGTGTTTTGATATGCAATCAGAATTGTCTTCAGTGGCAGTGTATAAAATAAACAGCTCTAGAGAAGACATTGTTTAAACCGTTATCAAACTATAAGTTTTTAAATTTTTTGTTGAAACACTGACAATAACACAATCAATATAGATTAAAAGTATATAGGTTTGACATGCGCTTGACAGACGAGTCTTTTGTTTTGAGTCTGTCTTAAGATTTGATGTTTATAAGCGCTTGAATCTAAATAAACACCAATCTATCTGAATCTCATGAATATTGCTCTGTCTATGCTTGTCTTTTTCAAAACTTTGAAATTAAAGTTATTGAGATAAGTCAATACTCTATTAGTCTAACATGTTTTGCTTTGAATTTTGCTAGATTCCAATCTACGACGGCTTTTTGTTTTTTAACTTTTAAGTGCTTTTAATTGCTTTTCCACATATTTGGCACAGAGAACACAACAGAGTAAAACATGGTGAATCTTTTGATACCAAATAACTGTAATGTTAATATTGTTGCAAGTCAACCTTTAAAGCAGAACATTTATTGATCATCTCTAGAATACGCTAGTTTAAATACTGTGATTTCACAGACAGAACTCATTTAGTTTTTTTTCTAACTAACAATTGTAAAGCATTAGTAAAAAGTTCAAGCATAGTATCTATCTGTTGGTTTTGCACACAGATCTGGTAGAGCCAATGTTGCCATTTAAAAGATTCACATCTTTGCCTGTCTATAGAACAAATACTTAGTGACTGTAAACCCTCATTTGCTACATCAAGACCATCAGCATTTTTTTGATAATAATGATATGTTTCTTTCTAAAACTAGTTATAAAACAAACTATAGTTTATAATAAAACAGCGTCGATCATCTTTTTTGTTGTTTTTTTTTTCTTGTCTCACCAAGCAGAAGCGCAGCTATTCTTTATATAGGTACATCGATTAGCTCCTCCTACTTCTTTGGAAAACTGGCCAAGATATCTTTATTGTACCGACCCAACCAATTATCTACACAGCTCGGTCATTTGCCTGGCTGGCGCTGTTGGTGATCCAATGTGTTTCTACCACAGTTTACATATCATGCTGATGTTTTGATAGGACGGGTCATTAACAGCTCATAACCATATATTGAAAATGTTTTTTGTCCAAATTATCAACCCATACATTTTTGCTGTCAAGGCACCAAACATTTCGTGCATCAATATCATAAGCTTATGCCAAACTTTTCAGATTTTTTTTGGTCCCATCATAGTAGTTGTTTTGGCATTTTTACCAAAATTTGTTATTTAGACACTGTACTGGATTAGAGCTGAGATGATTAGCAACATTCCTTATATGTATGACATCTTACTCTGTAATCAATAAAGCGAGAAAAGTAATAAAAGTTAGTTATAACAATCTATAAATGAAAGCATACAAACATTCATGCTAAAACTGACAATAACTTATCATCTTGATTATTAAAAGAAACTAAACTGTCATGATTACACCACAATCAAGAGAAAAAAATAAGCTGTTTTACACTATGTGTTTACTTACAATAAAGTTCCCAATTGCTCTCGCACCAGTATATTAAAAGATTTGAAGTTTATAAAACACTCATGCTTATTAAAAGTAAAATATAGCACTGTGCAGCACAACTTGCTTTCCGTATGTCTCACATTTAACTGCCCTACCGTAATTAACGCAAAGCTTGCTATGGCTAACACCCAAAAGCTAAAAGATTAGAAAATGTTGCTATATTCTTGGTTACAAATGAAACAAAGATGAACCCATAATAGAAATGCCTATTATATACTAATACACCGGAGGGCTAGACTTTACCAAGATATAGCAAAAATTCAGGTAGTAAGATGCCAGTTGCAAACCCCTTGACCTGAAACTTGAATTAATGGAAATAAAGCCCATGTCTGACATGTCAGTCAAATATGCAATAAATAGAAGTTCGTCCAGTCTAGTTCGAGGGGAAAAGGGTTAATCACATGCAAACGTTAGGGATAACTACACATCAGTACTTAACGTTGAGACTTAGACGCTTAGCTAACGATACTTCTACGGCCCATCTATGGGAACCAGCAAAGCTATTCGGTGTACACCTCTTGTTATTGTTACACTACCCGCTCCTTTGTACTCATTAACCTTCTCACCAACTCTGAATTCTTATAAGTCAACTCTACCTTTCTCACCTTTAAATCTTGTCCACGAAAATCTGTCTTTACCTGAACCACATAATACCTTCCTCTAAATGAGTTACTATTTGCAACCACTACCACATCTCAGTCCCTGAAGTCTCTACTACCCTCCTGCCATTTAGGCTGAAAGACCACTGTAAAAACATACACATCACTCCAATGCTCTCAAAAAGTTTGAGACACACGTTCTATAAGCTGAAGGGTTTGCTTTGTAGTCTGAACATCTTTCCAGTTACTTGGATTTCTGGACATTGATCTTCCTAACAATAAACAGTTGGGAGTTAAAATTGTAATGATCGAATCATCACCAGATATTATGTATGTCTGGATCTTTGCTTGCGTCCATATTCTTCCGTATAAACCTGTGGCAGTGCATTTCTATAGGCTCTAGGAAGATCGAATTATACATATTTCCAATGTCCCCAGTAACTGACACCTCATTCTCACTCCATCTCAACAAAACTCTCAACAAGTTGTTCATATAACAATCAGGCCCTTTCGCTAAAACATAATTGAGTGAAGCACCATGAAAGGCCTGGTTAGAGCTAAACACCATTCAGACAGGTGTGGAACTGGACTCGGGATACTTCACGGCCAAATGAAGCAAGTAGAATACACGACCTTTACACTGCTGTATCTCCTCTTTAGTAAGCTTCTTGGCAACACTATTTGAAGCCATATCTTGTATTTGCTCTTGATATACCTTGGACCAGGTTGGATCTTTCTCTAGACTATGCTCTGTATTTATCAGAGTGGCTTTTGCTGCTTGGTAGATGTTTGGCAAACCGGATTGGTCAACAATCCAAGGATATTTAGTTGTCCACCTGAGGTTGTCTTTATCATAGTGGAGATTTTCTCTTATCAAGCTTAATTCCTGTTCTTTTCGAAAAGAGTAAGTGTGGCCAGTAACTGGGCACTTGGAACATTTACAATTACCACATTTTGGATTAACTTCTGTGCCCAACTCTTCACCTTCAATAACTCTTTCCATTTTTCATCGTGCTGTTATGGATGGTCTTTCGAACAGCATACGAGAAGCAGTAGGCATAAACGCAAAAAAGCTCTGTACGCTAATTCCTCTATCACTAACTACACCAAGCAAAGTGTTGAGACTGGTCTTCTCCCTAAGCAAAGGATGGGAACCCTGGAGATACATTCCAAACTCACCTTCCATAATGCTTAGATTAGTTCCTGCTTTAGCGGCCTCTCTCTTAGGATGAAATCCGAAATAATCAGTTCCTAGTAAAATGTCTACTCTCTATTGCACTTCCGAAAGCATAGGGCGAACAGGCTGAGGACTGTGGACGGGCTGAGCAGGCCCATCACAGCAGGCCTGCTTATCCGCCAGGAAGGCGCTAAGCTAGCTCAACGCACTTAGGGTAGAGGAAAGGATGGCACTTCAGGAGCATGCTATGGAGGTTGAGCAATTGGTACGGGGACCTGCTGAATCGACACCAAAATAGTATGGTTATGGAGACCTTCTACAGATCACTAAGGGACCCTGCCCTGCAACGACATCTGTTTGCTGTACATACGCCCACGCTGGCTGACGCTGTGAGGGCCGGGAACGACTACCTTCAGATCCAAGGAGGCGAGCGTAAATCCACCACGCTGGCCGAGATAGTGGGATGGAATCCAGCTAGCCATACCCTCCTGCAGACACAGCGCAGCTGGGCCCGGTTATTGGCACAAGACACCTAGAAGTGGATGAGGGCTGTTGAGACAAGCAGACAGTTTTACGGCAAAGACACTTGGAGGGCCTGGAGCACCAGCTACCGCAGGAGGATGTGGAGCGCCTCCGCTATGGAGCCCGCCAACATGAAGTCCTGGCTCAATTGGCACTCCCTCAAAGCATAAATTGGAGACCTTAGTTGCCAATGGAGGGGAGTGTGTGGTGGATGGAGTCTACTTACATTTAGCCAAGCCCAAAGCCAAGCCCGAACCGTGCCAAGTCAAGACCGGGCCAAGCCTTGCCAGATCTAGCCAAGTAGAACAGAGGCGGACCTTACTAGCTATATAAGCTTGAATATTTGTTTAGAAGAGCAGAGCTGTTTTCAGCCAGTTCATTGCCTGTTACTTGCCTGTTAAATTATTGTACAACTTATGAACTAATCAGAAAATATATGTATAAACTCATGCACCGAGGCTTGTACTAGTGGAGGGAAGTGAAGGTCGCACAAAACATTTACACAACGTTGCCCGAGAGTTTGATGAGTTTTTTTTCTAGTGCAAAAAAGATTTCTTCAACTCTGTTGGCCGAGTTACGTGAGCAACGCTGCTCCCAAGTTTGGTGGTTTTTCCAGTGTAAAAGAGATTTCCCTGTGATCGGTAAGCGGTGCTGCATAAGCAGGGCTGTCCGGGATTTGGCGAGTTTTTCTAAGTAAAATAAGTACATTATTTCAAGTCATTCACAACTTTCTCTGTTAGCTACTCTGCATTAGTTTCAATTCGGTTGATGGTAGTTTTGCGTGAGAGCTGCACTCCCTGTATAGCTTCATGGATATCTTTTTGTCAGGAAATAGTGTTTTAACATTGTTCAGCATACATTCTTTAATAGTCTCACTTTCACTATACGAAGCCATGGCTTTACCAAGAATGTGAGCTACTTGGTAACTAGCAGCAGAGCTTTTTTTCTGAATAGAAGTTGCAGATCTCATCATATTCATCTAACCACGCACTTGCTGTAACAACTTCTGTAGATGCTCCTTTCTTCTGACAGTTCCAGTTAGATATCTTTCATCATAGTTTGAGTGGTTTGTGTTGTAATGTCAGGCAAAGTTTGATTGCTTGTTTATAAATATTGTTTTAGAACAGATTTGACACACTGGTTTATTTGCTACTTCATGGAAGGAGAATTTTTCAGTCCAATCTATATTGATTGATCTGTTTTTCCTGTCCACTGATGTCGAAGCCGTGTTGTCAAGTGTCTCGGGTTATATTCCAAAAGTAAAAGCTAGGCAGTGTATATTGTGGTGAAATTTCTAGGCAATCTAGGGAATTCCCCAGAACAAATGTATGATTGATAACGCAGTAACTCATGTAAAGAATTTCAAATTTCCGATAGAAAACTTCCCTATTTGGAAAAAGGAAAATAGTTAATCAACCTTGTCTATAGTGGTGCTACTACATTTGCAAATTGAAATGTTTGTACACATATTAAATTTTATTATAATAAAGTGATTTGTCACCAAACCTATGCTGTGCTAATCAGAATGTATATAATTTTTTTTACTTATCTTAAGCATTAAAAGACCCACTGAAAAATGGGCGAAGGGTCACAGGTGGCCCAGGGGCCCCAGTTGCCCACACCCGGTCTAGACTAATGGAAATCCTGCAAAAAAAATTGAAAATTGACTTAAACCGAAAAATTAATGAATTTTGTAGTATATACTAATCTTACAGTAGTATAATAAAGTAGCCGTCACAATTTTGGGGGGTATTCAAAGGCAATGATACAATTATTTAGTATCAAATCTAACTAGTAATATGAAAAAAACATCAAAAGTCATGTTCTTGTTTTTTATGAGCAAATCCACCACAAATGCATATAGAATCATAATTATATTTCTGTCAGTATGTATAGTTTGTGAGGTGTTTTAAGAACACACATAGCTGATGATGTAGGTTTTATACATGCAAAATTTTACAAAAGTTGCCAACGTTACAGTTTGAATGTGGGAATTGAACTTCATTATATTTTTTGTAAACATATTAGAATAAGACTTAACTATTCTATACAGACATATACATACTTGCAATCCATTCTACCTACAAATCCTACAGAACACAAAGTAACGCTTTTAAAAATATCTTCCTTCATACATACAAAGTATTTTCATTAACACTCTGCTCAAAACTTGCCACCTATTTTATTGTTCAAATATAATATTTTATTATATGTATAAATATTAAGTAGGACTTATAAGTATATAGTACAGTGAAACTCGGCTAACTCGACCTTCACGGGACCGAAAGAAAGTGTTCGAGTTATCAGAGAGTTTGAATTATGAAAACACTGTCACAAGTGCATGTATTATTTTATTTATCATTACATATACAAACTAAATATAAATCAAAAGCATTGATTGCTTGTTGCAAGTTAAGGGACCTCTTATGTAATGTTTTAAAAATTTCTATCAGAAAGTATAAATATTTTCCTATTACTTGAGATTTATTCGTTTGTTTTAGGTGATGTGACTGCAGGGACGTTTTCACATCAAAATAGGCAAAACCTGATCGCGGTTGAAACTCTCAGAAAAAAAGACTTACTTTTCTTTTGAGCGTTTTAACAAAAACCAGTTTTGCCGATTTTTCTGAAAGGTTTATCTGAAGGTTACCTCGCTTCTACATGCTTGCGGAGGGCTATCCCCCAAGCGGATGTTTGGTAAAATTTGATTTTTTGCAAACGTTTAGAAAAGTCGTTAAAAAAAAATTTGCCGATACCGGTAATAATGACGCCTAAGAACTACTAAAAGTTATGTTTATCTCTATGGCTTGCAATAAAGTTATATTCTAAAGCGATAACAACCGTCTCGGTAGCCGTTGGGCAAAAAACTGTTTGAGTTATTGTAGTTAAGGTCGAGTCATCTAAAGCAATTTATCATTGCGTGGGAACGGACCAAACAAATCCGTTTGAGTTAACCATGTGTTCGAGCAATCCGAGAGAGAATTATCTGAGTTTCACTGTACTTATAAAGATTGCAAAGAACATTGTTGAAATAGTAGACCAATTTAGTTAGAAAAATTATTGACAAAATGTGTGACAACGCTGAAATCATTACTCCGTAAAGTTCTCACAATAATTTTTTCGATTACAGAAGACACTTTCATATTGAATACTGACTAAAAACCGTCTAATTAGCTGCTGTTATACTTAATTATACTGCTAGTTACTGTTATAAAACTTTGTTGAGAATCAGTTAGCAGCATAATACCGATATCTTAGACACTCTTGATATAAACAAATATTATGTAGTGATATACAAAGTATTGACAAACTGTTTTTCTCCACACCTGATATGCTGCCATTATTAAATTCATGATTTTAAAACTCTGCTACTACTAACAATAATTTCTTACTGAAGACTTTATGCCCTTGAGTAATGAGTATAAGTCATCATAACATTTAGTAACTATTTTAGTTACTATAGAAACTTTGTTGGAGATACACTACCAATATGATAAAAGTATTCTAGTCCTTGTTAGCACAAATCATGATAATTCAATGGCATACAAGTGTTATCTGCATGAACTGTTGGTTATTAAGTTATCTGGGCATTATTTATATATTATTCATGTATTATTTATATATGCACCAGTATCATGACATGATTTGTAACTTTGGAACGCTTGAGAAAACTTTTACACACCTGTTAGCTAAACTCTATTGAGGGTGAGAAAGACAAAGAGAGAAAAAATGTAGCAATGTTAAAACTATATAATTACGCAATTGGTTTATAAACTGTCTCTCCTTGTCAAACTAGAGTTTGCTATCTGTGTACTATTAATACATTATCAAAAACCTTTGGACCGGGTCGGGCTTAATGTTTGAGCAAAACTGATTTTGGTCAGAACTTCAACTTGCCTACTGGATCTTCATCAGAAATTTAAAACTGATGAATATACAATGAACTAACGGAGGGAACACTCAAATTGATTTCAACTGTTTAAAACATTGCGTAAATTTTCTCATTTGATGAGAATTTAAGAGTATTGTTGAAGTTGGATAATTAAATGATGTTTTGTACTGTCTGACTAGCTAGCTTTTTTCATCTCAGAGGTTCGACATTAATAAGATACATTTCCATGCAAAATTATATACAAAGACTTTTAAACTTGTTTTGGATTTCACAAAAAAAGATTCATCAGCATTAAAAATATTTTTTTGTCAATTTTGAGGTATGAACATTTGAAGATTTTTTTCAATTTTTTGGTTCTGTGAAATCTCTTCCCAAACTGAGTATATCAAAAAAGAGGTAAGAAAACTCATATTTAATTATGAAGTTGAGAAAAAAGGTAATGATTAGAATGACAAAACTTATTTTCACATTATGCCAGGGTGTGAAAAAGGATAGTTAGGCCTGAGTAAAAATTTCAGTTTTTTTCAGTTAGAACTCTATGTAAGTTTAGAAGAATATCATATCATAGTTTATATTATATTTAATTATTACATGATTTACACCAAGATAACTGTATGGTTCCTAAAATTTACTTTTCATTTTTTATTAATGTTTAATTAGTAATTTTCAGTTTGATAAATTATTTGGGTTAAATTTAATTTATATATAATAGTTGAAAACACATTATAATCAATACTTTCTTTTCACTGTTCACTTATAACAATGCCAACATAGGCCTTGTAGTACAAGTATTCTTTGTGAAAGTGTACCAACGGCACTTGCTGATCTTTTTGGGTTTTATCATCTGAAGATGCAAATGCACTGACATAACTTTAAATTTTTGGCTTTTTAATATCATCTATAATTTATCTAAATATGAACAATTGCAATGAGAGTTAAATCAGTTTTATTGTAAGATTTTATTGTAATCTTAATTACTCTCGGTCTAGCACTACTTTATTTTTGTACTAATCTGGTTTTAGTCATAATTTACTTTCTATTTGTGCTTGTTGCTGTAGCTACAGTCGTTTAAATAACCCAGCACTTTAGCATGTCTTAAAAAAGGATAGTTCAGCTCGCAACATTGCATTGTTTTGTGCCCCAAAAGTAATATGAGTAAATTAGCTTAATGTTTATTTCAACTGTCCAGCAATGTTTTTTTCCAAAATTTAAAACGTCACCCCTGCTGAGTTTTAAAATTAGTAAAGGCCACGAAATATTATTTTAGATAAGTTGTCTATCATAGGAACATATTCATAAAGGAGAAAGACTAGTGGGATGCGAGTTTTTGTTATAATTTAAGAGAATAAAGATTGAGCAAAATACCAATTCATGGGATAGAAAAAATCTGAGCAAAATTTGGCATTGTTGTGTAGTTGTCTCATCATCATCTTGTGCAGTCTGTTCAATTGTGATTGGTACACTCTTTGGTTTTCAGATCTATATAATAGTGCCTTTAAGACTACAGCTCTGTATATCTTACACTTGGCTCAAGTGTGTGTATGTTTTTCCTTCCAAAATAGTTCTAAAGTTTTCCAAAGTAGCAACTGACAGTTATAATTTTACTAAGTTCTTTGAAGGTTTTGACAGTTTGGTGTGACAGTACTCATGTATTTAAAGTCTGTACAGTTAATGATAAGCTTGCTTACTATCAGGATATCCACGCGATCTGGTACTAGATGTAGAAACTTTAGAGGTTGATAAATACATTCCATTTTTTGATGTTTATTGTTGTAGTAATGAAGCTGTCTGTTCACCCACAAAGGTGCTAGAAAGTTGATAGGCATAGGAAATGGTGGAAGAAATGGCAAGATCCATTAAAACTACATTTTAATAAGCATTTCTATATGAACACTGAAACATCAAAATGCATTTTTGACATATGTAAACTTAAATTATCGGAAAATCGGAATACAAAATATAATATAGCACGAAATACATGTATTAGAAGAGTCAGGATTACTCCATATACAGTTACTGGAGTCACAATGGCTAAGGAGGTTACAATCTTTTACAGCTGTAAACAATTGTGATATTCCTTTTTCACCGCTGTTTTTTCGCAGTGAACTTTCTGTCTTGTAATCAATGAGCCACTAGTGAGAAGCCTGCTGATTAGTTTAGTCAATATCGTTAAAAAACAGCTTATTTTTATGAAAACTAGATCTTATTGGTTCATCTGATGCAAAATCTGAGTAATTATAAATAAACTAACACACTGTTTAAAAGTTGACGTCTCGGCTTCAAGCCACAAAGAGGTGATAACCCAAGCCGATACATTGACTTGCGGTAGTGAAATTTTTTTTTTTAGTTTATGTGAGTAGTTTATCTTCCAGTCAATTCATTCATCAAATAACAAATTAATAAACACAGTCACGCGATGTTTCAACATCTCCCGATATATAATAGTCAAAACACTTTTAAATATGCGAAAGTGAGATAAAGTACCAGTATATTTTAAGCTATCGTTTATTGCCTTAGATGATTATATTATATCTATATTATTTAACTTTTTTGTTGTGAAGCCTACTAAAATTGGAGCTTAAATCGGTTCACTTCAGAATAATTAAATCTGCTTGGCATACAAAACTTGTGTTAGCATCATTTAGCCACGTTTTTATACAGATAAGGCATATTAGAAGGATAATTTCTTTGATAAAATTGCTGATTTGAGCTGGGCATAAGGTAAATTGATAAGGTGTTATGGTTGTTAAGGTTCAAAAGGTTAAAACTTGATAGTAGTCTATATTTAAACAGCTTTAAATTTATGTAAACTGCCAGAAGTATAACATTCAAAAGACTGATGGATGATATGTAAGTTGTAGTAGCCAAAAGTTTATTTATTTGAAGTCGGGTTAAATTATACCATATATAATTATCACCAACACTACCTTTATTCTTTACATTTCCTAAACCTATGTTACTAGTCTCAACTCAATATATAATAATATATAATAGTTAATATTCAGTAAATTTTACCAGCAATTGGATGAAATGGTTGCTAAATTTTGCTACAGTACTTCATTTGGCCAGAAAGCTATGATTTATATTTTTGTTAAACGCTAATCTTTGTACAAATAAACATCTACAACTTGGTTTCCATGACTACAAGTAGTAGTGAGAGATATAAAATTCAGCATTTCAAGTAGGAATTCCTTGTCTAATGTTACTCATTTGAAGTTTCCATAAGAAATATCCAAGTACTATTAACAGTGATTCTTAAAGTAATAGTTTGTGTTGAATTTATACCCTCCAAAATTACTTCATAACTGTCAGTGTTTTTGAGTGAAACTATGAATTAATATTTTCTTATGGTGTTCAAAATATTTCTGATAAAATTCAACGTAAATAGATTTTGATAGCTCAGTAACAACTGTTCAACTCTAAATGTGCTGTTAGAATCTCAAAAATAATAACAATTTCAAAAAAAAAACATTATTTGCATCAAAAATTACTTATTGTAAAATAGGTACAACATAGCATATGTTTAGTTTAATACATATGCATAGTGAAATGGTTTTTCATATGCAAGTGTGACCAATAGGTAAATAGAAAATTGAAAATTTTTAAAAGAATTAGAATTAAACAATTTTAAATTCTCAAAACATAATTTGTTGATCAGGAGTTGCTTGTGTTGTTATTATAGCCTTATAGTTCAAACATATTCATAAGGGTGTCAGGTCACAGCTGCTGCTGATTGTTCATTGTACTACTACCTCTTCTCTATCAATAGATTATACTTGATTTATTTGTCATCTATCAGAACATCACAAAAACTACGGAATTTATTTTATAATTTGCGTAGATATGCAAATAGAATCTAATGTTTTTCTGCAATTTTAATCACTTACCTTGAACATGATCAACTTTGAACTCTCGTTTTCAGAACATTTTCTACAACAATATAGTTAGAGCTTTTATAACAATTTCCAACTTTCAACAAGTGACTCTTTAGTTTTTTAGTATGTGTTATGTGAATAGCTCATAAATAGGTGTACAAGTTTGCATTATAAACACAGAGTTATGTTTTTACTTCATGTCTTTTGAATTTTCCGCTTTTACAATAATTAAATCTTTCGCTAACGCAAGCCGGTCGGCTCGGATTACCATCTCTTTGTTGCTGGAAGCCGATACATCAGCTTTTACACCATGTGTTAGTTTATCTATGATTATTCAGCTTTCGCTTCAAATAGACCAATAAGAATTGGTCTCCATGAATTCAAGCTTGTTGCTAATGATACAGACCAATCAACAGGCCTCTCACTAACAGCTTCTTGATTATCAAGCAGAAAGTTTACCACTGAAAAACCACTGACAAAAAATAATACCCAATCATTTAAGCTGTAGAAGCTTCAAACATTCTTTGCTATTGGGTCTTCAGTCACTCTATATCAAGTGATTCTGTTTTTTCAGTGCATTTATTTCATTTGAAAAACTGTAATAGTCACCGAATATTATGGCGACAGTAAAAATACGACTATCGAAATCGCTGGCAAAGTATTTTTGGCAAAGTTTGTAAAAGTTTGTAAAAGTTTTTACCATTTTAACTTAAGTTAATTTAATATGTTTTCCATTTCCTAATAATGTATCTTATTTTGAACAACCTTTTTTTTAAATTAAATGGATATTTTCATTCTTTCTCAAGTTATAAGAAAATTATGGACGTTATGTCAACATTTGTTTGAATAGAAAAATTAAATTGTATAGATCTAAAAATAAAGTCAGTAGCGAAATTGTTAACAGAGCGGTGGGTTTCAGGCTAATCTGCAATTCTGTTTGGTTACATAGAACAATGCTTGGCTATATATTAGAGGTGGAACGAGACAGGTTTTTTAAGTTCGAGACGAGACTTGAGACACTGTCTTGTAAAAATTCGAGACTCGAGACACGAGACAGTAAAATAATGAGCATTTGGTGATGATTTCACTACACAAGTACTAGCTACTTGGTATATATAAATTAATAAAACTATTTTTAAATTGAATTTTTACCTGGTGTAAACGATTTAAATACAACATTTTAATAGTGATATGCATGTAGTTTTTGTAAACAAAAGTGACTCAAACAGCTCCAAAATACCGAAGTTATATATTCTAAGAATTTTGAGCTTGATTGATCATAATTATTATAAACATATTGCTTTGTACATGTATATTTTTACCATTTATTGAATAGTTCTTACTTTTTAATGTAATGTGTAATGAAACCGATAGCCGTCGCTCTACAAAGAAATATCGCAACTAAAAGAACACACGATAACACTTTCATTCTTATCGTTTCATTAATGTTGAGTTTTGTTTATTTATTAACTGTAGTATGTGAATTATATTTAAATTGTACTCATGAAATTATATTAATTACTGTATACATGTATATTCTTATATTGAGTTAACAAAACGTCATTGTTAACTGAACACGGACTATGGTCGACACGGCCTTTCGTTCGTTTCTCCGTGTCCGGGCAAGTTTTACCCGCCATTAGTAGTATATACGTAAAAGAGGCCCGAATTTTATGAAGGGCAGTTGGTGTTTGACACGAAACGATAAAATACAGACATTTTACCCGCAAAAGTTATCCAATTTATTAAATTGGATTATCCGAAGAGTAATTAGATACGACCCGGTATCTGTTTTCAGGACACAGAACCGATCTAAAATATAACAAGGCCGTTGTCCGGACTACATGATTAGACTCAGTGGCCAACATAATCAATAACAACAGGTAGTAACGGACCGGGTATAACTTTAAAGGCAGCTGCCCGCAATCCGTTACAATATATGGAGTTGTTGCTACCGTAAGAAGCCATGTTTTAACAACCGTGCGCAGGCGCTTTAGTTCTATTTCCTGCCTCGAGTTTGGCAATAGCTAAGTCGAGACGAGACCGTTTTTAAATAAAAAGTTGATGATAAAGAATTGATAGGTTAAAGAAAGGTTCTTACTGCTTAGCTGTGTATTACTGCTGTGTTTAAAGCAAATTTGTATCTTTCAGCAAATTTAATAAAACCTAGGTTAATGATATAAACATTACACAAGAGAAAAATTTGTTTAATATAATTCATTTGCAGCTTGGGCTCTCTGAAATCGCTGAGAAATTTGTATCTCTCTGGTAATCCTATTGAAGTGCTTTCTGAATCTATCACTTCATCGAGTTCACTAGAAGAGCTGGACCTGTCATTGTGCAAGATAAGTCAACTCCCAGAGAGGTAAATATACCCATAGCATATGGACTCCTTCTATGAACAACCTTTACTACTTATTGATGAGCAGCCATGATAAAGTTGCTGGTGATTAAATATTGAGTATTATAAGTGGTTACTTTACCCTAAAACTGTGTTAAAATAGAATCAAAGTTTAGTAATTATCAACAAATTTTATGAAGTTTTATTATTTTTCTCATGAGCACCTTTCTTAATCTAACATAATTATTATATTATTACTATTATTAATCTAAAGTATTATTATTGTTATTGTTGTATTATTCACATAACTTAAACCTTAAGTAGTCTGAACCAATTTTAATCTGCACTGGGTTTTCATCAAAACCACTGTTAGTGGTTAAAGATGGACTTCTCTAAACTCATCAAACTGTAACTGGCAGCCAGAAAAAGTGTGAAATTTTCTTACGAAGATTTAATTTTTTTTAGGTAATAATGTTGAATATGGTAATGCTCACCATAAAACTTTCTGATAGCAGCAGGCCAAAAGTTGTTTCTTTCCTACAGCAGTGATCCAACCTTTTTCTAAATTTCTGACAGCAATATTTAAAGTTCTTCCATACCTATCCCACAGCTGAGTTCTTTATACATACTAAAGAGAGAGTGGACCAACAGAACATAAATATACAATTATCTTAAACATTTTCATAGAGGAGCTAATCATTAATTGCCTGTCTTGTATTGACATATACTAATATATAATACAAATACCTTCATATGTAGAATATATTTATTTTCGACTGACCTGAATAAACAAAAACATCATTCTCAAAAACAGCTGTCTGTCAGCTAGAAGGCTTTTAGCTCGAAGGAAAATTATATCACACTACGCTTATGTTACATGTATTTATCCAATGATTTTCAAAAGATGGCCGGATGGAATTTAAACGTGGTTCTTCAACTTTTCAAATGTTTTTTTCGTTCATTTCTTTACTATACCCAGTGTCGTATAGTTTCACAGAGTCCTTCGACCAACAGAAGCTTATACTGGAGCACGCTCGATTCCAAACAAACAGGCCACGCCTACTATTTTTATATAAGTTATAATGGAGAAGCCGCAACATCAATCAACAAAAACTACTCCCACTAGCAGTCACTTTAAAATTGATTTTTGTATTATTAACCATTTGAAAGAAAACAAAATTTCCTACAAAAAGGTGCTAATAACGTTTTTGTAAAAGCGTAAAGTAAATGCAAAAAAGAGCGTTATTGACAGCGAGGTATGAATATTCCATTAGAGATCAGTATGTCGATCGGGTTTGTTTGGAATCAAGCGTTGTTGTTTCCGGCTTTTGGTCACGGGACTCTGTGAAACTATACGGCTCTGACTATACCCATATCGGTGGTTGCTATAGAAATTCTCATAACCCAAGATCATAAATATAGGCTCTAACTGCGGGTGCGTGCATGTATGTGGCTATTTCCTGTTTCGATGCATTAAGCTAGAACAAAATAAAACAATTGCAAAAATCACGGCTAGTTGTTGCTATTAATTTAGATGAGTATTTCTACTTAGAATCTGAGTCAGCTGCCTCAGATCATAGTGAAAGCGATGTTGAGGGAGGGTTGTGATATTAGGGCAACCTTATAAATACAGCTGCTTGCGCAATATGAGGCTGCTAACGATAATGCGAGTAATAACGATCATTCTAATGAATTAAATCAAATTACCGCCTACCCTAGGACACTTATATTTTGCTAATATTTAGTTTCGTGAGTAGCATACAGAGTAATATTTCGTTGCAACTTAAATTCGTGGCTATGATGAGTGCGAAAATATAGTGATGTGAAAATAAATGAAGTGGAAAAAACATTACATTCCTCAGGTCCAGTTCACTAATAAGAAAAAAATTCAATTTGGGATTAGTTCGTATTTGTAAACCACAGGTTGAAATGTGTGGGTGAGATCGACAATCCAATTTGATCCCTTGCTGCCGTTTGTTTCTTAGACTATCAATGACGTCTAGGTCCCTCCAGCCGTGTTTTTCACACTCGAATCCCAAGAAGAAGAAAAGAGATAGGTAACAACCAACTTACGCTGCCATAAACACATTTATGCGTTTTCTAGGGGCCACTGCCATAAACGCATTTTTGGACTTTCTCAGCAATTGTGTGGTAACCTGATTTTATTATTTGTTGACCACATAACCCACGGTCTTTAAGAGTTTTATGAAATTGACTGTGTTGTCCGAAGATTTATCTATAAAATCAACCTAAAACAACGAAGCAATTTTAAACTTTTGTTTGAGAATTTCTAATCGAAAAACGAACATTTTTCTGTGAGTTCATTAACTACCCCGCGCGAGTCATAAAACAGGTAATTAGTTGTTGATGACTTAATAGCCAATTTAGATTTTCTATACAGATAATTAAAGTAGGACTTGAAAAAATACTGTATACATATCATGAAGCTATATCGGAAATTTCGGTAAATTGGCTGGCACTAGGCCGGTAACGAATTTGTACATGGTTGGCAGTGAAAGAGATAATGTGGTTGGACCTGATGAGGGTTGATATTGTTTTTGGATGGTAATAAAATTCATCACTACAATAATTATTCTTCAATTTTATGACTTCACCTACCAGACTTTCATCCTCATCAGTTACAAATTCCGTGACTAAACTGATATAATCTTTATTTGCTTTGCCATGCTGCTCAGTCGGCGTATTAGCTATAATGAGTTTACCAGAATTTTCCCATTTATCCCAACCACAGACGAAAATTGCCTGCATTTCTAAGATGACGATTTTATTGTGGATATCAATGAACAAAGCTATTTAACTTCGCGTTTTCGCTCGTTCGTTATGATAGTTCAGTTTCGCTCATTAAATTTTCGCGAGAGGATGACACCGCGAAAACGCGAAAGTTAGGTGCCGCAAATACATAAGTGTCCTAGGGTATCAAAGATCAGCCTATCACTGCTGATAAAATTTCTATTTTAGCTGTTGACATCAAACTAATAAGTGGGTGCAAATGTAGGGAATTATGCGCTAGTTTTATGTAGTCTGAACAATTAAGCCTCATTAGAACTGTGTATCAAGGATTACCAAAAGAAACATCGGATACGGTTGTGTTGGGACAAATTGCCACTAGCATAACAAACGAACCCCTCCAATGCACTACAATAAATTTTTGCAGCGTATTCGTGCTACACTGTGTGAATGTTAAACTACATAAAAAGAGCTCTAGATTGAATGGTCATTTGATGAGTTGGGTTGATATTTTCGCAACCTGAAACCCCCTTTTGTCACTTTTCCTTGACCTTATCATGACCTTCTGTATAGTTGGACAATTCTGAATGCACTTCCAACACCTTGCTAAGTCGTTGGACTGTCATTATATGCAGTCATAGCAATACAGCTTGATGAGAATAGCCAAGTTTGAAGCATACCCTTTTAATGAAAAACTCCAGGAAGGTGAGCTTTTAGGCACATATAGTGTTAACCTTACCATGACCTTTGAGAGGTCAACCGTCAATCGAATTGGAATCAAAATGCAACCATCATCTTTTTCAGGGTTTTATTGTGGATAATGCCAGGTTTCATCAAAATAGGTTGAGATGAAGTGGTCTGTTGCTATGGCATTTTGATTTGTAAACAAATACCATGATTTACAGTTCATGAATCACCAACTTTATCCTGCTTAAACTCAAAACAACAGTTTTAGTTCATCACGAGACCTTCTCTACTAAATCTTGCATAACCTGGGCTTAAACTATCCAATTTAAAAAATTAAAAATGCATTAAAATTCTCTGAATTTGCTGATTTTAATTATTTATATAACTCAAAAATTTGGTTTTAGCACGATTGTACATTCTGACTGCCTGGATCACATATTTAATATTGACTCTACTTGTATACTGTTAGATCACTGCATACTCTTGTCTCATCATTTGAATTTGACCAATAAATCATAATAAACTGGTATATTATACATGTTAATTTACATACAAAATTATTTTAAAATTTATTTTTTTAATCCTCAAGAAGTATCACAGTATTTAAAATGAAAAGGATAATGTAAAAAACTGTCAGAAAGATATAGTATGAAAGACCGACAAATCATGTATAAGCTCTAGTAGTTCAGATGTTGGGTAGTTTATGCTAGAGTATATTATAAGATGCCCATCCATAATCTCTATCAGGTAGATACTTATTTACCTCTACATCTCCATGCATTTTCTTAAATACTACTTTCAATGGGTCTTTTAGCCAATGCGTGATGATTTTTGATCATATATTAAAGTTATTTATGACGAAATGTGCAGGGACCCGCAAAAATATAATTATTACTGTGTATTTCATAAAACATACACAACTCATTGGGACGATTCTAACACCTTGTGTCTATGTTGCTTATTTGTATCAGTAACTACTGGACCACAACACTTTTTGGAGACTTTAGTAGGACATTGATGTACTTTTGCTCATATCTTGCCTGATGAGCTTACAATTTGTGTAATCAATTGAAGATTCCCATATAGTAGTTTATAAGTAATTGTGTTCTTCTGATGAAATTTCTGGAAACTTAGATTCTTAAATGATGTATTCAATATATCATACTTGTAATATACAAATACTAACAAAAGAATTGGGGTGGTTTTTGACAATAGGACCAACAGTTCTTCAAATCGGAAAATGTTGCTTAAATAGTTAATGTACACGCTCACATCAATTATTTTAACATTTAAAATGTTAAAATGTTTAAAAACACTCTGCAAATCATAAAATATTGATTCATAAATCATAAATAGTTGGTTCATACTATTCTTCAGGAACAAAAAAGTGAAGACCTACTAATCTACTTTCTCAGCTTGTTATGTCATAGGCTTACCATCTTCATTGAGTTTTAGTTGGTTTCAAGACATGTATATGAATGTTCCAGTACAAATTTTCTAATCTTACTACAGCTCATAGACCTATGAACTATACTATAGTTAATAGGTCTATGCTACAGCGATTTAAACTTGGTTTCACTCAAACAGTACCCTGTTTACAGTGTAGGGTGTGTGAGTTTACATTTTGATATTTTGCTAGAGCAGCCAAGCTAGTCCATTAACTTTGCCAGCACAGCACCCTGTTTAGTATTTAAGATATCAAATCTTTAGTTATATCATCTGATTTATTGCGGGAAGCCAAGCCTAGAAGCAGCAATTTTTTGTTGCTAGGCAAAAAATACCTGTATTACTTTAATTAACCTTTTTTAGAGTTTTGCAGGAAAACAGTTAAGTTCAGCAGTAAACATTATTTTTTATTGAAAATATTATGTGAAAAGGTTAAATTTTTATCTGACTATAAGATACAAACATAAATGACGCTAGAATTTCAGTTGTCACACAAAAACAACGACAGTTTTCGATATTAACAAAATGTTTGTTTCTAACAGTAATTACAGCATAAGTAAAGTTGTTAATAATGCAGCATATACACTATGACCTCCTTTTATTGCTTTATTATCTTCGTTTCCATAAGTGGAGACGCAGCAAACCTTTATGTAGGTGTGAATATTGGCTCTTCCTATGATTTTGGATAAGTGAGCCAGGTACAACCTTTTGTACTTCTGCGCTAGACTAGCCATTTCACAGGTTTTAGTCCAGCTGGTCTGCTAGTGATCAAGCTGGCTTATACAATTTTCCTCAATTGATACTTGGGAAGTGTAGTAGTTTGGGTGGGAGCACCTGCTCCATATTTCAATTATGACACCTCATGTTACAGTTTCTTTCTCCGCCATGCCTGCGTTCTAGTCAGAAGCTACCTCCTTGGCTGCACTTCAGTGTTGGTTCACACATATAAATCTTACCCAACTGTTATTATTGTTGCTGTTCCTTTTTTAATTACGTGACTAGCTGGAATACATCTTAAGTTTTTGTTGAAGGTCCGTTAGGCTTCAGGTTCAACAACTGCCAGCTGGTCTTTTGGGTTTTGTTGTAATTTCTCAACTGAATATCATATAGTTAGCTTTGTATGAGTGTTCTCCACCTTTTTTCGATGTTGTGTTTTTTGATCTGTAGAAATTTTTCTATGTGCAAGGTAATCATCAGCTGGAAAACATGGTAAGATGTGGTGGCCTCTTTTGTTACTTGTAATATAACTACATATACCATACCAGTCTATCCGGTGGTTCAAGCCTATCACCACCTTTCCCACATTTTCTGTGATGAAGTACCTAATGATTAGATTTGCCCTATCCTAACTGTTTTCTTGTGTTGTTTAAACATCCACTTGTTTTTATTCCCATCTAAAGCTTTCGACTGATGGTATTTTGATTTGGATCTTTCGAGGCTTGAGGTAGCACAGAAAAACATTGTATGTTCTTACTCAGGATAGCTGTTCTGACATACGTCAACATTTTGCCTAGGTGACCCGGAAGGTGCCCATGCTTTCCAGGTAGTCAATTCATTTTAAAGTGAGTGAGCACAAAATCTTCCCAGTCACTGGTCCTTCCTTCTAGTTGAGCCCAGTATTTAACTTGTAGCCAACGCAGCTGGAACAGATTTTTTCGACACGGCCTGTGAACTTTCTGTCTGATAATCAGTGAGCTGCTAGTGATAGGTCTGCTGATTAGTTTAGTCAATATCGTTAGAAACCAGCTTATTTTTTATGAAAACTAGATCTATTAGTTCATCTGATGCGAAAGCTGAGTAATTATAAATAAACTAACACACTGTTTAAAAGTCGGTGTATTGGCTTCGAGCCACAAAGAGGAGATAACCCGAGCTGATACATTGGTTTGCGGTAGGGAAATAATAAATGTTTTAGTTTATGTGAGTAGTTTATCTTCCAGTTGATATTCATTCATCAATTAACAAATTAATAATCACAGTCACACATTGTTTCAACATCTCCCAATACGTAACAGTCCAAACACTTTTAAATATGCTAAAGTGAGATAAAGTACCAAGATATTCTCAGCTGTAATTTATTGCCCTCTATGATTATATTATATATACAATATTTAATAACATATCATATAATGAACAAATAAAACTCAGTCATTTAACTATTCATTACTACTTCAACTAACTAAGTCATAAAACTATTTATTTGCATCACAATCATTTATTACCTACCAACGAACAAGCGGTCTCGATTTTTTCGCGATATCTTCCTAATAAAGATTTGTTATTATAATGAAGGAAGTAGATAGAGATATTTGAAAACTGTTACAAATGGAAGAGAAATTTTGTGTTTAATATCCTGTGCAAGAATTAATTTGATTAGTTTACACTTTCACTTCGAAACGGTTTTTGTAAACAAAGCCATGTGAATGCCGGAATTCCGGCCGTTAGGGATTTTGACACACCCGTGGCGATGCCGTAAAACCGGCTGTTAAGGTTCAAAAAGTTAAAACTTGATAGTATATTTAAACAGTTTTAAATTTATTTAAAATGCCAAAAATATAAAATGCAAAAGACTGATGAATTATATGTAAGTTATAGTAGCCAGAGTTTATTCAGTTGAAGTGAGAGTAAATTATACCATATATAATTATCACCAACACTACCTTTATTTCTTACATTTCCTAAACCTATGTTACTAGTCTCAACTCAATATATAATAATATATAATAGTTAATATTCAGTAAATCTTACCAACAGTTGGATGAAATGGTTGCTAAATTTTGCTACAGTACTTCATTTGGCCAGAAAGCTATGATTTATATTCTTGTTAAATGCTAATTTTTGTACCAATAAACATCTACAACCTGGTTTCCATGACTACAAGTAGTAGTGAGAGATATAAAATTCAGCATATCAAGTAGGAATTCGTTGTCTAATGTTACTCATTCGAAGTCTCCATAAGGAATATCTAAGTGCTATTAATAGTGATTCATAAAGTAATGATTTGTGTTGAATTTATACCCTCCAAAATTACTTTATAACTGTCAGTGTTTTTGAGTGAAACTATGAATTAATATTTTCTTACGGTGTTCAAAATATTTCTGATAAAATTCAATGTAAATAGATTTTGATAGTTTAGTAAGCACTGTTACAACTCTAAATGTGCTGTTAGAATCTCAAAAATAATAACAATTTTAAAAAAAATAAACATTATTAATTGCATCAAAAAGTATATACTTATTGTAAAATAGGTACAACATATCATCTGTTTAATTTAATGCATATGCATAGTCTCAAAATGTTTTTCATCTGCATGTGTGAGCAATAGGTAAATAGTAAATTGAAATTTTTTAAAAGAACCATAATTAAACAATTTTAAATTCTCAAAACATAATTTGTTGATCAGGGGTTGCTGGTAGTTTTTATTATAGCCTTATAGTTCTAACATATTCATAAGGGTGTCAGGTCACAACTGCTGATTGTTCATTGTACTACTACCTCTTCTCTCAATAGAGTATACATGATTTATTTGTCATCAATCAAAATATCATAAAAACTACGGAATTTATTTTATAATTTGCGTAGATATGCAAATAGAATCTAATGTTTTTCTGCAATTTATATCACTTACCTTGCACATGATCAACTTTGAACTCTCGTTTTCAGAACATTTTCTACAACAATATAATTAGAGCTTTTATAACAACTTCCAACTTTCAACAAGTGACTCCTTAGTATTTTTAGTCTGTGTTATGTGAATAGCTCATAAATAGGTGTACAAGTTTGCATTATAAACTCAAAGTTCTGTTTTTACTTCGTCTTTTGAATTTTCCGCTTTAACAATAACTAACTCTTTCGCTAACGCAAGCCTCGGGTTATCATCTCTTTGTTGCTGGAAGCCGATACATCAGCTTTTACACAATTTGTTAGTTTATCTATGATTATTCAGCTTTCGCTTCAAATAGACCAATAAGAATCGGTCTCCACAAAATCAAGCTTGTTGCTAATGATAAAGACCAATCAACAGGCCTCTCACTAACAGCTTCTTGATTATCGAACAGAAAGTTTACCACTGTAAAACCACTGACCAAAAATAATACCCAATCATTTAAGCTGTAGAAGCTTCTAACATTCTTTGCTATTGGGTCTTCAGTCACTTTATATCAAGTGATTTTGTCTTTTCAGTGCATGTATTTCATTTGAAAAACTGTAATAGTGACTGAATATTATGAAGACAGTAAAAATACGACTATCTAAATCGCTGGCAAAATATTGTTGGTAAAGTTTGTAAAAGTTTAAAAAGGTTTTTACCATTTTAACTCAGGTTACTTTAATATGTTTTCCATTTCCTACTAATGTATCTTATTTTGAACAACCTTTTTTAAAAATTAAATGGATATTTTCATTCTTTCTCAAGTTATAAGAAAATTATGGACGTTATGTCAACATTTGTGTGAATAGAAAAATTAAATTGGATAAATCTAAAAATAAAGTCAGTAGCGAAATTGTTAACAGAGCGGTGGATTTCAGGCTAATCTGCATTTCTGTTTGGTTACATAGAACAATGCTTGGCTATATACTAAACAATATTATATTAAAACTACGAACATGTTTATAAACAGCTGAGGCAGGTTAAATGTTCTTTTAAAGCAATCTGTTGGCTAGAGAGGAATCATAAACCATGTCTAAATATAACTTCACTTGAGACATGTTTGCTTGTTTTTCTTATTACTTATTGGTAGTAGTTCAACTTCTACTTAATTGTACAATGTTTTATTAAGTTTAATATACAAATTATTAAGCCAGAAGGTGTAATTTAGAATATGTAGAAGAAAATTCCATCTGCACCATTCAACCTCCTCTCCATATCTAAGAATAACTGTAGAAATCGTTATTACACAGGACAATCTCTAACGGTACAAGAGGCTGCCAGTCTACTAGTTTTAATATAATTCTCAGACATAAATTTGGTTCATGGTTCTCACGCTAATTTAGTTTAGCTTTCTTTAGTGCCCAAATACAGTTTTGAAAAGTAAAATGTCCGCAACCTTTGATAGTTTAGCAATTGGTAGACATTCGTAGCTCATTTATAGGATATTTTAAATAAAAAGTTGATGATAAAGAATTGATAGGGTAAAGAAAAGTTCTTACTGCATAGCTGTGTATTACTGCTGCGTTTAAAGCAAATTTGTATCTTTCAGCAAAGTTAATAAAACCTAGGTTAATGATATAACCATATCAAAAGAGAAAAAATTGTTTAATATAATTCGTTTGCAGCTTGTACTCTCTGAAATTGCTGAGAAAGTTGAATCTCTCTAGTAATCCTATTGAAGTGCTTCCTGAATCTATCACTTCATTGAGTTCACCAGAAGAGCTGGACCTGTCACATTGCGAGATAAGTCAACTCCCAGAGAGGTAAATATACCCATAGCATATGGACTCCTTCTATGAACAACTTTTACTACTTATTGATGAGCAGCCATAATAAAATATGAGTCATTTTTAATATAAATGTTGAATGGAAATAGGATCTTGGTCCGCACAGAGTATGATTTCAATTGTAGTTCACTTGAAACTACTGTTTTTGTGATAAGTCAAACCATAGACACGTTGAAGCTCACTTCTTAACTAAAGTTTCAGCAACCATATGTGACCCCGGCCGTCAGAATGTCCAATCGTGTTGTAATTAGATTGTTCACGATAGCACGATAAGCGTGCTTTACGCTATTGTATGACCCACCGTCACTATTTTAGTAAACAGTGGTTTATAGTGCATTCAACCCTGCTCTTTCACATGGTCTTGTTTATTTTTGTGTCTGACCAATCATAAAGCCAGAATTTCCATTTAACTATACCCAGTGTCGTATAGTTTCACAGAGTCCCGCGACCAACAGAAGCGTATACGGGAGCTCGCTCGATTCCAAACAAACAGGCCACGCCTACTATTTTTATATAAGTTATAATGGAGAAGCCGCAACATTAATCAACAAAAACTACTCCCATTAGCAGTCACTTTAAAATTGATTGTTGTATTATGAACCATTTGAAAGAAAACAAAATTTCCTACAAAAAGCTGCTAATAACGTTTTTTGTAAAAACGTAAAGTAAATGCAAAAAGAGCGTTATTGACAGCGAGGTATGAATATTCCATTAGAGATCAGTATGTCGATCAGGTTTGTTTGGAATCAAGCGTTGTTGTTTCCGGCTTTTGGTCACGGGACTCTGTGAAACTATACGGCTCTGACTATACCCATCTCGGTGGTTGCTATGGAAATTCTTATAACCCAAGATCATGAATATAAGCTCTAACTGTGGGTGCGCGCATGTATGTGGCTGTTTCCTGTTTTGATGCTTTAAGCTAGAACAAAATAAAACAATCACAAAAATTACGGCTAGTTGTTGCTATTAATTTAGATGAGTATTTCTACTTAGAATCTGAGTCAGCTGCCTCAGATCATAGTGAAAGCGATGATGAGGGAGGGTTGTGATTATAGGGCAACCTTAGAAATACAGCTGCTTGCGCAATATGAGGCTGCTAACGATAATGCGAGTAATAACAATCATTCTAATGAATTAAATCAAATTACCGCCTACACTAGGACACTTGTATTTTGCTAATATTTAGTTTCGTGAGTAGCACACAGAGTAAAAATTTGCTGCAACTTAATTTTGCGGCTCTGATGAGTGCGAAAATATAATGATGTGAAAATAAATGAAGTGGAAAAAGCATTACATTCCTCAGGTCCAGTTCACTAATAAGAAAAAACATCAATTTGAGAATAGTTCGTATTTGTAAACCACAGGTTGAAATGTGTGGGTGAGATCGACAATTCAATTTGATCACTTGCTGCCATTTGTTTCTTAGACTATCAATGTTGTCTAGGTCACTCCCGCCGTGTTTTTCACACTCGAATCCCAAGAAGAAGAAAATAGATAGGTAACAACCAACTTCACAACCTAAACTGTATAACCCTTACGCTGCCATAAACAAATTTATGCGCTTTGTAGGGGCCACTGCCATAAACGCATTTTTGGACTTTCTCAGCAATTGTGTGGTAACCTGATTTTATTATTTGTTGACCACATAACCCACGATCTTTAAGAGTTTTATGAAATTGACTGTGTTGTCCGAAGATTTCTCTATAAAATCAGCCTAAAACAATGAAGCAATTTTAAACTTTTGTTTGAGAATTTCTAATCTAAAAACAAACATTTTTCTGTGAGTTCATTAACTACCCCGCGCGAGTCATAAAACAGGTAATTAGTTGTTGATGACAAAATAAGAAAGGTTTCTTTCTTTCTCCGCCGTGCCCGAGCTCTAATCATAAGCCACCTGCTTGGCTGCACTTCAGTGTTGGTTCACACATGTAAATCTTACCCAACTGTTATTATTGTTGCTGCTCCTTTTTAATTACGTGACTAGCTGGAATACATCTTAAGTCTTTGTTGAAGGTTCCTTAGGCTTCAGGTTCAACAACTGCCAGCTGGTCTTTTGGGTTTTGTTGTAATTTCTCAACTGGATACCATATAGTTAGCTTTGTATGAGTGTTCTCCACCTTTTTTTGATGTTGTGTTTTATGATCTGTAGAAATTTTTCTATGTGCAAGGTAATCATCAGCTGGAAAACATGGTAAGATGTGGTGGCCTCTTGTGTTACTTGTAATATAACTACATATACCATACCAGTCTATCCGGTGGTTCAAGCCTATCACCACCTTTCCCACATTTTCTGTGATGAAGTACCTAATGATTAGATTTGCCCTATCCTAACTGTTTTCTTGTATTGTTTAAACATCCACATGTTTTTATTCCCATCTAAAGCTTTCGACTGATGGTATTTTGATTTGGATCTTTCGAAGCTTGGGGTTGCACAAAAAGACATTGTATTTTCTTACTCAGGATAGCTGTTCTGACATACGTCAACATTTTGCCTAGGTGACACGGAAGCCATGCTTTTCAGGTAGTCAATTCATTTTAAAATGAGTGAGCACAAAATCTTCCCAGTCACTGGTCCTTCCTTCTAGTTGAGCCCAGTATTTAACTTGTAGCCAACGCAGCTGGAACAGATTTTTTCGACACGGCCTGTGAACTTTCTGTCTGATAATCAGTGAGCTGCTAGTGATAAGTCTGCTGATTAGTTTAGTCAATATCGTTAGAAATCAGCTTGCTTTTATTAAAACTAGATCTATTAGTTCATCTGATGCGAAAGCTGAGTAATTATAAATAAACTAACGCACTGTTTAAAAGTCGGTGTATCGGCTTCGAGCCACAAAGAGGAGATAACCCGAGCTGATACATTGGCTTGCGGTAGGGAAATAATTAATGTTTTAATTTACGTGAGTAATTTTTCTTCCTGTCGATATTCATTCATCAATTAACAAATTAATAATCACAGTCACACATTGTTTCAACATCTCCCAATACGTAACAGTCCAAACACTTTTAAATATGCTAAAGTGAGATAAAGTACCAGTATATTCTCAGCTGTAATTTATTGCCCTCTATGATTATATTATATGTACAATATTTAATAACATATCATATAATGAACAAATAAAACTAAGTCATTTGTGAGAGCAGAACTGTATAATTTATATGATGTAGAATATCATTTAGTTTTATGTTGTGAAACCTAATAGAAGTGGAGGTTATATTGGTTCATACCAGAATAAATAAATCTTTTTGGCCAACAAAACTTTGTGTTAGCACCATTTAGCCACGTTTTTATACAAAGAAACCATATTAGAAAGATAATTTGCTTTGATAAACTTTCTGATTGGAGCTGGGCATAAGGTAAATTGATACAATTTCTTTAGCATTTCTTCAATTGAAAAGGGGTCATAAAAGTAAAAAAATAGCACAAAAACATTGAGACAAGTTAAGCAAATGTGTACATCTCTTGTTATCATAATATTTAAGTATAGTTGAATTCCTACCTACTTGTCTAATCGTTCACTTTTGTAATACTTGGCAAAAACATGTAAAAAGATTTCACTTAAAAAACAAACATTTTTAACATAGAACCTAATTGTTTTCAAAAAGCTTCACAGTTTAACCCGTTTAACCCTGGCCATTTTTTTCAATGTGTGTCAATACCCCTGAACAATTTGTCCAATGATCTGAAGTTTTTAAACTTTTGTCAAATATATCTAATTGCGCTCATAATACAATGATATTAGGTAAAACACTAGTAAAAAGTCAGGCAACTCCATCAAATTTCATCAAACAGAATAAAACAATATTTCACCAATATTCGGGCTAAAACTATAAAAGCTTATACGATTTTAAAAACTTGTAAAACCATTTACATTAGTGTCATATTTATTGAGCACATGTTAATCATCATTTCTTAATTCAAAATATACTGGAAAATTATAGTTAATATCATAAAACTCTTTATTTGCATCACAATCATTTATTACCTAACAACGAACGAGCGGTCTCCATTTTTTCGCGATATCGTCCTAATAAAGATTTGTTATTATAATGAAGGAAGTAGATAGAGATATTTGAAAACTGTTACAAATGGAAGAGAAATTCTTTGTTTGATATACTGTGCAAGAATTAATTTGATTAGTTTACACTTTCACTTCGAAACGGTTTTTGTAAACAAAGCCATGTGAATGCCAGAATTCCGGCCGTTAGGGATTTTGACACACCTGTGGCGATGCCGGAAAACCGGCTGTTAAGGTTCAAAAAGTTAAAACTTGATAGTATATTTAAACAGTTTTAAATTTATTTAAAATGCCAGAAATAAAAAATGCAAAAGACTGATGAATGATATGTAAGTTGTAGTAGCCAAAAGTTTATTCAGTTGAAGTGAGAGTAAATTATACCATATATAATTATCACCAACCCTACCTTTATTTCTTACATTTCCTAAACCTATGTTACTAGTCTCAAATCAATATATAATAATATATAATAGTTACTATTCAGTAAATTTTACCAGCAATTGGATGAAATGGTTGCAAAATTTTGCTACAGTACTTAATTTGGCTGGCAAGCTATGATTTATATTCTTGTTAAATGCTAATTTTTGTACGAATAAACATCTACAACTTGGTTTCCATGACTACAAGTAGTAGTGAGAGATATAAAATTCAGCATATCAAGTAGGAATTCGTTGTCTAATGTTACTCATTCGAAGTTTCCATAAGGAATATCTAAGTGCTATTAATAGTGATTCATAAAGTAATGTTTTGCGTTGAATTTATACCCTCCAAAATTACTTCATAACTGTCAGTGTTTTTGAGTGAAACTATGAATTAATATTTTTTTATGGTGTTCAAAATATTTCTGATAAATTTCAATGTAAATAGATTTTGATAGCTCAGTAAGCACTGTTACAACTCTAATTGTGCTGTTAGAATCTCAAAAATAATAACAATTTAAATAAAATAAACATGACTATTTGTATCAAAAAATACTTATTGTAAAATAGGTACAACATAGCATCTGTTTAATTTAATGCATATGCATAGTCTCGAAATGTTTTTCATCTGCAAGTGTGAGCAATAGGTAAATAGAAAATTGAAAAATTTAAAAGAATCAGAATTAAACAATTTTAAATTCTCGAAACATAATTTGTTAAGCAGGAGTTGCTTGTAGTTGTTATTATATCCTTTTAATTCTAACATATTCATAAGGGTGTCAGGTCACAACTGCTGATTGTTCATTGTACTACTACCTCTTCTCTATCAATAGATTATATATGATTTATTTGTCATCTATCAAAACATCATAACAAATACGGAATTTATTTTATAATTTGCGTAGATATGCAAATAGAATCTAATGTTTTTCTGCAATTTTAATCACTTACCTTGAACATGATCAACTTTGAACTCTCGTTTTCAGAACATTTTTTACAACAATATAATTAGAGCTTTTATAACAATTTCCAACTTTCAACAAGTGACTCCTTAGTATTTTTAGTATGTGTCATGTGAATAGCTCATAAATAGGTGTACAAGTTTGCATTATAAATTCAGAGTTCGGTTTTTACTTCATGTCTTTTGAATTTGCCACTTTAACCATAGTTAACTCTTTCACTAACGCAAGCCGATCGGCTCGGGTTACCATCTCTTTGTTGCTGGAAGCCGATACATCAGCTTTTACACAATGTGTTAGTTTATCTATGATTATTCAGCTTTGGCTTCAAATAGACCAATAAGATTCGGTCACCATGAAATCAAGCTTGTTGCTAATGATACAGACCAATCAACAGGCCTCTCACTAACAGCTTCTTGATTATCAAACAGAAAGTTTACCACTGAAAAACCACTGACAAAAAATAATACCCAATCATTTAAGCTGTAGAAGCTTCAAACATTCTTTGTTATTGGGTCTTCAGTCACTCTATATCAAGTGATTCTGTCTTTTCAGTGCATGTATTTCATTTGAAGAACTGTAATAGTGACCGAATATTATGAAGACAGTAAAAATACGACTATCGAAATCGCTGGCAAAATATTGTTGGTAAAGTTTGTAAAAGTTTGTAAAAGTTTTTACCATTTTAACTCAAGTTAATTTAATATGTTTTCCATTTCCTAATAATGTATCTTATTTTGAACAACCTTTTTTAAAATTTAAATGGTTATTTTCATTCTTTCTCAAGTTATAAGAAAATTATGGACGTTATGTCAACATTTGTGTGAATAGAAAAATTAAATTGGATAGATCTAAAAATAAAGTCGGTAGGGAAGTTGTTAACAGAGCGGTGGGTTTCAGGCTAATCTGCAATTCTGTTTGGTTACATAGAACAATGCTTGGCTATATACTAAACAATATTGTATTAAAAACTACGAACATGTTTATAAACAGCTGAGGCAGGTTAAATGTTCTTTTAAAGCAATCTGTTGGCTAGAGAGGAATCATAAACTGTGTCTAAATATAACTTCACTTGAGACATGTTTGCTTGTTTTCCTTATTACTTATTTGTAATAATTCAACTTCTACTTAATTTTCCAATGTTTTATTAAGTTTAATATACAAACTATTAAGCCAGAAGGTGTAATTTAGAATATGTAGAAGAAAATTCTATCTGCACCATTCAACCTCCTCTCCATATCTAAGAATAACTGTAGAAATCGTTATTACACATGGCAATCTCCAACGGTACAAGGGGCTGCTAGTGTACTAGTATTAATATACTTCACAGACATCACTCTGTTTCATGGTTCTCACGCTAATATAATTCAGCTTTTTTTAGTGCCCAAACACAGTTTTGAAAAGTAAAATGTCCGCAACCTTTGATAGTTTAGCAATTGGTAGACATTCGTAGCTCATTTATATGGTCTTTTAAATAAAAAGTTGATGATAAAGAATTGATTGGTTAAAGAAAAGTTCATACTGCATAGCTGTGTATCACTGCTGTGTTTAAAGCAAATTGTATCTTTCAGCAAATTTAATAAAACCTAGGTTAATGATATAAAAATATCTCAAGAGAAAATATTGTTTAATATAATTCATTTGCAGCTTGGGCTCTCTGACATCGCTGAGAAAGTTGGATCTCAATAGAAATCCTATTGAAGTGCTTCCTGAATCTATCACTGCATTGAGTTCACTAGAAGAGCTGACCCTGTCATATTGCAAGATAGGTCAACTCCCAGAGAGGTAAATATACCCATAGCATATGGACTCCTTCTATGTTGAACAACTTTTACTACTTAATGATGAGCAGCCATGATAAAGTTGCTGGTGATTAAATATTGAATATTATAAGTAGTTACTTTACCCTAAAACTATGGTGAAATTGAATTAAAGTTTAGTAATTATCAACAAATTTTATGAAGTTTTATTATTTTTCTCATGAGCACCTTTCTTAATCTAACGTATCACATTATTACTATTATTAATCTAAAGTATTATTATTGTTATTGCTGTATTATTCACATAACTTAAACCTTAAGTAGTCTGAACCAATTTTAATCTGCACTGGGTTTTCATCAAAACCGCTGTTAGTGGTTAAAGATGGATTTCTCTAAATTCATCAAACTGTAACTGGCAGCCAAAAAAAGTGCTCAATTTTTCAACTCATCAAACTGTAGCTGGCAGCCACAAAAAAGTGTGAAATTTTCTTACGAAAATTTAATTCTTGTTAGTTAATAATGTTAAATATGTTAATGCTCACCATAAAACTTTCTGATAGCAACAGACCAAAATTTGTCTACTTTCCTACAGCAGTGGTCCAACCATTTTCTAAATTTCTGAAAGCAATATTTAAAGTTCTTCCAAACCTATCACACAGCTGAGTTCTTTATACATACTAAAGAGAGAGTGGACCAACAGAACATAAATATACAATTATCTTAAACATTTTCGTAGAGGAGCTAATTGTTAATTGCCTGTCTTGTATTGACATATACTAATATGTAATACATATACATGTACCTTCATATGTAGAATATATTTATTTTCGACTGACCTGAATAAAGAAAAACATCATTCTCAAAAATAGCTGTTCGTCAGCTATAGAAGGCCTTTAGCTCGAAGGAAAGCTATATCACACTACGCTTATGTTACATTTAAATGTAACATAAGCGTAGTATGTAACATTTAAATGTTACATACTATGTAACATATGTAACATTTAAATGTTACAAGTAAATGCATAATCTCATGTTATATTATCATCTCATGAAGTAAATACACCATACAGTTTCTATAATCTTTGCTTTTTAATACCACTCAAATTTACTCAAGCAGCCATAATAAAATATGAGTCATTTTTGATATAAATGTTGAATGGAAATAGGATCTTGGTCCGCACAGAGTATGATTTCAATTGTAGTTCACTTGAAACTACTGTTTTTGTGATAAGTCACACCATAGACACGTTGAAGCTCACTTCTTAACTAAAGCTTCAGCAACCATATGTGACCCCGGCGTCAGAATGTCCAATCGTGCAGTAATTAGATTGTTCACAATAGCACGATAAGCCTGCTTTACGCTATTGTATGACTCACCGTCACTATTTTAGTAAACAGTGGTTTATAGTGCATTCAACCCTGCTCTTTCACATGGTCTTGTTTATTTTTGTGTCTGACCAATCATAAAGCCAGAATTGCCATTTAATTATACCCAGTGTCGTATAGTTTCACAGAGTCCCGCGACCAACAGAAGCGTATACGGGAGCTCGCTCGATTCCAAACAAACAGGCCACGCCTACTATTTTTGTATAAGTTATAATGGAGAAGCCGCAACATTAATCAACAAAAACTACTCGCATTAGCAGTCACTTTAAAATTGATTGTTGTATTATGAACCATTTGAAAGAAAACAAAATTTCCTACAAAAAGCTGCTAATAACGTTTTTGTAAAAACGTAAAGTAAATGCAAAAAAGAGCGTTATTGACAGCGAGGTATGAATATTCCATTAGAGATCAGTATGTCGATCAGATTTGTTTGAAATCAAGCGTTGTTGTTTCCGGCTTTTGGTCACGGGACTCTGTGAAACTATACGGCTCTGACTATACCCATATCGGTGGATGCGATAGAAATTCTCATAACCCAAGATCATAAATATAGGCTCTAATTGCGGGTGCGCGCATGTATGTGGCTATTTCCTGTTTTGATGCTTTAAGCTAGAACAAAACAAAACAATCGCAAAAATTACGGCTAGTTGTTGCTATTAATTTAGATGAGTATTTCTACTTAGAATCTGAGTCAGCTGCCTCAGATCATAGTGAAAGCGATGATGAGGGAGGGTTGTGATTATAGGGCAACCTTAGAAATACAGCTGCTTGCGCAATATGAGGCTGCTAACGATAATGCGAGTAATAACGATCATTCTAATGAATTAAATCAAATTACCGCCTACCCTAGGACACTTATATTTCGCTAATATTTAGTTTCGTGAGTAGCACACAGAGTAAAAATTTGCTGCAACTTAATTTCGCGGCTCTGATGAGTGCGAAAATATAATGATGTGAAAATAAATGCAATGGAAAAAAACATTACATTCCTCAGGTCCAGTTCACTAATAAGAAAAAAATTGAATTTGGGAATAGTTCGTATTTGTAAACCACAGGTTGAAATGTGTGGGTGAGATCGACAATTCAATTTGATCACTTGCTGCCATTTGTCTCTTAGACTATCAATGTTGTCTAGGTCCCTCCCGCCGTGTTTTTCACACTCGAATCCCAAGAAGAAGAAAATAGATAGGTAACAACCAACTTCACAACCTAAACTGTATAACCCTTACGCTGCCATAAACACATTTATGCGTTTTCTAGGGGCCACTGCCATAAACGAATTTTTGGACTTTCTCAGCAATTGTGTGGTAACCTGATTTTATTATGAGACTTTTTGAGAGTTTTATGAAATTGACTGTTTTGTCCGAAGATTTCTCTATAAAATCAGCCTAAAACAACGAAGCAATTTTAAACTTTTGTTTGAGAATTTCTAATCTAAAAACGAACATTTTTCTGTGAGTTCATTAACTACCCCGCGCGAGTCATAAAACAGGTAATTAGTTGTTGATGACTTAATAGCCAATTTAGATTTTTTATACAGATAACTAGAGTAGAACTTGAAAAAATACTGTATACATATCATGAAGCTATATCGGAAATTTCGGTAAAATGGCCGGCACTAGGCCGGTAACGAATTTGTACATGGTTGGCAGTGAAAGAGATAATGTGGTTGGACCTGATATGGGTTGATATTGTTTTAAGATGGTATTAAAATTCATCACTACAATAATTATTCTTCAATTTTATGACTTCACCTACCAGACTGTCATCCTCATCAGTTACAAATTCCGTGACTAAACTGATATAATCTTAATTTGCTTTGCCATGCTGCTCAGTCGGTGTATTAGCTATAATGAGTTTACCAGAAATTTCCCACTTATCCCAACCACAGACGAAAATTGCATGCATTTCTAAGATGACGATTTTATTGTGGATATCAATGAACAAAGCTATTTAACTCCGCGTTTTCGCTCGTTCGTTATGATAGTTTAGTTTCGCTCATTAAATTTTCGCGAGAGGATGACACCGCGAAAACGCGAAAGTTAGGTGCCGCGAATACATAAGTGTCCTAGGGTATCAAGGATCAGCCTATCACTGCTGATAACATTCCTATTTTAGCTGTTGACATCAAACTAATAAGTGGGTGCAAATTTAGGGAATTATGCGCTAGTTTTATGTAGTCTGAACAATTAAGCCTCATTAGAACTGTGTATGAAGGATTACCGAAGGAAACATCAGATATGGTTGTGTTGGGACCAATTGCCACTAGCATAACAAACAAACCCCTCCAATGCACTACAATAAATCTCTGCAGCGTACTCGTGCTACACTGTGTGAATGTTAAACTACATAAAAAGAGCTGTAGATTGAATGGTCACTTGATGAGTTGGGTTGATATTTTCGCATTCTGATGCCCCATTTTGTCACTTTTACTTTACCTTACCATGACCTTCTGTATAGGTGGACAATTCTGAATGCATTTCCAACACTTTGCTAAGTTGTTGGACTGTCATTATATGCAGTCATAGCAATACAGCTTGATGAGAAGTACCCAGTTTGAAGCATACCCTTTTAATAAAAAAACTCCAGGAAGGTGAGCTTTTAGCCACATATAGTGTTAACCTTACCATGACCTTTGAGAGCTCAACCGTCAATCGAAATGGAAAAAAAATGCAACCATCATCTTTTTCAGGGTATTATTGTGCATAGTGCCAGGTTTTATCAAAACAGGTTGAGATTAAGTGGTCGGTTGCTATGGCATTTTGATTTGTAAACAAATACCATGATTTACAGTTCATGAATCACCAACTTTATCCTGCTTAAACTCAAAACAACAGTTTTAGTTCATCACGAGACCTTCTCTACTAAATCTTGCATAACCTGGGTTTAAACTATCCAATTTAAAAAATTAAAAATGCATTAAAATCCTCTGAATTTGCTGATTTTACATTACATTCCTCAGGTCCAGTTCACTAATAAGAAAAAACATCAATTTGAGAATAGTTCGTATTTGTAAACCACAGGTTGAAATGTGTGGGTGAGATCGACAATTCAATTTGATCACTTGCTGCCATTTGTTTCTTAGACTATCAATGTTGTCTAGGTCACTCCCGCCGTGTTTTTCACACTCGAATCCCAAGAAGAAGAAAATAGATAGGTAACAACCAACTTCACAACCTAAACTGTATAACCCTTACGCTGCCATAAACAAATTTATGCGCTTTGTAGGGGCCACTGCCATAAACGCATTTTTGGACTTTCTCAGCAATTGTGTGGTAACCTGATTTTATTATTTGTTGACCACATAACCCACGATCTTTAAGAGTTTTATGAAATTGACTGTGTTGTCCGAAGATTTCTCTATAAAATCAGCCTAAAACAATGAAGCAATTTTAAACTTTTGTTTGAGAATTTCTAATCTAAAAACAAACATTTTTCTGTGAGTTCATTAACTACCCCGCGCGAGTCATAAAACAGGTAATTAGTTGTTGATGACAAAATAAGAAAGGTTTCTTTCTTTCTCCGCCGTGCCCGAGCTCTAATCATAAGCCACCTGCTTGGCTGCACTTCAGTGTTGGTTCACACATGTAAATCTTACCCAACTGTTATTATTGTTGCTGCTCCTTTTTAATTACGTGACTAGCTGGAATACATCTTAAGTCTTTGTTGAAGGTTCCTTAGGCTTCAGGTTCAACAACTGCCAGCTGGTCTTTTGGGTTTTGTTGTAATTTCTCAACTGGATACCATATAGTTAGCTTTGTATGAGTGTTCTCCACCTTTTTTTGATGTTGTGTTTTATGATCTGTAGAAATTTTTCTATGTGCAAGGTAATCATCAGCTGGAAAACATGGTAAGATGTGGTGGCCTCTTGTGTTACTTGTAATATAACTACATATACCATACCAGTCTATCCGGTGGTTCAAGCCTATCACCACCTTTCCCACATTTTCTGTGATGAAGTACCTAATGATTAGATTTGCCCTATCCTAACTGTTTTCTTGTATTGTTTAAACATCCACATGTTTTTATTCCCATCTAAAGCTTTCGACTGATGGTATTTTGATTTGGATCTTTCGAAGCTTGGGGTTGCACAAAAAGACATTGTATTTTCTTACTCAGGATAGCTGTTCTGACATACGTCAACATTTTGCCTAGGTGACACGGAAGCCATGCTTTTCAGGTAGTCAATTCATTTTAAAATGAGTGAGCACAAAATCTTCCCAGTCACTGGTCCTTCCTTCTAGTTGAGCCCAGTATTTAACTTGTAGCCAACGCAGCTGGAACAGATTTTTTCGACACGGCCTGTGAACTTTCTGTCTGATAATCAGTGAGCTGCTAGTGATAAGTCTGCTGATTAGTTTAGTCAATATCGTTAGAAATCAGCTTGCTTTTATTAAAACTAGATCTATTAGTTCATCTGATGCGAAAGCTGAGTAATTATAAATAAACTAACGCACTGTTTAAAAGTCGGTGTATCGGCTTCGAGCCACAAAGAGGAGATAACCCGAGCTGATACATTGGCTTGCGGTAGGGAAATAATTAATGTTTTAATTTACGTGAGTAATTTTTCTTCCTGTCGATATTCATTCATCAATTAACAAATTAATAATCACAGTCACACATTGTTTCAACATCTCCCAATACGTAACAGTCCAAACACTTTTAAATATGCTAAAGTGAGATAAAGTACCAGTATATTCTCAGCTGTAATTTATTGCCCTCTATGATTATATTATATGTACAATATTTAATAACATATCATATAATGAACAAATAAAACTAAGTCATTTGTGAGAGCAGAACTGTATAATTTATATGATGTAGAATATCATTTAGTTTTATGTTGTGAAACCTAATAGAAGTGGAGGTTATATTGGTTCATACCAGAATAAATAAATCTTTTTGGCCAACAAAACTTTGTGTTAGCACCATTTAGCCACGTTTTTATACAAAGAAACCATATTAGAAAGATAATTTGCTTTGATAAACTTTCTGATTGGAGCTGGGCATAAGGTAAATTGATACAATTTCTTTAGCATTTCTTCAATTGAAAAGGGGTCATAAAAGTAAAAAAATAGCACAAAAACATTGAGACAAGTTAAGCAAATGTGTACATCTCTTGTTATCATAATATTTAAGTATAGTTGAATTCCTACCTACTTGTCTAATCGTTCACTTTTGTAATACTTGGCAAAAACATGTAAAAAGATTTCACTTAAAAAACAAACATTTTTAACATAGAACCTAATTGTTTTCAAAAAGCTTCACAGTTTAACCCGTTTAACCCTGGCCATTTTTTTCAATGTGTGTCAATACCCCTGAACAATTTGTCCAATGATCTGAAGTTTTTAAACTTTTGTCAAATATATCTAATTGCGCTCATAATACAATGATATTAGGTAAAACACTAGTAAAAAGTCAGGCAACTCCATCAAATTTCATCAAACAGAATAAAACAATATTTCACCAATATTCGGGCTAAAACTATAAAAGCTTATACGATTTTAAAAACTTGTAAAACCATTTACATTAGTGTCATATTTATTGAGCACATGTTAATCATCATTTCTTAATTCAAAATATACTGGAAAATTATAGTTAATATCATAAAACTCTTTATTTGCATCACAATCATTTATTACCTAACAACGAACGAGCGGTCTCCATTTTTTCGCGATATCGTCCTAATAAAGATTTGTTATTATAATGAAGGAAGTAGATAGAGATATTTGAAAACTGTTACAAATGGAAGAGAAATTCTTTGTTTGATATACTGTGCAAGAATTAATTTGATTAGTTTACACTTTCACTTCGAAACGGTTTTTGTAAACAAAGCCATGTGAATGCCAGAATTCCGGCCGTTAGGGATTTTGACACACCTGTGGCGATGCCGGAAAACCGGCTGTTAAGGTTCAAAAAGTTAAAACTTGATAGTATATTTAAACAGTTTTAAATTTATTTAAAATGCCAGAAATAAAAAATGCAAAAGACTGATGAATGATATGTAAGTTGTAGTAGCCAAAAGTTTATTCAGTTGAAGTGAGAGTAAATTATACCATATATAATTATCACCAACCCTACCTTTATTTCTTACATTTCCTAAACCTATGTTACTAGTCTCAAATCAATATATAATAATATATAATAGTTACTATTCAGTAAATTTTACCAGCAATTGGATGAAATGGTTGCAAAATTTTGCTACAGTACTTAATTTGGCTGGCAAGCTATGATTTATATTCTTGTTAAATGCTAATTTTTGTACGAATAAACATCTACAACTTGGTTTCCATGACTACAAGTAGTAGTGAGAGATATAAAATTCAGCATATCAAGTAGGAATTCGTTGTCTAATGTTACTCATTCGAAGTTTCCATAAGGAATATCTAAGTGCTATTAATAGTGATTCATAAAGTAATGTTTTGCGTTGAATTTATACCCTCCAAAATTACTTCATAACTGTCAGTGTTTTTGAGTGAAACTATGAATTAATATTTTTTTATGGTGTTCAAAATATTTCTGATAAATTTCAATGTAAATAGATTTTGATAGCTCAGTAAGCACTGTTACAACTCTAATTGTGCTGTTAGAATCTCAAAAATAATAACAATTTAAATAAAATAAACATGACTATTTGTATCAAAAAATACTTATTGTAAAATAGGTACAACATAGCATCTGTTTAATTTAATGCATATGCATAGTCTCGAAATGTTTTTCATCTGCAAGTGTGAGCAATAGGTAAATAGAAAATTGAAAAATTTAAAAGAATCAGAATTAAACAATTTTAAATTCTCGAAACATAATTTGTTAAGCAGGAGTTGCTTGTAGTTGTTATTATATCCTTTTAATTCTAACATATTCATAAGGGTGTCAGGTCACAACTGCTGATTGTTCATTGTACTACTACCTCTTCTCTATCAATAGATTATATATGATTTATTTGTCATCTATCAAAACATCATAACAAATACGGAATTTATTTTATAATTTGCGTAGATATGCAAATAGAATCTAATGTTTTTCTGCAATTTTAATCACTTACCTTGAACATGATCAACTTTGAACTCTCGTTTTCAGAACATTTTTTACAACAATATAATTAGAGCTTTTATAACAATTTCCAACTTTCAACAAGTGACTCCTTAGTATTTTTAGTATGTGTCATGTGAATAGCTCATAAATAGGTGTACAAGTTTGCATTATAAATTCAGAGTTCGGTTTTTACTTCATGTCTTTTGAATTTGCCACTTTAACCATAGTTAACTCTTTCACTAACGCAAGCCGATCGGCTCGGGTTACCATCTCTTTGTTGCTGGAAGCCGATACATCAGCTTTTACACAATGTGTTAGTTTATCTATGATTATTCAGCTTTGGCTTCAAATAGACCAATAAGATTCGGTCACCATGAAATCAAGCTTGTTGCTAATGATACAGACCAATCAACAGGCCTCTCACTAACAGCTTCTTGATTATCAAACAGAAAGTTTACCACTGAAAAACCACTGACAAAAAATAATACCCAATCATTTAAGCTGTAGAAGCTTCAAACATTCTTTGTTATTGGGTCTTCAGTCACTCTATATCAAGTGATTCTGTCTTTTCAGTGCATGTATTTCATTTGAAGAACTGTAATAGTGACCGAATATTATGAAGACAGTAAAAATACGACTATCGAAATCGCTGGCAAAATATTGTTGGTAAAGTTTGTAAAAGTTTGTAAAAGTTTTTACCATTTTAACTCAAGTTAATTTAATATGTTTTCCATTTCCTAATAATGTATCTTATTTTGAACAACCTTTTTTAAAATTTAAATGGTTATTTTCATTCTTTCTCAAGTTATAAGAAAATTATGGACGTTATGTCAACATTTGTGTGAATAGAAAAATTAAATTGGATAGATCTAAAAATAAAGTCGGTAGGGAAGTTGTTAACAGAGCGGTGGGTTTCAGGCTAATCTGCAATTCTGTTTGGTTACATAGAACAATGCTTGGCTATATACTAAACAATATTGTATTAAAAACTACGAACATGTTTATAAACAGCTGAGGCAGGTTAAATGTTCTTTTAAAGCAATCTGTTGGCTAGAGAGGAATCATAAACTGTGTCTAAATATAACTTCACTTGAGACATGTTTGCTTGTTTTCCTTATTACTTATTTGTAATAATTCAACTTCTACTTAATTTTCCAATGTTTTATTAAGTTTAATATACAAACTATTAAGCCAGAAGGTGTAATTTAGAATATGTAGAAGAAAATTCTATCTGCACCATTCAACCTCCTCTCCATATCTAAGAATAACTGTAGAAATCGTTATTACACATGGCAATCTCCAACGGTACAAGGGGCTGCTAGTGTACTAGTATTAATATACTTCACAGACATCACTCTGTTTCATGGTTCTCACGCTAATATAATTCAGCTTTTTTTAGTGCCCAAACACAGTTTTGAAAAGTAAAATGTCCGCAACCTTTGATAGTTTAGCAATTGGTAGACATTCGTAGCTCATTTATATGGTCTTTTAAATAAAAAGTTGATGATAAAGAATTGATTGGTTAAAGAAAAGTTCATACTGCATAGCTGTGTATCACTGCTGTGTTTAAAGCAAATTGTATCTTTCAGCAAATTTAATAAAACCTAGGTTAATGATATAAAAATATCTCAAGAGAAAATATTGTTTAATATAATTCATTTGCAGCTTGGGCTCTCTGACATCGCTGAGAAAGTTGGATCTCAATAGAAATCCTATTGAAGTGCTTCCTGAATCTATCACTGCATTGAGTTCACTAGAAGAGCTGACCCTGTCATATTGCAAGATAGGTCAACTCCCAGAGAGGTAAATATACCCATAGCATATGGACTCCTTCTATGTTGAACAACTTTTACTACTTAATGATGAGCAGCCATGATAAAGTTGCTGGTGATTAAATATTGAATATTATAAGTAGTTACTTTACCCTAAAACTATGGTGAAATTGAATTAAAGTTTAGTAATTATCAACAAATTTTATGAAGTTTTATTATTTTTCTCATGAGCACCTTTCTTAATCTAACGTATCACATTATTACTATTATTAATCTAAAGTATTATTATTGTTATTGCTGTATTATTCACATAACTTAAACCTTAAGTAGTCTGAACCAATTTTAATCTGCACTGGGTTTTCATCAAAACCGCTGTTAGTGGTTAAAGATGGATTTCTCTAAATTCATCAAACTGTAACTGGCAGCCAAAAAAAGTGCTCAATTTTTCAACTCATCAAACTGTAGCTGGCAGCCACAAAAAAGTGTGAAATTTTCTTACGAAAATTTAATTCTTGTTAGTTAATAATGTTAAATATGTTAATGCTCACCATAAAGTAATGTTTCGCATTCTGATGCCCCATTTTGTCACTTTTACTTTACCTTACCATGACCTTCTGTATAGGTGGACAATTCTGAATGCATTTCCAACACTTTGCTAAGTTGTTGGACTGTCATTATATGCAGTCATAGCAATATAGCTTGATGAGAAGTGCCAAGTTTGAAACATACCCTTTTAATGAAAAACTCCAGGAAGGTGAGCTTTTAGCCACATATAGTGTTAACCTTACCATGACCTTTGGGAGGTCAACCGTCAATCAAAGTGGAATAAAAATGCAACCATCATCTTTTTCAGGGTTTTATTGTGGATAATGCCATTTTTCAACAAAATAGGTTGAGATTAAGTGGTCGGTTGCTATGGCATTTTGATTTGTAAACAAATACCATGATTTACAGTTCATGAATCACCAACTTTATCCTGCTTAAACTCAAAACAACAGTTTTAGTTCATCACGAGACCTTCTCTACTAAATCTTGCATAACCTGGGTTTAAACTATCCTATTTGAAAAATTAAAAATGCATTAAAATCGTCTGAATTTGCTGATTTTAATTATTTATATAACTCAAAAATTTGGTTTTAGCATGATTGTACATTCTGACTGCTTGGGTCACATATTTAATAATGACTCTACTTGTATACTGTTAGATCAATGCATACTCTTGTCTCATCATTTGAATTTGACCAATAAATCATATTAAACTGGTATATTATACATGTTAATTTACATACAAAATTATTTTAAAATTTAATTTTTAACCCTTAAGAAGTATCACAGTATTTAAAATGAAAAGGATAATGTAAAAAACTGTCAGAAAGATATAGTATGAAATACCGACGAATCATGTATAAGCTCTAGTAGTTCAGATGTTGCTCAGCTTATGCTAGAGTATATTATAAGATGCCCATCCATCCTCTCTATCAGGTAGATACTTATTTACTTCTACATCTCCATGCATTTTCTTAAATACTACTTTCAATGGGTCTTTTAGCCAATGTGGGATGATTTTTGATCAAATATTAAAGTTATTTATGACGAAATGTGCAGAGACCCGCAAAAAAATAATTATTACTGTGTATTTCATAAAACATACGCAACTCATTGGGACGATTCTAACACATTGTGTCTATGTTGCTTATTTGTATCAGTAACTACTGGACCACAACACTTTTTGGAGACTTTAATAGGACATTGATGTACTTTTGCTCATATCTCGCCTGATGAGCTTACAATTTGTGTAATCAATTGAAGATTCCCATATAGTAGTGTATAAATAATTGTGTTCTTCTGACCAATAAAGACCTTTCTGGAAACCTAGATTCTTAAATGATGTATTCAATATATCATACTTGTAATATACAAATACTAACAAAGGAATTGGCGTGGTTTTTGGCAATAGGACCAACGGTTCTTCAAATCGGAAAAGGTTGCTGAAATAATTAATGTACACGCCCACATCAATTATTTTAACATTTAAAATGTTCAAATGTTTGAAAACACTCTGCAAATCATAAAATATTGATTCATAAATCATAAATAGTTGGTTCATACTATTCTTCAGGAACAAAAAAGTGAAGACCTACTAATCTACTTTCTCAGCTTGTTATGTGATAGGCTTACCAGCTTCATTGAGTTTTAGTTGGTTTCAAGACATGTATATGAATATTCCAGTACAAATTTTCTAATCTTACTACAGCTCATAGACCTATGAACTATACTATAGTTAATAGGTCTATGCTACAGTGATTTAAACTTGGTTTCACTCAAACAGTACCCTGTTTACAATGTAGGGTGTGTGAGTTTACATTTTGATATTTTGCTAGAGTAGCCAAGCTAATCCATTAGCTTTGCCAGCACAGCACCCTGTTTAGTATTTAAGATATCAAATCTTTAGTTATATCATCTGATTCATTGCGGGAAGCCGAGCCTAGAAGCAGCAATTTTTTGTTGCTAGGCAAAAAATACCTGTATTACTTTAACCTTTTTTAGAGTTTTGCAGGAAAACGGTTAAGTTCGGCAGTAAACATTATTTTTATTGAAAATATTATGTGAAAAGGTTAAATTTTTATCTGACTATAAGATACAAACATAAATGACGCTAGAACTTCAGTTGTCACACAAAAACAACGACAGTTTTCGATATTAACAAAATGTTTGTTTCTAACACTATTTACAGCATAAGTAAAGTTGTTAATAATGTAGCATATATGACCTCCTTTTATTGCTTTATTATTTTTGTTTCCATAAGTGGAGATGCAGCAAACCTTTATGTAGGTGTGAATATTGGCTCTTCCTATGATTTTGGATAAGTGAGCCAGAAACAACTTTTTGGTATTTCTGCGCTAGACTAGCCATTTCACAGGTTTTAGTCCAGTTGGTCTGCTAGTGATCAAGCTGGCTTATACGATTTTCCTCAATTGATACTTGGGAAGTGTAGTAGTTTGGGTGGGAGCCCCTGCTCCATATTTCAATTATGACACCTCATGTTACAGTTTCTTCTTCCGCCATGCCCGAGTTCTAGTCATAAGCTACCTCCTTGGCTGCACTTCAGTGTCGGTTCACACATATAAATCTTACCCAACTTTTATTATTGTTGTTGTTCCTTTTTTAATTACGTGACTAGCTGGAATACATCTTAAGACTCTGTTGAAGGTCCGTTAGGCTTCAGGTTCAACAACTGCCAGCTGCTCTTTTGGGTTTTGTTGTAATTTCTCAACTGAATACCATATAGTTAGCTTTGTATGAGTTTTCTCCACCTTTTTTCGATGTTGTGTTTTTTGATCTGTAGAAATGTCTCTATGTGCAAGGTAATCATTAGCTGGAAAACATGGTAAGATGTGGTGGCCTCTTGTGTTACTTGTAATATAACTGCATATACCATACCAATCTATCCGGTGGTTCAAGCCTATCACCACCTTTCCCACATTTTCTGTGATGAAGTACCTAATGATTAGATTTGCCCTATCCTATCTGTTTTCTTGTATTGTTTAAACATCAACATGTTTTTATTCCCATCTAAAGCTTTCGACTGATGGTATTTTGATTTGGATCTTTCAAGGCTTGGGGTAGCACAGAAAGACATTGTATGTTCTTACTCAGGATAGCTGTTCTGACATACGTCAACATTTGGCCTAGGTGACCCGGAAGCCATGCTTTCCAGGTAGTCAATTCATTTTAAAGTGAGTGAGCACAAAATCTTCCCAGTCACTGGTCCTTCCTTCTAGTTGAGCCCAGTATTTAACTTGTAGCCAACGCAGCTGGAACAGATTTTTTTGACACAGCCTGTGAACTTTCTGTCTGATAATCAGTGAGCTGCTAGTGATAGGTCTGCTGATTAGTTTGGTCAATATCGTTAGAAACCAGCTTTTTTTTATGAAAACTAGATCTGATGCGTTCATCTGATGCGAAAGCTGAGTAATTATAAATAAACTAACGCACTGTTTAAAAGTCGGTGTATCGGCTTCGAGCCACAAAGAGGAGATAACCCTAGTAAAGAACCAGTATATTCTCAGCTGTAATTTATTGCCCTCTATGATTATATTATATATACAATATTTAATAACATATCATATAATGAACAAATAAAACTAAGTCATTTATGACAGCAGAACTGTATAATTTATATGATGTAGAATATCATTTAGTTTTATGTTGTGAAACCTAATAGAAGTGGAGGTTATATTGGTTCATACCAAAATAAATAAATCTTTTTGGCCTACAAAACTTTGTGTTAGCACCATTTAGCCACGTTTTTATACAAAGAACCCATATTAGAAAGATAATTTGCTTTGATAAACTTTCTGATTGGAGCTGGGCATAAGGTGAATTGATACAATTTCTTTAGCATTTCTTCAATTGAAAAGGGGTCATAAAAGTAAAAAAAATGGCACAAAGACATTGAGACAAGTTAAACAAATATGTACATCTCTTGTTATCATAATATTTAAGTATAGTTGAATTCCTACCTACTTGTCTAATCATTCAGTTTTGTAATACTTGGCAAAAACATGTAAAAAGATTTCACTTGAAAAACAAACATTTTTAACATAGAGCCTAATTGTGTTCAAAAAGCTTCACAGTTTAACCCGTTTAACCCTGGCCATTTTTTTCAATATGTGTCAATACCCCTGAACAATTTGTCCAAAGATCCGAAGTTTTTAAACTTTTGCGCTCATAATACAATGATATTAGTTAAAACACTAGTAAAAAGTCGGGCAACTCCATCAAATTTCATCAAACAGAATAAAACAGTATTTCACCAATGTTCGGGCTAAAACTATAAAAGTTTGTACGATTTTAAAAACTTGTAGAACCATTTACATTAGTGTCATATTTATTGAGCACATGTTAATCATCATTTCTTTATTCAAAATATACTGGAAAATTATAGTTAATATCATAAAACTATTTCTTTGCAACACAATCATTTATTACCAACCAACGAACAACCGGTCTCGATTTTTTCGCGATATCGTCCTAATAAAGATTTGTTATTATAATGAAGGAAGTAGATAGAGATATTTGAAAACTGTTACAAATGGAAGAGAAATTTTTCGTTTAATATCCTGTGCAAGAATTAATTTGATTAGTTTACGCTTTCACTTCAAAACGGTTTTTGTAAACAAAGCCATGTGAATGCCGGAATTCCGGTCGTTAGGGATTTTGACACACCCGTGGCGATGCCGGAAAACCGGCTGTTAAGGTTCAAAAAGTTAAAACTTGATAGTATATTTAAACAGTTTTAAATTTATTTAAAATGCCAGAAATATAAAATGCAAAAGACTGATGAATTATATGTAAGTTATAGTAGCCAAAAGTTTATTCAGTTGAAGTGAGAGTAAATTATACCATATATAATTATCACCAACACTACCTTTATTTCTTATATTTCCTAAACCTATGTTACTAGTCTCAAATCAATATATAATAATATATAATAGTTAATATTCAGTAAATTTTACCAGCAATTGGATGAAATAGTTGCTAAATTTTGCTACAGTACTTCATTTGGCCAGAAAGCTATGATTTATATTCTTGTTAAATGCTAATTTTTGTACGAATAAACATCTACAACTTGGTTTCCATGACTACAAGTAGTTGTTAGAGATATATAATTCAGCATTTCCAGTAGGAATTCCTTGTCTAATGTTACTCATTCGAAGTCTCCATAAGGAATATCTAAGTGCTATTAATAGTGATTCATAAAGTAATGATTTGTGTTGAATTTTTACCCTTCAAAATTACTTTATAACTGTCAGTGTTTTTGAGTGAAACTATGAATTAAAATTTTCTTATGGTGTTCAAATTATTTCTGATAAAATTCAATGTAAATAAATTTTGATAGCTCAGTAAGCACTGTTACAACTCTAAATGTGCTGTTAGAATCTCAAAAATAATAACAATTTAAAAAAAATAAACATTATTATGTGTATCAAAAAGTACTTATTGTAAAATAGGTACAACATAGCATCTGTTTAATTTAATGCATATGCATAGTCTCGAAATGTTTTTCATCTGCAAGTGTGAGCAATAGGTAAATAGAAAATTGAAAATTTTTAAAAGAATTAGAATTAAACAATTTTAAATTCTCAAAACATAATTTGTTAAGCAGGAGTTGCTTGTAGTTGTTATTATAGCCTTGTAATTCTAACATATTCATAAGGGTGTCAGGTCACAACTGCTGATTGTTCATTGTACTACTACCTCTTCTCTATCAATAGATTATACATGATTTATTTGTCATCTATCAAAACATCATAAAAACTACGGAATTTATTTTATAATTTGCGTAGATATGCAAATAGAATCTAATGTTTTTCTTCAATTTTAATCACTTACCTTGAACATGATTAACTTTGAACTCTCGTTTTCAGAACATTTTTTACAACAATATAATTAGAGCTTTTATAACAATTTCCAACTTTCAACAAGTGACTCCTTAGTATTTTAGTATGTGTTATGTGAATAGCTCATAAATAGGTGTATAAGTTTGCATTATAAACTCAGAGTTCTGTTTTTACTTCATGTCTATTGAATTTTCCGCTTTAACAATAGTTAACTCTTTCACTACAGCAAGCCGATCGGCTCGGGTTACCATCTCTTTGTTGCTGGAAGCCGATACATCAGCTTTTACACAATGTGTTAGTTTATCTATGATTATTCAGCTTTGGCTTCAAATAGACCAATAAGAATTGGTCACCATGAAATCAAGCTTGTTGCTAATGGTACAGACCAATCAACAGGCCTCTCACTAACAGCTTCTTGATTATCAAATAGAAAGTTTACCACTGAAAAACCACTGACAAAAAATAATACCGTGATCATTTAAGCTGTAGAAGCTTCAAACATTCTATGCTATTGAGTCTTCAGTCACTCTATATCAAGTGATTCTGTATTTTCAGTGCATGTATTTCATTTGAAGAACTGTAATAGTGACCGAATATTATGAAGACAGTAAAAATACGACTATCGAAATCGCTGGCAAAATATTGTTGGTAAAGTTTGTAAAAGTTTGTAAAAGTTTTTACCATTTTAACTCAAGTTAATTTAATATGTTTTCCATTTCCTAATAATGTATCTTATTTTGAACAACCTTTATTAAGAATTAAATGGATATTTTCATTCTTTCTCAAGTTATAAGAAAATTATGGACGTTATGTCAACATTTGTGTGAATAGAAAAATTAAATTGAATAGATCTAGAAATAAAGTCAGTAGCGAAATTGTTAACAGAGCGGTGGATTTCAGGCTAATCTGCAATTCTGTTTGGTTACATAGAACAATGCTTGGCTATATACTAAATACTATTGTATTAAGAACTACGAACATGTTTATAAATAGCTGAGGCAGGTTAAATGTTCTTTTAAAGCAATCTGTTGGCTAGAGAGGAATCATAAACTGTGTCTAAATATAACTTCACTTGAGACATGTTTGCTTGTTTTGCTTATTACTTATTGGTAATAGTTCCACTTGTACTTAATTTTCCAATGTTTTCTTAAGGTTAATATACAAATTAGTAAGCCAGAAGGTGTAATTTAGAATATGTAGAAGAAAATTCCATCTGCACCATTCAACCTCCTCTCCATATCTAAGAATAACTGTAGAAATCGTTATTACACATGACAATCTCTAACGGTACAAGAGGCTGCCAGTCTACTAGCTTTAATATAATTCTCAGACATAACTTTGTTTCATGGTTCTCACGCTAATTTAGTTCAGCTTTCTTTAGTGCCCAAACACAGTTTTGAAAAGTAAAATGTCCGCAACTTTTGATAGTTTAGCAATTGGTAGACATTCGTAGCTCATTTATATGGTCTTTTAAATAAAAAGTTGATGATAAAGAATTGATAGGTTAAAGAAAAGTTCTTACTGCATAGCTGTGTATTACTGCTGTGTTTAAAGCATATTTGTATCTTTCAGCAAATTTAATAAAACCTAGGTTAATGATATAAACATATCACAAGAGAAAAACTTGTTTAATATAATTCGTTTGCAGCTTGGGCTCTCTGAAATCGCTGAGAAAGTTGTCTCTCTCTGATAATCCTATTGAAGTGCTCCCTGAATCTATCACTTCATTGAGTTCACTAGAAGAGCTGGACCTGTTAAAATGCAAGATAAGTCAACTCCCAGAGAGGTAAATATACCCATAGCATATGGACTCCTTTTATATTGAACAACTTTTACTACTTATTGATGAGCAGCCATGATAAAGTTTCTAGTGATTAAATATTGTGTATTATAAGTGGGTTACTTTACCCTAAAACTGTGTTAAAATAGAATTAAAGTTTAGTAATTATCAACAAATTTTATGAAGTTTTATTATTTTTCTCATGAACACCTTTCTTAATCTAACGTATTATATTATTACTATTATTAGTCTAAAGTATTATTATTGCTATTGTTGTATTATTCACATAACTTAAACCTTAAGTAGTCTGAACCAATTGTAATCTGCACTGGGTTTTCATCAAAATCACTGGTAGTGGTTAAAGATAGACTTCTCTAAGCTTATCAAACTGTAACTGGCAGCCTGAAAAAGTGCGAAATTTTCTTACGAAGAATGAATTTTTGTTAGGTAATAATATTGAATATGTTAATGCTCACCATAAAACTTTCTGATAGCAGCAGACCAAAATTTGTTTATTTTCCTACAGCAGTGGCCCAACCTTTTTCTAAATTTCTGACAGCGATATTTAAAGTTCTTCCAAACCTATCCCACAGCTGAGTTCTTATACATACTAAAGAGAGAGTGGACCAACAGAACATAAATATACAATTATCTTAAACATTTTCATAGAGGAGCTCATCAATAATTGCCTGTCTTGTATTGACATATGCTAATATGTAATACAAATACCTTCATATGTAGAATATATTTATTTTCGACTGACCTGAATAAACAACAACATCATTCTAAAAAATAGCTGTTCGTCAGCTAGAAGGCCTTTAGCTCGAAGGAAAGCTATATCACACTACGCTTATGTTACATGTATTTATCTAATGATTTTCAAAAGATGGCCGGATGGAACTTAAAAGTGGTTCTTCAACTTTTCAAATTTTTTTTCGTTCACTTCTTGGTTCAAGAAACGATTTGTGCTACATTACTCTGTAAATATTATCTGTGAAATCATATAGAACAATATTTTTATTTTACTCCAAACTAATGATGTGCAGTAGCCTCTGTAAGCATTGCAATCAATGCATAGTATGTTGGAGTGCATCACATAATCAACTAATAACATTCTTGAGCACCTTCAGCCATTATTATAAGGAAGAATGAATATGGTGTAACTATAACACAACTAATAACATTCTTGAGCACCCTCAGCTATTAATATAATGAAGAATTATTTTGATGTAGCTATAACACAACTAATAACATTATTGAGCACCTTCAGCCATTAATATAATGAAGAATTAATGTTGTGTAGCTATAACACAACTAATAACATTCTTGAGCACCTTCAGCCAGTAATATAAAGAAGAATAACTATGGTGTAACTATAACACAACTAATAATATTCTTGAGCACCTTCAGCTATTAATATAATGAAGAATTAATATGGTGTAACTATAACACAACTAATAACATTCTTGAGCACCTTCAGCCATTAATATAATGAAGAATTAATATGGTGTAGCTATAACACAACTAATAACATTCTTGAGCACCTTCAGCTATTAATATAATGAAGAATTAATATGGTGTAGCTATAGCACAACTAATAACATTCTTGAGCACCTTAAGCCATTCATAAAATGAAGAATTAATATGGTGTAGCTATAACACAACTAATGACATTCTTGAGCACCTTCAGCCATTAATATAATGAAGAATTAATATGGTGTAGCTATAACACAACTAATAACATTATTGAGCACCTTCAGCCATTAATATAATGAAGAATTAATATGGTGTAACTATAACACAACTAATAACATTCTTGAGCACCTTCAGCCATTCATATAATGAAGAATTAATATGGTGTAGCTATAACACAACTAATAACATTCTTGAGCACCTTCAGCCATTAATATAATGAAGAATTAATATGGTGTATCTATAACACAACTAATAATATTCTTGAGCACCTTCAGCCATTAATATAATGAAGAATTAATCTGGTGTAGCTATACCACAACTAATAACATTCTTGAGCACCTTCAGCCATTAATATAATGAAGAATTAATACGGTGTAACTATAACACAACTAATAACATTCTTGAGCACCTTCAGCCATTAATGTAATGAAGAATTAATATGGTGTAACTATAACACAACTAATAACATTCTTGAGCACCTTCAGCCATTAATATAATGAAGAATTAATATGGTGTAACTATAACACAACTAATATCATTCTTGAGCACCTTCAGCTATTAATATAATGAAGAATTAATATGGTGTAGCTATAACACAACTAATAACATTATTGAGCACCTTCAGCCATTAATATAATGAAGAATTAATATGGTGTAGCTATAACACAACTAATAACATTCTTAAGCACCTTCAGCCGTTAATATAATGAAAAATTAATATGGTGTAACTATAACACAACTAATATCATTCTTGAGCACCTTCAGCTATTAATATAATGAAGAATTAATATGGTGTAGCTATAACACAACTAATAACATTATTGAGCACCTTCAGCCATTAATATAATGAAGAATTAATATGGTGTAGCTATAACACAACTAATAACATTCTTGAGCACCTTCAGCCATTAATATAATGAAGAATTAATATGGTGTAGCTATAACACAACTAATAACATTCTTAAGCACCTTCAGCCGTTAATATAATGAAAAATTAATATGGTGTAACTATAACACAACTAATATCATTCTTGAGCACCTTCAGCTATTAATATAATGAAGAATTAATATGGTGTAGCTATAACACAACTAATAACATTATTGAGCACCTTCAGCCATTAATATAATGAAGAATTAATATGGTGTAGCTATAACACAACTAATAACATTCTTGAGCACCTTCAGCCATTAATATAATGAAGAATTAATATGGTGTAACTATAACACAACTAATATCATTCTTGAGCACCTTCAGCTATTAATATAATGAAGAATTAATATGGTGTAGCTATAACACAACTAATAACATTATTGAGCACCTTCAGCCATTAATATAATGAAGAATTAATATGGTGTAGCTATAACACAACTAATAACATTCTTAAGCACCTTCAGCCGTTAATATAATGAAAAATTAATACGGTGTAGCTATAACACAACTAATAACATTCTTGAGCACCTTCAGCCATTAATATAATGAAGAATTAATATGGTATAGCTATAACACATCTAATAAAATTCTTGAGCACCTTCAGCCATTAATATAATGAAGAATTAATATGGTGTAGCTATAACACAACTAATAACATTATTGAGCACCTTCAGCCATTAATATAATGAAGAATTAATATGGTGTAACTATAACACAACTAATAACATTCTTGAGCACCTTCAGCCATTAATATAATGAAGAATTAATATGGTGTAACTATAACATAACTAATAACATTCTTGAGCACCTTCAGCCATTAATATAGTGAAGAATTAATATGGTGTAGCTATAACACAACTAATAACATTATTGAGCACCTTCAGCCATTATTATAATGAAGAATTAATATGGTGTAACTATAACACAACTAATAACATTATTGAGCACCTTCAGCCATTATTATAATGAAGAATTAATATGGTGTAGCTATAACACAACTAATAACATTCTTGAGCACCTTCAGCCATTAATATAATAAAGAATTACTATGGTGTAGCTATAACACAACTAATAACATTCTTGAGCACCTTCAGCTATTAATATAATGAAGAATTAATATGGTGTAGCTATAGCACAACTAATAACATTCTTGAGCACCTTAAGCCATTCATAAAATGAAGAATTAATATGGTGTAGCTATAACACAACTAATAACATTCTTGAGCACCTTCAGCCATTAATATAATGAAGAATTAATATGGTGTAGCTATAACACAACTAATAACATTCTTGAGCACCTTCAGCTATTAATATAATGAAGAATTAATATGGTGTAGCTATAGCACAACTAATAACATTCTTGAGCACCTTAAGCCATTAATATAATGAAGAATTAATATGGTATAGCTATAACACAACTAATAAAATTCTTGAGCACCTTCAGCCATTAATATAATGAAGAATTAATATGGTGTAGCTATAACACAACTAATAACATTATTGAGCACCTTCAGCCATTAATATAATGAAGAATTAATATGGTGTAACTATAACACAACTAATAACATTCTTGAGCACCTTCAGCCATTAATATAATGAAGAATTAATATGGTGTAACTATAACATAACTAATAACATTCTTGAGCACCTTCAGCCATTAATATAGTGAAGAATTAATATGGTGTAGCTATAACACAACTAATAACATTATTGAGCACCTTCAGCCATTATTATAATGAAGAATTAATATGGTGTAACTATAACACAACTAATAACATTATTGAGCACCTTCAGCCATTATTATAATGAAGAATTAATATGGTGTAGCTATAACACAACTAATAACATTCTTGAGCACCTTCAGCCATTAATATAATAAAGAATTACTATGGTGTAACTATAACACAACTAATAACATTCTTGAGCAGCTTTAGCCATTAATATAATGAAGAATTAATATGGTGTAGCTATAACACAACTAATAATATTCTTGAGCACCTTCAGCCATTAATATAATGAAGAATTAATCTGGTGTAGCTATACCACAACTAATAACATTCTTGAGCACCTTCAGCCATTAATATAATGAAGAATTAATATGTTGTAATTATAACACAACTAATAACATTCTTGAGCACCTTCAGCCATTAATATAATGAAGAATTAAAATGGTTTAACTACAACACAACTAATAACATTCTTGAGCACCTTCAGCTATTAATATAATGAAGAATTAATATGGTGTAACTACAACACAACTAATAACATTCTTGAGCACCTTCAGCTATTAATATAATGAAGAATTAATATGGTGTAACTACAACACAACTAATAACATTCTTGAGCACCTTCAGCTATTAATATAATGAAGAATTAATATGGTGTAGCTATAACACAACTAATAATATTATTGAGCACCTTCAGCCATTAATATAATAAAGAATTAATTTGTTCTAGCTATAACACAACTAATAACATTCTTGAGCACCTTCAGCCATTAATATAATGAAGAATCAATATGGTGTAGCTATAACACAACTAATAACACTCTTGAGCACCTTCAGCCATTAATATAATAAAGAATTAATTTGGTGTAACTATAACACAACTAATAACATTCTTGAGCACGTTCAGCTATTAACATAATGAAGAATTAATATGGTGTAACTATAACACAACTATTAATATTCTTGAGCACCTTCAGCTATTAATATAATGAAGAATTAATATGGTGTAGCTATAACCCAACTAATAACATTCTTAAGCACCTTCAGTCATTAATATAATGAAGAATGAATATGGTGTATCTATAACACAACTAATAATATTCTTGAGCACCTTCAGCCATTAATATAATGAGGAATTAATATGGTGTAGCTATAACACAACTAATAACATTCTTGAGCACCTTCAGCCATTAATATAATAAAGAATTAATATGGTGTAGCTATAACCCAACTAATAACATTCTTAAGCACCTTCAGTCATTAATATAATGAAGAATGAATATGGTGTATCTATAACACAACTAATAATATTCTTGAGCACCTTCAGCCATTAATATAATGAGGAATTAATATGGTGTAGCTATAACACAACTAATAACATTCTTGAGCACCTTCAGCCATTAATATAATAAAGAATTAATATGGTGTAGCTATAACACAACTAATAACATTCTTGAGCACCTTCAGCCATTAATATAATGAAGAATTAATATGGTGTAACTATAACACAACTAATAACATTATTGAGCACCTTAAGCCATTAATATAATGAAGAATTAATATGGTGTAGCTATAACACAACTAATAACATTCTTGAGCACCTTAAGCCATTAATATAATGAAGAATTAACATGGTGTAACTATAACACAACTAATAACATTCTTGAGCACCTTAAGCCATTAATATAATGAAGAATTATTATGGTGTAACTATAACACAACTAATAACATTCTTGAGCAGCTTCAGCGATTAATATAATGAAGAATTAATTTGGTGTAGCTATAACACAACTAATAACATTATTGAGCACCTTAAGCCATTAATATAATGAAGAATTAATATGGTGTAACTATAACACAACTAATGACATTCTTGAGCAGCTTTAGCCATTAATATAATGAAGAATTATTATGGTGTAACTATAACACAACTAATAACATTCTTGAGCAGCTTCAGCCATTAATATAATGAAGAATTAATTTGGTGTAGCTATAACACAACTAATAACATTCTTGAGCACCTTCAGCCATTAATATAATGAAGAATTAATATGGTGTAGCTATAACACAACTAATAACATTCTTGAGCACATTAAGCCATTAATATAATGAAGAATTAATATGGTGTAACTATAACACAACCAATAACATTCTTGAGCACCTTCAGCCATTAATATAATGAAGAATTAATATGGTGTAACTATAACACAACTAATAACATTCTTGAGCACCTTCAGCCAGTAATATAATGAAGAATTAATATGGTGTAGCTATAACACAACTAATAACATTCTTGAGCACCTTCAGCCATTAATATAATGAAGAATTAATTTGGTGTAGCTATAACACAACTAATAACATTCTTGAGCACCTTCAGCCATTAATATAATGAAGAATTAATATGGTGTAGCTATAACACAACTAATAACATTCTTGAGCACATTAAGCCATTAATATAATGAAGAATTAATATGGTGTAACTATAACACAACCAATAACATTCTTGAGCACCTTCAGCCATTAATATAATGAAGAATTAATATGGTGTAACTATAACACAACTAATAACATTCTTGAGCACCTTCAGCCAGTAATATAATGAAGAATTAATATAGTGTAGCTATAACACAACTAATAACATTCTTGAGCACCTTCAGCCATTAATATAATGAAGAATTAATTTGGTGTAGCTATAACACAACTAATAACATTATTGAGCACCTTAAGCCATTAATATAATGAAGAATTAATATGGTGCAGATATAACACAACTAATAACATTATTGAGCACCTTCAGCCATTAATATAATGAAGAATTAATATGGTGTAACTATAACACAACTATTAACATTCTTGAGCACCTTCAGCCATTAATATAATGAAGAATTAATATGTTGTAGCTATAACACAACTAATAACATTCTTGAGCACCTTCAGCCATTAATATAATGAAGAATTAATATGGTGTAGCTATAACACAACTAATAACATTCTTGAGCACCTTCAGCCATTGATATAATGAAGTATTAATATGGTGTAACTATAACACAACTAATAACATTCTTGAGCACCTTCAGCTATTAATATAATGAAGAATTAATATGGTGTAGCTATAACAAAACTAATAACATTCTTAAGCACCTTAAGCCATTAATATAATGAATAATTAATATGGTGCAGATATAACACAACTAATAACATTATTGAGCACCTTCAGCCATTAATATAATGGAGAATTAGTATGGTGTAACTATAACACAACTAATAACATTCTTGAGCACCTTCAGCCATTAATATAATGAAGAATTAATATGGTGTAACTATAACACAACTAATAACATTCTTGAGCACCTTCAGCCATTAATATAATGAAGAATTAATATGGTGTAACTATAACACAACTAATAACATTCTTGAGCACCTTCAGCTATTAATATAATGAAGAATTAATATGGTGTAGCTATAACACAACTAATAACATTCTTAAGCACCTTCAGCCATTAAGATAATGAAGAATTAATATGGTGTAACTATAACACAACTAATAACATTCTTGAGCACCTTCAGCCATTAATATAATGAAGAATTAATATGGTGTAGCTATAACACAACTAATAACATTATTGAGCACCTTCAGCCATTAATATAATGAAGAATTAATATGGTGTAGCTATAACACAACTAATAACATTCTTAAGCACCTTCAGCCATTAATATAATGAATAATTAATATGGTGTAGCTATAACACAACTAATAACATTCTTGAGCACCTTCAGCCATTAATATAATGAAGAATTAATATGGTGTAAATATAACGCAACTAATAATATTCTTAAGCACCTTAAGCCATTAATATAATGAAGAATTAATATGGTGTAACTATAACACAACTAATAACATTCTTAAGCACCTTCAGCCATTAATATAATGAAGAATTAATATGGTGTAACTATAACACAACTAATAACATTGTTGAGCACCTTCAGTCATTAATAAAATGAAGAATTAATTTGGTGTAACTATAACACAACTAATAACATTCTTGAGCACCTTCAGCCATTAATATATTGAATAATTAATATGGTGTAACTATAACACAACTAATAACATTATTGAGCACCTTCAGCCATTAATATAATGAAGAATTAATATGGTGTAACTATAACACAACTAATAACATTCTTAAGCACCTTCAGCCATTAATATAGTGAAGAATTAGTATGGTGTAGCTATAACACAACTAATAACATTATTGAGCACCTTCACCTATTAATATAATGAAGAATTACTATGGTGTAGCTATAACACAACTAATAACATTCTTGAGCACCTTAAGCCATTAATATAATGAAGAATTAGTATGGTGTAACTATAACACAACTAATGACATTCTTGAGCACCTTCAGCCATTAATATAATGAAGAATTAATATGGTGTAGCTATAACACAACTAATAACATTCTTGAGCACCTTCAGCCATTAATATAATGAAGAATTAATATGGTGTAGCTATAACACAACTAATAACATTCTTGAGCACCTTCAGCCATTGATATAATGAAGAATTAATATGGTGTAACTATAACACAGCTAATAATATTCTTGTGCACCTTCAGCCATTAATATAATGAAGAATTAACATGGTGTAACTATAACACAACTAATAACATTATTGAGCACCTTAAGCCATTAATATAATCAAGAATTAATATGGTGTAGCTATAACACAACTAATAACATTTTTGAGCACCTTCAGCCATTAATATAATAAAGAATTAATATGGTGTAGCTATAACACAACTAATAATATTCTTGAGCACCTTCAGCCATTAATATAATGAAGAATTTATATGGTGTAACTATAACACAACTAATAACATTCTTGAGCACCTTCATCCATTAATGTATTGAAGAATTAATATGGTGTAGCTATAACACAACTAATAACATTATTGAGCACCTTAAGCCATTAATATAATCAAGAATTAATATGGTGTAGCTATAACACAACTAATAACATTCTTGAGCACCTTCAGCCATTAATATAATAAAGAATTAATATGGTGTAGCTATAACACAACTAATAATATTCTTGAGCACCTTCAGCCATTAATATAATGAAGAATTTATATGGTGTAACTATAACACAACTAATAACATTCTTGAGCACCTTCATCCATTAATGTATTGAAGAATTAATATGGTGTAGCTATAACACAACTAATAACATTCTTGAACACCTTCAGCCATTAATATAATGAAGAATTAATATGGTGTAGCTATAACACAACTAATAACATTCTTGAGCACCTTAAGCCATTAATATAATGAAGAATTAGTATGGTGTAGCTATAACACAACTAATAACATTCTTGAGCACCTTCAGTCATTATTATAATGAATAATTAATATGGTGTAGCTATAACAGAACTAATAACATTCTTGAGCACCTTCAGCCATTAATATAGTGAAGAATTAATATGGTGTAGCTATAACACAACTAATAACATTCTTGAGCACCTTCAGTCATTAATGTATTGAAGAATTAATATGGTGTAGCTATAACACAACTAATAACATTCTTGAACACCTTCAGCCATTAATATAATGAAGAATTAATATGGTGTAGCTATAACACAACTAATAACATTCTTGAGCACCTTAAGCCATTAATATAATGAAGAATTAGTATGGTGTAGCTATAACACAACTAATAACATTCTTGAGCACCTTCAGTCATTATTATAATGAATAATTAATATGGTGTAACTATAACACAACTAATAACATTCTTGAGCACCTTAAGCCATTGATATAATGAAGAATTAGTATGGTGTAGCTATAACACAACTAATAACATTCTTGAGCACCTTCAGTCATTATTATAATGAATAATTAATATGGTGTAACTATAACACAACTAATAACATTCTTGAACACCTTCAGCCATTAATATAATGAAGAATTAATATGGTCTAGCTATAACACAACTAATAACATTCTTGAGCACCTTAAGCCATTAATATAATGAAGAATTAGTATGGTGTAGCTATAACACAACTAATAACATTCTTGAGCACCTTCAGTCATTATTATAATGAATAATTAATATGGTGTAACTATAACACAACTAATAACATTCTTGAGCACCTTAAGACATTAATATAATGAAGAATTAGTATGGTGTAGCTATAACACAACTAATAACATTCTTGAGCACCTTCAGTCATTATTATAATGAATAATTAATATGGTGTAACTATAACACAACTAATAACATTCTTGAACACCTTCAGCCATTAATATAATGAAGAATTAATATGGTGTAGCTATAACACAACTAATAACATTCTTGAGCACCTTAAGCCATTAATATAATGAAGAATTAGTATGGTGTAGCTATAACACAACTAATAACATTCTTGAGCACCTTCAGTCATTATTATAATGAATAATTAATATGGTGTAGCTATAACACAACTAATAACATTCTTGAACACCTTCAGCCATTAATATAATGAAGAATTAATATGGTGTAGCTATAACACAACTAATAACATTCTTGAGCACCTTAAGCCATTAATATAATGAAGAATTAGTATGGTGTAGCTATAACACAACTAATAACATTCTTGAGCACCTTCAGTCATTATTATAATGAAGAATTAATATGGTGTAGCTATAACAGAACTAATAACATTCTTGAGCACCTTCAGCCATTAATATAATGAAGAATTAATATGGTGTAACTATAACACAACTAATAACATTCTTGAGCACCTTCACCTATTAATATAATGAAGAATTAATATGGTGTAGCTATAACACAACTAATAACATTCTTGAACACCTTCAGCCATTAATATAATGAAGAATTAATATGGTGTAGCTATAACACAACTAATAACATTCTTGAGCACCCTCAGCCATTAATATAATGAAGAATTAATATGGGGTAGCTATAACACAACTAATAACATTCTTGAGCACCTTAAGCCATTAATATAATGAAGAATTAGTATGGTGTAGCTATAACACAACTAATAACATTCTTGAGCACCTTCAGTCATTATTATAATGAAGAATTAATATGGTGTAGCTATAACACAACTAATAACATTCTTGAGCACCTTCAGCCATTAATATAATGAAGAATTAATATGGTGTAACTATAACACAACTAATAACATTCTTGTGCACCTTCACCTATTAATATAATGAAGAATTAATATGGTGTAGCTATAACACAACTAATAACATTATTGAGCACCTTCACCTATTAATATAATGAAGAATTAATATGGTGTAGCTATAACACAACTAATAACATTCTTGAGCACCTTCAGCCATTAATATAATGAAGAATTGATATGGTGTAGCTATAACACAACTAATAACATTCTTGTGCACCTTCACCTATTAATATAATGAAGAATTAATATGGTGTAGCTATAACACAACTAATAACATTCTTGAGCACCTTCAGCCATTAATATAATGAATAATTAATATAGTGTAACTATAACACAACTAATAACATTCTTGTGCACCTTCACCTATTAATATAATGAAGAATTAATATGGTGTAGCTATAACACAACTAATAACATTATTGAGCACCTTCACCTATTAATATAATGAAGAATTAATATGGTGTAGCTATAACACAACTAATAACATTCTTGTGCACCTTAAGCCATTAATATAATGAAGAATTAGTATGGTGTAGCTATAACACAACTAATAACATTCTTGAACACCTTCAGCCATTAATATAATGAAGAATTAATATGGTGTAACTATAACACAACTAATAACATTCTTGTGCACCTTCACCTATTAATATAATGAAGAATTAATATGGTGTAGCTATAACACAACTAATAACATTATTGAGCACCTTCACCTATTAATATAATGAAGAATTAATATGGTGTAGCTATAACACAACTAATAACATTCTTGTGCACCTTAAGCCATTAATATAATGAAGAATTAGTATGGTGTAGCTATAACACAACTAATAACATTCTTGAGCACCTTCAGTCATTATTATAATGAATAATTAATATGGTGTAGCTATAACACAACTAATAATATTCTTGAGCACCTTCAGTCATTAATATAATGAAGAATTAATATGGTGTAACTATAACAGAACTAATAACATTCTTGAGCACATTCAGCTATTAATATAATGAAGAATTAGTATGGTGTAGCTATAACACAACTAATAACATTCTTGAGCACCTTCAGTCATTAATATAATGAAGAATTAATATGGTTTAACTATAACAGAACTAATAACATTCTTGAGCACATTCAGCTATTAATATAATGAAGAATTAGTATGGTGTAGCTATAACACAACTAATAACATTCTTGAGCACCTTCAGTCATTAATATAATGAAGAATTAATATGGTTTAACTATAACACAACTAATAACATTCTTGTGCACCTTCACCTATTAATATAATGAAGAATTAATATGGTGTAACTATAACACAACTAATAACATTCTTGAGCACCTTAAGCCATTAATATAATGAAGAATTAATATGGTGTAGCTATAACACAACTAATAATATTCTTGAGCGCCTTCAGCCATTAATATAATAAATAATTAATATAGTGTAGCTATAACACAACTAATAACATTCTTGTGCACCTTCACCTATTAATATAATGAAGAATTAATATGGTGTATCTATAACACAACTAATAACATTCTTGAGCACCTTAAGCCATTAATATAATGAAGAATTAATATGGTGTAACTATAACACAACTAATAACATTCTTGAGCACCTTAAGCCATTAATATAATGAAGAATTAATATGGTGTAGCTATAACACAACTAATAATATTCTTGAGCGCCTTCAGCCATTAATATAATAAATAATTAATATAGTGTAGCTATAACACAACTAATAACATTCTTGTGCACCTTCACCTATTAATATAATGAAGAATTAATATGGTGTAACTATAACACAACTAATAACATTCTTGAGCACCTTCAGCCATTAATATAATGAAGAATTAATATGGTGTAACTATAACACAACTAATAACATTCTTGAGCACCTTAAGCCATTAATATAATGAAGAATTAATATGGTGTAGCTATAACACAACTAATAATATTCTTGAGCGCCTTCAGCCATTAATATAATAAATAATTAATATAGTGTAGCTATAACACAACTAATAACATTCTTGTGCACCTTCACCTATTAATATAATAAATAATTAATATAGTGTAGCTATAACACAACTAATAACATTCTTGAGCACGTTCAGCTATTAATATAATAAATAATTAATATAGTGTAGCTATAACACAACTAATAACATTTTTGTGCACCTTCACCTATTAATATAATAAATAATTAATATAGTGTAGCTATAACACAACTAATAACATTCTTGAGCGCCTTCAGCCATTAATATAATAAATAATTAATATAGTGTAGCTATAACACAACTAATAACATTCTTGTGCACCTTCACCTATTAATATAATAAATAATTAATATAGTGTAGCTATAACACAACTAATAACATTCTTGAGCGCCTTCAGCCATTAATATAATAAATAATTAATATAGTGTAGCTATAACACAACTAATAACATTCTTGAGCGCCTTCAGCCATTAATATAATAAATAATTAATATAGTGTAGCTATAACACAACTAATAACATTCTTGTGCACCTTCACCTATTAATATAATAAATAATTAATATAGTGTAGCTATAACACAACTAATAACATTCTTGAGCACGTTCAGCTATTAATATAATGAAGAATTAACATGGTGTAACTATAACACAACTAATAACATTCTTGTGCACCTTCACCTATTAATATAATGAAGAATTAATATGGTGCAACTATAACACAACTAATAACATTATTGAGCACCTTAAGCCATTAATATAATGAAGAATTAATATGGTGTAGCTATAACACAACTATTAACATTCTTGAGCACCTTCAGCCAGTAATATAATGAAGAATTAATATGGTGTAACTATAACACAACTAATAACATTCTTGTGCACCTTCAGCCATTAATATAATGAAGAATTAATATGGTGTAGCTATAACACAACTAATAACATTCTTGAGCACCTTCAGCCATTATTATACTTAATAATTAATATGGTGTAACTATAACCCAACTAATAACATTCTTGAGCACATTCAGCTATTAATATAATGAAGAATTAATACGGTGTAACTATAACACAACTAATAACATTCTTGAGCACCTTCAGCCATTAATATAATGAAGAATTAATATGGTGTAGCTATAACACAACTAATAATATTCTTGAGCGCCTTCAGCCATTAATATAATAAATAATTAATATAGTGTAGCTATAACAGAACTAATAACATTCTTGAGCACATTCAGCTATTAATATAATGAAGAATTAGTATGGTGTAGCTATAACACAACTAATAACATTCTTGAGCACCTTCAGTCATTAATATAATGAAGAATTAATATGGTGTAACTATAACAGAACTAATAACATTCTTGAGCACATTCAGCTATTAATATAATGAAGAATTAATACGGTGTAACTATAACACAACTAATAACATTCTTGAGCACCTTAAGCCATTAATATAATGAAGAATTAATATGGTGTAGCTATAACACAACTAATAATATTCTTGAGCGCCTTCAGCCATTAATATAATAAATAATTAATATAGTGTAACTATAACACAACTAATAACATTCTTGAGCACCTTAAGCCATTAATATAATGAAGAATTAATATGGTGTAGCTATAACACAACTAATAATATTCTTGAGCGCCTTCAGCCATTAATATAATAAATAATTAATATAGTGTAGCTATAACACAACTAATAACATTCTTGTGCACCTTCACCTATTAATATAATGAAGAATTAATATGGTGTAGCTATAACACAACTAATAACATTCTTGAGCACCTTAAGCCATTAATATAATGAAGAATTAATATGGTGTAGCTATAACACAACTAATAACATTCTTGAGCACCTTCAGCCATTAATATAATGAAGAATTAATATGGTGTAGCTATAACACAACTAATAACATTCTTGAGCACCTTCAGCCATTAATATAATGAAGAATTAATATGGTGTAGCTATAACACAACTAATAACATTCTTGAGCACCTTCAGCCATTAATATAATGAAGAATTAATATGGTGTAGCTATAACACAACTAATAACATTCTTGTGCACCTTCAGCCATTAATATAATGAAGAATTAATATGGTGTAGCTATAACACAACTAATAACATTATTGAGCACCTTCAGCCGTTAATATAATGAAAAATTAATATGGTGAAGCTATAACACAACTAATAACATTCTTGAGCACCTTCAGCCATTAATATAATGAAGAATTAATATGGTGTAGCTATAACACAACTAATAACATTCTTGAGCACCTTCAGCCATTAATATAATGAAGAATTAATATGGTGTAGCTATAACACAACTAATAACATTCTTGTGCACCTTCAGCCATTAATATAATGAAGAATTAATATGGTGTAGCTATAACACAACTAATAACATTCTTGAGCACCTTCAGCCATTTATATAATGAAGAATTAATATGGTGTAACTATAACACAACTAATAACATTCTTGAGCACCTTCAGCCAGTAATATAATGAAGAATTAATATGGTGTAGCTATAACACAACTAATAACATTCTTGAGCACCTTCAGCCATTAATATAATGAAGAATTAATATGGTGTAGCTATAACACAACTAATAACATTCTTGAGCACCTTCAGCCATTAATATAATGAAGAATTAATATGGTGTAACTATAACACAACTAATGACATTCTTGAGCACCTTCAGCCATTAATATAATGAAGAATTAATATGGTGTAGCTATAACACAACTAATAACATTCTTGAGCACTTTCAGCCAGTAATATAATGAAGAATTAATATGGTGTAGCTATAACACAACTAATAACATTCTTGAGCACCTTCAGCTATTAATATAATGAAGAATTAATATGGTGTAGCTATAACACAACTAATAACATTCTTGACCACCTTAAGCCATTAATATAATGAAGAATTAATATGGTGTAGCTATAACACAACTAATAACATTCTTGAGCACCTTCAGCCATTATTATACTTAATAATTAATATGGTGTAACTATAACCCAACTAATAACATTATTGAGCACCTTCACCTATTAATATAATGAAGAATTAATATGGTGTAGCTATAACACAACTAATAACATTATTGAGCACCTTCACCTATTAATATAATGAAGAATTAATATGGTGTAGCTATAACACAACTAATAACATTCTTGAGCACCTTCAGCCATTATTATACTTAATAATTAATATGGTGTAACTATAAAACAACTAATAACATTCTTGAGCACCTTCAGCCATTAATATAATGAAGAATTAACATGGTGAAGCTATAACACAACTAATGACATTCTTGAGCACCTTCAGCCATTAATATAATGAAAAATTAATATGGTGAAGCTATAACACAACTGATAACATTCTTGAGCACCTTCAGCCAGTAATATAATGAATAATTAATATTGTGTAGCTATAACACAACTAATAACATTCTTGAGCACCTTCAGCCATTAATATAATGAAGAATTAGTATGGTGTAGCTATAACACAACTAATAATATTCTTGAGCACCTTCAGCCATTAATATAATGAAGAATTAATATGGTGTAGTTATAACACAACTAATAACATTCTTGAGCACCTTCAGCCATTATTATAATTAATAATTAATATGGTGTAACTATAACACAACTAATAACATTCTTGAGCACCTTCAGCCATTAATATAATGAAGAACTAATATGGTGTAGCTAGAACACAACTAATAACATTCTTGAGCACCTTCAGCCAGTAATATAATGAAGAATTAATATGGTGTAGCTATAACACAACTAATAACATTCTTGAGCACATTCAGCCATTACTGTAATGAAGAATTAATATGGTGTAGCTATAACACAACTAATAACATTCTTGAGCACCTTCAGCCATTAATATAATGAAGAACTAATACGGTGTAGCTATAACACAACTAATAACATTCTTGAGCACCTTGAGCCATTAATATAATGAAGAATTAATATGGTGTAGCTATAACACAACTAATAACATTCTTGAGCACCTTCAGCTATTAATATAATGAAGAATTAATATGGTGTAGCTATAACACAACTAATAACATTCTTGAGCACCTTCAGCTATTAATATAATGAAGAATTAATACGGTGTAGCTATAACACAACTAATAGCATTCTTGAGCACCTTCAGTCATTATTATAATGAAGAATTAATATGGTGTAGCTATAACACAACTAATAACATTCTTGAGCACCTTCAGCCATTAATATAATGAAGAATTAATATGGTGCAGCTATAACACAGCTAATAACATTCTTGTGCACCTTCAGCCATTAATATAGTGAAGAATTAATATGGTGTAACTATAACACAACTAATAACATTCTTGAGCACCTTCAGCTATTAATATAATGAAGAATTAATACGGTGTAACTATAACACAACTAATAACATTCTTGAGCACCTTCAGCCATTAATATAATGAAGAATTAATATGGTGCAGCTATAACCCAACTAATAACATTCTTGAGCACCTTCAGCCATTAATATAGTGAAGAATTAATATGGTGTAACTATAACACAACTAATAACATTCTTGAGCACCTTCAGCTATTAATATAATGAAGAATTAATACGGTGTAACTATAACACAACTAATAACATTCTTGAGCACCTTCAGCCATTAATATAATGAAGAATTAATATGGTGCAGCTATAACCCAACTAATAACATTCTTGAGCACCTTCAGCCATTAATATAATGAAGAATTAATATGGTGTAACTATAACACAACTAATAACATTCTTGAGCACCTTCAGCTATTAATATAATGAAAAATTAATATGGTGTAGCTATAACACAACTAATAACATTCTTGAGCACCTTAAGCCATTAATATAATGAAGAATTAATATGGTGTAGCTATAACACAACTAATAATATTCTTGAGCGCCTTCAGCCATTAATATAATAAATAATTAATATAGTGTAGCTATAACACAACTAATAATATTCTTGAGCACCTTCAGCCATTAATATAATGAAGAATTAATATGGTGTAGCTATAACACAACTAATAACATTCTTGAGCACATTCAGCCATTAATGTAATGAAGAATTAATATGGTGTAACTATAACCCAACTAATAACATTCTTGAGCACCTTCAGTCATTAATGTAATGAAGAATTATTATGGTGTAGCTATAACACAACTAATAACATTCTTGAGCACCTTGAGCCATTAATATAATGAAGAATTAATATGGTGTAACTATAACACAACTAATAACATTCTTGAGCACCTTCAGCCATTAATATAATGAAGAATTAATATGGTGTAGCTATAGCACAACTAGTAACACTCTTGAGCATCTTCAGCCATTAATATAATGAAGAATTAATATGGTGTAACTATAACACAACTAATAACATTCTTGAGCACCTTGAGCCATTAATATAATGAAGAATTAATATGGTGTAGCTATAACACAACTAATAACATTCTTGAGCACCTTCAGCCATTAATATAATGAAGAATTAATATGGTGTAGCTATAACACAACTAATAACATTCTTGAGCACCTTGAGCCATTAATATAATGAAGAATTAATATGGTGTAACTATAACACAACTAATAACATTCTTGAGCACCTTGAGCCATTAATATAATGAAGAATTAATATGGTGTAGCTATAACACAACTAATAACATTCTTGAGCACCTTCAGCCATTAATATAATGAAGAATTAATATGGTGTAGCTATAACACAACTAATAACATTCTTGAGCACCTTGAGCCATTAATATAATGAAGAATTAATATGGTGTAACTATAACACAACTAATAACATTCTTGAGCACCTTCAGCCATTAATATAATGAAGAATTAATATGGTGCAGCTATAACCCAACTAATAACATTCTTGAGCACCTTCAGCCATTAATATAATGAAGAATTAATATGGTGTATCTATAACACAACTAATAACATTATTGAGCACCTTCAGCTATTAATATAATGAAGAATTAATACGGTGTAACTATAACACAACTAATAACATTCTTGAGCACCTTAAGCCATTAATATAATGAAGAATTAATATGGTGTAGCTATAACACAACTAATAATATTCTTGAGCGCCTTCAGCCATTAATATAATAAATAATTAATATAGTGTAGCTATAACACAACTAATAATATTCTTGAGCACCTTCAGCCATTAATATAATGAAGAATTAATATGGTGTAGCTATAACACAACTAATAACATTCTTGAGCACCTTCAGCCATTAATATAATGAAGAATTAACATGGTGTAGCTATAACACAACTAATAACATTCTTGAGCACCTTCAGCCATTAATATAATGAATAATTAATATGGTGTAACTATAACACAACTAATAACATTCCCGAGCACCTTAAGCCATTAATATAATGAAGAATTAGTATGGTGTAGCTATAACACAACTAATAACATTTTTGAGCACCTTCAGCCATTATTATAATGAACAATTAATATGGTGTAACTATAACACAACTAATAACATTCTTGAGCTCCTTCAGCCATTATTATAATGAAAAATTAATATGGTGAAGCTATAACACAACTAATGACATTCTTGAGCACCTTCAGCCATTAATATAATGAAGAATTAATATGGTGTAACTATAACACAACTAATAACACTCTTGAGCACCTTCAGCCATTAATATATTGAAGAATTAATATGGTGTAGCTATAACACAACTAATAACATTCTTGAGCACCTTCAGCCATTAATATAATGAAGAATTAGTATGGTGTAACTATAACACAACTAATAACATTCTTGAGCACCTTCAGCCATTAATATAATGAAGAATTAACATGGTGTAACTATAACACAACTAATAACATTCTTGAGCACCTTCAGCCATTAATATATTGAAGAATTAATATGGTGTAGCTATAACACAACTAATAACATTCTTGAGCAGCTTTAGCCATTAATATAATGAAGAATTAATATGGTGTAGCTATAACACAACTAATAATATTCTTGAGCACCTTCAGCCATTAATATAATGAAGAATTAATCTGGTGTAGCTATACCACAACTAATAACATTCTTGAGCACCTTCAGCCATTTATATAATGAAGAATTAATATGGTGTAGCTATAACACAACTAATAACATTCTTGAGCACCTTCAGCCATTAATATAATGAAGAACTAATACGGTGTAACTATAACACAACTAATAACATTCTTGAGCACCTTCAGCCATTAATATAATGAAGAACTAATACGGTGTAACTATAACACAACTAATAACATTCTTGAGCACCTTCAGCCATTAATATAATAAAGAATTAATATGGTGTAGCTATAACACAACTAATAACATTATTGAGCACCTTCAGCCATTAATATAATGAAGAATTAATATGGTGTAGCTATAACACAACTAATAACATTCTTGAGCACCTTCAGCCATTAATATAATGAAGAATTAATATGGTGTAGCTATAACACAACTAATAACATTCTTGAGCACCTTCAGCCATTAATATAATAAAGAATTAATATGGTGTAGCTATAACACAACTAATAACATTATTGAGCACCTTCAGCCATTAATATAATGAAGAATTAATATGGTGTAGCTATAACACAACTAATAACATTCTTGAGCACCTTCAGCCATTAATATAATGAAGAATTAATATGGTGTAACTATAACACAACTAATAACATTCTTGAGCACCTTCAGCCATTAATATAATGAAGAACTAATACGGTGTAACTATAACACAACTAATAACATTCTTGAGCACCTTCAGCCATTAATATAATAAAGAATTAATATGGTGTAGCTATAACACAACTAATAACATTATTGAGCACCTTCAGCCATTAATATAATGAAGAATTAATATGGTGTAGCTATAACACAACTAATAACATTCTTGAGCACCTTCAGCCATTAATATAATGAAGAATTAATATGGTGTAGCTATAACACAACTAATAACATTCTTGAGCACCTTCAGCCATTAATATAATGAAGAATTAATATGGTGTATCTATAACACAACTAATAACATTATTGAGCACCTTCAGCTATTAATATAATGAAGAATTAATACGGTGTAACTATAACACAACTAATAACATTCTTGAGCACCTTAAGCCATTAATATAATGAAGAATTAATATGGTGTAGCTATAACACAACTAATAATATTCTTGAGCGCCTTCAGCCATTAATATAATAAATAATTAATATAGTGTAGCTATAACACAACTAATAATATTCTTGAGCACCTTCAGCCATTAATATAATGAAGAATTAATATGGTGTAGCTATAACACAACTAATAACATTCTTGAGCACCTTCAGCCATTAATATAATGAAGAATTAACATGGTGTAGCTATAACACAACTAATAACATTCTTGAGCACCTTCAGCCATTAATATAATGAATAATTAATATGGTGTAACTATAACACAACTAATAACATTCCCGAGCACCTTAAGCCATTAATATAATGAAGAATTAGTATGGTGTAGCTATAACACAACTAATAACATTTTTGAGCACCTTCAGCCATTATTATAATGAACAATTAATATGGTGTAACTATAACACAACTAATAACATTCTTGAGCTCCTTCAGCCATTATTATAATGAAAAATTAATATGGTGAAGCTATAACACAACTAATGACATTCTTGAGCACCTTCAGCCATTAATATAATGAAGAATTAATATGGTGTAACTATAACACAACTAATAACACTCTTGAGCACCTTCAGCCATTAATATATTGAAGAATTAATATGGTGTAGCTATAACACAACTAATAACATTCTTGAGCACCTTCAGCCATTAATATAATGAAGAATTAGTATGGTGTAACTATAACACAACTAATAACATTCTTGAGCACCTTCAGCCATTAATATAATGAAGAATTAACATGGTGTAACTATAACACAACTAATAACATTCTTGAGCACCTTCAGCCATTAATATATTGAAGAATTAATATGGTGTAGCTATAACACAACTAATAACATTCTTGAGCAGCTTTAGCCATTAATATAATGAAGAATTAATATGGTGTAGCTATAACACAACTAATAATATTCTTGAGCACCTTCAGCCATTAATATAATGAAGAATTAATATGGTGTAACTATAACACAACTAATAACATTCTTGAGCACCTTCAGCCATTAATATAATGAAGAACTAATACGGTGTAACTATAACACAACTAATAACATTCTTGAGCACCTTCAGCCATTAATATAATAAAGAATTAATATGGTGTAGCTATAACACAACTAATAACATTATTGAGCACCTTCAGCCATTAATATAATGAAGAATTAATATGGTGTAGCTATAACACAACTAATAACATTCTTGAGCACCTTCAGCCATTAATATAATGAAGAATTAATATGGTGTAGCTATAACACAACTAATAACATTCTTGAGCACCTTCAGCCATTAATATAATGAAGAATTAATATGGTGTATCTATAACACAACTAATAACATTATTGAGCACCTTCAGCTATTAATATAATGAAGAATTAATACGGTGTAACTATAACACAACTAATAACATTCTTGAGCACCTTAAGCCATTAATATAATAAATAATTAATATGGTGTAGCTATAACACAACTAATAACATTCTTGAGCACCTTCAGCCATTAATATAATGAAGAATTAATCTGGTGTAGCTATACCACAACTAATAACATTCTTGAGCACCTTCAGCCATTTATATAATGAAGAATTAATATGGTGTAGCTATAACACAACTAATAACATTCTTGAGCACCTTCAGCCATTAATATAATGAAGAACTAATACGGTGTAACTATAACACAACTAATAACATTCTTGAGCACCTTCAGCCATTAATATAATGAAGAACTAATACGGTGTAACTATAACACAACTAATAACATTCTTGAGCACCTTCAGCCATTAATATAATAAAGAATTAATATGGTGTAGCTATAACACAACTAATAACATTATTGAGCACCTTCAGCCATTAATATAATGAAGAATTAATATGGTGTAGCTATAACACAACTAATAACATTCTTGAGCACCTTCAGCCATTAATATAATGAAGAATTAATATGGTGTAGCTATAACACAACTAATAACATTCTTGAGCACCTTCAGCCATTAATATAATAAAGAATTAATATGGTGTAGCTATAACACAACTAATAACATTATTGAGCACCTTCAGCCATTAATATAATGAAGAATTAATATGGTGTAGCTATAACACAACTAATAACATTCTTGAGCACCTTCAGCCATTAATATAATGAAGAATTAATATGGTGTAACTATAACACAACTAATAACATTCTTGAGCACCTTCAGCCATTAATATAATGAAGAACTAATACGGTGTAACTATAACACAACTAATAACATTCTTGAGCACCTTCAGCCATTAATATAATAAAGAATTAATATGGTGTAGCTATAACACAACTAATAACATTATTGAGCACCTTCAGCCATTAATATAATGAAGAATTAATATGGTGTAGCTATAACACAACTAATAACATTCTTGAGCACCTTCAGCCATTAATATAATGAAGAATTAATATGGTGTAGCTATAACACAACTAATAACATTCTTGAGCACCTTCAGCCATTAATATAATAAAGAATTAATATGGTGTAGCTATAACACAACTAATAACATTATTGAGCACCTTCAGCCATTAATATAATGAAGAATTAATATGGTGTAACTATAACACAACTAATAACATTCTTGAGTACGTTCAGCCATTAATATAATGAAGAATTAATATGGTGTAACTATAACACAACTAATGACATTCTTGAGCACCCTCAGCCATTAATATAATGAAGAATTAATATGGTGTAACTATAACACAACTAATAACATTCTTGAGCACCTTCAGCCATTAATATAGTGAAGAATTAATATGGTGTAACTATAACACAACTAATAACATTATTGAGCACCTTCAGCCATTAATATAATGAAGAATTAATATGGTGTAACTATAACACAACTAATGACATTCTTGAGCACCCTCAGCCATTAATATAATGAAGAATTAATATGGTGTAGCTATAACACAACTAATAATATTCTTGAGCACCTTAAGCCATTAATATAATGAAGAATTAATATGTTGTAATTATAACACAACTAATAACATTCTTGAGCACCTTCAGCCATTAATATAATGAAGAATTAATATGTTGTAATTATAACACAACTAATAACATTCTTGAGCACCTTCAGCCATTAATATAATGAAGACTTAATATGGTGTGGCTATAACACAACTAATAACATTATTGAGCACATTCAGCCATTAATGTAATGAAGAATTAATATGGTGTAGCTATAACACAACTAATAACATTCTTGAGCACCTTCAGCCATTAATATAATAAAGAATTAATATGGTGTAGCTATAACACAACTAATAACATTATTGAGCACCTTCAGCCATTAATATAATGAAGAATTAATATGGTGTAACTATAACACAACTAATAACATTCTTGAGTACGTTCAGCCATTAATATAATGAAGAATTAATATGGTGTAACTATAACACAACTAATGACATTCTTGAGCACCCTCAGCCATTAATATAATGAAGAATTAATATGGTGTAACTATAACACAACTAATAACATTCTTGAGCACCTTCAGCCATTAATATAATGAAGAATTAATATGGTGTAACTATAACACAACTAATAACATTATTGAGCACCTTCAGCCATTAATATAATGAAGAACTAATACGGTGTAGCTATAACACAACTAATAACATTCTTGAGCACCTTTAGCCATTAATATAATGAAGAATTAATATGGTGTAGTTATAACACAACTAATAACATTCTTGAGCACTTTCAGCCATTAATATAATGAAGAATTAATCTGGTGTAACTATAACACAACTAATAACATTCTTGAGCACCTTCAGCCAATAATATAATGAAGAATTAATATGGTGTAGTTATAACACAACTAATAACATTCTTGAGCACTTTCAGCCATTAATATAATGAAGAATTAATCTGGTGTAACTATAACACAACTAATAACATTCTTGAGCACCTTCAGCCAATAATATAATGAAGAATTAATATGGTGTAACTATAACACAACTAATAACATTATTGAGCACCTTCAGCCATTCATATAATGAAGAATTAATATGGTGTAGCTATAACACAACTAATAACATTCTTGAGCACCTTCAGCCATTAATATAATGAAGAATTAATATGGTGTAGCTATAACACAACTAATAACAGTCTTGAGCAATTTCAGCCATTAATATAATGAAGAATTAATATGGTGTAACTATAACACAACTAATAACATTCTTGAGCACCTTCAGCCATTAATACAATGAATAATTAATGTGATGTAGCTATAACACAACTAATGACATTCTTGAGCACCTTCAGCCATTGATATAATAAAGAATTAATATGGTGTAGCTATAACACAACTAATGACATTCTTGAGTACCTTCAGCCATTGATATAATAAAGAATTAATATGGTGTAACTATAACACAACTAATGACATTCTTGAGCACCTTCAGCCATTAATACAATGAAGAATTAATATGGTGTAGTTATAACACAACTAATAACATTCTTGAGCACCTTCAGCCATTAATATAATGAAGAATTAATATGGTGTAACTATAACACAACCAATAACATTTTTGAGCACCTTCAGCCATTAATATAATGAAGAATTATTATGGTGTAGCTATAACACAACTAATAACAGTCTTGAGCACGTTCAGCCATTAATATAATGAATAATTAATATTGTGTAACTATAACACAACTAATAACATTCTTGAGCACCTTCAGTCATTCATATAATAATAATTAATATGGTGTAGCTATAACACAACTAATAACATTCTTGAGCAGCTTCAGCCATTCATATAATGATGGAATTTGTAATAATTTTGTTATATTTAATCATAATAATGCATCAAAGTTTAAAATAAAGCTCTGCTTGGTTGAATATAAGGTAATATGCTGCTTTTTATGTTAGTGACGCTGCCTCTGGATGTATCAACAACATTTAACAAAATTGCTTTGTAGTTCAAAAATCAGTAAAAAAAACTATATTTTAGATATCACAGTCTTCAGATGCTGAGAAATTTGAGCTTGGCTTTCAACAACATTCAGTCTCTCCCACTCTGGATTTACAAGCTAGAAAGGCTAGAGGAGCTGGATCTGAGGGGAAACACAAAGCTGGAAAAATTAGAGAGGGCAGTCTTAGATATGAAGAGTCTGGTTCGTCTTGACTGTAACAGGTGTAAAAACTTGAAGGAACCTCCATACAGTGTTTGTATACAAGGAATAAAAGCTATCAGAAAGTTTTTTGTTGATCTTGCTGCTGACAAGCCAGTAAAGTTGGTAGAAGTGCCAGTAGCTGTTATTGGAAACACGCTGTCTGGCAAAACAAGCTTGTTTAGAACATTGAAAACTGGCACACGTGTTTTGACATGTCGTGATAGCACCTCTGAACAAGATGAGACAACCAGAGTATTTCAAGTAGAAGATTTGCCTCTTGAGGCCACCGAAGTCAAGCTTTTTGATTATGGTGGTAATCAAGTTTACCATCTTGCATACCAAATTCTCAGCAAAGAGCGATGTATTCCGATGATAGTAGTGGATTTGGCGAATTTCGCGAAAAATGTGCAAGATAATGGGAAAGAGGAAGCATGTAAAATGGTATGTTTCAATTGGCTATCTCATCTCTATCTGGCCTGCCCGAGCCTCGGCCCACCAATTCTTGTTCTCACTCACATAGATGAGCTGACAAGTGCTCAGAGGAGTGAAGCACGAGGAGACCTTCTCATCGCAGCTGAGTCAATACGAGAGAAATTGCTAAAAGAAGAAAGGCAACTTGAAACTCTCTTTCCAAAGATGTTGACCGTGGTTGAGCATCTGTCTAACACAAACCTGCCATTGTTTGATGAAGGAGAGATTTTCGAGTTTGGAAATGATCCGAAAGAGACATCTAACATAGAACTTCTTAAAAAGAAGCTCAATGAAAGATGTAAAGAGCATATTGTGGAACTACCCCAACTATGGAACTCTGTAGAGCGTTTCATTCAACAGTTCTCTGAACAGCCATATGTGGAAGTTTCAACAGTGCTCGAAAACTTTCCAAATGATGATCCACTGATTATCCTGCGTTACATGCACAATGCCGGACGGGTGTTTTTCTTTGAAAAGATTGAAGGCCTCTCATGTCTCATTCTTCACAGGTTTAGTGAGATCACCTCCCTGATAAATCTAGTTTTCCATCATTCTTCACAAGAACAGTGGGACAATCATCTTTCTAAGTTTCAAGTTTTCCCTCATCATGGTAGAGAAATTAACAAGTTTGAATACGAACAACTGGTACAAAGACTGTTGTATGATGGTGTCTTGGCAGAAGCTCTTCTAAAAAATCTTCTCAAGGATTCTGCATTCTCATTTGCTGTTTCACTGGAGCTTTTATGCTCTTTTTTGATGATTCATGGTCCAATTCAAGAGTCACTACATGCTGAATATTTGGTTCCAGCTTTGGCTTTGAAATCTCCAGGAGTCTTGTTCAAGACCAAAAACAAACTTCAACTAAGATTAGACATCATTATTGGAGGTTTGTCTATACCAGTGTACGTTCATCAGCAAATGTCTGTAGCAGTTCTCAATCTTCTCCAAAACCATTGTCATGAAACTTCTGCTCAAAAGAATGCAGTCGACATTGCGCATGGAGAGAGTGTCACAAGTGTGGTACATGATTTGCAGAATAAGCTTGTCGCGGTGAAAGTTTCAACTACTACGAAAGAGCTTAGCGAGTCCTGGAAGTGCCTTATTCGGGTAACAGAAGCCATCATTGGTCAATTGTTTCAGTCATGGAAGGCTTGTCGTGTAACTATTCGTACCTACTGCTCCCACTGCCTCTTCATCGGCAGTCCAGAACCTGACATTCAGGTTAATCCCCCTTGGCTTCACATCTACTATGGACTACGTGAAGGGAAACCTGAGGTTAAGGTTACAGATCAATCCGGAATAAAACCAGTCATTTGCAAAAAACGTTCCTCAGCTCCAGCAAGAGTGCTAACGCCTTTGAGGTTCCCATGTAAGTTATTGTTATATTTTAGGTTTCCACAATTATCAAGGATTTCGGTTAACTCACATTTAATAAACAAATAAAGTCTTTTTCATTGGTATTTGGTACTTCAGTTATTGACTGACAGACATTATTACTCAGGAGAGATGCTAGTTTTAGCATCTTTTTAGCATAGTTTTTTTGCATTCTTATAGGATGGATTCTCAGTAAATTTCATCTTTAAATTTCAGGCTTTCGACTCACTGACAATGATACCGCAATGCTTGATGAATATCTTTCCAACTTGGAACCCTGCCAAGCCAGATCTGAAGAAGGTGAGCACTTGCTTAGGCAACATGTATTCAAAACAGTTTGTTCACCTACATATTTTATAAGTATTAAAATACTAATTATGCATTTTAGTAAAAAAATAACAAATTGAACCATTTATTAACCAATTATTGATCATGTTATTTCCAATCAGTGTATAATCAAGATAGTTGAATGTACTTTGCCAGAAAATGGTAAATCACAAAAATTAATTTGGCCGATTTTTAACTGTAGCTCATCAGAGCGATGATGAAGGAGTGCATCCCGTGCAAATATCAGCAGGAGATGATGAGAGTGAAGTGTCTGATAGTGAAGAAAGTCATTGTGATGAGACTTCATCCCCTCCCTTGATCAGCATGCGACTGGTTCCAGTTCGAAGGCAAAAAATTAAAGATCTTTACACAAACAAGGACAAGGTATTCATTTGAAGTAGATAAGATATCGTAAGATATTTGCAACTGGATGGAGGGATTTATCAGAAGCAATATTTTACTATAAAATTACATGGCTTAATTTTAACATTGTTAAATTATGCCTAGGTAGTTTGTATGACCACAAACTATACTCTTTGTGGCTGTCAGTGTTGTTGGATTAATAGAGAATCATATTGCCTTATTAATGCTTCAAGACTGAGCTCATTTCATTCAACAATCTACACATTATTACTAACCTTGTCTAGCTCTACAGAATACCAGAATAGCTCTAAAAAACCTGCTTATGTTTTATAGAAGGGAAAGTGACCCTCCAAAGAACGCCTAAACTTAGCAACAATCTCGGTCTGACATGTAGTAGTTTGTTGTCATTTAATTAGGATTTCCAACTACAAATATAGCTAGTATTTTATAAAGTTTGGTCATATACCTTCGTAGCAATATTGATTTTATAATCAGATTCCTTAAGTAACTTCTTATTACATTTCTTCTATAATACTTAATTGGTATTTAGGTATATCAGATGAGTAAGAAAAGAAGAGGAAGAGCCCTTATTTTAAACATCAAAACATTTCAACCAGGCACAATGCATGACATAAGGCATGGCTCTGATATAGACTATGCTAACCTGGAGAGGCTGTTGAAAGATCTAAAATTTGATGTTGCAAAAACTCAAGCAGAACTTACCGACTTGAGCTTTGAGGTAGTAGATATTTCTGACTAAATACAAAAATCTAAACAATCATTTATTGTCAATAATTTGATAAATTTCTGTTCTCGCTTCTGTTTCACACAGAATCTTAAAGGTTGACTTGCAACAAAATTCACATTACCGTTATTTGATATGAAAAGATTCACCATGTCTTTCTATGTTGTGTTGTAGGTGCAAAATATGTGGAAAGGTTATTACAAGCTCTTAAAAGCTCAAAAATGAACAGAAAATTGCAGCCACACGAGACCGCTGTAGTTTGGATTCCCTTTCCAAAATGGCTCAAATGTGATGTAGTTGTGAGATATGGTTTCTGTTTACACTTTCTTGCAACCTTATTCATCGAAATATTTTCACAAATATACTTCACGCATTCAATAAAGCTATGTCTATTGTTCTTACGCGTCTGTTTTATCGTCATTGTATTGCTGTCACTTTTAGCACTGATATCTTATAACTTACCGTAAAAAACCGTGAAACTTTTTAACTTTAGCTCGAAGGAGTACATATCATTGTCTGATAATCATGACGAGCATGTTGGTCACCTGTGATAATCGGAAAGTGCTGCAAAAATTATTTGCGAAGTATTGGGTCACATGATCAGAGAACGAACTGACGATTGAATAATGCCAAAAAAAAACTGTCAAGTAGCGATAATCTATATTTTATACGGGGTCTTTGCTAAAACCCGAAGGGTTTGTCATAAACTAGTACTACAATAAGTTTTATAGTGAGCTTTGTATTGGCCTTTCAATTCACATGAGAACATACGTGACAAGACGATAACCAAATTTTGTGGTTACGTCATCGAAATAAAGAGATTCCAATCTACGGCCACTTTTGTTTTTGAGTTTTTAGGGGCTTGTAATCACATTTCCACATATTTGGCACTTACAACACAATAGAATAAGACATGGTGAATCTTGTAATACCTAATAACTGTAATGTGAAATTTGTTGCAAATCAACATTTAAGTGTTCATATAACCAGTTCAACTGTGTACTGGACATGCAATTAATACCTTGATTATTTAACAATCGGACATTTTCATTATAAATGTATTACTATGTCTTAGTTATGATTGCACGTCTATTTGACAACATGAGACGAATAGTTTCAACCATGAGTTTCTCAAGAAAGTTTTCTTGTTCACTCATCTGCAGTAGAAACAGTTTGTTACTGCCGACCAGAATCTAAATATACATATTGATTATGATGCTTAAGCTGAGTTTCTGCATCAATTCAAGTAATTTTTGGTCAAAGATTTCTCTAATTTTTTTTCAAAAGTGCAATAACTAGTAAATATCTCTATTTACAGTTGTCTTTTTGCAAAACCTTTAACAGAAATTACTGAAAGAGATACATGAGGAAACAAGCAGGGAGGAGCACTACAGACTTGGAATGTTTGTACTGGTCATCATGAGCCATGGATCTTATGCAGACATGCTATTAGACCACCATGAGAAATATTTCTCTTTGGTAGCTATCAGAGACTGCTTGTCTCCAAGAAGATTTCCTGCAATGGCTGGTAAACCTAAGCTCATCATCATCCAAGCGTGCTCTGGAGGTAAATGAATAAGATTCACTTTTTTCTTCAGGCAATGTCTTCCAAATATAATACTAATCCTAGTTTCTTAGGACTTGCTCAATATTTCAGAAATTAGTACAAATTAAATGGTTGGAGTTATTATTTTTGAATTTTTTTCATTATTCCTGCAAAATTTGACATTGAAGAGTTTGCATTTGACTGTGGTAAGGTTGTAACAACATTTAACAGTATGTTTTACAAATGGTCTCATTTTATTTAAAACATTCTGTGATGGCTTGTGTCAATGTTTAACTGGCAGTTTTGTGATAACATATTTTTTGTTAAATTCTGAAATAATTATATGGTTAGATTCACTATCGAGAGAAATGTTGTGCGAATTCTTATTTAATAATCCTTTCTTTGGTATAAACTTATTTAGTGTGTAATTACACAGGTTTTTGATAGGCTTATCCAGCTGTAAGTGGACAACTTCTAATCATGATGATCTGTTGTTTACAAAATAGTCTGCTTTCATTTTAGCAATATGATTATCAATGTAAATTGCTTAGTGGAAAAGGCTACACATGTTCCATTATAGTTGGAGTCAACAGCTACTAAGTGTTAGTAAATGTGGAGTGAATCGCCTTCAGTAATGTGTTGTTTTAATTCAAGTTTAATAAATGTAAATCGATGAAAATTTGGAAATTTTGTCTATTCATCAGCTGTTATATAGGCCTTGGTTGACTATTCTAGTTTGCAAGCATTATCGTTGGTCTAATTCCAATTCCAAACCAAAGCCTATCGACTGAGTGTAATGTGCACAGTTTGTGTCTTATCAGTTATAACAAGAGCAAACAACCCTCTGTGTACTGTGCAGTGAATACACAATAGCCTAAACCCAAGTGTTGCTAATTTTAATGTTCAAAATGCAAAATGCCTAACAAAAATATTATTTTACTTAAATTTAGTGTCATGGTGCAGCTTGCAGCAGCCTGTATGCCAGAACTTATCTAATTAATCAAGTATTTTGGGGAAAATTTTACTTCTTGCAGCCATCTACCACAAGTTTGATTTCGGCTGTTTAGTTGTTTAACTTTTGGATCAACAAAGTTGTCATATTCATTTGCTGAAATGCATGATTTTCTTCGCTATTGCTTTTTTGTTTCAGAAAGATCATTAATTAACGCTAGGTTAAACAAGTCAAAATATTTTGAATTTACAAGGAAAAAGTTTCTAAAAATTACTTGTATTTTATCAACAGCCTTTAATAATCCAAGTGAACTTTGACTTTTTACCAACTTTGTTGTTATAAATATTTTTGTGACCATTTGCAGTTGTAAATATAAAAATTACTAGCTATGATTTTTATAATTCAGTGATCAGTTGCATTATGTTTAAAAAGTGATAAACATATATTCGAATGTCTTTGCTGTTACATATGGGTGTTACAAAAATCTGTTACTGTTGTCATTGAAATGGCTTTGCTACAAACAGACAAAAAAGGCATATTTTGTAGCGAAGGCCTTTGTGATCCATCAAATATGCAGTATCCATGTGTCCTTTCACTAACAACATTCTGGTCTGCATCAGTAAATATTCAACTAACACGGTTTTATTTGGCTGAAAGAGCTGGCTATATGAATATCAGTACTCTGACTTACACCATATAAATAGTAAATACAGGAATAGTGCGGTGTAATTTATTAAATTTTTTACTTAGTTTTATATATACTTTCATATAATATAATTTTAGTAACTAAATATATGTATGTGCAACTCCGTTTTGCTATAATTTGACGTCTGTCTTGAACTTAGTGTGACTGTAGCTGCTTGTCTTCACCATTAAAATATTATGTTATCTTACACTCTTTTAGCAAATATTTAACATCATAAATTTGCTGTATACTTGCTTTTTCTGTCCAAGTTAGTGATGATCCGTGTTGCACTAAAAATATCTAGATTTAATTCAACATTAGGGAAAAACTACACCAAGGAAGTCATTGTCATAGTTGGTCAATCATTCTTACAAATGCTACATTGTTTAGTAACATAGTTGTGTGATTCCTCAGCTAATAATTATGCAATGAGTCAGTGATATATTTCATCTGTGTTTGTTTGCTCAATACATAACTAAGTAATAACTAATGTAATACTTAGGAAGAATAAAAGCGATTACCTTTGGACCTTTATTACAAATTTAGTTTTCACAACCACACAATCATGGCTTAAGTCAAATGTAAGTAACTTATATTTGATCCATATGAAAGTTTACTAAAATTGTATTTCAAGCCTTTTACATCTTCAAATTGAATTGAATATAGCAGACTTAGGAAAGGTTGTGTCTGCAGACTATGGCTAACTGTTGCACCTTCATACAAAGTTTTTCCTGTAGACAATGAACACATACAGGATGCGCTTTACTCGTTTATATTTTAAGAGCCTAACTCCTAATGAGGTTTTGAATTTGATGACCTCATGCACTACTTTACAAATTAATCGCAAAAGCTAGATTTTAGCTATTATATAAGTACTTTTGATGAGCTATAAAATATTTTGTCATTAGTTTGTATGTGATAACTGACTACTAGATGTTGACTATAAGGAAGTAAACTAATCATCATAATTCAGCTTGATATCTAAAACTGTTTGGGTTTCTCTAAATGGTTATTCCAGTTTTAAAAAGGTTGCGATGAACAAATAGCCAAATACTAAATATTTGAATAAATAATTTTTAAGTTTGCTGTTTTTCCTCATGTCTAAAGAATGTTGAATTATAGTAAATATTTTGAATTCAAGCAAATAATGCTAGTTTTCAAAATGGAAACTTTTCATTGCTCTTTGAATTGAGAGTGGCATTTTTAAGACACTATGCATGATGATACTTGTATAATTATTTTTATGAGTTATAAGCGATCAGCTATTCTGTGTGTCAGATCGAGTTGATTCCGGTGACTTGCGAGAACTTCCTTATTCAGCAACCAGTCGAATTCCTAAAGCCGTGAAGTTATTTTGTGAACAGCAGGCATCTTCCTCTAGTTCATCAGTGCCAATTTCCAAAGGAACCACAGAACTTCCTTCTTTTATTCCTGGTTCTGATGATGATCCGCCTCCCCTTTCAGCTCGTCCTGTTGTACTCAACGTAGATGACTTTTACATCATGAAGTCCAGCTGCGAATGTGAGTCCCAAACCATACATCCAATACAAATAATTTGATAACTGACGCAAAAACCTGGCTCAACCCAGGGTTAACAAAGATACTCTAATTTGCAACCGAAACAAAGGACATTCAGTTGAGTAAATTTAAGTTACTCATTAAAAATCTTATACCCATTCTTTTATCAAACTAATAAATTTGTTTTGATATTGCTTGAATTTTGTAGCACACTCCTAATACAATCACATATGGTCGAGTTTTCATATGCATTATGTTTTATATTTATCCATTACTCTAGCTACCAATATACAGTAGTATAAGCTTTTGCTAAAAGTAACATTGCTAAATGGGTCATGATCTCAGAAACCATGGTTAAGTCGGGTGTGTAAGTTTTGGAGTTACCTACATTAGCAGAAGGAAAAAATTCTCACAGTTGTTTTGCAAAAATAATTTTATTCTAGCTTAATTACAGCAGATTTTATGGTCAATAAACTGATGCACGTTTACCATTAGTGCTACAACATAGTTCTGAAAAAACCGGTGTTTAAGTTTGAGAAACAAAAACCAATGCACAATTTTCTTTACTTTTCAAAACCTCATAGCAACCATTATCAAGGATATGTGATATTTATTTAGATTTCTGTATTTACATACAAAGAAATATGCTGAATTCAAATATCTAAACATATTAGTGTTGGCTGTCATGGGAATAGCTGTATAAATATCACGAAATGTGTCGCATATTCTTAATTTTGAGGATATTAAAAATGGCTTGGCAGTATTGTCGATTTTGAGCACAGCCATATTATCACCAAAAGAATCTTTAGGAAAGTAACAGTAACATAATATGTTACTATTGTTAACAATATGATATGTTATTATTGCACACCATCAACCACTATAAACTTTCATCTTGTGAAATCGAATAAATAATCTTATAATTTAATATAATATTCCCCAGCTGCACTTTCAACTCCAATAGCTTCTCGCTCTTGTAAACGCCGTACTACCTTTTTATAATCTTCATTACTGTCAATTACAGTAGCTTCAGGTTGTTCATCATCATCACTCCCTTTACTGTCACTGCTTTCGACATCAGTTGGAATACCGAAGTACTCATAAAAAGTGTCCAAAATGTCAGATTTTTCTTTAAAATCGGGAGAAAAGAATCTATTACTTTTACCAGACGCCATTTTGCTGTATTTTCTGTTCAGCTTAGCAACAGTTTTAGATGGGTTTTCTGAAGGTTGGAAATTTATATTGGCTAACCTGACTTCAGAATCAGAAAGAGCACTCTGATTGATCGGATGCACATGTTGCAAAAATTGTTACCAATACTATAAATTCAGTTAGTGCAGCTTCATAGTTGGATAATTCAACTTTGTGATTTGCGACTCAACCATGCTTTTTGAGATTGCGACCCAATAATATTTTATTCTAACAGCTATCAAACATAGCCCTACTTTACATATGATGACCATGGCGTTATGCCATAGAAGGTTGCTGATTGTATTTATTTAACCTAATATATATTGCAGCATACACATCAATCAGGTCTCCCACTCATGGATCTTGGTTTATCAGACTGTTAGTAGTCACTTTCTACAAACACGCTTGTCACAGAGATATCGAGAGTTTGTTCAAGATTGTAAGTATATTTTATCGGGTGAATGCCCAGTGTAAAATAAGTAATAAAAACTTTTGCTCCCATAGTTTATTTTAATCACCATATACAACATTTACCAACTTTTAAAATAAGGAGATTCTTAAGTTCTGTGTGTGCTACAAGCTTAAATAATTTTCTATCATATATACACATATTTGCATCATTTTGTTGTAGTCTTTAAACATATTTTTTTCTAGTAGACTGGCTGTCTAGTGTGGTAATAAACATTGACAGGTGTAATAAGTATGTCCAAATGTATTCCCTAGTGTGACATGGTTGCCACTCCGCGTGTTGGTTGACATGTTTGTCTGCAAAAGTCCTGTCTAAGTGTCTTTTCAAATTCAATTTTAGTTTGACATGGTTTTTTCATTTCCTACCCTAGCAAGCACTGCAAGTTTACATATTTTATTGCTAACATTGGACACATGACACATAAACCAACCAACCAATGAGCACCTAACTTTATATATAGAATACTGCATTCTTATGTAAAATTACTGATATATCTGTGTTCATCAAAAGGTCGGGATTTCGCAACCATCGTTCGCAACCATCCGCAACTCATTCGCAACCATCTGAATAAACTGGAAATAATCAGGGCGACTTATAATTTTTGGGTCGCAATAAGTTTTTTCCAACTTTAGAAGTAGGCCTAAATATGCAGATTCAGAAGTGGTAACACAAGAAAACATTGCATGAAGCAAGCATTATTTTTAATTTTCAAGTTTTTATTAGTTTTTAATTTTGCTAATCTTTAATCGGTGTGCTCCGATAAAAATGCACTTTTTAGGCAGTCAGCCGTAATCCAACTAAAGTTATCATTCACCATTCATAGAATCATATTGATTCACAGAGCGGTCTATGAAAAATAAAAAGCCTTGATCAGATGAGATGAACATATTTTACTGTTCGAAACATGCTTAGGACAGTTCATTTGAATCATATTGGCATACAGATTTGTTATGTTTTGATTTGAATGATAATACTCGCAAGGAGAGTTCCAAATTGAAGTTTATGATTTTTACGTTCATGACTAACTGTTATATAAATATCTTATTTATAGTTTTGTTTGTAGGTAGCAAAACAATCATTTCAGCTAATTTACCTAAATTTTACCATTTGTATTGTGAAATTTTAACTTTTTTCCGCAAGTATAGGTTTTTTAAAATCAGAAATTTTCCAACGCCACCTTCCTTGAGACACATGTCTACATGTGATTTATACAAATTCTCTATCTGAAATTTATACCGTTTAAAAGAAGAGACTTGGTTGGTTCTTTTGAAAATTTATTGGGTAACGTCTCAATTCAGCTTTTTCTAGTAGTAAGTTAAATTATTGCATTTTTCTAAAAAATGATTGGTATTTAGGACAGATCATGTGAAAGCTATTCGGTTGCGAATGAGTTAAATGACTTAATTTTGTTAGTTTATTTATTAAACAGTCTCTGTAATTAGTTCACAGCCTCATAAATTAATGAACTTCTTGTGTCCGAGTATGTGTCAGATGTATCATCACAAAACTAAGAAGGTAGCCTAGTTTTGTGGTGCCACATCTGAAGTTTATCTTTTCTACACTTTAGCGTTTTGTGAAAGCCACATATATTGCAAATGTTGCATACTAGAGCCTTCAGGCTCAGTGTACCAAATCTAAACACTGTCAAAGTTTTAGATTAAACACTCTAAATAAAATATTGCAAAGAACATAATTTAAAATTTTATTGAAAACAATATTAATTAGTCATATAAGTCTATATTTATCATAATACAACTTTTGGATTCACTTTACAGTGACAATTTTGAGACCAAAGCAGTTAACAGCGATGTCTTAACAACAATATTTCTTGTGACAGCTTAATAGTTTCACTAAAACAGAACCATTTTACATCTTTATTTATAAAATTGCACTAAACATTGTAAAGGAAGGTGTGGGTTTTCTGTACTATCCCAAGCAATGCAAGAAAAAATATAATGATTGTGTTAACCACAATAATATATATTTGCTCAGTATTTATATAAGTGCCTAAAGCCATGTGTGCAACGGAAGACAACACGAGAGAAACTGGGCTAGCTCTGGCAGGCTCTTTATAAATCAGTTGGCTCAGCCCTTTTTCCCCATCACGGTGTTTCATTTTTAATCTTATTCTTTGTCCCACAGCTTGGCAGGGTGAGCCTGTGGTGAGCCAACTACCATAATGAGGCTCAGCCCGGCTGCGGCATTGGTTGCAAAATCAGCCTTGCCGGCTTTCGTAGCGGCACTTTTCATCACACTTTCTTACAGTAAAAGCTGTGGAAACCATCGATTTAGCACCTGGATGAGAGATTAGCTTTAGTCAGATCCAGTTTGACCTGGTTTCATACTTGAGGCTCTGGGCTACTGACTCAGCAAAAACACAATTGTATCTTTTTAGCCAGCGAATCGGAATCAAGGAAGCCACTTGGATGACTTATGCCAGCAAGTTTCGGGTCTCCTTTTACTTCTTGTCAGCAATAAAAAGGGAACTCCAATGCTATAGGAACTTTGAAAAGACACGTCAGTTGCTCAGCTAGATACGTGGTCTGTGTAGAGTACTCCTCGAATCAGTATTTTTTAGCTTTGACGAGGTGGCTCTATTTGGTCCTGTGCATTTCTTTTCCGGGGGCATGTCAGCAGCTGGAGGAACAGAAGATTTAGGAGGGCTCAGGTGGGCAGCAGTACCTTTGGTTTTTCAAATCGGCTAGAGCACCGGTGTCACTCTCTTGGGACGAACTTCGGTCAGCTAGCTTGACACAGTTGACTTGACCACCAACTCTAGGAGAAATCCGCCACAGTTAGTGTGAAGGTGCATAGCCTTATTACTAAGTCGATATGTCAACCTCCAGCCGTTAAAATAATTTTCTGCAGGCGTGATCAAATAGGTTGACCCCACTCTTGCACTCTGCACTTGTATGTGTCCTCTGAGTGACATGATCTGGTCACACTAGATATGTTAAGATCGGTATGGCAACATGTAGCGGCAAAGTGCTGTATATTGCACTGCCAGTTCGTTTTGTGCCGTGCTCCCAAAATGCCTCATTCAATTGCTCCCATGAGTTGCAACAGTTTAGAGCTCATCGAGTCAGTTTCCATCTTCTGCTATGCATGCAGCTTCTACAATCCGATGGCAGTTTCCGAGGTAGTGTTTCAGCAAGGATAGCAACCAAATACGCACACTTTCTGCACACAATGTGCACAAACTAAGCTTGCAACTTCGGTTGTCCCCCCATACTTTTTGTTGGACAACCATATCCACTTGCAGGGTTCATAAAGTGGTAGTTCCTTTTGGAGTTTCTGTTAGATTTTTGTCTGGCTTTGCAAGGCAACGTGCACAGTCTCTAGTCTCTTCTAGCTTTGCTTGTTCACTTATGCTGGTGTTCGATGACTACGAAAAAATCAGTAGGTGAGGGATAATTCTCCAGTTAGTCCAGCAACCTCATCTACCCACTAAGCATCAACATTTTTATGATAAAAATTTTATATGTTAAATAATATAAATATATACATTGTTGTGGCAGAGCGCTGCTATCCCAACCAGAAGGACTAACCCCTAAGGCCACTGGCATCACCGGACTAAACCTTCTTGCTATCGGAGGATGCTAGGTCACCGATGAACCAACTCACCGACCGAGTGATAATTAAAGTGACCGAGCGATAAATAAAAAAGGAGGTTGTGCCTAACGAAAATTGATCATTTAAAAAGAAGGAGAACGCCATATTTTAGCAGAGCAAGTGCAGGTTCTCTTTATGATTGTCATTTGTATGCACACACACATTTAACTTAATGTATTTATATATATATTTGATAAAATATAATGTATATCCTCTTAAGATTAAACACTTGGTGTGTTTATTTATTAATTTAATTTCTTGGCTAAAGTAAATGAGCGGGCAGTTTCCTTTACACTGGTGGTGGTCGTGGGATCAAACATTTTAGCTCCACCATACTGAGTCTAGAAGCCAGAGCGTTCTAGACCGCTCAGGTATGAGGAGGCAGGCCATGTGCTGAAAACAGTTGGTGAGCTTTTTCAAGTAGACTATGAATGAGCAAAGCTTGAGGAGAGCAGACCGAGGGATTTACTGGCTAGCCAAGGTCTTTGCACACTAATGATGGCGCCATGTGCCTAGGCCTGGAGCAGGGATCAGTACTCAGAATTTGGGGATGTTGCATATTTCATCAGCCAATTTCCAGAAGCTCAAGCTAGTGTCTGGACGGAAGAGGCCAACAGGCATTATTTATGTAGCCTCAACTTATCCAGGCTCTCTTTGGTTCTTTTCTTTGGCCCCCTTCTCAACATACCCAAACCAACTGAACAAATAGTCGGAGGACTGCAGACAAGCCAATTGCGAAGAAGCTGATTTCGGTGGGCTTTGATACCGGTTCAGCGTTTCATCCAGGCAGGTTAGCAACAATACGAGTACCCTGAGGCAAACTAGGGCAACCTCTCCAGTAGCTCGCATTCCAGGTTGAGAGACTTTTCTAGGTGGTGTACAGAGACAAATGAATTATTCTGCAGCTCAGTCTACCAGGCCTCTCTGCAAAGACACCTTCTGGCTATGTCTACGACTACCCTGACACAGGCCACGCGTGCTTGTATGGAGTTCGTTCAGATCAAACTGGGGTACCAAAGAGCAGCTTATGTACAGTCTATAGAGGAGGGTCCTGAAGAGGGGGCAACGGTGATCCAGGACAATATAGTCAGTAAGCTGGCCAGGTCATACATCAGCTGACATAGCAGTTGCTGAAGCAACTGGAAAAGAAGAGTAAGAAAAAAAGAAACCTCTGCAATGTTGGGGCTACAGAGCCCCCGGGAATTAGAAGGTTTACGCTAAAGGAGAAACGTTTACCCCAGCAAATGGGTACACCGGGGAAACAGCCAGAGGCTACAACCGTAATGTCGACTACCAGTGGCAATCAGCCCAGAAGCGGCATTCCCCTGGTAAAAAATCCATTGGCATTGCGTCGAAGGCCTTTCAGAATGGCCTGAATGCCTAATGCATCAACCAAGCCTCGGTTGAGCAGGTCTGACCAAAAGAGGCCACAGACCGGAGGCGCTGGCGTCAAAATGGAGTCCAAAGAGGTCTGACCTTACCATGCTAGCAGTTGCAATTGTCTTTGTTTAGCCTGAACCCTAGCCTCTCCAACTGTAGCCTAGACTTCTTTAGATTCACTAAAGCCTGGACTCGTTCAAAAGTCCGGGCTTTTGAGAATGTAAAGCCCGGATTCTCAGAAGACAGGCTGTGCATGCCTCCAGGTTGTGCAAGCATATCCGAACAAAGCAAAGCTGCACCAGGCTGCCCAGCCAAGATCACACTCACAAATCTGTTGGAGAGAAACCGGCTATTACAACAGCAGATACCTCCCTTCATGGCCAGCTCAAAGTGTCACCCGGCTCTCGTTAAAACATATTGAACCCTTCCAGAGCCGGCTGCAGGATTGTGATTTCCCAGGTCATGCCCAATGGCTAGAAGGGAGAAGGACCAGCCGGTACGCTGTCGAATTCCTGTTTTAAAGTCTATAGGATTGACTCTTGGTACTCATGCCTGTCTGTCTCCACATTCACCCCAGAATGGGGCCTCAGCAGCTTCAGGAGTGTCTGGATCAGGGAGAAGGTCTTGGTTTAGCGATAGTAATTCCAATCACGTTTTGGCGCAGGTACTGAGTTGGCCTCACACCACCAGCTACATATTCTCTAAAAAGTTGGAAGGGTGGCCTATTCATTTCCTACTTGACACCAGGGGTACAACAAACTTGCCAAGTAAGCAGATGTATGACAAACAACCCCCTCGGTATCAAGGGACTTGTCGGACAAAAGCGACAGCAACTGACTCATGTTCAAAGGGACCTTGCTGTTTTTCTACCGGGTCATACAGCTGCCCAAACAGCTCTTGGAACAAAGCCCACAGAGGTATTTGCCATGAACCAAATCAGCAAAGATGCTATCTTAGGAGTGTCATTTTTGGTGGTCCACCAGTGCGCCATTTATTTCCAGCAGCCTGTAATCTCCGTTAGCAGTCATCCCCGATCTTCATAGGAATACATGGCAGATTGCTGCTCAATAAGGTTAGGGTGACGCATGACGTAGTTGTTCTAGCCAGGACCAACATGTTTGTTTTGTGCAAATTGATGATCAGGAGTTACTGCCTATCAGTTATGATCAAGGCTGTCCTGATGGGTCACCGCTGGCTACAAGGGTAAACTGGCCTCGACCAAAAAGAAGCGTGGTAGTGTGGTACCCCAACCTCGCAGACTTTCGCCTCTACCTTTTAGCCAGTAGTAAAGATGGCATGTACACAGGGGTAGAGGACCATCAGGTAATTGATGAAACATGTCCAGTTTGGGAGCGGCGCCGCCGGAAGCCGATACACCAATGGAAGGGGCGCTAGCGCACTTGCCGGATCTTTACGCGTTGGCCCAACATAAATTCACGGAACTTGAACACGCTGAATGGCTGACATGGTTGCTGCCGCATTACTAAAGCATGTTCTGAACTTGGGATTCAGTTATGAGCTGGGCTTAAAAAAACAGATTATTCAATTCCACTGGAAGAACCTGTCTTATTCTATAACCACTGCATTGATCAGGCCCAAAAAGAGACAAAAGCTCAACGTCAAGTCCAAGACATGCTGGACAAGGGTCCAACAGCTCTTATATATAAAAAAAATTGTTTCCTCACCACGGATACCCCGTATAGGTGGTAATTTCTGCTCTAACTCGGGTCTTTTACCAGAGACCTGGGAGTTTGAGCACTCGCCTCAAGATCTTAGCGGTTCACAATAGCGCACTTTTCTGCAACTCACCTGAGTTGATTGCTGTTGGTATTTGGGCAAGCCACATTTTATGCGCCGGTGTTATTTCACCCAGTGCCCCGATGACTACTGGGATTAAAGTTGTTCTTACATTCCAGCATTTTTCAATTTCTTCTCCAAGAGGGAGATATTTCTCTACCTTTTCTTTTTCTTTGCTGACTATATTGTAGTCATTGGGTACTGCTATATCTATTATAGTAGCTCTTTTGTTCTCCTTGTCCACCACCACTATATCTGGTTGGTCTGCTAGGACATGCTTGTCAGTTCAGATTTAGAAGTCCCAGAGGATCTTAGCGTGGTCATTTTCATTCACCTTACCAGGAGCTTCCCGCCAGTGTTGTGGTTTATTAAGGCCATATTTATCACATAGACTTATATACACAATACCTGCGACATGATTATGGCGCTCAGTGTATGCGTTTCCTGCTAGCTGCTTGCATCCACTGATGATGTGTTGGATAGTCTCAAGTGCATCTTTGCACAGTCTGCATCTAGGATCATCTCTAGTGTGATAGATTTTTGTTTGGAGTTGCCTTGTTGGGAGCACTTGCTCCTGGGCTGCCATGATTAGCGACTCTGTATTGGCCATTAGGTTTCCTTTGTTCAGCACAATATATGTCTGGTGAAGATCGCCAACCTTAAATATTTGTCGGTGGTAAGCACCATGAAGAGGTTTCGTGTGCCAGTCATCTTCCTCATCATCAGGGCGTAGGTTCGGTGTAAGAGCAGCCAATTGAAATTCAGTTAGCAATTTAGCTTAAGTGGCCATGGAGGCTGCATATGCTTTGATGCTTTGCTCCTCTTCTTTCACTGTCTGCTTTACGCTTTTGAGTCTCCTACCGCTATCTTTCCTATCGAGATACAATCTTTTGTATCAGATTTTGGATGGGGTGCTCCATGCATGGTCAGCAGTTTACGAGTTGCTATATCTGTTTCCTTGAGGGCTTCCTCAGTCCACTTTATTATGCTTGCTGGATATCTTATTACTGGCAGTGCGTAGGTATTTATCGCCATGACTTGATTCTTGGCATTGAGCTGGCTCCGTAGGACCTGCCGAAAGCGATTCTTGTATTCGGTAATGGCTTTGTAACGTACTTCGGCTTTGTGGTTGATGTTGCTTTGCATAATCCCCAAGTACTTGTACCCTTCTTCTATATCTTTGACAATACCATTTGGCATTCTTAGGCCATTCGTGTGCATAGAATGGTCTTTCTTAAGAATTAGCCTTCCACATTTCTCAATACCGAAGGTTATTCCGATGTTTTTGCTGTATATCTGAGTGAGGTGTATTAGCGAATCAATGTCCCTTTCTCTGTTAGCGTACAGCTTGATGCCATTCATGTAGAAGAGGTGGTTTATCTTGGTGCCACTCTTAAACTGGTACCCGTATTGAGTCTCCTCCAGCATATTGCTTAGAGGGTTTAGGCATATGCAGAAGAGCAGCGGTGATAAGAAGTCACCTTGATAGATGCCTCGCTTACTTTTTACACTCGCCAGCTTTCTGCCATTAGCCTCCAGTTCCGTAAGGCATTTGGTCATTGACATTTTGATGAATGCCACAAGAGCAGGGTGAACCTTGTACATACTGAGGCATGCAAGTATCCAACTATGGGGAAATGATTCATAGGCCTTTTTGTAGTCAATCCTAGCCATGGCAAGATTGTAGCCATGGCAAGATGGCAGGTTTGCCTTCTCCCGCTGTCATGACAGACCGTTCGATCCACCAGTAACTGATGTTTGGCTCTTCGGGTGTTGCGCCCAATTCCTTTCTGAGCACTGGTCACATAGTGGCTCATGTGCTCTTCCAGTTTGTCTGCAACTATTCCTGAGAGCTATTTTCATGTAGTGGGCAAGCACATAATTGGTCGATAGTTCTTGGGAATCGGCCCCTGCTTTTGATCGTTTATCAGAAGTACAGTTCGTCTTTTGGTCAGTCATTCCGGGTGGTCACCTTGTTCTATTAGGCATTCCATCTGCTTAGCTATTCTAGTGTGAAGTGATGTCAATTTCTTTAACCATAAGGCTTAAATCATGTCATGGCCAGGTGCTGCCCAGTTTTTCATACGCTGCACTCTGCATTTGATGTCCACTTCGCTGATGGTGAATCTACGTTGAGCCACAGTGTGTTGATGGCTTTCTTTAAGCCACTTCAGCCAATTGGCAGTTGTGTTAGGAGTAGTCTCTTTCTCCCAGATGTCCTTCTAGAACTTTGAAGGGCTAGATCGAAAAGGCTCTGACATTGACCTCTGCAGTTCACCTTTGAACTGGGAATACACTCTAGATGGATTATTGATTAACAGTTTGTTCAATCTCTTGTTATCCCGCTCTTTGGTGTACCGCTTCAGTCATGCTGAGAGTGCTACTAGCTGCTGTTTGGCAGATTCTAGAGCTTCTATTGTGGCTTCCCTTTCTGGACGCTCCAAACTGTGGTTAGATCTCTCACTGAGCCTACTAACTTTCTTGCACAAGTCCTTGATCTTATTTTGTAGCCTCAGCTGCCAAGATGGAATGGCTTGAAGCCTTGTTGGCAGTGGCTCAATACCCATCTCCTCCACGATGACGGTTGCTGTACTGTAGATTAGGGCATTAGTTTCACTGATCGATCCAGTTGAGATCGACTCCAGTGCCATGTTAATGTCTTCTAACAGCTTCTTAGGTATGGCCTTGCTAACCTTTCGTAGTGGTACCCTGCTTCCATAATCATTAGCAGCTGACATCTTGTTGATGATATTTTCCGCAAGCTCTCTCACCCTTGGGTCAAGGTCCAAGTGCATGTCTTATTCAACCCGTGAGTCAACGCATGATTGTGTATGCGTGACAGTGTGTGTTGATATGCACTCCTCGTTGGTTGAGGTTACTTGGGTGAACTGTTCTCTCATTTCATCTACCTCAAGTTCCGATATGAGGTGCCGCTTGATTATGTTACTCCTCTGAGCTACAAGTTGCTTAGCGGCTAGTGGCAATTCAGGGCGCATGTTTATCCACAATTGACGCATCCTTCCCATGTAGCCCCACTTTTGAGGTTCACTCATAAAGTAGCACTTAATGAGGTCTGTGTTATCAGTCCGAGTCCATTTCATCCGTTTTGAACCAGTAGCCCATTTTTCACTGCCTTGTCCTGGTTCAGCTACAGGCAGCGCGGACCTTGTTTGACCGGGCGATGTCCGAGCCGGCATGGCTTTGGTTATTGCACTTTTCATAGAGGTTGTAGACGTTATACAAGCAAAGGTCTTGTCCAAGGACCACCAGAAAAGCGCAGTTGTTGGGGTTTGAACCAAGGACCTAAAGATCAATGTCCCAATACCTTACCAACTGCACTATCTGTCCTGTTTTAACAATTTTTAACAATTTTAATATAGGTGTATGTTTGTGTACACAAACATGCCATTCAAATATTAGCTGTAGATGTGATATATATATATATATATATATATCACATCTACAGCTAATATTTGAATAGCATATATATATATATATATATATATATATATATATATATATATATATATATATATATATATATATATATATATATGTATATATATATTTATATATAAATATATATATATATATTAATACATATATATATATTAATATAGATATAATAAAAAATTTCCTCACCCCTGATACTCCGTATAAGTGGTAATTTCTGCTCTAACTCCGGTCTTTTACCAGAGACCTGGGAGTTTGAGCACTCGCCTCAAGATCTTAGCTGTTCCCAATAGCGCACTTTTCTGCAACTCACCTGAGTTGATTGTTGTTGGTATTTGGGCAGGCCACATTTTATGCGCCGGTGTTATTGCGCCCAGTGCCCCAATGACTAATGGGATTACAGTTGTTCTTACATTCCAGCTTTTTTTCAATTTCTTCTCCAAGAGGGAGATATTTCTCTACCTTGTCTTTTTCCATAGCTTGCTATGTTGTAGTCATTGGGTACTGCTATATCTGTTATACATGTAGTAGCCCTCTTGTTCTCCTTGTCTACCACCACTATATCTGGTTGGTTTGATAGGACATGCTTGTAAGTTTGGATGTAAAAGTCCCAGAGGATCTTAGTGCAGTCATTTTCATTGACCTTACCAGGAGCTTCCCACCAGTGTTGTGGTTTATTAAGGCCATACTCATCACATAGACTTCTATACACAACACCTGCAACATGATTATGCCGCTCAGTGTATGTGTTCCCTGCTAGCTGCTTGCATCCACTGATGTTGTGTTGGACGGTCTCAGGTGCATCTTTGCACAGTCTGCATCTAGGATCGTCTCTAGTGTGATAGATTTTCGTTTGGAGTTGCCTTGTTGGGAGCACTTGCTCCTGGGCTGCCATGATTAGTGACTCTGTATTGGCCATTAGGTTTCTTTTGTTCAGCCACATATATGTATGGTGAAGATCGCCAACTTTAGATATTTGTTGGTGGTAAGCACCATGAAGAGGTTTCGTGTGCCAGTCAATTTACTCATCATCAGGGCGTAGGTCCGTTGTAAGAGCAGCCGATTGAAATTCAGCTAGCAACTTATCTGAGATGGTCATGGAGGCTGCATATGCTTTGATGCTTTGCTCCTCCTCTTTCACTGTATGCTGTACCCTTTTGAGTCCCCTACCGCCATCTTTCCTATCAAGATACAATTTAGTAGTATCAGAATTTGGGTGAAGTGCTCCATGCATGGTCAGCAGTTTACGAGTTGCTATATCTGTTTCCTTGATGGCTTCCTCAGTCCACTTTATTATGCCTGCTGGACATCTTATTACTGGCAGTGCGTAGGTATTTATTGCCATGACTTGGTTTTTGGCATTCAGCTGGCTCCGTAAGACCTGCCGAAGGCGTTTTTTGTATTCGGTAATGGCTTTGTGACGTACCTCGGCTTCGTGGTTTATGTTGCTTTGCATAATCCCTAAGCACTGGAACCCTTATTCTATATCTTTGATGGTACCATTTGGCATTCTTAGGCCATCTTTGAGCATAGAATGGCCTTTCTTAAGAATTAGCCTTCCACATTTCTCAATACCAAAGGTTATTCCGATCTCCTTGCTGTATACCTGAGTGAGCTGTATTAGCGAATCAATGTCCCTTTCTTTGTTAGTGTACAGCTTGATGTCATCCTTGTAGAAGAGGTGGTTTATCTTGGTGCCACTCTTAAACTGGTACCCATATTGAGTCTCCTCCAGCATATTGCTTAGAGGGTTTAGGCATATGCAGAAGAGCAGCGGTGATAAGGAGTCACTTTGATAGATGCCTCGCTTAATTTGTACACTCGCCAGCTTTTTGCCATTAACCTCCAGTTCCGTCTTCCATTTGGTCATTGACATCTTAATGAATGCCACAAGAGCAGGGTGAACATTGTACATACTGAGGCACTCAAGTATCCAACTATGCGGAATTGAGTCATAGGCATTTTTGTAGTCAATCCAAGCCATGGCAAGATTGGTTTGCCTTCTCCTGCTGTCTTGACAGACCGTCCGATCCATCAGTAACTGATGTTTAGCTCCTCGGGTGTTGCCCCCATTTCCTTTCTGAGCACTGGTCATATAGTGACTCATGTGCTCTTCCAGTTTGTCTGCAACTATTCCTGAGAGCAGTTTCCAAGTGGTGGGCAAGCACGTTATTGGTCGATAGTTTTTGGGAATCGGCCCCTGCTTTGGATCTTTTATCAGAAGTACAGTTCGTCCTTTGGTCAGCCATTCTGGATGGTCACCTTGTTCTATTAGGCATTCCATCTGCTTAGCCACTCTAGTGTGAAGTGATGTCAATTTCTTTAACCAGAAGGCTTAAATCATGTCATGGCCAGGTGCTGCCCAGTTCTTCATACGCTGCACTCTGTACTTGATGTCCTCTTTGCTGATGGTGAGTCCTCGTTGAGCCACAGTGTGTTGGTGGCTTTCTTTAAGCCTCTTCAGCCAATTGGCAGTTGTGTTAGGAGTAGTCTCTTTCTCCCAGATGTCCTTCCAGAACTTTGAAGTGCTAGATCGAGGAGGCTCAGACATTTGCCTCTGCAGTTCACCTTTGAACTGGCAATACACTCTAGATGGATTATTGATTAACAGTTTGTTCATTCTCTTGTTATCCCGCTCTTTGGTGTACCGCTTCAGTCGTGCCGAGAGTGCTACTAGCTGCTGTTTGGCAGATTCTAGAGCTTCTATTGTGGCTTCCCTTTTTGGAAGCTCCAAACTGTGGTTAGATCTCTCATTGAGCCTACTAACTTTCTTGCGCAAGTCCTTGATCTTATTTTGTAGCCTCAGCTGCCAGGATGGAATGGCTCGAAGCCTTGTTGGCATTGGCTTAATATCCATCTCCTCCAAGATGACGGTTGCTGTTTTGTAGATTAAAGCATTAGTCTCACTGATTGATCCAGTTGAGATCGACTCCAGTGCCATGTTAATGTCTTCTAACAGCTTCTTAGGTATGGCCTTGCTAACTCTTCGTAGTGGTACCCTGCTTCCATAATCATTAACAGCTGACATTTTGTTGATCATATTTTCCGCAAGCTCTCTCACCTTTGGGCCAAGGTCCAAGTGCATGTCTTCGTCAACCCGTGAGTCAACACATGATCGTGTATGCGTGACAGTGTGTGTTGATATGCACTCTTCGTTGGTTGAGGTTACTTGGGTGAACTGTTCCCTAATTTCATCTACCTCAAGTTCCGATATGAGGTGCCGCTTGATTATGTTACTCGTCTGAGCTACAAGTTGCTTAGCGGTTAGTGGCAATTCAGGGCGCATGTTTATGCACAGTTGCCGCATCCTTCTCATATAGCCCCACTTTTGAGGTTCACTTATAAAGTAGCACTGCATGAGGTCCATGTTATCAGTCCGAGTCCATTTCATCCGTTTCGAACCAGTAACCCATTTTTTACTGCCTTGTCCTGGTTCAGCTACAGGCAGCGCAGACCTTGTTTGACCGGACAATGTCCGAGCCGGCATGGCTTTAGTTATTGCACTCATCATAGAGGTTTTAGACGTTATACAAGCAAGGGTCTTGTCCAAGGACCACCAGAAAAGTCCAGTTGTTGGAGTTTGAACCGAGGACCTAATGATCACGGTCCCGATACCTTACCAACTGCGCTATCTGTCTTATATATATATATATATATATATATATATATATATATATATATATATATATATATATATATATATATATATATATATATATAAATATATATATATATATATATATAAATATATATATATATATACAGTGAAACTCGGCTAACTCGACCTTCACTCGACCGAGAAAAGTATTCGACTTATCAGAGCGTTCAAGTTATGAGAACACTGTCACAAGTGCATGTATTTATCAGTTCATATATAAACTATATATAAATCAAAAGCATTAATTGCTTGTTGCAAGTTAAGGGCCCTCTCATGTAATGTTTTAACAAGTTTTAACAATTTTAACATAGGTATGCGTGTATGTACACAAACATGCTATTCAAATATTAGCTGTAGATGTGCCATATAAAAGCGAGCTGATACATTTGTATTTATTTATGTATATATATTGATATTTATATGTAACAGCCTAACTCTAACATGAGCACGCAGTACATGTACATCTTCTCTGTACTACTGCCACAAACACACTGCGTATAAACTAGCGCAACTCAAATAAACGTGTATAATAAAACATCCCTACATTACAGCACAAAAACATAATGTCTATATACCAGCTCAACCCTTTGATCTAAGCTGCTAAATTTACTAAGAAAAATTTGCTATATTTAAATCAATATATTATGTTATCACATTATGTTACAATGTAACACCATGCCAACTAAACTTTGATTATCCACTAACTAAAAACCAGCTGTTTATATACGTGAGCAGTTGCAAACTCAACAAAGTATCGGTTTTTACATGCAGTCAAAATTTCTAAGTCAATATGACAGTCATTTTTGAAAAAATTAAAAAAACATATTGTACTGTTGAATATTTTGTATTAAAATTTGGGGTACAATTCTGCCATACATTATTTATTAGGGGAAGACACGGAATAGTCTCTTTACTTTAATAATTTTTACTAAACCACACTTTTTGTAAATTTTCTGGTAACAGTCCAAGGCAACGGCTGTCTTAAAATTATTTTAGTAGGCATGTTCACATGTGTATTTATTCCCACAAGTGCTTTAGTCTTTGCTATCGGTTTAATTATATTTTAACTATGCTGTTGTGTATATAACCCCAGGGCAATAAGCTACTATCGTTTTTACTTGTACTCCCAATTTTTTGACCTTCATAATGCCTACCAAAATCTAATGAGTTGTTATTTAGCCTTAGTGGTAGAATTCCTCTGCATAATTTTATGCCATTTTTCTGCACAAGTTGCTTTTCACAGTCTTAATTTTCAAAGATAAGCAATATACAAGACTATCATAGTACCTTAGAATAGAAAGGCCTGTTTATAATATGGGTGATGTTTGTAACTGAGAGTTTTGTTGCTGCCTTGTTTGATGTTTAAATTTTGTTTCCATGCAAAATGTTGTGTTATTACAAGTCAGCAATTATAATATCCACCAAAAGCAATGAGTAATGTAATTTTAAAGGTTGACTTGCAGCAAAATTCACATTACAGTTACTTGATATGAAAAGATTCACCATGTCTTACTCTGTTGTGTTGTAGATGCAAAATATGTGGAAATGTGATTACAAGCTCTTAAAAGTTCAAAAACGAACAGAAAATTACAGCCACACGAGACCGCCATAGTTTGGATTCCCTTTCCAAAACGGCTCAAATGTGATGTAGTTGTGAGAGATGGTTTCTGTTTACACTTTCTTGCAACCTTATTCGTCAAAATATTTTCACAAATATACTTCACGCATTCAATAAAACTTTGTCTAATGTTCTTACGCGTCTGTTTTATCGTCATCGTAATGCTGTCACTTTTAGCACTGATATTTTATAACTTACCGTAAAAAATAAATAAACTTTTTAACTATAGCTCGAAGGAGTACATGTCATTGTCTGATAATCTTGACGAACCTGTTGGTCACCTGTGATAATCGAAAAGTGCTGCAAAAATTATTTGCGAAGTATTGGGTCACATGATCAGAGAACGACTTGACGATTGAATCATGCCAAAACAAAACTGTAAAGTAGCGAGCATCTATATATATATTTGATACGGGGTCTTCAGAAAAACCCAAAGTGTTTTTCATAAACTAGTACTACGATAAGTTTTATATGGAGCTTGGTATTGGCCTTTCAATTCACGTGAGAACATACGTGACAAGACGATAACCAAATTTTATGGTTACGTCATCGAAATAAAGAGATTCCAATCTACGGCCGCTTTTCGTTTTTGAGCTTTTAAGAGTTTGTAATCACATTTCCACACAGTTGGCACTTACAACACAACAGAGTAAGACATAGTGAATCTTTTGATACCAAATAACTGTAATGTGAATTTTGTTGCAAGTCAACCTTTAAGTTTTGTATATTAAAACCACACAAAAATTCAATTTTTTTTAAATTTAGCATCGGTATAATTCCTAGTGAAACAGTTCAGTTCAAAGCAAATATTCCTGCTTGAAGATAGGCTAAGACTCTTCTTACTATCTTTTCTTTTAACTGCAAATATAGCCTAAAATTGAAATATAATTACATACATTACTATTCATAGATTTAGTTTGCAACCCTCTGTTACATAAACAGATGAGACATAAGAAAGCTTTACAAAGTTTTACTCTATTAGTATGTTTGATTTCAGCAAAAAATGAAAAGTTGCTTCAGGTAGCAACTTTCATTCCATCGAGTGATTTGATAGGTCTCAAAATCTAGTCAATATGTTTGCAAATATTCATAATTGCTAATACAACTTAAGTATTGTTAAAAATCTGTAAGACAAAAAGGGTATATTTGCTGTTTTAAATTTTAATCTTCATATAAATGCAAACTCATGAGGTTAGTTATGAACATGCTCTTTCATTTTCAGCTCTTTTATTGGTGGCGACATTTCAAATTTGAATAAAATATATTATTTTAAAACAGTTCACGCAGTGTTACTGCAGCAAAAATGAATTTTTTCTAGCTATTTTAAAAATATTTTTATAGGGGCATTATTGATATGTAGCTACGAGTTCTTCATAGTAAAGTTTAATGGTTTTTATAGGTCCAGAAGAGAGTAAGAAAGGTCAGCATGAGTCAGAAAAATGACACACAGGGTGGAAATGTTCCAACATCGACATGCACTTTTACTCACGGGAGAAAATTATACCTTTTCCCAGGTTTCCCAAGCCGTTAAGTCTTCTGCCACCTCAGTTTTAGCTTCTCCGGATAACTTTGTGTATCTTCTTTAAGCGTGACAGATCAAATTAGGATGAAGTTAGCCACCAAACTTTGAACTATTTGCTTCTGTACTTTACTGGTTATACCATTATTATATTACCTCTGATTGTATCATCAAATGTATCATTGAATATTGAGTGACTCCTAAATAACTTACTTAATCTGATGAGTCTGAACTCTAACATATACCTTAAATACTTACTACAATGTAGTGTTTTTACTGTTTAAGTTGTCATTTTATTTTTATGCCAATTTTATTTACTGGGTTAAATAAATAGATTATGTTTGTGTGAATTATTGTTTTGCCCTTTACAATGTAGAACCATTGCTACTTTTCATGGGTAACCATTTGCTGTGTCCACATCTTTCATGAATGCTTTAGAGGTGTATATATTTATAGTATATAACAAGCTTATGAAATCTCAACATGCTCTATTTTCAAGTTACCAATAGATCAATAATATAAGCTCAGTTCACTTTTGATATAAATGCATGAATATAATGGAATAGCAATCTTCATTTTTATGTCATTAGTTTAATGCCATTTTATTTGGTAAAAACAAAACATTTTTGACTTATTACTACCAAAGTTGAGGTTTTGCCATAGAATTACTCGAAAAACTAATACGCTGTATTTAGAAACAAAACAACTGGAAATTTCGCCCAAAAAAACAAACTATTTCATTATACTTGCATTTTCTTCCATCATCATGCATATTGAAAATAAACTTAATTATTTTAATGTATGCATGCAACCCTTTTGAGAGATTAAGTTTTGGGAAATTCAAACAAACTGACAATCGGTTACATCCACAAAGTCCCTAGACAGTACATCTGCTGGTCTATTGTAAAACCTGATAAGATGGTTTCGATGAATAAAACTTTATTCAAATTTTGTTTAGGATTTTTAATGTTAGATAGGTTATATTAACAGGAAAACAAGCCACAACACTGTCAATAATACCGTCTTTAATCACCTTAAGACGTTCTGATTTCTTATTATACCCACATGTTTCAGATAAAACATAATAGATAATGAATATGGCAGGGCATATTTCATTATACTACAAAAACAAATAAATAATTATTTTAGATTGTTTTTGAACATTTTGAGCTAAATTCTCAATTTAGTCAGCCTAGCCACAATCAATGAAAAAGTTCAAAAGTCAAAAAATGAAATCTCACTATGAATAGTAAACATTTTTTTTCTAGTCAGCAACTATTTATCAGTAGTTGAGGACTACAGTGACTTTTATAAGTCAAATGCGCATTATCTTAAACTGGTCTACATTTACTTGAGGGTATTTATATTCATAGAAATTATAGACCATAATTAGCCAACTAGTTATACCGCAGGCTCATTGGTCTTTATTTATTTGATGGATTCAACTCAGTTGATCACATTTAAATCATTACAAATAATAGTTTGCATGTTATTAATTTCCCATGCCTAATACTTTACTTTTTTGATCTGCCTACTCATATCTAAGTTGGTTATATCCTGTGATACTTTGTATCAAATTATGCATTTTTTTTCTGCTGCATTGCAGATAGAACTAAATAAAACACTAAGTGTTGCTTAATGAAAAAAGAAATAAAAGTATTTCGAGTAGGTTAAAGTCAAAATTTTATTTAGATGTTTCACTCAGGTAGTTTTTACCTGGTAGGTGCCTAATATGATAGACAAGGGCTTTGCTCTTATAATAGGAGACCATGGTAAGTATATATTCTTCATTTTTCATTTATACATGGTTTTCACTAAAGCGGCAAACCTAGGAATAGTTATTAATTATTTACATGTTTAGATAGCTGTTCTACAGAGACCACCATTTTAATTTATGTGTATCTTTGTGGTGCTACCCAAATCTTTGGTCACCCTGTCAAAGATGCCTCATTTGTTAATTTATCAATTATTTTTAGGATCTTTTGCAGTGTCCTTGAAACTGTAATAAATAATTACACATATTCCTGAAAACTCTCAGATTTGTACAAACAATACTGATTGCTGTGTAGGTAGATATATCACTAACAATGTATCAACAAATTATGATAGCCACCTAACATAATGATTTGTTCATCATGTCCACATCTCAGCTGTATAGCTGTGTCGAGTCAAACCGGCATTCTCTAAATATAATACGATGACCAATATCAGTTAAACGCAACACCATTTTGATGCAGTTCTTAAAGAGCAGCCGAATCCCTACAAATCGACGTACTTGATAAGTTGAACACGGAGAGTTGTCACTATGTTTCATTTGGAGATGAACGAGATGTAAAAAAATGTTCTTGGCACTAGTAGCAATCCTGTCTACGTGGGTTTATATCTATAAAGTGTTGATAGTATTTTCCATACAGTAGTGTCAGCGAACTCTGAAACAATGAGCGGATAGGCTAAGTTCTAGTCATGGCCTATACGGAGATGCCTATGGCAACCGCTAAACAATCTATTTGATATTCAAAGTGCACTATGGATGTTGATCCGGTTTTCACAATACAAATTAAATTGATGATTGGATACACAGATGCAAATCTCGCTAGTTATTTGGGCAGGCACTAAAAGTTTAGACGGGTATTTACTGTTGCTTGTGGACCAACAAGCTGGTGCAGCAGGATTCGATGCGAATAGCTACAAAAGATTTATGGAAGTTGCTCAAGGCAAGGACCCAGACCTTAATGTTACATGTGCTGACAATCAATCCACTATGGCTGTAGTCTATAACAAGTAAACTAGTAAACACAGTAAACACTTGAATTTAAGACATCCTCAGGTTCAAAAAGACTTAGAGAATCATGATGTTCTTAGTGAGTTCAGGGCCTTCACTGACATTACCGCTGACTTATTTGCTAAACTTTTATCTTATCTGAGGTTGGCTTTACTTTCATAGTGAGTTAACTGTAGGTTAGAATTAGAGTCTGACAGACACAACCTCGAATAAGTTATGTCAAAGTTTTTATTTCTTGTTCTTAACAATGCGCAATTAGTGTTTGGACTTGAAAACAAACAGCGATTAAAAGCATTCTAAATAAAATCATTCTGTTTTGTAATCTTTTCAGTTAGACCTACATACAGGTTAACTAATTTTGTAGTTGCCTACTTGTAATTTGTTTGGCGGTATTCCATGATGTTTTTTTTATTTACATGTATATTGTTTTCCTGTCAGACAAGTCGGTAGTGAAATAGAGTTCAAGCACCGCTGGCAGAAAGCAGTTTTTACAATACCATAAGAAGAGTATGCCTATAGCATTACAATCTATTTTTGGTAATGTCCCGTTATGTCTAAAATGACCAAACAATGATTCTGAAAAAAACTTGCCACATAACTGCATTGCTTCTATTACAACTATCACGTCAACTTGTGACTATCACATCAATTAATTCAGCAATGCTATAGTGTTCAGTAAACTAGTTCAGTTCAAAGCAATCGCTATTGCTAGAATGTAGACTAAGACTCATCTTACTGCCTCTAGTCAACCCTCTGTTACATGTAAAAGGATGAGACATAAGACAGCTTTACAGAGCTATACAGTCCTATTACGTTCGATTTCTGCAAAAAAGTGAAAATTGTTTCAGGTAGCAAGGTTCATTACATAATGCTTTAATGAGTCTTAAAATTTAGTCAATTTATTTATAAATGTTGATAACTGCTAATTCAACTAAAGTATTTTTAAAGTTATGTAAGACAAAGAGTATATTTCCTGTTTTACATTTCAATCTTCATTTAAATTCAAACTCATCAGGCTAGTTATGTGAGTGCTCACTCATTTTCATCTCTTTTATTGGTTGCAATATGTTAGAATTAAGCAAAATGTCTTATTTTAAAACAGTTCATGCAGTATTACTGCAGCAAAAATGTTTCTTCTAAGTATTTTAAACATTGTATTTATATAGGGGCAATACCGATGTGTAACTACAAGTTTTTCATAACAAAGATTTAATGGTACTTATAGGTCCAGAAGAGAGTAAGAAAGGTCAGCATGAGACAGAAAAACAACACGCAAGGAGGAAGGAAATGTTCCAACATCGACATGCACTTTTACTCACGGGAGAAAATTATACCTGTTCCCAGGTTTCCCAAGCCGTTAAGAATTTTGCCTCCTCAGTGTTAGCTTCTCCGGATAACTTTGTATATCTTCTTTAAGCATGACGGCTCAATTTAGGATGAAGTTAGCCACCAAACTTTGAACTATTTGCTTCTGTACTTTACTTGTTATACCACTATTATATTACCACTGATTATATTATCAAATGTATCATTGAATCTTGAGTAGACTCCTAAATAACTTACTTTATCTGATGAGTCTGAACTCTAACATATACCTTAAATACTTACCACAATGTGGTATTTTGACAGATTCGGTTGTCATTTTATTTGTTATGTCGATTTTACTTGCTGGGTTAAATAAACATATTATGTTTGTGTGAATTGATATGTTGCTCTTTACAATGTAGAATCAATGCTAATTGTCAAAGGTCACCATATGCTGTGTCCACATTGTTTATGATTGCTTTAGAGGTGTATATATTCACAGTATATAACAAGCTTATAAAATTTCAACATTCTCTATTCTCAAGTTACCAATGGATCAATAATATAAGCTCAGTTCACTTTTGATATAAGTGCATAAATATAATGGAATAGCAATCTTCATTTTTATGTCATTAGTTTGAGTGCCATCTTATTTGGTAAAAAAACATTTTTGACTAATCCTTACCAAAATTGAGGTTTTGCCATAGAATTACTCGAAAAACTAATACGCTGTATTTAGAAACAAAACAACTGGAAATTTCGCCAAAATAAAACAAACTATTTTGTTATATTGGCATTTTCTTCCATCATCATGCATATTGAAAAAAAACTTAATTCTTTTAATGTATGCATGCAACCCTTTTGAGAGATTAAGTTTTGGGAAATTTAAACAAACTGACAATCTGTTACATCCACAAAGTCCCTAGACAGTACATCTGCTGGTCTATTATAAAACCTGATAAGATGATTCCGATGAATAAAATTTTATTCAAATTTTCTTTAGGATTTTTAATGTTAGACAGATTATATTAACATGAAAACAAGCTACAACACTGTCAATAATATCGTCTTTAGCCAACTTAAGACTTTTTGATTTCCTTTTATACCCACATGTTTCAGATAAAACATAATAGACAATGAATATAGCAGGGCATATTTCATTATACTACAAAAAATATTTAAATTATTTTGTTAGGTTGTTTTTGAACATTTTGAGCTAAATTCTCAATTTAGTCACACAATCAATGAAAAAGTTCAAAAGTCATAAAAAATGTAATCTCACTATAAATAGTAAACGTTTTTTTTCTAGTCAGCAACTATTTATCAGTAGTTGAGGACTACAGTGACTTTTATAAGTCAAATGCGCATTATCTTAAACTGGTCTACATTTACTTGAGGGTATTTATATTCATAGAATTTATAGAACATAATTAGTCAACTAGTTATACCGCAGGCTCATTGGTCTTTATTTATTTGATGGATTCAACTCAGTTGATCACATTTAAATCATTACAAATAATAGTTTGCGTGTTATTAATTTCCCATGCCTAATACTTTACTTTTTTAATCTGCCTACTCATATCTAAGTTGGTTATATCCTGTGATAATTTGTATCAAATTATGCATTTTTTTCTGCTGCATTGCAGATAGAACTAAATAAAACTCTAAGTGTCGCTCAATGAAAAAAGAAATAAAAGTATTTCAAGTGGCTTACAGTCAAAATTATATTTAGATGTTTCACTCAGGTTGTTTTTACCTGGTAGGTGCCTAATATGATAGATAAGATCTTTGCTCATGTCATAGGAGACTATGGTAAGTATATATTCTTCATTTTTCATTGATACATGGTTTTCACTAAAGTGGCAAACCTAGGAATAGCTGTTAATTATTTAGATGTTTAGAAAGTGTTCTACAGAGACCACCATTTTAATTTATGTGTATCTTTGTGGTGCTAACCAAATCTTTGGTCACCCTGTCAAAGATGCCTCATTTGTTAATTTACCAAATGTTTTTAGGATCTGAGAAGAACTTGCAACATAACTGCATTGCTTCTATTGCAACTATCACAGCGATTTGTAAAAATGAGTTATTTAGATTTTTTCTCTTAATGCTTTATCAATTGATAGTCTCTGCTTTTGGTTTGTGTTATGATTAAATCACAACATAGTTAAACTGGTTAAAACTTTAGTTAAACTTATTCAGTGTATAATTAATCCCATACAAAGGCAATGATACTAAAGTCTAGCATGTGGTGCACTTTAAATTGTTAGTTTGTTACACTATTCACTACCTGACCAAACATTTTAAAGGTATTTTTTGTGTATATTTTAAATTGTTTTATATATATTTAAGTAAGTTTTTTGTTTTCTCTCTACCTTATTTTATTTTCATTTGGCTTGTAGTTGTTTTAGCTTTGTAGCTACCTAACAGCAAGATATGTTCCATATTGCAAGTCAGTTTTAGAAAACAGTTAAATGAAGCCAGGTGGGTCATACTAATAAGTTATGGGTATAAAAATAAGTGTGGCAGAAGGCATAAAATATCTAATTAAGTAAACAAAGTTTAACATTGTAAACTGGAAAGAGCAATGTACAATGCTTTAGCGCTCGATGAGGCAGTGAAATATAGTTAGTGAACAAGAAGTGTACAATGATGAGTCAAATGAAAATAAGAAGAAATAGTTTTCTGCTAAACAAGAAAAGATGTGTCAGCTATTGACATTCATCATGCAGTTTTGTAGCTGGTTGGTGACTCTATTTATTTTGCATATTTGGAGAAGGCACTTTAAGAAAGAAGGCTTTAAGAGATTAAATGGCTTAATGCTGGATGAAAGAAGATGACCGGATGATCCCCAGAGAGGTGACGGAAGTGCTCAACTAGCTGCATTGTTAGTGCTGTGTTTGAACCAAAGTAGCAGAGTTTATGCTACTTATTAGTCTCGATAGCTCCTATGACTACTTACAGCGGCTTAGGAATTCAACAAAATGCAATTAGGATAAATGAAGCAATAAAAGGCAAAGTTCACTAAGGAGAATATTGCTGTCCTTAAAACAGCGAAGGGATAGGTTAAAGTGAGCAGAGTAATGAGTCACATTTTGTATTCTATTAGGAGATGTTCTTGTGTGTCAGTTGGTAACACCTTGTGGAATTGTCTTCAAGCTGCACCTTAATTAGCAAGCCTATTGAGAAAGTTAAAACTTTGACAGTGACTGTGTACAATTTTCTCTGTGTATAGCTCAATTTTTTTATTTTATGATTTGTTGTAAGTATCGTATGCTAAGATTTCTACTCTGCATACAACTCGCAACTATTATAACTTGGTAGCTACATATCAGCATTGTGTGTTCACCTTATAAGTTGATGTAAGCAAAATGACTGAACGCATCTAAGTGTGCAAAAGCACACCGCATTTAAAAGTCGCCATTCTGTCATTTGCCTTACTGATTTACAGTCTCAGCACTTCATTGTCTCTTGGTGAATAAAGGGGCTCAGTTAACCTGATAGAATGACTCAATACGTTCTATCCTCTAAAGTATTTGTTCTACATAACATTCAGAATTCTTATTCATTAAAATATTCTTTATTCGTTTAATCAAGGTTTGATCAAGACTGAAATATTGTGTGCAGAAGCGCATCTATTGCAGAAAATAGTTTATATTAGTGCTTTGGCAAATCAGACCAGAATAACTAGCAAATGTATTTTTTATTTTGATTGAACTTTTTTTTTATTTTACGTTCTCATTACACTTTTCATAGGAGGCTTGCTCACAGCTATAATATTTTGAGAGGCGGCACATCTAACGAACTTAATATTATGCCTCAATCTTCCCGTAGACAATCATCGAGTTGTTGCATTATTTATTAAAACAAATTTGTAAATTTTGAGGCAAACCGACGCATAACAAGATGATGTTGTAATAGGTGGAGAAAAATGTAAAGAGACTCTGTGAAAGAATGTAACTAAATGAAATATCAATGATCAATCGAATATGTAGTTATGCATAACATGAAGTTAATTAAACTGAATTCAAACCGATGGCAAAACAAACCAGAAAAAACAGCTGCACAGAAAACCAGTAAAAAAGTCAGTACTAAACAACAACCATTCTCAGAAAACCAGCTGCCAACAAAAATAGGAAGAGTAAGTGAGCGAGTGAGTAAGGCAGCGAGTGAGACAGTGAACGAGTGAGAAAATGGGAGATTGAAATATAGTGAGAGAGTATGGGAGTGATTGAGTGTGTGAGTGAAAGCGTGAGTGAGTAAGGAAGTGAGCGAGAGTGTGAGTAAAAGGGAAAGAGAGGGAGAGAGAAAGAGAGAGAGAGAGAGAGTGTGAGTAAAAGGGAAAGAGAGAGAAAGAGAGAGAAAGAGAGAGAGAGAGAGAGTGAGTAAAAGAGAAAGAGAGTGTGAGTAAAAGGGAAAGAGAGAGAAAGAGAGAGAGAGAGAGAGAGAGTGTGAATAAAAGGGAAAGAGAGAGAGAGAGAGAGAGAGAGTGAGTAAAAGAGAAAGAGAGTGTGAGTAAAAGGGAAAGAGAGTGTGAGTAAAAGGGAAAGAGAGTGTGAGTAAAAGGGAAAGAGAGGGAGGGAGAGGGAGAGGGAGAGGGAAAGGGAGAGGGAGACGGAGAGAGGGAGAGAGGGAAAGGGAGAGAGAGGGAAAGGGAGAGAGAAGGAGAGAGGGAGAGAGGGAAAGAGGGAGAGAGCGAAAAAGAGAAAGCGAGAGAGAGAGGGAGAGAGGGAGAGAGGGAGAGAGGGAGAGAGGGAGAGAGCGAAAAAGAGGAAGCGAGAGAGAGAGAGCGAGAAAGAGAAAGCGAGTGAGAGAGAGAGCGAGAAAGAGAAAGCGAGAGAGAGAGAGAGAGAGAGAGCGAGAAAGAGAAAGCGAGTGAGAGAGAGAGCGAGAAAGAGAAAGCGAGTGAGAGAGAGAAAGCAGGTGAGGGAATAAATAATTGAGCGAACGGGGGAGTGAGTGTGAGAATGAGTTGATGTAAAAGTGAGTGAGATAATGAGTGAGAGAGTGAGTGAGAGAGAGAACAAGGTAGAGGAAGAGAGAGAGACGAAGAGAAAAATTAGAGTGAGAAAGTGAGTGAGAGAAAGAGTGAGAGAGAGAGAGGAAAGATAGAAGAGAGTGAGTGAGAAGAGAGAGGAGAGAGAAACCGAGACGCCGTAAAGCCCTATTAGATAGTAGATAGCTTTTCGAAAAAGACATGTATACCTATATGTTCCTGTTTTGTTTTAATCCAAAAACTCTTCTTATTAGAAAATATGCTCCTGAACTTTAAACAGAATTTTCCTTTATTTTCATGACGAGGCTGCACTCATTTTTGAAAAAACCAATATTTTAGATGATTCTGCTTTTTCATCTAATACTATTTTTGACCACACTTCCCTTGTTTGCATGTAGCTGATTACCACAACAGACCGTGTCTTCTTACGTGATATTATAAAGTTGCATGAGCTATTTAATACATGTGAGTGTCGATTCAAAGCCCTGTGAAGATGCTAAATTTATCACTCATGTCAATATTTCGTAGCAAAAGATGCATCCTTATTTGGAAGGATCAATACTTTGCATAAGCAAACTATCAGAAGTTTTGAAAAATAATTATAGTTACATAATGCAGAGATTATCAAAAAAGTTACACTTTACACAAACATGCTCAAAATTCTAGCACTCAGTTTGTCTGATGCTTCAGATAAATAAATTAGAATGATCAACTGAACCTGTAGTGTTTTATAGACATTTGTGTGACTTATATAATACTCATGCATTCAAAATATATTATCTTTTGGTGGAACAGTAGATATATTAAGAAGAGCTAAAGTTGAGAATACGACAGTAAAAAAATGAGATAGTCTCAGTCGGTGAACATCTGCTTCAGCTGGCTAGCATGCAGTTTCTACGTTTAGGTGTGTGAAAAAAGAGAAATATAACCACCTGCAACGCTTTTCTTGCAGTCATCAGTGAGTGCTACAGGAGACTCAGCTAATAAGCTAGTCTCTGCTTTTTGATTGTATCAACCGTTACTTCAATTTATGATTGCATTATGTTTTGCCTAAAGATATATTTAATATATTGAATAAAATTCTCATGAAACAACATTTTGCAGGTTTTTGACTAATAAAAATAAGTTAATTTTTGAATAAGATAATAAAATTTTAGTAGAAAAGATGACACACATTTGAAATAACTAATACAGTCCACAGCCCTAGATAAAAATGATTTGTAGAAAATTCCTTGAAAGAGTATTTTTACAAAGTTGTGGTGATATAAGTAGGTAACAAATTTTAAAACTTTATCATATTACAAAGGTTTTTATCAAAATTACAAGTGAGCATTGAAATATCAAAAATAAAACCTTGAATCATTTCAAAGAAAAAGGGTATTCGATTGGAATTTACCAGTTTTACTTTTAATCTTAGTTTAGGCCATGCCTGATACTGGTTTGTAGGCTGAATTGTATTTAATTTTAGATTTAAATTGGTAAACAAGTTCCAATTCTGGACTCTGAATCAGATTCTACAACTGTATGGGTTGAAGCCATATTATGGTGTGCGTTTTAATTTATGTTTTTAGGCGCAGTACTGTACATATTCCAATTTTATGATCTAATTCGAAAGTTTATTCTGCTTCTGTCTTGGATAAAAATTTGGCTGTCAATTTAACTTTGCGGTTGATCTGGACTTTTACTAATATTAATATATATTTTAGATTGAGATTTGAATTTTGATGTAAATTCTCCACTAATTAAGGTTTATAATCATGATTGTATTTGCATGATGTATCTAAATCATACGCTAATTTAAAATCCAATTTAGATACTGATTTGCATCTGCACCTATACAACAAATCAGAGTATAGTTTTACTTAAGCAATAGATTGAAAATCTTACTTGGGTTGTAGGCCAATTTCAATTCAGAATTTGATCTGAGTTTGTATTTATAATAATAAGTAATTTCCTAATTAGACCTAACTCCAAGTTTAAATTCCTTTGGCTCCCTAATTCAGAGCTAATGCAAATGATATATTAATATGGATTTCAGATCCAAATCATCATTGGTAACAAATACCGTACAGGATGAATTTATTCGCGGAGTTATATTTCGCGAAAATTATCTTTTAATGCATATTCGCGGATGAATTTATTCGCGGCTGAAAACTACCACTCTCTAGGAAAAGTTAACTCTATTACGTCTAGCAATAGAGTTAACCTTACGCATGCGCGGCTACGCGCATTGCGCGTTTTGTTTTCTATTTAGCTTACAACTACGGGTGGATCGTGCTAAGCTATAAATTCTTTGTTGCGTTCAGAGGTTTTCACGAACATTTATAGATTTGGAGGCCTTTGATGAACCAACAATTTGTGGTAAGTAATGAGTTTTCTCTCAAAACCATTTACTTAATTAGTTGAATTTTACTTTGGTTCTTCGGTATAACGCAATATTTATATTTTCCATCCTTACCGCTTCATTATTTGTTTTAGTGTGAGAGAGAGATTTTTCATCATACACGCGAGCACAATGACTGGAAGGGTGGTATATGTCATTCTTGGAAGATCACCAATTATTCAGGGAGGTCTGGAAATTGAGGTAGAAGTGACTGCAGCTACTTACGAAGAGAATATATATGTTTAAAAAAAGGAACAAAAACGCCTTTACGAGCACAAATCTTTGGCCAACCGGTAGAACTTTGCAATAGTAAGCCACGATGAGAGTTCTGATGATAACTTCCTTACCAGCTATGTAGTAGCGATAGAATCGCCTTTAACATATACCCAAGACAGTGACAGCGATATAGAGCTGCTATTACCACAATAACTAATCAGAGAGCACCATTACACACTAGTATTCACTTATCAAGAGTACCAGTTTAATTTTATTGCTCTAGACAACCGCCATATAGACTAAACTGTTTATATTTACTCCATTCATCGTTTGTAAAATTGTATTTGTTTTTGAAACATTGTATTTGTACACTCAAGTTTGTAATAAATTATAATATATCTATACATGAAATAAAATATATAATTGAATCATGTTTGCTGCAGCGATATCAAGGAGTTGTTGTCGATGAAGGGGTTGACTGGTTGCTTTTCTGCCTGGTTGCTTTGCTTCTAGGTTGACTGATTGCTTCTCTGCCAATATTTCTGCCACGGTGAATATCACTACTTGCCTCTAGTTTTCGTAATCGGAGTAGGTTGTTTCATTCTCAATCTGCAGCAAACACAAAAAAGAAAAAAATATTAATAAGTGTTAAGAAAGTACAAAAACAATACCTGAAGTATTTAATGAAAGCGATCGGTTTTTAAACAAACGAATTAACTAATGCAGTTGATTATAGAAAAAACGTATCTGCACTGCAAAACAAATACATACCATAATGTCCAGATCATAATCGTCCTCAACTTCGGTAATAGAGATTGATGGAGTTGATTTCAATGTAAAAAGACTGGGAGAGATTTTTTGCGATGAGGAAGCCATGCCGGATAACTTGTGAAAACCTTGAATAATTTTGTAAAGTTTGATGCAATGGCAATAAAACTCGAAACCCAGCGATGATTTTAAAGAATTTTTGGAACTCGGCTACGTTTAGTACTTCTACCTAGTGGCTATTTTTGCGATGACGCCATTCTGCATATCTTGTGACAACCTTGAATAATTTTGTAAAGAAATGTGATGAATTGGCAATGGTGTTAGCTCAAAGCCCAGGCAATGATTTTAAGAATGTTTTGAAACTCAACTACGTTTAGTATTTATATTAAAAACCAACCTAGCAGCTAGTTTTTAATTTGATGCAGTAGTTATTCTCCCTTGTGGTTAAAAATAGAACTAATTATTCACGGAATTTTATAATTCGCAGAGTTGCCTGTTCGCGAAATCGCGAATTTTTATAACCAACAAATATTTTCATCCTGTACGGTATTTAAGTTTTTTTTCAGATTAGAAAATGGACAAATTTTTTCTACTTTTCATTTGGTTTAGCTTTTTTTAAACTCTGATAACGTTTAAAACCCATATTTTGTTTTACATTCTAATTCAAGTTCTGAATTTGTATTTACATGTAACTTCTGGCATTCATATTTAAATTTTGACTCCGACTTTGATCAATATTTTAATGAATAATCTGACAAAGCTTCCATTGAAAACTTTTATTTTGATCAAATTTACAAGGCGTATTTTGATTTTGCCTACAGTACAAGGCTTGATTCAAAAATCTGATTCAATTTCAGATTTAGTTTGACATTCAAATTCTCATTAAAGAGCTACTTTTAATTGTAGCTGCTGATTTGAGAAAAACGTTGTCACGAATAAATTTCTAATACAAAGCAAAGTGCAAAATAAGGTTTGACTTCTATTCAAATATTTTAATTCAATGTAATTTTAAGTGTAGTATTGGACCTCAATCAAATTTTTATAACATATTGAAATACGAAATTCATTTTTGAGGTGGATTCAGATTTTGAGTTTGAGTTGAATTCCAAATCGTGGTTCTTACTGAATATGTTGAACATGCTGTTTTTACTTTTGAATTTACCTTCTGACTAGATTCAGAATAAGACGGCAATAGAGCTTTTTTATCTAGAGTCTTACATACCTGCAGTTTGTTATCTTATTCCGATTAAAAATGTGAATTGGATGCATAGTACAAAGAAAAATCTTATTCAGACATCTATTCAGATGTCTTAGCCTTTGATCTTGTAATCAGACCATTAATGATTAGAATAGTTTTAAATATTTTGCTACTGCAAGCTGATGCAATGGCTATCATGGTTATCATCTCTTTTTAGCTGAAAGTTGATACATCGACTTTTAAACAATACGTTAGTTTATCTGTAACTACTCAGCTTTTGCTTCAGATTGACCAATAGTATCTGGTTTCCCTGAAACCAAGCTTGTTGGTAACAATAAAAATTATTCAACAAACCTCTCACAAGCGGTTCACTTATATTCAAACAGAAAGACTACTGCAGATAAAGCATATAAAATACCGTGAAAGCTTTTACTATTTATGGCCATCAGGACTCCAGTAATTCTATAACGAGTGAATCTTACTCTTCTAGCAGTAAATCTTGCAATAGAGTAGCCGAGTATAGTAGTAGTAACAGCAGTACCAGTAGAAATGTTAGTATTAGCAGTGCTGCTGGTAGTAATTGTAATGCCAGCAGTTGTTGTCTTAGTAGCAGTTGTACACCATTTTAATTAAAATCTTTTTAAGATTTTTATCTTTTTTCTAATAAAATATCTTCTCAACAACTTTTTTTTTAAATTAAGTGGAGACCTTGATTCTTTCTCAAGTTATCACAAAATTAGTGACGCTATGTTTACATTTGTGTGAATATGAAAAAGAATTGGTCAGAGCAAAAAATAAATTCGGTAGCAAAAGAGTTAAAAGTTTGGTTAATATTCAACCTCCTCTTATGAGTCTGATATGAATGTTGACTTAAATTTTATTTATAATTCAACTTTTTGGTTTAGAGTTTACATTGGGCTATGATTGGAAGTGTGATTGGCTTAAGTTCAAAATTAGACTCCAATTAGTTTATGGATTATTTTTAATTCCTAAGTGGAGTATTATGTTGATAACAGTTTTAAATTCAATTAGAATTGTTATTTGTACTTTGATTATACTAGGGTTGCACTCTTTTAAGTTCTGAATGGCCATTTGATTTTACATTTCCGTAAAACTGGTGTTTCAAAACCACATTTATTTGAATGCCACCTCGATTTGAGCGCCACTATCGGATAAGAGTTGCAAAATACAATGTCACCAATTAACTGAACACCACTTCTGTTTGGCCACCACTAGTTGAAATTTTTCATCTTTACAAACCAATAATAGCAAACGATCATTGAAACGAGCTCACAAAATCATACTAATTATGGCTTGATTACATCAGTAACCATTAATTCATTCGTTGTTTTTGTATGTATCAAAGAATGTTTCCCAAGCCCAAGTCTTTACAGCTTTTCTCATTAAAAATTTGAATGCATCAGCATATAAGCAATTATTAGTGGTATCAGCATAAGAGTACTCCTTTTCGACACAGCATTGACCATTTGATGTATGTGACTAAACTTTTTGCATTCACGATGGAATGGGCGCTACAACATATTTTGAGGCTCAACTTCTAAAGCTATTTTGATTATAGGTAGTTTTTCATTATTTACACAAAAATATTATACAATTATTCTAAGGAGCATCCTGTTAATGGTTTGTCTTGCTAAAAATTGCTTACATGCTAATAATGAGTAGATCATTTGTAAAGAAAAGAAGTTGAAGTGATAAGACGCTGTGACATGTATTCAACAAGAATGATATGAAGTGGTTCCAAACAGAAGCGATAATCAGAACACATCTGACCAAGCAAATGATGCTCATATTTTTGCTTAAATGGTAAACTATCTGTTTCTTAATATATTATCCTTAAGGTTACTTTATTTTACTTGTTATTAAATTTTTATTTGCAGCTTATAAATTTGCTGGTTTTAGCATATTATTTGTTAGCATAATTGTGGTAATCTGATCTCGGCTTACGACGTTTTGAGGCTAGTAAAAAATTTTCTATTGCGCAAAAAATTCATTTTATGATGTAAAAAACATGTCAATCGATGTGATGGGATTCTATGCAATTTTGGTTTAACATAATTATAATTTGAAAATATGCCTCCAACTTTAAAAGTAAATACATATTTGACCACTCCAACAAATTGCAAAACAGGCCCTAAGGTCATCATATGTTCATTGCAAACAATAGATATAAACTGGTAGACACATGTATCAGCTCCCCTGCGCATATTGACTTACAGATATACAAAAAGTTGGAGGTAAGCTGGCTAATTTTTTGCATCCAAAAGGGTTAAAGTCATACCCAAAAAAATTGCGAGTTGGAGGTGACAATGGATTTGCACGTAAAAAGGTTTATTTTATTTTTCAATATTCTGATGAAGTGGTTGAAAAACTGCTGCTGCATTGCTGCTGTAGCTTCTAGAAGTGCAGGGACTGCAGAGCAAACACAGCTACGCCTACAACGAGACAGAATAGCTACTGCATCTGGTAGAACTGCAGAAACTGCAGAGCAAACTCAGCTACGCCTACAATGAAACAGAATGGCAGCTCTTAGAAAAGCAGAAACCGCTGAACAAACACAGGTACATCGAGAGCAGGCCAGAATAGATGCTGCATATGCTGAGCCGACCAGCAGAGACTCCAACGGCTCAGAGCAGCTGCTACAGCGGCCAGACGTGCAGAAACTTCCGAGCAAATGCAGCAGTGACAAGAACATGATGCACTAGCTACAACAGCTGCTCGGCGAGCTGAATTTTTAGAGCAGATGTAACAGCAACAACAACACGATGCACTAACTGCAGCAGCTGCTACCAGGCGCCGCGTATGGGCAGAAAACTTTGCACTTGACTGCACTCCTGCAACACAGTATAGGGCCGCGTTTTCTATGGGACAAATGTCCAAAAAAGCTCCAGATGTAATGCCTTACATTGGAAAGGTGACAGGCCATATATGTAGTTTATATAGTAGATTTTATTGATAATAAATTTTATCAGCACAACCACATTACTGCTCAATTCAATAATTGCTGGTGATAGCTTAGCACTGCAATAGCAAAATAGTTTCTAGAATTTCTTAAAATATGTAAAACCTTTCAATACTGCCAGTTTGAAGAACTTCAGTTTGCCTAGCAATGTCAATTTCATTATCAGTTCTGTGTAAAAAATTAGGACAACTACGATTTGAGTGGACCAAAAACTGATGAATTGTAGACTAAAAACACATTGTAAAACACATTGCATATTTTCATGGTTTTCTCCAACATTATTGACATGTACGACTGCATATGTGTTTGCAGTCTGATGATCAAAATTTCAGTAGATTACATATTTGGAGTTGTTTTACATTATGAAAAACAACTCTCAATAAAACTATTGCTTTACGTAAATCTGTTTCCAAACACGGGTAATGCAGCTAGTGACTAATAAAAATTACATACTTAGCTTTGGACCCGCAACAGTGATAAGGCTAGAGAAGATACTTAATATTAATTAGCATGTTTTAGAGTAGTGGTTAGACGCTAGTTCAAAAATGCTTATTTTTACCAAATGTTTTTGTGCAGTTCAAAAAATTGTGGAAAAATTAAGACAACATTGAAATTGTTTAAATGTAATTAAATTAGTTAGTAATGTCAAGTAACGTAATGTAATTAATGGCAAAACGAAGTCTGTTTTGCTATGATTACAATCAAGAATTATTTGGTAGTGATACAAATAATACAAACTAAGAAAACATTAAAATACTGAGTACAATGAGTTGATATTAACAGTGAGTACATTGAAGAGTGTGTACAAAAAAATTAATTTTGCTGTAGAAGCTATCCATCAAATCTTTGCATGCTACAGTGCAAGTGAAAACTAAAAAATGACGTATCATACATGTAATTGAATACATCGATGAAGCACACAGAAATAAACAATGCTTGTGTTCTTGTCTAAAGGAGCGAGAATGCAAATCACATATCTATAAAATTCAAAGAACCAATGTGTAAGATAGTACAAGAAACAATTACCGTAAGGAATTTTTTTGTGATGAGCGCACATAGTGAACTCAGCACTCATCTGTTGATGAACAAAAATCTGCATGTTAATTTACTAGAATTCCACTGTCATACAGCCCATGACCAAAGTGATGTTGGAAAAAAGAAAAGGGTACTTGATGGTTGAGAAATGCAATATTAGCAGTCAAATAGGATAACTGTAATGGTAGCTGTAATGTACTGGGTGTGGGTGTTATTATATACAACAAATAGCAATAATGAAAGGAAAAGATTATATGTTTATATCTCTCCTCCTGCAAAAAGATAAATGCAATATTGGTCAATATTAGAAGTAAAATGCACTGATATTACTAGAATAACCAATATTATTAATATAGTAATATTACTATATTGCATACCAATGCCAATGCACAATTTTGTTTACATTTCAAAACCTCATAGCTAACAATATCACAAAGTTGTGATATTTATATAGATTTTTAGAAAATCTGTTCTACGTTGTCATTGTTCTGTAGTCATCCAAACTTATAATTAATTATTTTAATAATCTCATCAGAACCGTTAGAAAAATATCATCGAAATTTCCTTAACTTACACTGCGTTAGATTTTTAGAAAATCTGTATTACGTAGTCATTGTTCTGTAGTCATCCAAACTTATAACTAATTATTGTAATAATCTCATCAGAACCGTTAGAAAAACTATCATCAAAATTTCCTTTACTTACACTGCGTTAGATTTTTAGAAAATCTGTATTACGTAGTCATTGTTTTGTAGTCATCCAAACTTATAATTAATTATTGTAATAATCTCATAAGAACCGTTAAAAAATATCATCGTCATTTCAGTACTCAAATTTGTCGGCAAATGAAATTGAAAATGAAAAAATTGAAATCGGCAAGAATGAAACGATTTCTGTACTCCTATGTTTATTGCCGAAACCTTCGGCAATTCGACAATGCTATAGACTGGTGAAAAGTGCACGTTTTTTTTCGTGAAATGCACACAACTTTATCGTTCTATTCTCTGTCGCTCGGCGTTTCAATTTCCGATCTTAACTTTTATTAAACCAAGCTTTTCAAGCGTTTTGTGGCGATTTTCGTCCAAAATTAATCTGTCTATTTGTGTATAATCCGATCAGATGGGTAAGTTTTAGGATTTTGCGGTAACCTTTCAAAGGCTTGGTAACATATTTAAATAGGTTTACTTGTGTTTTGTATCATTATTATACTTAAACGACTTTACTGAAAAATAGTTAAATCTGTTGATAGGATTTCGTTGCAAGGGTTTGTTGATGGCCGTTAACGGATAATTTTTCGGGAGTTGTGTGCAGATGTGCATTTATCATAAATCTCCCAATTAATCGCTTCACTCTTGTTTGGTCGCGGGATTAGAATCATAATTACAACATACAAAAAAAATGATAAAATATAATTAGTTTTAAAAAAGATTGTTTCAGCTAAAGTAAATAAAGTAATAAGGTAGAAACTCTGAATAGTAAAATTAGCAAAAGTTTTATTCGTATTTAATGATTGTGACACACAAACTGTTCAGCATGGAAACTTTCTAAGAGAAGCATATGTTTTCAAAACAGCCTTTATTAAAACCGGAGGCAGCTCACAAAAAACTTGGCAAGCAAAAAAACTTTGACTATCGTGTTGTTAAAACGTTAAACAAAATAATGCACATCCCAGCAATCAAACTTAGTGCATTCAGATGAACAGATGCACCGTCGCTTGCACCTTGATTGGTATTTACAACAACTATGAATGCTATGTCATAGTGGGGTAGACCACCAAATCAGGTGGTGGGTTGATCGATCGCATCTTGCATGTTCTGAACTTGGGTTTCTGAGTTAAATCTCACTACCAAACTAATTTTTTATTGCTAAATTTTATTTGCTTTACCTTAGCACAAGGCTTAGCCAAAATGCAAAAAGGTAAAAAGACAATAATATAAAAATGAAGATTGATGTATAGATATATGGAATATAAGCTAATTTAGTAAGTTGTATCGTCATCAAGATAACATACAGTAGCAAGCTAATACATAGCCTGAATAATAATTATGGAATAAAACAACAATGTAATTTACATTTATTAAAATATGTTCATATCTAACTACCAAGTACTTTTCAGTTCTTTGTGAAAATGTGAAAGAGTAAAACGAAAGTTAGAATTAATATTAAGGAGCAAATATATCAGGTGCTTCGAGTGATTCGAAAAGTGTTACATACAACACCGAAACATAACATTGCTATTTTCAGTTTTTCCAGCTTGTCTAGCGACAGCTACTAGCAATAATTTTGGATTTTTCAAGTAAAGTAAAGTTGTATGTTTATAAATTAAGAAAAAAGAACCCAAATTTGTTAATAAATCAATTTTTGCATAAATCTAGAAAATAAAAATAATTGTAGTACAGTACCATTAAGGTGATACCTCAAGTGTCTCCTATCCATGTATAAGGTGTTTGCTGGTCGTGTCCTGAGTATCTTCTGATATTATCCTTGTTTGATCTTTGACAAGCTGAGACTAAATGAAGGTATTGAAATGTTTATTTGTGGTCTGCTCTCATCCTGACACCAACCATATAAGGTTTAGAATCACTATTCAACTCTTAACTATATATAGTTTACAGATACACTTACTTTGAAAGCTCCTTCATATGTCATCTGCAGTTGTATTGACACAGTAATAAGTACACAGAGTACAGTAATCTCTCCTGCATTGCAAGATTAAGTTGCTGACCCACGTATGAAATCAAAATGTTCATCATTAAACCAAAAAAAAATTTGTTTGAAGTACTAGCCTTAATTGTAATACATTGGAGCATAAACAGCTTTCTGAACTTTTTAAATCACTATTTGTGTAACCTTGTACTTGTGGCTTACATATTTTGTATGTTACAGTATGTGTAATAACTAAATCCACTAGCGACACATGATAATGGAACTTCTAAGGTTGACTGGGGTGAAAATCAAAGAGATCAAGTAAATTCTAACAGATCTTGAGCCAATCAGCACCCGGATAGCAAAATTACGAAAATTGCTTACAGGAGATTTTCTGTAAACAAGGAGGAGAGATTGTCAAATCTCATTGAATAGTTGAATTTAATTTCTGCTGTTACTGGAAAAGATTCTATTTTTATTGATGACATTACCCAGCTCTTTTGCTACTTTTGCTACCAGCATGCTACTTTTGTGTCTTAGAAACGAGAATAACACCGTGTTACAGTGTATGTGTATACAAATCGAGGCATGAAAAACCATGATACACCTAAGCTGCCCAAGTTGAAGCCGTAAAGTAGGATAGATTACTGTACATATGTCGGGATTGTCATTCATAAACTTATCTTGTATTTGTGCTGCAAGTTTAGAGGTTTGAGACTTTGACACTTTCTGATGCTTTTACAAACAGAATTATGTACTTTGTGGTACTGCGTGCACCAAGGACATTCTGAGGCAGTAGAAACTGGTTGAAACACCAGATGTATTACAGGTTGATGTTGCACATACCTTGTCTAAAGTTTCCTGATGTTATAACTTTATTGTTTGGACACTCAAAGCTGCAGCTCTGCCAGATGGGTTCCCACCAGCTTCAAGAGCCCTTATCTTAAATATTTAGCTGTAAATTTCAGTATTTCCGTTTATTAGTTTGTAAATCAAGCGTCCATTTATAGCGATACAAGTTTAGGAAGAAAAACATCTGCTTTGAACTAGAATTGAGCTCTGAACCACCAGTTTTGTAAATAGGTTTGCTATGCATTAAACTACACTTTTACCTGGCAGTAGCATGGAATAATTGTTTACATATTTATAAAACTGCCAAGCTTTAAAGATTATTGATTAAAATAATATGTTTGCCTGAGGGATCATGACACAATATTTTTTCCTAATGCTGGCTTCAGAAAAGTATAAACTGGTCATATTATAGTAAAGATTTAGACTTGCTTAAATGACTCAATTCCATTGGATAAAGAATCCTAGCCAGTTGAACTGAGATTTTTATGAAAAACTTTTTTATTATTTGTGCAATGTCAGGGATTAATGTAGTTATATGCAAAAACCAAATCAAGATTGTTCTAGCTTAAAAAAATAACATTGTATTATCTCTTTACTTTACAACCGTGTCAGCGGAAGAATAGCATATCAATGTAAAGACTTGATGGTAAAAGTACATTACCCCTGACAGATTTGTTGGAGTTGTGTTTTTGATGAGGAATCTAGATTTTAAATGACCTCTACTCTGTTCACACTTTGAAATGCATTTTTGCCAGACACTAAACAAACTCAACCTTTGGCTATACAAAATGTGTCAATATTTTTGCAACTGAAATAAGACATCGATATGCATTATATTTTGACATCTGATGAGCATAAACACAAAAGAGAGTCACACCATTGCCACACTTTTTGTACATGTATTTGTAAAAGTTATGTCACCTTCTAGTCTGTTTACATCTTAGACTTGATGGTAAAAGTACATTGACACCTGGCTGAATCGTTGGAGCTGTGTTTTTGCTGATAGACCTGGATTTGGAATGGCCTGTAGTCCGTTCACCAAACCAACTCAAACTTCGACTATACAAAGCGTGTCAATAATTTTAGCAACTGAAATATGACATTGATATGCATTCCATTTCGATCTCTTATGAGCATAACCGCAAAAGAAATTCACACTTTTGCTACACTTTATGTAGAAGTCCAGCTGCGAGATCTCTCGTTATTTTAATTAACACCCGAGTAGTTTGCTGTGCTGTAAAAAATTTTCAGATAATTCAATAAAGCATAGAGAACAAGTATCTTCACTACTACTTCAAATATCTACAAGCGTTTGATCAGCGTAGTTGTTTAGCAAGTATCAGTCTATTGTACCAAAACTTGAAGTGTTCGGTAGACACCCGAGTAACAATTTTACATTTCCAGAACGTTTCAGGGTTGTCCTAAATATCAGAAGCGTTTCATTACAATGTTGTCATAAGATTATTTGTAGACAACTTTTTAACATTACAGCAACACTGTGAGATATACATTTACATACACGTACATTGTTAGAATGTATTTCCCATACTGTTGAAGCAATGTTGTTGGAAACACATTGCTTAAATGCAGTTCCTACAATTTTGTTGGAAATACAATGCCGGAACATATTTCCCACAATGATCTAGAATGTATTTCCCATACAGCTGTGGGAAATATGTTGCTGGAACATTCAGCAGATGGTTTCGCTCAACCGACTCACAAAATTGGAAGAAAATTATGTTAAACTTCGCAAACATTTCTGTTTTGACATTCCCTGAAACATATTCACTAACTTCCTGAAAATATTACAAGCAGAACACTATTGGGATATAAATCTAAACATTTTTACACATTCCAATAAAATTTCACAGAATGTTCCTCAAACGGATTGAGTACAACACTGATATAATGTACTGACCATAACCTTCCCAAAACATTGACGCTAGTGGCATGTAAAGGTATGACAACTTCAAAAAATCAATGAAGAAGACAAAGGAATCGGTGTCATTAGATCTCCATGTACAGATTATTTCTATGACAAAAAGCTCAGATTCCGTGCACCATGCTATGTTTTCCCGATGATATTATGCACTCGCCCTCTCTTTTTTGTGATGTTGAGGGGCACGACTGAGACTAATTAGTTTCAAACATTGCATAATCTCGCGAAAGTGAGATTGACATATAGTCCTAGGGCTACGCAACTGCAGGTCACAATTTAATAGATGTGATTTCAACACCTTTATCAATGACAGTATATTTATTGACGCATAACTAATTAACCAAGAACTTGTGTTTGTATTGGTCTCGCGTAAGCACGATCCCCGGGCATTGTTGATTATCTAGATTCCTAGTTTATTATTAGCGCTCATTGGGTTTAATTGCATGACATATTGTTGACACCCTGTTTTTCATAGTTTTATTACTTTTTGTGTATTGAATATAGGCTCATTTGAAAGCCAAGACTCTGATCTATTGAACTATATGATAAAAAAAATTATGTAATTTATGTGCTTTAAACGACTCTACAGAAAAATGGTTAAATTTTTTGATGAGACTTTAGTACAATGGTTTGGGTATGGTGTTTGGTCGTGGGATCAGTTTTTAGCCAATTGTTACATAACAGGTCTTCTTAAATAGCGTCAAACTCGATTTTGCATATCAAATAAATGCACAAGCATATCACATTTATTTTTGCGTTAATGAGAGGTTTCGTCAGAGGGGTTCCTTCTTTAACTGTCCTAAAAAACAGGCTTTTTTAGAATACCCATGCGGTAAATCAATTAACAAATCAAATGTAGGTAAAATCATCAACTGTGGATTGTCCATTGACAAATAACTACAAACTGTAAGCTAACCACTTCAGTTTAGTTCTGAGTTATTCGCTTAGAATAAACCTTTCTGATGAGGTGATATGTGTTGGTAAACAGATATGCAGGTAAATAAAAAAACAATAATTGTGTGTTATTGCATATTATTCTAAAGTCTTTAGAAATGCAAAGTACAGATATGTAATACATGTAAAAAATAAAATTTTCAACGAAAAGATTTGGTAACATTTAGTTGTCTAGAAGTAAGGCAGCAACCTGTCTTCTCAAATTTTTTGTATAGGCTTGTTTGAAGTAAGTCACTTATTATTACTTGAATGCTTATAAGAAAAGCTAAAGAAAACAAATTGAAATTAGGTTGCAGCCTTAAAGCAAAACAGTTGCAGTCTCTAACACATTGTTGAATTTTAAAGTCTTACCTATTTTAAATCATAATAAAATAACGCATAAATTTAAAGTTGAATAAAGCCAGTACTACTCTCAATCTAATATGGTTATTAAAATATTTGAATAATGTAAGAACAAGCTTTTTGGAGTTGCCCCCTTAATGATGTACATGTAGACATGCCTCTTGGGTATTCCAAGTTTGCTCTGCTTAAAACCTTGATATGCTAAATAGTTAGTAGCTAAAAGTGCTTTCAACCTGCTAAAAGTATTTACATTTTGTACTCCAGAATTTCCAAACTTGATTCTATTTTTTCAATTTTTAATATAAAAAACACAGTTAAAAAAAGAACAGAAATAGATCTACCATAAATTCCAGGGCACAAGTTGACACAGCGTATAAGCTGAGATTTAAAGTTTTGTTTAAAGTTTTTTGTTTCGACATGGACTGGTCACAAACCCTTTTTGGCTCAAACTGTTTGGTTGCTAATACATGTAGTTCAGTCAGGATCATAGGTGGCAAAGAACAGCTGAAGAAATGCATTCAAAAACAGCACAACCAGAGGTTCCTGTTTCTATGCTTTCAGCAAAACTACACTTAGCAAAATAATGAGAGAAGGAAGATCAAAATCACAGAGCACAAAAAACAGCCTTTCACCCACGTATTGGCCCTCTCACTAAAAGAACAAATCTGCTCCAGTTCACAATATGTATTTAACAGAATTGCAATGCTGTAAGCCAGGTTTCTGTCAAGAATTTGGATTCAAACACACAAAAAAAACAGATAGATGAATGATAGTAGATGTATCAAATAAATTACCAAGGTTTGGGCTAGTTGGCAGATACTATACGGAAAAGAGCCTTACTTTCGAATAAGAACATGTTATGCTGGAAAAGAATCTTAGTGATGACCAATTGAATGGTGAAAAATCTAACTTTGTGTTTGATTCATCTCATGTTGAGTATGATTACTAGTATGTTACTATTTCATAAATCAATTCCTATATGACATATCATGTAGTTTTGAGTTGTGACAGTTGAGATTCACTAAATCTGAGGAAAGGCAAAGACTTGCATTTGACAAACAGTAAGTCACAACAGTTTCTCATCTTAGAGTGAAACTAATGAGTAACAACCAGTGTAAAAGTTAGTTTTACTTACAAAAGAAAACTCCCAGGCTGCAAAAAGCTCTAATCATCTGCAATATCAATAGCCCAAAACTGTCAAAATCAATGTTAATACATTTGGAATTCTTATTATCAATATTACACGAGTGAATCACCATTAAAATGTTAATTAAATTTTTGTATAACAACTTTAAATTTGTATCGACTTAAGAAGAAATAAAACAAGAAAGCAAACATTTCTTGTGGTTCTGTTTGATATTATAAGTCACAGTGAATATTTTAAAATTTTTTAAAGATTTACGGTGAGGATTTTCAACTTTCCAAAACATCAAACTTTATAAATTGTCAAAATTATAACTAAATTTTGTGACTGAGCCCTTGAAAAATGCCATTCATGTGCCCGACAAACTCAAACAGGTGTTTTGTTTACCATGACACAATTGAGACTTGTAACTCAGTTTGTAAAAAATTATAAGACCTAAACTGACAAAAAATTTTCAAACTAAAATATGGAAGATCTAAGCCAGTCTTATCTGGTGTCAAATACCTGTTTTGTTTGATTTTGTGAAGAATGTATTTTATTCTTATTTATTGTGCAATCTCCACTGTGGAAGCAATGGTCATATTTTACAACATGCTTTCCACAAAGCACCATGGAAAGTAAACAAAATAGCATTAGTTATATCAACACAAAATTGGAAAAAAATTACTTTGTGGTCTTTTTAATATAGGAGTATTGAAGTTGAAGCCATAGAATATGTAAAAAACTAACTTAGGGATTGGTATGACTAATATATAAACCAAAAGTTACAAATTATAAGCACTGCGAAAATAGCTAAGGTAAAAATACAAGACTAAGGTCCTTGGAGCCAACATAGTCTTTTTTAATACATTGGTTAGATAGTTTATGAATTCAATTCACTCGCGAGTCTGTTTCTTGGTAGTTTAAAGGCTGGTTGTCACTTTTTTTCATTTCTGCCATCAACTTGCTCTGAATCACTTAGTCTTTTTGAGTTTCTCTCTTACTGGCACTATTACCACAGCTGTCAAAAGTTTAATGAAGATTTCATTGGTATGTATTGAGTCAATATGTAAAAGATCATACTACTCGCACTCATTGAAAAAAATATAATTTTTAGTAAAAATCCTTCACTTCTGTATTAGAATCAATCTACTTGTTAATTTAATACAATCATATATTTTGGTAAATACATTGCTACAGCGTCGAGCAAGTTTTGAGCTAGACCGTCCTTTCCAGCAGTCGAAAAATTTCACCTATCAATGCAAGTCAATTTGAAGTCTTCTGCAACTACTATGATTCAATCACAATCACCTTTTTTCCTTTGGCACAACAATACATTAGCTTCAGGCACTTGGAACCGGCTCAATGAGCCCTTTTTCAAGCGGTATTGTACCTTCTGTTTTGTTGAGGCCTTTCTTGGGCATCAGTGGACGTAGGAGCCAGAGTAGTTTGTCGTTTTCTTTAGTGGCATAGAGTGCTCTACTATGTAAGTTTGGCCCATGTATCTTACTCCTTGCTGAAAAGTGTTTGGTACCACATGAGAAGATTGGTGAGTCATTTGGCCTAACGAGGGTTTTTCCATTTTTTGTCATTTGTGATTCATACAGTAAGTTTTCTAAATGAATTAGCGCCCCAGATTCTTGCTTTTAAAATATTTTGGTCTGTAGCTCCAAATGGTGTAGAGCAGTAAGTCTACTTTCAAGTTCTAAGCACAAAGTTTTACTGTTTGATGTGAACTTGAACTGCTCGGTGAGATATAGGCACCATGTGACTACACTACCCTGTGACAGGCTGGTTCAAGCTACTAGCTAACAGGGACCCTTGGGCAACCACTATCAGGTTTTATGAACAGTAAATTTGGGTGGCAATTCATCATAGAATGACCATATCGGTTTAGGTTGGAATCAACAGGTCTGTTACTACCCGCATCTTTCTCATAGCAGAAATCCGTGTCTATCTGTGCGCATCAGATATCTTCTGTCCGTTTGAGCTACAAGTTGCCGGGACTCTATCAAGCATTAGTGGGCCACCAGGCTCAGCACTTTTAAGATGGGAATTTCATTGATCTGGTCACTACAAATACCTCAGTATTTACTTATCACAATCAAGCTGGCAGTTGGATCATCTCATAGAGAAGTAGCCAGGTCACATTAGCTATGGCCATGGTTATTAGTCTTTTCTGTTTGACATTGTGCTGCTTTGAGAAGCCGGGTCAAAAACCACCTTGCTCAGCAAGTTTGTGGTGCTCCTCCATGTTCATATGGTATAACATGGATCAACTATTTAGCTTTGTCTGAAAAATTAGTTAGTCAAAAAAGGCTGATCCTATGCTTGCATCCTAATCCACTCAGCACCGTCCCTGTTTCAAGAAGCAATATAACACTGTCCATGCATATTTGAGCATGCCATTTGTAAGGCAGGTGCAAAGTTTGATAGTTGATTGGTAGGCCAAAGGCTTCTGGAGTTGGAGATGGTCCTGCCACATTTGTGGCATGGTTCCAGTAGGCCAATGGTTCAGCTTTGATGCTTTTACACTAAAGCTTTACCTTGCAAAGCATTAAGTGTTCATCAATTACTCATGTTTACATTAAAGTGTCTTACCGCCTGTTGGTGCACTTTTAGAGTTGGTGTTTTTAATGTTTTTATTGTTTTCATCATTGACTCTACTCATTTGGTGGTGCATCTGATTTTTGTTGTGGATTTAGACATTGTATTAGTTTGTAAGAAAGATCATTTAACTCTTTCACTACCGCATTAAAACCATACCGAATGATTGTTCTGCCTGAATTAATAAATCGAACTTTTCGAAAAGCCGATACACCGCTTGTATTTAAGCAATATCTCGGATATAAAAACAGGTATCATTTTACTGTAAAATGTATCTTATTCAAAACAAAATTTACTACAAGATCAGTACAAAGTGAATTCCATTCTCGTCAAATATCTAACGTTAAGTTAGTATCTAAAGCATTAAGTTTTAGAGCAGTCATTTCCGGCTAACAAAGTATCACATAACTCAGTTTAAGCAAACAAAAAGTGTATCAACTGTAAAACAACAGAACACATCCACTATGTTAAATGTTGACACTTGAATTATATTTTTCTAAAAAATGGTCAAATTAAGAGATATGCTAGTGGCCACTTAGATTCAAAAACAAGTTTGTGTATTGTTGAATCGTAGGTACATGACTTCTAAAATATTTTGTCAGTCTGTACTCAAGTACAGAATCAACGCTTTTTATACCACTAAGTATTTTTTATATTTCTATATTGTACTTCTATATATTTTGTATAGGCTACACTACTATAGAATAATGTACTTTTTCCATATTTTGTTTAGTAATAATTACATGAGTGAATATTTTGGATTAATAGAGAAATATTAGTATATTTGGAAGTAATATTTGGGTTTTCGTGTTGTTTGAGTTTATATGTCGTCGATATCTTTCATTGGCATAACACGCTATATAACCTGCTAGCAAAGTTAAAAAAACAGGAAGTTAATAAGAGTTCAATGTCACTATTAGTTAACTCATAAACTCGATGTACATGAAATATGCTACTTAGAACAAACAACGCAAGCTAATTCAGCATCCTGAATATAAGGTGGACAGTATCCAAGCTGGCTGCAGCTTCCTTGAACAAAATAGAACAGTGCTCCATCTGTATTGGCATGTAGTCCAGTTAGGGCTTCTGGTTCTTTGTCCATACATACATAGTTATACGCCCTTTTGTGATTGCGGTGCCCTGACATCAGATATCCTTCGTACTCCTAAACCAATGTGAGCTCAGTTTTTTATATTTATTAATTACTCACATTTCCATATTTACTACCTTCATTACATATGCCTATTTATTTTAATGGGAATTTTAGTCTATTTTGTTTCTGATCTGCATCTTATCATTCTATTTTATTTATTTATGCCTGTAATAAATTTGAGAAAGCAAATTTATTTCTACTATGGTACTATGATGATAAGAGCATTTATGCTAAAACACATCTTGTGTCAAACTGAGCAGCTGAGAAAACTTGCTACAAAATACCGTATGGTGCTATTCTATTTTGTGTATGAAGGTAGCAAATTAATCTATTCCTTGCTAATTTGCATGTTTTGGCTTAAGGGTATATGAAATAGAACACATGACCCCACCAAATTTATTAAACCAAATTGCTATTTTGAAACTGTCCTTTGTAATATCTGCCTATATGCAAGGGAGGTTTATGTAAGAGTACATGTATATATGGTACTTCACCTTATTCCAAGATGATGGACAAGTTCTTTTAGCAGGTATCATAATAGTTGTAGACCTGCTCGAAAGATAGCATCGAGAACAGGGTACATTCTGGTTGTGCATACGGCTAGGAAATATATATGAGTTGGTCTGGTACTCTGCTCCATATATGTAATTACCCTGATCACCAGCTAAATATGAGTTATACTCTGGTTCTGAAGGAAGACATGTATAGACAGATGAGCCTCCTTCATGGGTATAGTGTTGCCCTGCGGCTAGCCCTGTAGGACACATCAACAAATCTTCAAATATTAACTATTAAATATTAACTGCCATAATATTCAGCACTTGAAATAACTGAATACACAAACAATATATTCTGATCATTTCGCAAAATTATAATAAATCAAATAAATGGCAAATCTCATTCTCGGCTTGATAAAGCTAGCAGCAAGGAACTAGAAGGAAGTGGATATTTTTTGCAGCCAACCTGTGTAGAGGAGCTCTGAAGAATTACTACATGATTTTCTGCCCCATCTGATGTACGAACTTCCTCCTCCAGAAGCTGGTTGTATGTCAGCTACAAAATGATGAAGTTTCACGTTGCAAAATTTTCAAATTTTATAAAAGTAAGGTCTAGTTTTCCATTTTTGCTTATTTCAGACTTAAGTCTCATACTTTTCCGGTTTGTACCTAAATCTTTTACAAAATAGGAAGTTGAGAACTTATCGGTATTCTACCATAGATCATATATTACATCTACCATGAGAAAACTCTCTGTTGCTTTCAAAATAATAGTTCTGGTTATTCAAATTCTTCTTGATACCAACTCTTCAACATTCTAGGTAACTTTTTACAGTGTACTGCAAAAAGAGAGACTCAACTAACCTGCTGAAGAGGGTTCCCTCCTCTCCTCATCTACTTGCAGTTGCTCTTCAAGTTCTTCCAACTTTCTGTTGTTACTTTGGAGGAGAGTCAGCAATCCATGAGCAATTGTTTGGTTAAACTCTTGTAGGAGTTGTTCTGAAAATAATAACAGTGTTTTTTATCTCAGGAAATAGTATAAAGCTTGGTGATGCAATACTTTTTCACTCTGTAAATACTTTACTCTAAACTGATATGAAATGTGTTCTTTTTTCATTGACATCATATTTTTTTACAACGGTGCTCGACTTGCTAAGTATCAGAAACATACCATTATCAGAATGCCTCTCAGATGGTCGCGCTACAACAGACTCGTTCTGGTTTACCAATTTCTCAACCCTCATTCTCAGGTCAGTCAGATCTGACTCTTCACAATCTCTACCATCTCTACCATCCCTTCCATCTCTCCCAGGAAGTCCTCTCAAGTATGGCAGTTGTCCTATGGTTAAAATATGCGACAAGGTTTTTGTTTCCTTTTTTTGCTGAAATTTTGCATGAGCACAGGTTGTTAAAGCTTTTAGGAGTTTCTAGTGAGTATTTTAGGAATACAAAACGCATCAGCATTAAGATAAGAAAAAAATAAATTTCAAGTTTCCAAACACTTATCTTCTGTCTGTCAACGACTTTTTATTAGACATACAAACAAGTTCATTAGTAACTCTACTGACATCACCAACATATACATGTATACCTACATTTAATACCCACCCTATATCTAACTCTGATTCAGCCTACCCTAAAGTTTATTTGTATTGAGGAATTGTGCTCTTCTGACCAACACTGACTGATCTTGCCAGTAAGGTTTATATTTTTTTTTATGCTTTATAGTTAATCTTAAGTGAAACTGAAGTTTAAATTTTATAGCTGTTCAATATTTTGAGCAGCTAAAGCTTGTAACGGAAATTTTTCAAGCTCACAGGCACAAAGTAGTTTCAGTTTATGATATACCGAGGTCATTTAAAAAATTTTGTAATGCACACTTCTATGATTCTCATCAATCATTTGAGAATTATCTATTTATGTTAGTAGTGCATTGAGAAAACAACTTCCTTTTCATTATATTATCATGGCAATAACCACATTATACTTGAAAAAAACATATATCTGATGTAAAGCTACATGTAGGTGACTAAACAAATCTACCATTAAAGTACTGTGTGTGGTTATACAAATTGTATGAAAATCACAAACTGACTAAAAATTTCCCTGTCATACAGCCCTCAACCAAAATGATAATGGAACAAGAAAGGGTACTGCCGGTTGAGAAATGCAATATTAGCAGTCAAATGGCACTGCAGTGCAATAGAAGAATTGCAATGGTAGCTGCCATAGCTGTAATGTACTGGGTATTATGATGTACAACTGTTATGTTTCTGCACAGAAGCAATCAAATAGAGTATTAAATTAGAGAAATGTGGTTTATTGCACGCTCCAGAGACAACTGATTTGATAACAGAAAACCCAAGTATTTATATGTTTGGTCATAGAAAAGCTTTGTAAAAAGCTACAAGCATTATTAATAGCTATAATGAGACAATAATATTAGCTTGTATAAAGCTTTAGCTAATAAGCATAATGTTTGTTTGCAAGGTACCAATAATACTTGGCACTTGCATGACACCTCCTCACTAAGCTAAAGGTTCTTTCTGGTTCTCTTAGACCTTCGGGGTTTGTCTCTGCTATACTCCTCTCCATCAGGTAGACGAGGGTTGCGTGGTCTTCTTCTAGACGGAGGTTGCTCTGTTACAGTTGTAGGGGCTGGTAGTTGCAGTTTTGTCTCCTCTGTTATATCAGGTTTATCTCCAGGGTCTTGATCTTCTTCTGTTGCGTATCTTGGTCTGAGTTGTTCAACATGTCTTCTCCAAGTAGGTCCCTTTGGTACCACTTTGACATTGAGACTACGAGTTCCATATATCTTAGTAACAATGGCTGGAACCCATCTAGGTTGTCTGTTGCGTCTAGGTCCATGATACAAGGCATAGCATGGTGCTCCAAGATTGTAGCTGTGTATCTTGCTAACTGTCTTTTCTGCAGATCGGTTGACTTCTCTGGATTGATGAAACTGTGCTATGTGTGCGGGTGATGGCAATAGGGTGTCAATCTTGCATCTCATCTGTCTTCCATTCAGCAGCTGACTGGGAGAGTATCCTGTAGGAAGTGGTGTCCTTCTATAGTGCATCAGGAACTGTTGTGCGTTGAAGTGTGCTAAGACACTATCAGTTGATAGCATATCTTTCAGTTTGTTGAAGCTCTTTTCTTGTTCAGTGCCCCACTTCCAGGTCTCTCCTTTGCGTGACAGTTTATGCAATGGTCCTGTGAGTTGTGACAGATTGGGTATGAACTTGCTGTAGAATTGTGTAGCTCCTAAGAAAGATCTTAGCTGAGTTAAGTCTGTTGGGACTGGCATCTGTTGTACTGCATCTGCCTTCTTTCCTTTAGTGATTCCCTTTGAAGTGAGTCTGTGTCCCAGATACTCTACTGTCGGTTGAGCAAAACAGCACTTGTCTTTTTTACATCTGAGCCCTCTTTCTTCTAATCTTTGAAGAAGTCGACGTAAGTTTTGTAGATGGCTCTCTGCATTGGCTCCACTCACTAGTATATCATCTAGGTATACTGCTACTCCTGGGAGGTCTTGTGTCAGTTGCTCCATGATTTCTTGAAAATACCCTGGTGCTGAGCTTATGCCAAAGGGCAACCTCTTCTGTAGTAGTACTCCTCGGTGTGTTGATAGTGCTAGTCGTCGTTGACTTTCTGGTGCCAACAATATTTGATTGTAGGCATCTGCTAAATCAATCTTTGTGTAGCAATAGCCTCCACCTAGTTTTCTGATTAGATCTTCTGGTAGTGGGATAGGTTTCCTATGTGTTTCTAGCTGATTATTGATAGTTTTGGAGTAGTCTCCACATACTCTGATCTTCCCTGCAGCTTGACCTGTTGTAGATTTGCGTATAGGTACAACTGGTGTTCCATACTGGTTGAATTGAGTTGGTTCCCATATGCCTTTAGCTACACCTGCTTCGTATGCTTGGTTGAGCTCTTCTGTCAAGGCGATAGGAACTGGTCTGGGTCGGCAGAAGACTGGCTTTGTTGAAGGTTTGAAGTTTATCTCTAGTTCAAAGTTCTTGAGACATCCTAGCTCGTCTTTGAATATTTCTGGAAATTCTTTGCACATCTCCTTACACTTGATTTGTAACCTCCCATCTGGCTGGTTCTCTGTGATTGTTGATACAAGGTTCTGTTGTAGCTTGTCATCAATAGAGATGCCTAGTTGCTGTATAGCAGTTCTTCCTAGTAGGTTGAGATCTTGTACAGCACTAATCACAAATGGTAGTCTGACTTCTTTCTGTGCATCCAATTGGGCAGTTAGCTCACATCTGCCAAGCGTCTCTATGAGATGTCCTGAGGCTGATTTGTAGTTAACTGTAGTAGGTTTTAGGTTTGGCTTTCCTAGCTTCTCCCATATTGATTTACAGATGAAGTTGTCACAAGCTCCAGTGTCCAGTTCAAGTGTGAAGTTGTCTCCCTCCAGTTTGATGTTTTCAGCAAGTTTCACCATCTTGGTTGATGTGCATTCTATCATCTTTACTGGTTTTCCTGCTGCAGATGATTTCTTTTTCTTGCATGCTCTTTCTATGTGACCTTGTTTAGAACAAAAGTTGCAGGTGGCTGCTTTGAATCTGCAGTCATCCGCTGTATGGTTAGTTCGGTCACATCTGTAGCATAGCTTTCCTTCCTTCTGCTTGTCAGGTGTAGAGTTGTTTTTCTGGAGTGGTTTGTATCTTGATTTCTGTTGAGCAACCTTGTTGACTTTAGACGAGTTTCCATAAACTGTCTCTTTGGCAACTTTAGCCGCTTCTTCTGTTTCCTGTGCTACCTGTATAGCTTTGTTGAAGTTGAGTTCATTGTCCTTGACCTTGAAGAGAGATTTGAGAACTGCTTCATTGTTTACAGAGCATATAAATCTTGTTCTGAGAGCCTCATCTAATGGATCTGTAATGTCTATGAAGGCACATGTAGTTGCATCTTGACGAATTCTGGCAGCTAACTCTTGAATAGTTTCTCCAGGTTTCCTCTGCATGTCACTCCAATACTTGTAACGCTCTCTAACAATGAAGCGCTTAGGGTCATACTGGTCTTTGAGAAATTCCAGTATTTCATCCATGTTGAGGTCGTTGATCTGCTTGGGTGTTGAAAGCTGAGCTGCCATATTACTAAGCTGCTTGTAGAGTGTAGGCTGTTGGTTGGTGAGAAAAGTGCCAGCAATCTTGTCTTGATGAATAGAATTTGCTGCAATGAAGGTGTTGAATCTGTCTATGTAATCTGTTAGTAGCTCTGCTGTTGGGTCAAAACCTGGGAAGGCTGGAACAGCGGTTGCAGCTGTTTCTTGTTTCCGTTGTAGGTTTTGTAGTAGTAGCTCCATCAGTTTTTGATTCTCCTCCATTCTTTCATCTTGCTGACGTCTGTATACCTCCTGTTGCTGCTTGAACTCCTCATGCTGCTGTTGTCTATGCTCTTCTTGCTGACGTCTGTATTCCTCTTGTTGCTGCTTGAACTCCTCATGCTGCTGTTGTCTATGCTCTTCTCGCTGACGTCTGTATTCCTCTTGCTGTTGTCTCTGGTCCTCCTGCTGCTTCTGCATTAGCTTGATCAGGTCTGCTACTTCTGCCATTGTAGTGGTGCAATTTTGCAATGCGTATCTGAACAAAACTCTTTGTAACTGTTCAAAAGAGAAATCCTTGTCGCCAATTAGCTTCTGTTATGTTTCTGCACAGAAGCAATCAAATAGAGTATTAAATTAGAGAAATGTGGTTTATTGCACGCTCCAGAGACAACTGATTTGATAACAGAAAACCCAAGTATTTATATGTTTGGTCATAGAAAAGCTTTGTAAAAAGCTACAAGCATTATTAATAGCTATAATGAGACAATAATATTAGCTTGTATAAAGCTTTAGCTAATAAGCATAATGTTTGTTTGCAAGGTACCAATAATACTTGGCACTTGCATGACAACAACAAACAGCAATAATGAAAGGAAAAGATTATATGTCTCTTCTCTGCTATAGGAGAAATGCAATATTAGAAAATGGCATGCTGCTGTGTAATATACACAGGCGGGTATATTATATTATATTTTTAATTATAAAAATATAATATAATTATATTTTTATAATTAAATCTTATAATAATCCTATAAAACCAAAAAACATTCTTATAATTAAATATTGTAATAATCTTATAAGAATTGTTAAAAAAATATCATCGTCATTTCCTGTACTTTCACTGCTTTGGACATCAGTTGGAATACTAATTAACTCATTATAAGTATCCAAATTGTCAGAGTCCGGTAGAATCGGCAAACAAGAAACGTTACTTTTCAGTACTTCTACGTTAATTACAGAAACCTTCGGCAATTGGACAATGCCATAGACTGGTGAAATGTGCACGTTTTTCTGGTGAATGGTTTGTACTCTTTGTCGCACGGCCTTATCGGTGTTTCCTTTTCCGGTCCTAATTTTGATTAAGAAAAGCTTGTCAAGTTTTTATTGCGATTTTAGGCCAAATTAATCTGTCTATTTATGTTTAATCTGATCAGATGGGTTAGTTTTAGGATATTGCAGAAACTGTTCAAAGACTTGGTAACATATTTAAATATGTTTATATGTGTTTGTATCATTATTATAGTTAAACGACTCTACACAAAAACGGTTACCTTTTTTGATGGGATTATTGTACAAGGGCTTGGTAATGGCCGTTGACGGATAATTTTTCAGGAGTTGTGTGCGCTTATGCATTTATCATATCTCACGACCAAACATTTTCTTCGCTGGTGTTTGGTCGTGAACTAACTTTCTTGCTAAATATATTGCTTTGATATAAAAAACTGAAAATAAAAAATCTATTAAAATGTTGCTATAGTGCTTGCAGAGTTTTGCTAACTTACCTGGTGATAATTGACTAAGCACACCATCACTGACATCTTCGTCTTCTGCTGATCTTTTATGTATGGTATGTTCCAGATCAGTTGAAGACATCATTGACACCTAAATATAAAGTTTTCAAATATCACAATCCCGTAAACCTCTGCATATGAAACAGCTTCTCGTCCAATAAGTGAACAGCTCAAATTTCTTTATCTTTTGATTAAGTCTTTAACAATTGATGCGACATCAATTCTTGATTTTTTTTCTATAAACAAAGTTTTATGCTAAAAAAAAATCTATGCTAGGCAAAAGTGCATGTTTTAAGTCCAATGTCTAGATTTTTCACAGTGTACTTTGAACATGCTTCATTATCATATTGTGAGTTATATACACGTAGAGTTGCAAGTGCTTAGTCATTTATATGTACCTACATTTTCAGACACTCAACCATGTTTAAAAGAAATGATTTTTAAAATGAAAACAAACTCTCATGCAACCATTCAAAATGTAATAACAACGTACAAGTCATTAAACTCTCCCATACACTCCTACTTGTACCAGTCTACAATAACCTCTTGTAAAATTGGCTATTACCAGGGTAAAGTGTAGTTATTGTAATATTACTAGGGTCAAGTGTAGTTATTGTAATATTACTAGGGTCAAGTGTACTGTAGTTATTGTAATATACATATTCCATAACTTCTCACCTGTTTTCCATTTCCTTCTAGCTCATCTAGTCTACTGGTTAAATGATCAACATCCTTCTTTAACAACTGGTAACTTATTTGGGAGTAGACAGAGACAACCAGAGCAGATATTGCTATAACAGCAGTCAAAATTTGGATGGCATCATTACGCTTCTGTTGCTTGACTACGCAGCCTTTTTCCATTGTGTAATCTAAAATTAGTATACAGTACTTATAAATAAAATACTTCAAATAATGAGTTTTACTTAAATCACTACATTTATTGCTCAACAAATTATATGTGAAACGGTAATCATAGTATAATAACATAATAATAAGTAATACCAGAAAAGCAAATTCTTATATGAGAATTCATTACAAAATTTCTCTCCAATGCTTTTAACTGAAACTATTTTTCTTACATATGAATTGTATAACTGTATAATTTTTAACTAAATAAGTTCAATTTGCAGTAAAACCAAAATTCATACTGAAAAGACATTTTTATAAGTTTAAAATATTAAAGTTTCCTAAAAACCTTTGTGTATATGGTTTTTGAATTTAACATTCTACTCTGATAAGTAGAATCAATGACTAGTTGTATATGTAATATACTTGCCTTAGACAGCAGCACCTTCTGGTTACTGATATTCATGTCTAGCTGCTTTTATACTTTAGTAGAGCATCAGTTTCCGTTTATGGAAAATTAGGTCAAGTCATATGATGTTACATCCTCATCTGGTTTAAATATTACATCTTACACATTTTACTGATTCTCTCATTCCGCTAGCAAAAGCATTCAATCAGTTCTGACAGCTGTCTACCCAAGATCATCTGCATAAGTCATTAAGACAAAAAGTTAGTTTGGTCTGTAAACACTCCATTTCATCAAAACAGATGTAATGAGGATCACACAATGTCAGTGCTTTCAACCTCCACTTACACCAACCATTTTTAAACTATTGCAGAAGTTTCTATTTTCAAGTATACTCTTATGTGAATTGTATTAGCTAATTTTGTGTTTAATATTGACCACACAAATAATAAATAAAGTAGATCTTAGTATAAACCCCGCTGTTGTCTGCTGACGATAAATGGTTTCACATGAGTTCAACATACTGTATGTCATTGATTTATACTTGATCATGGCTGCAAAGTTATTGAGACTGATAAATCTTTTCAAACACTCAATACTTCATTATTTGCATGGTCAATGGTATCGCCATATCTTTCACTCATATATGTTTGCAGCATTATTTAGAGAATATCGTGTACAAAAAACATTCTTTTATGACAAAAGTTGACAAATTTCTTTACTTTTACACAAATATCTGTTTTACAAATGTTTAGTTTTGCAAGTTTATAGGTAGGGGAAGTGGAGGTACAATGGGATATTGAAGTAAAATGGGATAGGGCAATATTATGTATTATTATATTATGTTCTAGAGCCTGTAGGCCCTGAATCAATGTGCATCACTAACCATATGCATAAACCTGTTATTCTTTTTGATATAAAAAATTCTCTGGGAGAAACTTGATGAACAATGATTAATTCATTTATCACAAAAGTTTCCATTAAAGCTCTGGACAGCCATCAGGAGATTTTGTCACTTTATGCATGCCTGAAATACAGATACTAAAAATATAAACAATTTTAATAGAATAAACACTTGTGAAAGGACTGGTCTAGCTGGAAAAAAAATGAAATCATAGCTTGTGTGGAGGAAATAGTACTGTTATAAATATTACAGCATGATTCACCAGATATTTTATAAAAGCCTTTTACGCCTAATCTTTCCATCGTATGTAAATAACAACTATTTAACCTAGTTACCCCTGTTTCTTAATTCTAGCGACGCTACCACAGGCTATCACATATGATTCGACTTCGAAAACAATAGCATCGATTGCCAAGAAGCTGACACTGGTAGAATAGACAGCAAATAATTCTTGTGAAATACAGAGACATGCAGGAAAACATCATGCTTTGAAAAGCACAATATTTGGCCACTCAATAAAGATGTAACAATAGAAAGTACCATTTAGTATTTTAAAAAGAATAAATCATTAATGATTACAAGAAGTAATACTCTCCCGAAGTATTAGAATAGACCGACATCTATCGAAGATGCTGCATGAAATAGCTATGAAAAGCTGAAATCGTTAAAGACTTTTTTGATTTATGTAGCATTATTAGATTGTAATTGATTGTTTTAGATAACATTGTAATTAATGATATCAACTCATTAAGAAAATGATTAATTCTGTTGATTTGTGGTTTAAGACTAAATCATACTTAGCTAGATAAACTTTTTCCACTTTATAAAAAGTCAAAAATTCATGACATTAGAGATTGTTTGCTTCAGTATTATTATCAAAGCCATACAAATAAGGCTGACTACATGACCTGAGTCATAGGCTTCTTTAACTTGTTTTTGTAGTATTGTATGTCATAAAGCATAATCATAATGTAAACGCTGTCACAAAATGTTACATAACAACTCTATGACGATGTACAACTTGAGGAAAAATGGCCTAGTAAATGATATCAAACATACTTCGTATATCAGTAGTACTGAGTGGTAAAACTAACTTACTCTATATATTCATTTAGTACTACTGACTTTAAGAACTAACTTACTTTATATATTAGTACTAATGACTTATAGAACTAACTTACTCTGTATATTAGTATCACTGATTTATAGAACTAACATACTTTATAAATTAGTTAAATTATCACTCCGGTAGATATTAAAGCTGAAGGAAGTATGTTATTACTTTCTTACCAAATTTATATACAAGTACTTCACATACATTGTATATTTCTATCATTGGAACCTACTTTTCCAATTTAAGATCAATGGTTTCAACTGAGTTCAAAATATTTCATTAATTTATACTTGATCATGTCTGTAAAGTTCTTGAGAGTGATAAATATTTGGTAATACTCAATACTTCATTAATTGCAGGGTCAATGGTATCGCCATATATCTTTCACTCATGTATGTTTGCAGCGTTTTTTAGAGAATATCGTGTACAGAAAACATTCCTTTATGACAAAAAATGACAAATTTCTTTACTTTTACAAAAATGTCTGTTTTACACATGTTTAGTTTTGCAAGTATATAGATAAGGGACGTGGGGGTTTAACGGGATGTTGAAGTAAAATGGGATAGGGCAATATTATGTATATATTGGACAGTGGTAGCAATTTCTAATTCACACAGATGGAATACCAGTGTCTTATGTTAACTGAATGTTAAGGTGATATTTTATTTTTTCATTCTCAGAAAATTTGACGTCAGTTTTTCAAATTTTTTAAATGTTCTTGCAAAAACTAAAGGTCATTTAACTAGTTACTAAATCTCAAATTATCTGTTTTACAACCTGTCACACCTTTCACAGCCTTTTCAGTTTTTAAGCTGCATATAACATGCAATTAAAAAAATTATCTATTCATTTTTTTAACACATAAAATGTATAGACTAAAAGTATGGGGTAAAATGAGATACTTTGGATCCCAGTTTACCCCATTTTACCCAATGTAATCTTCAAGCCGGTAATCCTAATTCTTGAACTGTCCTAAGTAAACCATCAACACCTGCATTAAACAATGAACGCATTTTTTTTTCATAAACGTTCAGAAGAAATAATTCTCTCTCCTAAAAACCAACTGACGCACTCAAAAAATGTATAGATAACAGAGGGATACTTACCGATGAAGTTTATTTGGTTCATTTGGCAGAAACACCTTCAACAAGTGGCCAACTTACATTTAAAAAACAAACTAAACAGGCTAAGAAAGGGAAGACTCTTATACCAGTAGGTAGCAACCATGACAAGGGAGACCCTAGCTGTCCCTACCACAATGATTCCTACTGGATAGGTAACACTGATAGTAGATGGGTAAAAGCAAGCGTTGCAGTAGCGGGGCTCACAAGCTTTTTGCTGGCCTCGATGATGAGGATGATGACTTTATGTGTGAAATATGCAAATAATTGGATTTTCAATTCATTATTTTAAAGCTGTGCAATTTACGGTATTGTTTTCAAATTAGTAGAGCGGGTAAACACTTGTTAAAAGCATTATTTTGAATTGTACAAACATTGTTACGTATATTAGGGTAGCATCCCATTTTACCCACACTGTTGTTAGAATGGGAAATTGGATTGATTTACAAAACACAATAAAACTCAGTATCATGATAAACAGCTGCAATAAGGCACTGAGTATAAATAAATATATTAGACCTAAACATGCTTGCATTAAAACACTGATTAGTTGTATCTGGATATGAGAAAGGGAAGGTTGTTCTCATTGAAGTCCTTAAAATCAGGTGTGACCACTGATCACTTTGGATTTATCTGTAGGGTCAGAGAACATTTGTTGTTACATTGTCTCATCTTCTGTAGGCCCTGGATCATTGTGCATTACTAACCAGATGCATAAATTTATGCATAGCAGTAACAGATTAATCTGTTACTCAATTTGACAAAAAAATTCTCTGGGGGAAATTTGATGAACAATGATAAATTCATTAATGACAGAAGTTCCCATCAAAGTCCTGAACAGCCATCAGTAGTTTATGTATCTTTATGAGTGCCTGAAATACAAATAGTAAAAACATCAACAATTTTAATTGAATAAACGCTTGTGAAAAGACTGGTCTAGCTGGAAAAAATAAAATCATAGCTGGTGTGGAGGAAATGGTGCTGTTATAAATATTACAGCATGATTTACCAGATATTTTATAAAAGCCTTTTACGCAATCTTCCCATCGTATGTGAATAACAACTAGTTAACCTAGTTATCCATATTTCTTATCTCTAGCAATGCCAGTCCTGGCCATCACATATGATTCGACTTCGAAAACAATAGCACTGATTGCCAAGAAGCTGACACTGGTAGAATAGGCAGCAGTTAATCCTTTGTGAAATACAGAGATACGCAGGAGAACATCATGCCTTGAAAATCACACTAATCATAACGTAATCGCTGTCACAAAATGTTACATAACAACTGTATGACGATGTACAACTTGAGGAAAAATGGCCTAGTAAATGATATCAAACATACTCTGTATATTAGTAGTACTGAGTTGTAAAACTAACTTACTATGTGTCTTAGTATGACTGACTTATATAACTAAATTAATCTATATATATTAGTACTAGCAACTTATAGAACTAACTTACTCTATACATTAGTACTACTGATTTATAGAACTAATTTAATCTATATATTAGTACTACTGACTCATATAACTAACTTACTCTATATATTAGTACTAGTGACTTATTGAACTAACTTACTTTATATGTTAGCACTCCTGACTTATAGAACTACATGTAACTTACTTTATATATTAGTACCTCTGACTTATAGAACTAACTTTATAAATTAGTTATACTATCACTTCGGTAAATATTAAAGCTGAAAAGAACTATGTTCCCACTATTTCATCAAATTTATACACAAGTACTTCACATACATTAACGAAATTGCTGCTGATAGTCTTTCCATTAAAATCATTCCAGTTATTTCGAGACCTTACATAGTGTCTTTTGTTTATAGACCTCCAAATTCTACAATAGATTGGATAACAAAATTTTCAGACTTCGCGAAAGAGTGTTACAGCAACACTGAAGAAATTTTGATACTAGGTGATTTCAATATCAATTTGTTGAACACAAAAGAAAGTTCCAATTGGAAAAGGAAAATATGTAATCCGCTGTCTTTAAAACAGCTGATTGGCGAACCCACAAGAGTAACTGTAAACTCCTCTACATTAATTGATCATGTGTATACAAATTTCTCTCATCACGCCAAGTTTTCTGGAGTACTTAAATTGTCTATGAGTGATCACAATTTAGTATTTATTGTGAGAAAAATTGGTGTTGCACATAAATCTTTTCCTTGAAAAATCACTTATATAGATTACTCCAGATTTATTCCTGATAATATTTCAAATAAGTTTTCCTTCATCAGTTGGAATGATATTTTGATTAAAAAGAACACTAATGACATGATTAACTTATTTAATCAAAAGTTTTCTACGGCTGTCAATGAATTGGCACCTCTTAAAACTAGAAAAGTCAAGTCAGAATCTTTACCTATCTGGCTTGACAAAGAGGTACAGCAAAATATAAAGTTGAGAGAAAAACTGAAAAACTCCAAAGATTGGACTGCTTACAAAAAGCAGTGCAATTTTGTCACAAATCTCATTAAAAGAAAAAAAACAAAATGCATCGACGAACTTGTTAAACAGTCAAAGCTTGGTGATACGCGTAAGCTTTGGCAAGCTTTGAATGTGAAAAATAAGAAACCTCAAAGCCGTGACACTTGTTTGTCAGCTTCAGAACTTAACTCAGATTTTGTGTCTATTGCAAGTAAACTTTCAAATTCAATTTTACCGTCATCCAATCCTTATTTGTCTTGTAAAAACACCGAGTTGAAGACCACATTTAATGAGTTTCCCAAATTTACTCCTCATGATATTGTAAAATACATCAGTAACATTGCTAATTCCAAAGCCTCAGGCATAGACAATATTTCTGTAAAATTGATAAAAGCAACTCTTCCATTCATTGTACCTATTATCACTGATATGTTTAACAGAATTTTGATTGATGACTATTTTTCTTCAGCATGGAAACATGGACGAGTTACTCCATTGTTTAAAGGAGGAGATAATAGCAACCCATCAAATTTCCGCCCTAATTCAGTACTCCCTATTTTATCTAAAGTTCTTGAAAAAGCACTTAAATATTCACATCTACTCTCATTTGTCCAAAAATAATATTTTACATCCTTATCAGTGTGGTTTCAGAAAAAGTCATTCATGCACTGATGCTGTTTATCTCAGATTGTTTGGATTTGAAAACCAGAGGTGAGAAGATTTGCTTGATGTTTTTGGATTTCAGCAAAGCTTTTGACTGTGTCAATCACAAAATATTATATCATAAGCTAGAACTTGCTGGTTTTAAAAATAAATCGTTGCAAATACTTCAATCCTATTTTCACAAAAGGCGCCAAAAGGTTGTCATGAATGACAAGGAATCATTGACACTAGATATAAATGTTGGTGTTCCACAGGGGTCACTTATTGCGCCAGTATTATTTTTAATATATATAAATGATCTTCTTAGACTTATTCCAAAAGGCTTTGCCTACGCCGGTGATACTGTTTTTGTTAGTTATCACAAAGATGTGCAACTTCTTGAGACAAACTGCAATCTCATCATGAAAATTATCAGCAACTGGTGTACAGCAAATCATATGACAATCAATTTACAAAAATAAATCACACTTTCTTCTTTATAATACTGATGAAAACCTTCGAAACAGCTTTACTCTTAAGTTTAACAGTCAATCCATCACTTGTAGACATGAAACAAAATTGTTAGGATTTGTTTTGACAGATCGACTCTCTTGGAATAATCATGTCGACACTGTTTGTAGTAAGGTCACAAAGTCATTGACTCTGCTCCAGTTTTGCAGGCCATACATGAACTCAAAATCTGCTATTGCATTTTATTATCAGTTTATACTTTGCCATATTATTTATGGTATCCACATTTATTATAATCTAGCTCCAAGATATGTCACTAAGGATTTATTTTTGTTGCAAAAAAGAGCATTTCGACTCATTGCAAATTTACATCATATGCCTGCATATATTATTCCAACAAATGATCTTTCCAAATCTCTGCGTCTTCTTACTCTGCCTATGCTAAATAATTATTTTACTTCAATTCAATGTTTCAAGATTTTTCATGGTTTGTGTCCTCGTTTTTTACATGACAATTACAGGTTCTTAACTCATTTCAACTTACGTGATATGAACAAATTGCATACAATCACTAACAATCATTTTGAAAATGTCATTGCCATCTGCTTTAACAATCTTCCACTAAATATCCGTTCTCTTAGCAGAGAAAGGCATTTTCAGCACTATTTGTCAGACTATTAATTCAATTTTAATGGCTAACTGTTGCTGTTTTCCCTTTTTTTTGTTTTTTTTTTGTTTTACTATTGTGGTATGGCCTAATTTGAAAAACATTTATACTTGTGAAATGAAATTATTGCCAATAAAGTACTATATATATATATAAAATTGTATATTTCTATCATTGGAACCTAATTTTCCAATCTATGATACTTACATTACTTTTTCTGGTAGTCTATCGCTCCAGTATACAAAAAACTGACTTGCTTTGGACAATTCATGTATGATCACATCATTCTACTCAATTTACTTACTAACCCCAATGCTTGCATTCATGTTGAGTCATTTCAGGATATAGTTAATAGTAAGGTATTGTGTTGAAACGCATCAACTGCAGTTCATGACCCAGACAACACGAGTTGGAATCCTTAAATTTAAGTTGTTTATTTCTGTCAGCAGCTGGCAGTAATTACAAAATATGCTGTAATGTTTCACAGGTATGGTTATTATAGTTACATGAGTTTTTAAATTTTCTTACCACAATTTACAAATCCAGAACCCAAAGAGTAATTCAAGTCTCACCTATAAATATCAATGTCTGCTTCAACATTGTTGCATTTCCTCATCACAATTAATTACTGCTGCTACACAGACGTATGCTTTGCTGTTTAGCTTACTTAAGCTCTTGGAGGTAGAGCTAATCAATCTAAAATAAACTTGAACTGTTACTTTTTAGATGTCCAAAAAATAACTGAAATAAAAAGTTTTAGTAGAGCCGCTCTAAGGAATTATCATCAACCAGTTTTTGACACTGAGCTGGTGTCAGAATATTCTTTTCCATTCATCTTCAGATGGGCTTCGGTTCTTCGAAACTGTCTTTGTATATCTCTTTGTCGTTGTTTTGTTTTTTATGCTCAGACTCTCGTGCTTTGTTTTTGACATATACATCAGTTTCCTTTTTTGTCCTTCTGAGTATTTGCATGCCTCCCACGTAGGAGTCTGGGTTACACAGTGCCGAACCAGTGTAATACTAAACAATTCTTGTTTTTGGTCACGCAAGGATAAGAATATTATTTAGGAGATCTGATCTGTCTCCAAAAACTACAAGCAAAAATACAAGTATTCCATATTCTTCTGTATTATATTTTACTAGCAGAATGCTTAGCAATGCACGGGTAATAAAATAATTACCCTATGAATTTGAGTAACTTAAGAGTAACTTAAGCTGACTATAATTAACTTATAAGCAAGTATATTAATTCACTATTATAAGAGGATTGTTACACATAATTATCGTTCATGCAGTCAATTTTGATCTTCAAGCATGCAAGTGGTAACCAATAGCACTTCCGAAAGTGTTTCAGGATTGCAAAGTTCAACTGGTGTAATGAGCATGGCCACAGTTATTTCATTGTATAGCAATGTAGCGCCTAACCTGGTGGTAAGCACACTTGTCTGCAAACTTAGAAGTTCCAAGTTTAAATCCAGGGCAATAAAGCGTTTACAGTTCGATAACTATAGCTATAACTGGACCCAGGAACAACAGACAAACACTAGGATTAATATACATATATATAAATCGTATTAAGGTATGTTTGGTTTCAACATAATATAATAACTTGCTATTACGCAGTGGAAAACCACATTATAGCAAACCACACAAAATAAAATATGTTGTCACATTTTTATCATAGTATACTTTAATGCAATAGATAAAAATCTATTAAATTATTCTACAACATATCGTATTATGCTATACTAATACCCTGGCAGTCCGATGTGCAGCAAGAGATTGTTAGGCATAATACCTATACGTACAATTATTCTAAAATAATATTTGGTTATGATTAGGCAGAAGATAGCGCGTTGGGGAGCTATGCTGATGGTTGGGAAATCAATATTCACATGATACAAACTTTCTCGAAGCCAGTCATAACTTACAATTGTAGAACAAACAGCTGAGACTATATTTCTAGTGAAGATTACATCGAAGATTACGGCAAAGATTACGGCTAAGATTACAACAAAGATTACTGCGAAAAAGACAGCAAAGCTTGTAGTAAAGATTACGACAAAGATGCCCGCAAAGAATACAGTGAAAATTACGGTAAAAATTATGACAAAGATTATGGGGAAGATTACGGTGAAGATTATGGTAAATATATTGGTAAAGACTACAGCAAAGCGTACGGTAAAAACTACAATTGTAATAAGTTTTACGGTACATATTGCAGCAAAATCTACTGCAAAGATTATGGTAAATATTGTGGCAAAAATTAAGGCAAAGATTACGGTAAAGATTACGACAAAGATCAGGCAAGAATTACGGCAAAGATTACCTTAATGTAAATTATAGTAAATAGTATAATATGAAGATTACAATAAAATATATAGTAAATATCATCATAGAGTTTATATTAAATTATATTATGTTATGTTGTATTATAATATAATGTTTTTCATTACATTAAGCTATAATATGTTGTATTAAATGTTCTTATATACATGTACATTATGATAAATAAGAATACATTGTAATATATAGTATTATTTTTAGTGTTGTTATAATAATAGTGTAGAAAATATTGAATGAGTGAATTTTTATCTTCTATATTACGTATTTTATAAAAGGTATAAAAATATATTACCTTGTATGACTATAATCGTATAATTGTAATGTCCATTTTAGTAAAAGAAAATTTTACCACCTCTATTTTATGCATTTTGTGAGAATTCATATTACACTATCACGCTACATATAAGGATATTACTGTTCATGTAGCTACATTATTTTGAAAGTTAAATTTAACCAAAATTGCCTTATTGGAAATTTTAAGTTATTTTCTGTTTAGTATATTAGAAACTTTGACAAGAACATCAAGTAAACTTGAAAAAATGCATAGCAAACAATTATTCATGTTAGAAGTATGAGACATAACATCATTTATTTACAGATGCAAATAATGTAAGGAACTCTAGTAGTATCGATAGAATTTGTCTCGTTTAATTTAAATAGACAGAAGCCTGAATATTGTCATTTTTAAAATGTGGAGTGTGGCTATGCGCTATATGCAACTTGTGAACATGCAGCTTATCTTGCATATTCACATCGCCTCTTCTCAGGGTAGTATCACAAGCTTTCCAAATCAATTACAATTTAATAATAAAAAATGAATATACATGTGAACATACTACCAAGTTATGTTACTTACCTCATCTTCTATTATCTTCGCCAGTTCCCCATCAGTATTATCAAAATCACTTTTTCTTTCTAGACTTATCTCCCCTGAGCTAGCTAAAACTGGAACTACTTGCCTCTTTGAGTTGTCCTCCTATAGAGAACTAATCAAGTTTTAGATAGAAAAATTGAGTAAGCAAATAACCAGCAAATTTTTAACTAAAAGCAGAGTTGATTAAAATTTGTTAAATATGCTTTGAAGTTGTTTGCTCTTTACAAGTTATTCTTGCGCAGCATTGTTTGTATTAGTAACCAGCCATATTCTCACAAATTCTTGATACTGCTCATAGCTCGCTGACCTTATAGGAGTTTTTAATATAACAGTAATATTGTAAATAGCATTCAGAGCTCAGGACAACCAGTTAATATGAATTACAGTACAGCTGCTTGGGTTACCTTTCTTATTATTTTATGTTATTCATTAAATATATGTGCTTAGTTGTTACTAATGACACTCTATGTCAATGAGTAGTCGTTACAAACTGTTTTTTATGTTTATACTTATTTGTTACTAACTCAATTCTATGTGTATGCATAGTTATTCCTATCTGCTCTCTACTTAATTCACTCTGCGCTTTGTCTACCTGATACTGTTCATAATTAGGTTTGTCTTTTGCACAAATTTAGCAAACATGAGGGCTTACATTTGTACAGAGTAGGTAATACAGATGCAGATATATAAATAACTGTATAACACATACAGTAGAGAGTTCTATAACGTATACATCCTAAAATGTAAATTACAAATGAAGTAAAAAATATGATGCAAAGTTTTTGCTATGAACTGCAGAAAGAATTTTATCTAGTCCAAATTGTCAAGTAGGGGCAACTTCTCAAAATCAATATGAATGGTCACATATTCCAGCATACTTGTGGAAGAAATGATGTACAAACAGCATTCTATATATTATAAAGACAACTTTTATGACATTTTAGTCAATCGTGATAGCTCGTCGGAAGTGTCGTCAAAACAGAGAATAGGTAGCTGCGCAATTCTTAAAAAATAGGTAAAGGCAATCTATGGGTGCAGGTGTTACAGCGTTCATTTTCCAATATAATTTTACAAGTTGGGAGTATCACTAAAAGCTTTTTTTATCCTAACCATGACCTCTTGATGCAGATAGATAAGGCACAGGTAGACGCAGCTCATTTTATAATAAGATATGATTTTGTTTTCTTTTGTTGCACGGGTATAAAATATTTTTTATTAGTTTTACTTTCTAGAATAGACTTTGCTGTCTAGAATAAAAATAAACATATGGTTGTAAATAAATATTGAATATGTGCCATTCCTCATCAAACTATTTCAAAATTATTACAATCATTGTCTACGAAACCAGAAAAATTTATCAGAAAACAACGATTTCTCTATGCAAATTAATAATATGTAAGCTATGAGGATATCTTAAACAAGAAAAATTTAATCTGAATGACTCATCGGTGTAGACCTGATTACGTTGGTCCTAGCAATTGCTGCTAGGCAGTTATTCAAGAACCATTATTTGGTTATGGTAACTTTGCGATAACATTTCAAGAAAGGCCACTCATTTCCACAGGTATTTGATGTTTAGGATATATTTACACTGACAGTCAAAGTTGACATGCATTGCTATGAACTTTGTCTAAAAAGGAAAATCTCATCCTGTTTCTGCCTTCAAGGTTTTTTCTTGAAACCAATGTTATGATACATCTGTTTGTGAAGTGCGGTTAGGTCATTAGGTGTCTAGAAGATAAAATGTATGTTTTAAGCTAGAGTTGAATACTAAGTTGCAATTCGCAATGTTTATGTGTTGACATCAGTCATGCCAATGTAGTTTTATATAAAATAAGCAATCTAAGCTATAGAGAGTGAGTCTTTTACATGTGGTTGTGATATACACACTGTACACTACTCAAGTATATTATATTGTTTGAAGTATAAAGTGATAGTTTTATTTGCACAAAACTTTACGACGAAACCATAAGTGTGAAGTCAGTACACTTTCACATTCTGGCCTCAAAAGCTCCGGAAAGGATTAAGAGGAAAAGTGCTAGTGGTTGAGAAAGCCAAAATCAGAAGGCATGGCAGACTATGACCAGCCAAAAGCCAAAGAGAAGCATGAAAATGACACAGAAACTATGATCACACTGAGTGAATTTGAAGATGAAGGTGGTAGAACCCATTGAGGCATAAGAAAGAAGGATAGAAGAAAAATACGAAGATGTTCACCTGTATGCGGATGAGACATACAGAATGCTTGCCCTCTGTGTAGATCATCAGTTAAATAAGCAGACCAGACGGTTGAAAGATATGTTAGAGTCCTGGGCAGTGAAAATGGAAAATATGGACAGGAAGGAACTAGCCTGTTTTCTCCTTAGATTTCGAGCCAGTTACAAACAAAAAGGAGCTTGCTATAACAAGCTCTCCTTTTTGTAGGTTCCAGATAATTATGAGGACAGAAAGAAGCCAGCCAGCCAGCGCAAGCTCTCATCTTTGTAGGATTAAAAAAGGTAGGAGTAAGTACAGGCACAATACCATGCTTACCAGTTATAGAAAAGACTGGGTGAAAGTTGGCTTGTCCTTCACATGCAAATCGATAGATGAACATTTTGAAACGTTTATCAAAAAGATTGAAATGTGTTGTGTATTAAATGACATCTCTGAAACTGAATACATCATCACTTTACTAGTTTATCTAAAGTATGCTGCTAGTAGGCTGCTATGTATTGCCGAGAAATTGTAGAAAAAAAAGGCGAACATGTCAGTTATGGTACTTTAAACGGTTATTAAGAAATATGCTAAGTCCTTAACGAGAGTCCGAGAAAGTGGCTATGGAAATCTTTTCGATCAAACAGGAGGAGAGTAAAACTCTGAAACACTATTTACAAAGGTTCAGAAAAATCGGTGGAATGGTGGTGGTGGTCAGGGTGAAGAATGGGAGAAGAGCTCAATTGTGCTAGTTTACTTTTAAAAAGGCTTAAAACCAAAAATATGTGAAAGCGTGCAAGATTTACCAGGGAAGTTTCTGCCCAAGCTTTTGCAAGCTATTATTAGCTTAGAAACCGGGCTCACAAATAACAATAATGAACTTGATGTTGATACCAACAACAATTTGAGTTCTGGTAGCTACTGTAACTGTAATCCTCTTTTCAAAGACCAAATACAAAAAATTACATCTGATGCAAATAGAAGCTTTCGCAGTGAGAAAAGCTGTCCAGTCTAATGGCTACTCACCTTAATCATGGGAGCCACCAAGGCAACAACCACAATTTCTTGGATGCCCAGGAATGCCACCTCTATGGTGGTTGAGATAAATGCCTGCCAAATTTCAAGCCACTAACCCAGTCTCTTTTGTCGCTTCCAGCAGTACTCAGGACAAAGTTTCTGTTGAAACCAAGGCAGTATCAATTGACAATTGCACCATTTTTGCATCTTTTGCAAATGTTGTAATTAAAAACATTAAAAATGAGATAGAATCTCAGCACAAAATTACCTTTTTTGCAGATGCTGAAAAGAAAGCTAAGCTGGAATTGCCTGAGTTTGACAACCTTAGAGCCACAGAAACAGTTGTGGCTAAAGTGGCTCAAAGTGAGGTGCTTGGCGTCAACATGGTTATTGCTGAAAAAGCTGCTAATGCTGAAGCCACTCAAAGCAACTCTCACAAAGCAGCCAAGCCACTTCTTGAAGTTTTAGTTTTGGAAAACACTGTAGTGCTTGAGGAGACAAGAGCATCTAATGCTTATCATAGCAAAAGTGCTGACAACCATGAGCATTTTGTAATAGATGAGTATGTAGCTATGCCTGTGGGGTGTCAGGGTGTATTAATGGTAGCGCCTTTGACTCTCAACCATGGGGTTGGTGGTGTGAGTCCTGCCTAAAGTTCTCAGCAAGCTGTCAACTTTATATTGATAGATCTTTTAGACCTAGACAATGACTTGGAGGCCCTGTACACCACACTTACAAAAACTGGGCACGCTAAAGATCCATTTTTGTCCTTCGCACATCGGGCAAGTGAAATGGCATTCCTTCACGTTAATCTGACCGTTCTGGAAGTGGTAGATACTGAGACTAGGTGACCTCTTCTCCACCATATTGTTTGACCCAAGCATGCATCGCTAAAATGCAAGTCATTGTCGACTTCTGACCGACAACCACATATTACTATTTTATTATTAGCTATGCCAGTTTGCACTGAGGAACCCTTATGCCCTAGGCAAGGAGATTATCCAATTAACCAGTCCTCAGAAATCCTTCATGCATGCTAATAGTAGTCTGCAGTAAAAAGCTGTCACTGGTTTATTTAAGTGCACAAGCACCTATAGACCACAAAACAAGCCATACAATTGCCAAGTTTCTGTTGCAGTCATTGGCGCCATGTGTAGCACCCGACACAACTGCTCCTGAACCTGATGATTGAAGAATGTTATGAAAAGCATGTAGAGAAGCCAACTGTTGAACCTCAACTGTCTGAACCATTAGTAATTCATACTACTGAAATCTAGACACTTAGAGCCTTGAAATCAGCATCACAAATTTATGCAGGTAAACACAGCAAATAACTAGCAATATGCCATGCAAACCCAGAATCTTTTAGTAATACCTGCAAGCCACCAGGCTCACGTGTAAGAAGTATTGCAAGAAGTCGCCTGCCCCCCCTCAGTCAGTAAGTGGAAATGTAGTCAAGGGCATAGGATAAGTTTATATACCAGTGCAGTGAAATCTAAACAGGCCAATTAAAGCTAGGCTATTGGTTCTGCTAGAATACCACTACTCTTTGATACTAGCAATAGACCATCTAAAACACTTGGACGCATTCACTCAAACTACTCAACTGTTAAGTTGTATTTATTAAAGATGTGGTTGCGTCAAATTTGAGTTGATCTTAAAAGAAAGCATTTTTTTATCAGTTGATATGTTGTTTGTTGTGTTACGCGATCTCATTGCCAAGATATTTGAAGATTAAAATCGAAAAAATCTGATCGCGGTAAAAACGCTCAGGCCACAAAAACGTGCCCAGATTTGCCCAAAATGATGTCACGCATTATACAACCAGTCTCTATCTCTCGTATTCACATTGGCTACTTGCGATAAAAGTCTAGTCCTACGCGGCTCTATTGGCATATATCTTATTTCGTATTTGCTCATGTTGGATAGAATAAAATTTTAAATCCAGCTACAGATGCATTATTATGAATGTTTCAAAGGCCTCAAATAACGAAAATTGAAAATTTGTTCTACTCACTTTCTCCAAATGTTGTGTAAAATTTTGGGTACTGACTACCAATTCTACCGGTCTACGGTAATTCTGTCAAGCTAACTATGTAGAATAAGGTATTTGTATCAGCACAGTTCCGCCGCTACACATACTAACGATATACAGCCTCCCATAAGTCCCGCCCACATTATGTTCGTTGCCAATCCTTGGGGCGGGGCTGTATATCATTGCCTACACCAACTACTAGTTTCTTACTACCGAAGTAAAATATGCAAGCCGCGTATTTGAAAATAATATACATAGGGATAGAGTTTTAAGGATGAGAAGTCTGCTGCAAACTGGATTTGAACTCACATTCTCCAGTTCTGCGGACATCCATATACCATATCCAATTCAGTACAATATTCTGCAAATCATGTTTTGCATTATCTTCAACAATATTATTTTACTATATAATTTTTACAAGCAAAAATATTTTCATCTCGGCATAAAGCTTTTATTAAAAATATTCATCAAGTCGTGGCCACTCACATAGTATTAGCTGATACAATAAGACAAATTCATCTACTGCAACAAACTCAAACAAAACATCATGGTTTATGCAGCACACATTCAAGTCTCTCTTTTTCCTTTATGGCAGTTCCCACACTGACAAAGCTGCTTCGGCTGGTGGGACGACATAAACATTCTGCAATCAGTATAACAAATTCAATATATATATGTCATTCTAAAGCGCATCTATTGAAAGCTTCCAAATGGGGAGTTAAATAGATTGCGAGTGTCATTTTAAAAACGAATAAACGTTTAACAAAGGCACAAGTACACCAAGCCAACGATTCAAAGCTTTTGTTCTGGAAATTAAAGATTTGCATTGATCAATTGGTTTTCTTCACTTTCTACAAGTGAAAAGTGAACATCTAATGTCAAATCAATCTAATTTACTAGATAAAGCTGCCACAGAAAATTTGAAGCAAATGTAGCTAGGTGAACCGATAAAAAAATATAAAACGATGATTAGTGATAGCAAAAAGTTATAATTTTATTAATTAGTACATGTATTAATAAGTACTAAAATATTACCTTTAGTATATTCATCAAACTAAGCCATTGTATAGCTAGATGCTAAAGATTAAAATGAAGCTGTTAAGAACTCACTGTACATGCGTATCTCGCACGCGCAGGCAATGAAATTTTAGCCCCAAACAGGGAAATATAATCTGAATGTAAACTCAACAGGAAACTCTATAGGAGACTCAAAGTAAAAGATAAATTTACCTCCATTCTCCGAGCTTCTTCCGTAGAACTTTAACTACCTGATGCCAAGAAAACTTGGAGTCACCTTTGCAGTAACTTTACAGCAATTATACAATTACATGTATGTTGTTCGCTAATAAAACTTGTCGATCGAGTAATTCATTAAAGTAACGATGTTAATTAATTTAGTAAATATCGATTTCCATGCGATTTAATAATAGAGTAAAATCCCTAAATTTGAGATCACAGACAACGCGTTTTACTATTGATAACATTTATTACGGATTATATAAAATATTCGCGCTGATGATTGGCTAAGGAAGCGACCTCACATTTATCGCTCGTGGTTTCTCTTCAGATATATTGCTTGTGACGTCACGAAAGAAGCACCCGCTGGAACGTGAGCTTTTTAAAAGAGGACCTCATTCAAACGCATATATCTCTGGACAGGGTTGGTCTACAAAAACAAAAATGGCATCAAATTGTAGCTGATGTTTTAGCTTTTTATGGGTCTTAATTTCATTAAATCAAAGTTTTTGACGCAACCACATATTTAACATCATCTAAAATGAATGCAAACATGCCTACAATAGCTCAAGAAGACCCGACTTCCTACTAGTCATACTTGTTCCAACTAACATGTTTGTTTGTTACACGCCTACATGTACATCAGCTCATGAAGAGCAAGCCACTGCTGACTGAAGACTTTCACCCACCGACTAAAGACTTTGTTAAGCATTGTGATGGTGATATCATACCTTTATCTGCCTCCGACCATGACAACCGTACTCAAGGATAAAACATTCCCTCCCTGTAAAACTAACTATCTTCTAACTGCCTTTTGGAAATTTTAGGCTATTTCCTTATTTTTGATTTGGGTAGCATATTTGTCTTTGGTTTTTAAGAACAACAAACGAACAATTAAAATTATCAAAAAACTTAGCAAATTTCATTTGTTCAGTAGGTATTCATTATTGGCCTCCAAAAACAGCAACCAGTAAACTATAGACTTCAAGATCGATAAGATTTTGCGCACAAATTTTGTTTCTTTAATCTCACTTTTTATTGCCGTCTTTCTAACGAGTTTGATGTTGTGCATAATTAAACTAGTTTTCACATCTCCCTGGTGACAGTCTTCTGAGGTGCCTAATGTTGACAGTAGAAGCTAACGCGCCAGCTGCTATTCCAGAAAGTGTGACTAATCTTAATCCAGAACATCACTACTGTACAGCAATTCAGGTTAGTTGTTAAGATTTCTTTTTGCCACTGCATATGCTAAATGTTTGCTTGAACATGCAGTAGCCTTATTCTAGGTAACAGATGCGGGCTGCAAGTTTTGGTTATAATTGCTTAACCTGAGCCTATTCCAGTCATGCATCTAAATATTAATTGAGGTACCATTGTATCTTTACTTGCAAAAGATTACAGATGAAAGAGGCTGTTATATATATCATGAACAGAAACATGTTGTATTTTTAGTTTTTTAGTCTCCAGTAGTAATAATTGGAAACCTGACCTGTAGAGTAAGGTTTCATTTAGTTAGGAACTACTCTCTTTCCGCTTATTGAAATATTTTCAATGACTACTGAACATTATGTTAGATATTTTCCCAGAGCTCAAGAACATCACATAAGAGAACCATAACTATATAGACATACCAATAATTTAGTCATATTCATTAGACACACAGTCACCAAAGCAGTTGCTGATAGACAAAATGTATCAAACATCACATGAACTAGAAAGACATTATGATAGGAAAGAGGTTAGGTAAGAGAATAAATGATTGCTTGCCGTTGCACAGGTAATAAAAACAATTTTCATGGAAAACTTGTTTTTAACTCGTCCAGTCTTTTCACTCAACAGATTGGGGTAACCTAAACTAGTAATTTTACAATAATAAGAGCCGTAATTATAATTTCAGCCAACAAGGGAAAAGATTGCGTCATGCTCCCTCACGCAATCATTATCTTCTAGTGTGCTAGCTGAACCATGAAGTTCACTATTCTGAAGACTGAAGCCATCAAAGACTGGAAGGTGCATAAGTGTGTTTACATTTATTTATTACTAAACAATTTTGAACATGTATTTGTATTGTTTAGCATGCAATAGCTAGTTGTTTAGCATGTTGCAGACATGGAGGTTTAGATCGGGCCTTTGATCGATTCCTAAAACTTTATCACTCTAACTGAACACACCAACGACCAGCATGCAAATATACCAACAAACAACCAAAAACACTGAGATCAAACAATTCTAGGAGCAAATAACAACTGATCATAAACAATGCAAAAGCCACTACATCCAGCTAATACACATAATAAGTCAGTGCATTATAAACCAGAAATTGGTGCACTTGATGACATTGTAACAGCATGGTGTACTGGATACCATAACACCTTCTTTCTTTCCAAAAGTAAATAAAATAATAGAAAAGCAAATAAAACACTGAATTACAATATGCTTTTGTTCACAACAAAACTAGCTATTTAGTGCTAAAAGTAAAAATGTCACTACACAATATAATATGTAACATAAAATAGCAAAACATTTTTTTTACCTCACATAAGTGTCAAATCCGCATAAAACAGTGAATGCAACTCCATTAAACAAAGTATAAACATGCATGTATGCAATAACTAAAATAAACACCAATAGCAAACTAGCAAGTAGACCCTAAAATCAACTGTCAAGGCTTCAGGCTGCAGCTTATGAGAATAAAAACAAAACTGATACATGACAGCCCCATCATATTTTATTGGTCGTCTTATTAAGTTTCTTGGTCTCAAATCATAGCTAGGTCTTGCCTCCCTAACTGCTGGTTCCAGATCGGCACCACCCTGCCTGCCATTTCAGGCTGGTCAACTGCCTCAGCGTTCTCTGCAGTTCGTTCATTTGCACAACTACAAACACCCAAGCCAACAGTTGCTTTCCAATCACTCTCACACTCACTCTCCTCACACATTTTAGACACTCTTATATCTTTCCTGTTCCTTCTATACTCAGAGTCATCAGGTCTGCTAGTGAAATATGACCTGTCGTCCATAGATTTTAAAATCTTTCAAGGCACCCATGAACCTTTAGCAGTCCTGAAATAACATGATTGGCTCTGATCCAAAACACTCAGGTGATTTCCAGCAGGAGCGTCATGATAAAAATTATCTTGAGATCTGACCTCTTTGAGCCTATTTCAAAGTTGTTTTACATCATATTCAACAACCACAAGTTTAGTGGGCTCAACTGATATGG